>NC_090446.1:1141326797-1141946618 GCF_031143425.1 Pleurodeles waltl
AAAAGATAAAGATAACAGTAATGCAACTGAAACCACATTTCTCTGCTATTGCATGCAATAATTCTCTTTAAGTCGTTGTACTGCAGCCCAAACATGAGCAATGTGTTCAGTTCTGTATCAGAAAAAATTCGAGTATCATCTATATATACTACGCCAAAATGTCAACATAGTCTCGAAGAATGCTGTTAATGATATATTGAAAGGTTGCTAATGCACAGTGCACTGTATAAATCAAGTAGCATTATTGTTACTCAAAAAATCCAAATTCCGTGTGGAATGCCATCTTCCATTGATTTTCTGCCTCATTTGTATGAAATTTTAGGCTTCATAAAGCTCAGTCTTGGTAAAAATATTGGTTCCTTTTCTTTGATCTAAATCACTGTAGTTAATGGTATAGGGTACTTATTCTTTATGGCGATACAACTAAATGATCAACAATCAATACTGCGCATAACTATTCACCATTTTAGATACCATGATGAAATGTGATGCTGCTGGATACTGGGAAGGTCTAATTGCCAGACATTTGTCTAAATATTTACATAGATGTTCAGCTTCGGTTTGGCGAGAGCATAAATGCCATTACGTGGTACAGAGCATCCAGTTCCAGATCAACGGTACAATCATAAGGGCAATGTGCTGCAAACGTCTATGTTTTTTTCTTTCTGAACACATCCAAAAAATACATGAACCTCAACTGGTATTACTGATGCCAAGTCTGTGGGTGCACCTTCTACAGATTTGGGAACTGCAATAGCTATGCCTAATCCCCGCCCTGATGCAGTACTCTGATCATATTTGTTCTCAGATATGAACTAATAATTTGATTTGCATCTAACAGAGGATAACTGAACTCTTCCTTGATACTACTATATATCTGGATTATGATATGTTAACAAGAGAGTACTCAAAATAGGATAAAAGTGTGGTGCACTGATCAAATCAAAATATATCCACTCTGTGTGGAATTGGCAACATGCCATGAAAGCTGCTTCAAGGCGGTGTGTGATTGACCTTGAAGTAAATAAAAAAACATCCACTGATCAAACTTTTTCTGGGTCTCTCTTATTTGAGTACAGGTAGCCCTAAAGATCTAGCATAAGCACAATCAATGATATTACCCACAGTCCCTGAGTCAAATACTCCAGACAAATGGACTGAATTGTGTTGAGTAGGGTCTTTTCTGGGGACAAGATCAGAGCACAATTCAGAGAAATTATCTTATTTTCCCCGAGCTTCCTCACTTCCCTGCCAAAAATGCTGTCGTCTCTGTGGACACAATTTTATAAAACATGTGTCAAAACCACAGTATATACTCAAATTCATTATATGACTATGCTCCATTTCTTTCTTTAATAAAAATGAATGTAACCTACCAAACTGCATGGGCTCAGGAGAAGGGCGTCTAACCTCTTCTGATGTTGGTTTAAGACAGGGTTTTTCCGTTTCCTATAATAACATTCTCTGTGTTTCTCTTTTACCATTTCTCTCAGTCAGTTCATGGTCTATTTGTCAAACCAACTCAATTAAATCTTCGCTATTATCATGGCTGTTAGGAACATGTGCTAACATGTATTTCCACCCTTTCATTAAGCCTTCATATAAGTGTGCTGCCCTTTTTCTATAGTCCATTCAGATGGACAGGATAACAATTCTTTATTGTTTTGTTTTCAACTTAATAATTCAAAATCGATAGATTCTGCAACTGACCTTTAATAAAATATATGATGAAGTTCACTCTTAAACAGTTCAATGACATAAAGAAGAGGGCTACTCTGAGTCATTAAACTCATACACCATAATGCTGCCTCTCCTACTAAAAACAACAATATAAAGGCTACTTTGGTATCCTGGGCCGGAAATGGTGAACGGGTGCATAAGGAATGTAGACAGCACTGATTAATGAATTGTCCTATTTTATTAGGATCCCTAGTATATCATTTTGGCGGAAACCAATGGAACTTGGAGTGGTATTAACACAGATGTAGCTGAGGTTGCAGGGAGGACAATTTTGAAACCAACCTACAGCCTGAGTGTCAGTTTGTTGACCCACTTTTGATATAGATGGATTAAAAAGACTATGTTCTGCCTCAGACTTTGTTGTCCTGATCATCTGTAATCTTTCCAGTCTCTGCTCCTGTTGAAGTAATTCCCTCCTATGTAGCATAATGTGGCAATCTCTCTCGCCTCCGAGAACGGCGTTTTGTTTTTACCGCATAGTCCTGTGAGGCCTGTGTATTCAGGCACTCGAGTGGCCCTCCTGGTCTGGTGTGTTTAGGGATTAGAGAACAGTTGAGAGGCAAGCGCCTTGCATGTGTTGGCTCTGCATGAGCCGAGAAACCATTTGAGAGCTGAGGTGCTTTTTTGCATATATAAACTCTCTCTCTCCTATGAAGCCTGTGCATTCCTTGTCTCTTCTGCATTTTAGATATTGAGAAAGCCCAAACCAATGGGGCTGAAATATCCTCTGGGACTTTCTGTGACCTCAGGCTATTTAAGCAAACCTGAACCATGGATTAGTGCATTGCAATGCTATATCCTGTGTTACTTGCGCTGATCCGGTTTTGGCTGTTGTATTTTGGTGCCTTGGAATGTTCATCTCTAGTTTGCTGCCCTGACTCGCACTGCACCCACAGTTTTTTTCTGCTACTGCAGTTCTTTCTTCTCTGGGGGCTTTGGTAGCTCTTTCAAACTGCGTGAGTCCCAGTCAAATTAATCCTAGACTCTGAGCAGCTAAATTAGAGCAGCAGGCCTTACCTGTGAGGCAAACAAAGAAAGGTGTTTACAGAGTCTCAGAGGCCCACACCTGACAGATTGTGACACCCACAAATCTCTGGTACAGATCTCAGAATGGATCATGTTCAAGAGTTGATTGCAGCTGTTAAAACTCTAGCTACATATGTTAATGTGCAGGCGTCAACATAATAATATGCTGCTCTAATGTCCTTACTTGTGCTTTTACAAGACACACTAGACCCCTTATTGTCCTGATTAGCTGAATTAAGATTTGATGCAATCCAAAGAATTCCAAGGAGATTTTTTACATCGGTGCTGTACAGTTTATGTTTAGACCCCACATCTGCTTCTTTGATCACGCAACGGTAGGTTTCATAATGTATGATTCAATTGGAGAGGCATTATCCTGGACTACATCATTAGTAACAGAAGGCAGTCCACTGTCGGGCAACTATACAGCATTCTTACCAGACTTTAGAGCCAATGTTTGATCGTGAAGATCAAAATTACTCATGCATGATGAACTTTTGGAGATTGATCACGGTCCCATGGATTTACAGTCTTACAAGAATACATTTAAGGCCGAAGACCAGGATTCTGACTAGACAGACTCCATCCTATTCTTAATATTTAAAAAAAAGTTAAGAGACAAGTTCACAGACGAATTAGCGTGTATGGTTCGACTTCCTTAACTCAGTAAGTTAACAACTATTACTCTCCATAAGGACAGTATAATTCTGGAAAAAAGAATGAGAGAATAAATGAGTTTAAAAAAAAGGAATAAAGTTCTGTCTCAGACATTTCGCCATTCATTTTCTCCTAGTTCATTAAAGGTTGAAAGTGCAGAAAAAGAACATCTGCAGTTGGGTTTAACCTGCTTACTGTTGTTTGAGAAAGAAAAGTCTGGACGAAGAAGGCGTGGGCAATGCTTCTATTGTTTTCAAAAAGGACATTCACTAGGAAGCTGTGGAGTTAGGCTTAAAAGCAGTCAGGAAACTATTCAACTCATCCTTGAGGCAAGGTAAGGCAACAAGGGTTAAGAATTCATCCTTGCCACAAATACACTACTTGATGTCTGACTCCAGATTTGTAATTCTGCAAGCTACTTTAACCTTTCACAATAGAGAGGTTGAAATTCCAAGCATTATTGCTAGTGGAGTATGTGGAAAGTATGTGGACATCGCTTGAGGAAACTTAAATGATGTTTCTTTGTACAGAAAGGAGTTTAATGTGACAGTGGAAGCAGTGGATGAAACACCTGTGTCTTCCGGGCTAGTAAGTGAACAAACCAAATCGTTAATTTTACAGATTGTGAGGCACTCAGAAGAGATGTCCTTTAATTTGTTGATCTCTTGTCATTACCCAGTAATTAAGTTAATTGCTCTACCAGAACTGTTTGTTGGGGGTCCAAATGTTGTATGGGTCACTGTCTGTCTGTAAGAAATTGGGCTATTAGCTGTAGCAGGCGTGAGCCTTTCAATTTGCCAAGTTGTGTCCAAATTTCTGATCTAATACTTCACACCATGGTGATTTACCTGATGATATCTTGGCTTTTTCCAAGAGTGATCAACATGAAGAAAGCATAAAAGAAGTTTTAAAAATTCTTCAAGAACATAATCTTCAAGCAAAACCTAAAAAGTGCCTATTTGACCAAACATCTGTAGAATATCTTGGGTTTTCTCTTTCTGCTGAAGGAATAGCTATAGACAGTAGGAAAGTTAAGGACATTTTAGACTGGAAGAAACCTTCTTTTCTCAAGAAAACACAAAGTCTAATAGGTCTTGCTAACTACTACTGAAAACGTTTCTAGAGTTATAAGTCTACTGACTTACTAAAGAATGGGAAAACATTTCTGAGGAACCAACAACCTATCCAAGCCTTTTCAGATTTGAAGAAAACAATAACAGAAGCTTCTTTCTGGATACCTCTAGTTATCACCAAACCTCAGATAGAGCAGTAGGAGCTGCGATTCTTTAGGAAAATCCTTGCACGGATGAACAACCATTTGCCTTTTATTTTCGTAAACTAAATCCATCTGAGGTCAAGAACTCTGTATCAGTAAAAAACTTCTAGCAATTAATCCTGTATTTAAGGAGTGAAGGCATTTTCTTTTGTTGGTGCAGTTCTTTCAGTAATAGTCAGAACGGATCACAATAATGTCCACGTTCTACAACAAGCTGAATGCTGAAACAGCTGACAAGCCCAGCTTTTCCAAACACAGGACTTCATCATCGCCTATATCCTAAGAACACAAAATACATTTGCTGTTTGCCTTACCAAAATGTATCCTCGAACTGAAGAATTTCTTCGTGGAGAACAAACTGCATTCCTGAGAGGTTGTTGGTTTTATTTTTATGAAAGACACTTTTTAAAACAAGTAAAATCAAAAACTAAAGAACTACACTTCTATTGCTGGACAGGGAATAAGAAAGTCTCTACAAAGAATTTAAGTATTTTTGTAGATTCTAAATGATACATTTCCACCCAAGACCTATCCGAGATAGCTCTGCAAGTCAAACACGATGCTACGCTCGCTGGACACCAAGGCAAAGATCTACTGAAGACCTTATCCTCAGAAACTTGTGGTAACCTGTTATTCAAAAAATATATTATTGAATATGTGAGATCTTGTGAGATTTGGGCTGAAGCAAAATACTCTAAACAAGCCTAGTCTGGTTTTCTTCAACCCCTAAAAATTCCTGCTTAACCTTGTGTATTAATATCTACTGATTTCAGAGTCAATCTTCCCAAGTCTGATGAGTGGAGCCATTATGGTAACAGTAGATTGCTTTACTAAAATGGAACATTTTTCTCCTGCAATATTCCAACAGCAACTCAAACTACTTCAGTGTTTCTTTCTGATATGCCCAGATCACATGGCTTCCTAAGAAAACAGTCTCCGAAAGAAGTGTTGAACTTGTGTTCAAATTCTGGGTTCATCTGTGTATGAGAGTGGAAATTCATGGAGCCTTTTCTTCAGGATGAACTAAGAAGTTGAATGAGACCTTAGGAGAAGAACTGTGGTGTTTTATGAATACATCCTTCACTTAGAACAATGTTTGGCATTCGCCAACTGAGTTTAGTCCATTTTTTTCAAATTGTGGATTTCATACTCAAACCATTATGATAATAAATTCAAACTATTCTGTTCTGGCAGTACACGAACTAATAAGCAAGTTAAACAAAGCATATAAGGTTATCTCTGAGAACTCAAACTCAAACTGGCAAAGTCAGAAGTCCAGCTCCAAGATTGGTGGTTGGAGATGGGGTGCTGTCTTCTAAAGTATCTTCTAGAGTATAGAGGTCCAATCTCTCACCACAGTATTTGGTCCTTTTCTAATAACCAATATCTTAGGTTTTGTCACTGTTCGCCTGAAACTACCATCTTCCTGGTGAGTTCATCCTTCTAATGTATCTTATTAAAACCTACTTACCATTCTACTTTTTGAAAGTCTATCGCTCCTCCCAAGTTCATCCCTTTTGAAGGAGTTTGTTGTCAAGGAAAATTCGTGACTCCAGGATCTGCAGAAATACATTTCAATATTCGATTGATTGGGAAGGATGGCCTGCTTCTGAAAGATCCTGAGAACTGACTAGTTTTGTGCATGACCCTAAATTTAAGAATTATTTTGTCTATGCGTTTAAGCAAGCTCCTTCGAAAGATAGGGTAGAGTGTTAACGCCTTTCTCACATGCGTCACATGCTGCTTTCTCTGGCCTCCAAGATGGTGTTTTATTTTTCCTGCTTCAACCTGGGCAGTCTGTGTCTTTTGTTAGCATTCTGAGTCTGGTGTGTGTTGGGAAGTACTTTTGCATTTTATATGCTGTGAATGTGGCTCAAAAATTGTCCTGCCTCAGGCTTTTTATGCTAACCTGAACTGTGAATAAGCGTGTCAAAACATTGTGTCCGGTGTTGCTTGTTTTGTTCCACTTTGTTTGTTCGTTGGTGTCCTGGAATTTTCATATCCTGTTTGTCAGTCCTGACTGCGTCCATCTGGGTTTTGTTTCTGCTACTGCAATTTTTTCACCTCTTGAGGCCTTTCTAGTTCTTTCAAACTGCATGAGCCTCAATCATATTAATCCTGGAATGTGAGCCACCACGTGAGAGCCGCAGTCTTTCCCAGACCCACCATGATATTGCAGCATGGATTAGGACATTTTACAGCACAAAAATGGAAATTTTGACACGCACTATTGTGTATCTTGCAGTATTTTTGGGCCACCTTATTTTAGTGACATTTAATAGTAAAGATCTAACAAAAAAAGGGAACCTGCAGGAAAAAGCTGTAATGCATGCTCTCCTAATCAACAACAGTATTCTGCCTGCCTCCCATTCTCTAATTTAATCCTCCATGACTTAAAGACAAAGCAGTACTGGGTGGTACCTGCCCATTTAAGGCACCGAATACCCATCTAGTTACTGAATTGCACAGCGTGAAACAAACAAAATCGGGTATCAATCCTAGGTTCCTGGTTAACCAAATTGTGTGATCTTAGACAAATGTTTCTTTAACTGAGCCTTCCTTTTGTTCATTACCACATATGAGAGAGCTGTGAAATATGTGAGCACAGAATATCCACTGTACAAAAAAAGGATCATGGTTGTACAGAGCACATCCTGAACTAAGGTATTGCCAGGTGCTACCATTATGTGTTAATGACCTCATTAGCACATATGAGAGCACCTAAAAGTATGTGAGCTCTGAAGTGCGCTGTATTAAAACGTAAGGTGATATGGCACATAAGTAAAATTATTTAAGAGTGCAAGGTCACTTTTTGTGATCACCATGCACATGTCTGCCAAGCCATTTGCAGGCGCAACTCAGACTTAAGTGCACAAATGGCTCTGTGAATTGATGGATGTTTACCAGTCTAGAATTTAGCGCGGTGGCCTAACAGGTCATAAAACAGAAAGTTCACATGTGTGCTTTTCAGAACGAAATGCATTACCTGCAGCAAAGGAATATTAGGCAAGTATTGGCTTTGGTGGGTCAGTTTCTCCCGATATTTGTGTCCCCGTGAAGCGTGTGAGATGCAGGTCTCCTTTTGATGGGAACGTTAACTCTGAATCGTGGGCAAAACTGCAAAAACGGCTATGTTCTTCTAGATGGAAACGAGTTTACCAATCCCCCACCACTCCAGTCGTCTTGAAAACCACGCCCGATGTCTCACTGCAGTTTAAGGCAGACCGCCAGCTGCTCGAGGACTTAGTACGAGAGACAAATAAACAAACCGCGTCGTGGGAGGGACTGCAGGCCCAACCTGCCGCTGCACCACTGAGCGTGAACAAGCACTTATGTGCTTTCTCGGTGCTCAAATGCTTTATTAGATGCATTAGTAAATAATTTACAAATATATAATAATATCTCTCAATTTCCTAATTAGACACATGCATATAAATGAGATGCTCATTCATGAAAACGGGCATCATACTGTTTCTTTTGGTTTCCACATGGTAGGAACTCCATTGAAGAAAAAGTCTCAAGAAAATTGTCACCTCATAGGTTCCTATTATCTAAACCACTTATGAAACACGTAGAATGTCCTTACTTGGATGGATTGCAGTGCCGGGATTGTGAGCATTTATGTAGATAGACAAACTATGTACAGCTTCAGAATACCGGAGATCAAAAGTCCAACAAGACAATACCACTACAGCAATACATCCAAACGTCCAATGAAAACAGCTGTACTATCTGAAGGCTTTGTCTCAGCAGGTTCCAGGAGCAATGCACAGAGCAAGAGGCCAAACAAACAAGAAGCACTCGAATTTGTACTTTGCGTCTTTAAATACACTCGATATGGTCGCCGTTATTTCCATTTCCTTGATGGGTGATATTGAGAGAATGCATTCGCCATCCCGGATACACTTAACCTTCTCCTTTCATTTCTCAGCCTGGCATCTACCTTGACTGAGTTTAGGATTGTGTTTGCTATACCAAAGTACGGCATGTGAAACCATATGCCTACAAAGGTGTACATTCACATAATGTGTGCACATGCCTGAAAGTATAATTACTGTGAACAACTGATATTCATATTCCTTCAAGACAATTAGCACCGGTATCCGTCCCGCTCCTAACCATGACCATAGAAATGTCGACAGAGCTGACATTGCAAATCCTGAAATAGTCATCCTCCATTCGAGGCTCCAATTCACTTTGCTTGTGGTCATCGAAGGGAAAACCAAAAAGTGATCCCCACTAATGGCCATAATAATTTCTTATCTGCACTATATCTAGTGTTTGCAGTCAGCCGTCTGCTCACAATCATTCTGATGTTCGTGATCAACCAGAGAGGAAAACGGAAGCCAAAATCTAGGGTGCCTCTGGACTATACACTGCAGGGCCAGTAAGTATTTCCCTTGAGGAGCACATATGTAATCTATAGGTACTGCTACGGAAGTAGGACCCAGGGGTACAGGGTCAGAAGTTGGTGGCTCAGGCCTGGCCTTCTGTAAGGCCTTGTAAGGCTGCTGCTACTACAACTGTGTGCCTGGAGAAACAAAAACCTTTGAACCATTCCTTAGAGTACAACTTCCTGGCCAAAAGGGTGTGGAAAACAGTTAAGTGTCTTAAAAAGCCCTGAGGATACCAAGTCTTGTGTATTTCTAATTATGTGGTTGTCATGAATCCACCTATAAAGAAGAGTCCCAGCCCAAGGCATCCAGAATGACTTCACCAGGTCCCCATAAAAACCAGGCCCTCAGCTGACACATTGCGCCATGAGGCCTCACACCGTCCATGCGATGGCTATCATTCCTAATGGATCAGAAATTGCAAGTTACCTCATTAATATTTATGACAGGTCGATTTGCAACCCATTAGGAACCGCTATTGAAAACTTTAAAGTTTTCTTATATTATGAATTGAGATTTCGCAACTAGCAAATCACAATTCCTAAATGTTGTATATGTGACCTTTGCGGTAACTTACACTTTCCTTGTAAATCCAGCCCTATACTGACCAACCCCTGGTAGTGCAACACCCTCTCATAAAAAATATTGGAGGTAGGGAATCAAAATAAAACTTCATAGGATTTTTTTTTAATTTGAATTACAATATTTAAAATACTTCCCTAACCCCTTCCCTTCTCTTTCGCCACAGTTCGCCATTTACAAATATCTGTGGCTGCAGTACCAAGGCAAGGGTGGGGAGTGGTTGCATTCTGCTCCCACATTAGTATCTGGGTTCTGACAGCTGCCAACCTCTTTGAACATCATTTACAAGTTTTCATATTTTCAGTGTATGTAGGATTTGTGTGCTCTGATGCACATCTTTGCAATGCAGGCTAATATTGTGACTGCTTCATTTCAAGTACCTTTGCTTTTTCGTGTACACAATTATAGTGAAGCAATGACTCATGCAGCAGAGACACTTTAACAATGCTTATTTCTCGAGTGTGCTTTTTAGAGTTCCTGCCTTGGCATGAGGCATGTTTATCTTTTCTCCGTACAACTTTCAGACGGATGGTCTTAACAACTGCCTATTAAACACAATAATTCTTTTTTGTCTTTGCCCTTGTGGTTTATGCAATCTTTACGGATATATTCATATTTGTTCTCAGTCCACATCATTTCATATTTCCTCGAATTACCTCCCATTCAGGATCCTATAAGTACCAGGCAGCAAAGTGAGTCAACCATCATTTATAAAGCTACTTTTAATCTTGTCTCCGCCTTAAGGAATTATATATACATCATAAAATGGCACTCACAGTGCTTATTCCGAGCCAGTGGTTGCAGGTGAGGCCCACCGGCACTCATTTTTGGGAACCAGCACTTATTTTTCCTCAGCTGAGCAGAGCAAGAGAAAGAAACACAGAAAAGGGGGGAGAATGGGAAGGAGATAGATGGAAATACAGTGCCAAAAGGAGAAAGCGTGATTGAGAAAGAACAAGAGTGAGCTAAAGAGTCATGGAGTGTTGAGTGGTGGTAGAAAAAGACATAAGGTGTAGCACAGCCTTGGTATTCGGCACCCCGACTTTCGACAGCGCTGGCCACAGGCTTCTGAGCCAAACTTTGACTACCGCATTTATGTTTTCTTACAAATTAAGGTCTGAGCGTTCCTTATATGCACTGGTTTTTGTCACAATCTTCAAAGGACTCAGAGAAGAAAAAAAAATCGGTGTTCCTATGCTGACCCTTTTGTGGGGCTGGAAGGCTCCCTCGTGCTGTCAGCCTAAAGGAGGCACGCAGAGTAAGCAAACATTTGCAATGCAACAGGTCTCTCATTTGCTTGAGTTATGGCTATTGGCACTGTAAATGCATAACTGGACTTTTTTTGCCACACAAATTGGTGAACCCTGCCACATAATTTCGTCCTCTTTGCCACATAATTCCAATGGCCCGGCATTTAACTAAAGAACTTCCATTCACTTTCCTTTATCTAGAGCAAAAAAAAGAAACACAGTTAATACATGGAAGGCTGCAATGCTTACATACAAATGTGTAAATAAATTGACAACTGAGTTGTATGTTGTGGAAATGTGTTCCTGTGAAATAGGATCTTGTTGCTGACATCTGGGTACATTAAGTAAAGTTCACAACTGCTATTGCCCAAACTTAGAAATTGCACAACTTCAAAAGTCAAGCTGTGTAAATACAGCGTTTCAAGGCAACATTACCCTTGCAGATATTCTCCTTCACAGAATATTCTGCTTTGTTTGCGAAGAGGCGTGCCCTCCTGTAGCAGGATTGTGTGGTGCATGCACACAGTTCCTAATCTGGACAGAAAGTAAAAACATACCCTGGCTGCCAGGACACCTACTCAACCATGTTACTGACAGTCATTTAAAATTAAAGCGCTGCCAGAGCTGAACTGAAACACAAACCTTCCTCGGGAGAGAAGAACATTCCACCAGACCCTAGATGTATTGCACAAGACAGACACAATGGTTGTGCCCCCCAGAATTGCTTGTGAAAATAGCCTCACAATTTATAGCAATTTTTTTTCAAATATTTTGGCTAAAAGAAATTGGTTTTGCAGAAATGCCAGCAGAGGAACGGGTCACACGTTCCAATATGTACGGCATGTCACAGTAACCTGGAGTCATTTTTTACCACAGATTTAATATAGTGCCTACAAGAAAACTGCCTGCAATAACTGAATGCAAGCAATGATCATTTGTGCTGCAAAGGTACTAGTGTCCATTTCTTGCAGTGTGTGTCAACGGGATAACCTTCAGTTAACAAGCACAGCACCCATATACGTGCATTCTGCCACTTTGGGGCTCAAAAGAAGAATTGTAAAAAATACAGTCTTCCGTTGGCACAGGCATGGCGATGTATTTACAGGGATGAGTCAACTATAAACTAATTTAGAAGGCTTCTAGAGCACGGGTGTAGTTCCGAAAGGAAACTGGGATACATAGAGGTCGGAGTGATTAATCCAGAACCAAGTTAGGGTTGGAATGTTTCTTAAGCGGGTTCATTGGAAAATCAACTATACCATACTAGTAAAACAAAGCGGGTGTTCCAGCCGGATATATAGGAAAACTTCGTAGGCGAAGAAGTGAAACAGTGAAGAAGCAGAAAAGCTAAACTAGTGGGAATCTTTCTATCCAGGTCGGAGACCACTTAACCCAGCAGCCAGCTCTTGCTTAACTCAGTTTTCCGTGCAATGCATAGTGGTATCATTCCCTCACAACAGATGAATGGCTGTGTTGGAACACTCGGCTCTTCCAGTGGGAGCAACGCACATGTTAAAATATTCTACACTGTCTTGTGACTTTCCAGCTCTCAAGCATGCCCACACAACAACTCTAACTAGGTTTGGGTGTACTATACTGGGAGAATGCTGGGCGCTCTGGGTAACGAGGTGAATATCAATAAAGGTCAAATCCTCTAACGGTGCACCCTTGAAAGACCCCACCCCTGAGTCTTAATGTGTGCTCACGCACTTATTAATATCATTAAATACAATCAAAAATATAGTACCCATGAGTCAGTGTACATTAAACAATGATTTTCCATATATTTCTGAGAAAAATAAGATTACTTTCAACATAATATTAATATCCTCAAATTAAATATCAATGTCCAAATCCAAAAGAAGAGAAGTTTCAGGTCTGGTACTCCAAACTTGTTACATGATCCAGAGTCAAGGTCCAGATTTCTTCAATCAAAATTCAGTCATATTCTTCAAAAGCGTCATGTAATCAATGCCGATTCCAACCTCACATCCAAATTAACAGCCAACACGTGTTTCATCCGGGAATTTCCCAATGACTTAGTCAGGGCTACACATGTATGTAAGTGCGCATATGGCTTCAGAGTTTTTTGATATTCTGAAGCCATACGCGCACTCGCGTACGAAAATTGGTATCGGGAGCACACATAATCGAAAGTCTATACTTGAGATCAGTAGATAATTATCATAACAGAAGTGTTTCTGGATACGTCTACAAGGAGTACTTAAGTTATAAAACGGATTTACATACATGTGTAGCCCTGACGAAGTAATTGGGAAATTCCCGGACGAAACACGTGTTGGCTGTTAATTTGGATGTGAGGTTGGAATCGGCATTGATTACATGACGCTTTTGAAGAATATGACTGAATTTTGATTGGAGAAATCTGGACCTTGACTCTGGATCATGTAACACGTTTGGAGTAACAGACCTGAAACTTCTCTTCTTTTGGATTTGGACATTGATATTTAATTTGAGGATATTAATATTATGTTGAAAGTCATCTTATTTTTCTCAGAAATATATGGAAAATCATTGTTTAATGTACACTGACTCATGAGTACTATATTTTTGATATTATAATGAGTGCCTCTTGTATTTAATGATGCCCACATAACAAGCTGCAACACAATCTTTACTCACGCGCACTCCTCGGACAAGCCACTCCCTATAGAAACTACTTAAACAAGGCAAAGAGAGCAAGCGCGAGCCGGCCCTGGAAATGCCCCTCCTCTGTTCTTATTTTATGTTTGCAGAGGGAGTTGGGGAGGAGGGGGTGGGAGACATGCTGGAGGACTTGCCTGAGGAAATGCAGCTGCTCTGAAACACACACCCACAGTGTAAGACGAGCAGGCATAAACTGAAAACAAAGTCCCCTACGAAGGAGATAAACAGGACAAAGTGTAATTATACAGTAGTTGGTCCCTGCTCTGAAAGAAAGAACAGGAGGGCTAAAGAGGCAGAAAAGACCACTAGCAAGCAAGGATTTTTTAAGGACACTGCAACCAACAAATGAAATCGCTTTAAGCCCACAATATAAGTGTATACAAGAGGTTTTACGTTTACGCTCGACCTAAAAATCTCTCTGGGACTGGAGGGGGACAACTGATCATCGCACCCCCTTCTGCTAGGAATCACAGAACCTCTAGCTTCATCTTCCAGCTTGCACTGTTGTGCATGCTGCCCTACAGACTGCAGCCATGCGCAGATCATCAGGAGTCTCTAAGAGTACGGAGGACCCAAACTGAACAGCTTACCATCTCCGATCAGGTGGATGGAAAATCTGCCCTCAGCCCTGGAAAGAACTCCCACAGACTATCCACCCTGAACACTATTTCGGAGTGTCACTGCACCGAGGTGTAGCTTCAGGGGAGGGACGTCACATTCGTCATGGACCCCGAGTGGGAACCTTCAGGGCTAGATTATTGATTTGAAGCCCACTCCAGTGTGAGACCGAGTTAAGTGTGCCTGCTGTGACAGTTTCCATGTTTTCTTATTACCGTGTTGCTCACGCTAATGTCTCCTCACCTAGGGCCAGATGTAGCATTATCCGAATTTGCGATTCAGAAATTGCGAGTCGGTGCGACTCGCAATTTCCAAATCGCAAATTTGGATGCAGAACTGTGTCTCAGACACCGTCTGCGAGTCGCTATGGGGTCGCAAAGACCCACCTCATTAATATTAATGAGGTGGGTCGCATTTTGCGACCCCATAGCGTGTCCCTGCACTCACAGGGATGGTGGCCTGCTGAAGACAGCAGACCTCCATGTCTGTGACTGCTTTTTAAATAAAGCAGTTTTTTATTTTTATTTTGCAGCCCGTTTTCCTTAAAGGAAAACGAGTTGCAAAATAATAAAAATAACGAAACCATTTGGTTTAGGTTTTTCAGAGTAGGCAGTAGTCCATTGGACCACTGCCTGCTCTGAAAAACCCTTTTTGGCAACATTCACAAAGGGGAAGGGGTCCCATGGGGACCCCTTCCTTTTTGCGAATGGGTTACCACCAGTGTGACACTGGTGGTAACTGCGAATTGCTTTGCGACCGCATTCGATGTCACAAAGCAATTTAGCATAGCGATGTGAGTCGCAAATAGGAAGGGGACACCCCTTCCTATTTGCGAGTCGCATTCACAATTTGCGAGTCGGTACCGACTCGCAAATTGTGAATGAGCATCGCATTCGGCATTTTGCATGGCGCAAACTGCGATTTTCGCAGTTTGCACCATGCAAAATGCTTTCTACATCTGGCCCCTAGTGCTAGGGAATAAAGAAATGTTTGTTAGCGTTTCATGGTTCCTTGTGGTTCTATCTTACGGAGATATTGAGCTAAGGTATTGCGAAGTTTCGGTCCATGCCTAAGATAGCTGATGCCACAGCTTCTAGGAGGAGGCAAACGTACCTCACGCAGATTCATCACCTGCGCAAATTGTCCAGGAGTTGCATACTGTACCCAAATTCCTTTCTATCATGTCGCCCCCACCTCCTCCAATCCGGAATCAAGGCGCCCACTTCTCAATGGGTCTGCCAGGCCCAGTCAGTGCAGTGAAGAGAGCATCCTGTTATCTTACAAGCTTGCGATTTAAGTTATTTGAGAAAAAGTAAATGATGAAAAACATTCCCCCCCCTGCGTTCCCATTTCAAGACTGCCCACAATTTAACAAGAAAAGCGACTAAAAATCGTTTAAGACCCTTCATATGTGCAGCTTCACCTCCTTGTGCAGTTCTTTTCACTTCTTCGTGCAGCTCCCCTCAACACCCCCGACCTGACACGGGCCTCCGACTCATGCTTTGCCTTCGTTGAATAGCATTTTTCTGATATGATCAAAATTCCCTCCGCTCTCTTCACTTTAATAGTATGATTGTGCGCCTTTCCTTTCAGCCTGTTTTTTTACTCTGAAACATTATGTGGTTTTAGATTCATTTTTAGGCATCTGCTAGCCTTTTGTTCACATAATTTAATACCTGGAAGGGAATGCAAGGAGAAACTTCAAAGAAAGGGATATTTGTCACAGATCTCTTCATGTAATGAGTGAGACAGGACATACGACAGATGAAAAGTGCAAATGGGGGCGAGAGAGATGAAAGGAGGTGTGCTGTGATGGAGACATGGGCAAAGGTGAGACTGGAGGGAGGATGGAGAGGCAGACAAAAGCCAGTGGGTAGAACGGGAAGATCGAGCCCGTTATCCCCCTATCCTGCTCATGACCAATTCATAACGGGACAGACCTGTTTGGTTTTGTAATGCTTTCCTCTGCCTAATTCCTTAACTTGTATGATTTCCAGCAATGACACGATAAATAACACAACCTGTTAATTTATACAGCATTTCCTACTGCATTTCCGGTGTAACTAAATGCTACACATAACAGGTATTACTATTACCCACTTTAATAGCACTTCATTTATCAATCTTGGGAGGTTGGAAAGATGAGTCAGCCTTGCTAACTGTAACAAACATAAGAACATCGGAGGGCATGGCCAAGCAAGATGGCCGACTAGACATGCCCTGAGACAGCTCCTGCCAATGAGAACATTATCCTGCACCATTCTGAATTACCCAAGGCATTCCAACCCCACAGACGAGGGCACACTCAAATAGGTACCATGGAGCCCCTTTTGGGCCCCCACAATCGAGCCCTTGCCGCTGTTTGACAGAGAGATAGGCTCCTAAAGGCCGGCCAAGGTGCAGCCCTACATGAGGCGGGGCTCCCGAGACCTGGTGCGATCCAGTAGCGGAGAGACCCATTGCTGTGTCTGGATGGGGGACACAGCTGTAACCCAGATCTTGTAGCCCTCTGATTGCAGAGCCACGGGGGGAGATCCAGAGGAAGATCACAGTGGGCTGTGGAGCTCGCCGGAGAAGACACCTAAGATGGCAGCCCCGGGAGAGTCGAGTCATTAACACTGACGTAGTCCAACACAAGAGCCCCAGGCACTAAACAATTGGGACACAGGTGAGCGGAGAGGAGATGCAGGCAGACCGGGGAAGAGGGCTTCACGATGCGAAAAGATGATACCCACTGATGGAGCGCGGCACAGAATAGAAGCCACTGGGGACCTGAGGCGCTTCTAACCCCTACAGATGAGGTTGGGGCACAATGACAGAGCAAGCCGGTCAGAGTTACTGTGGTGCCTGGGGGCCAAGTATTACTGAAGACATGGACAGCCTGATGGGGCCTGGGCGGTGACAGCTCGTCCTGAGAGGCCTGACCAACGCAATAATGGACAATCTGAAGAACCCAACTTGAATTGACAGTTTCCATGGGGGCGTTCTGTCGACTGGGAGTTGAACCTGAGCGCTAGAGTGACTGCACCTTCTGCCTGTACAGTGGCAGGACTATGCTGGTAATAGCTGTGAAGGGCTGAATTCCCTGAGAGGAGTTTGATCCGATGAGGCAGACTAGCGGCAGACTTATATGACTTGCCTGGGGGGTTGAGCCATATGTACATTGGTAGAGACTAGAGTGCCTACTCGATGGAAAGGGGCTGAATGTATATACCAACTGAGAACCAGGGCTGTGAGACTTCTGTGAGACTCCTGATGGGTGTGCACAGGCAACAGTGAAATGCTCCACGGAACCCTTGAGGATACCTAAGGTGTCTGAGGCAATGTAGGAACCCGCTTGAGAGGGCACCCTGATAGACAACTGCACCTGTTGGACCAGAGGATCTAAGCATCTGAGGATAAGCTGGACGCACTTTGTGTCCTCGTAAGAGACAAGGTGGTGAACGAGATGTGCTCTGGGTGACGTTGATTAGAATCCGAGAGGGTGACGCCCTGTGCTGACAATGATAGTGGTGGGCCTGGCCTGCGCATGGGCACTCAAGTGGGTGCTTAGGGAGGGAACACACACCTTGCTGTGTGGTCCTCCTCTTTGGGCCTCACAATAGTGAAAGACAAGTCACAGAAGGGAGAGCAAACCACCAAAATCATACAATATACCATTCCTGGCTCTTGGCCCTCAGTAGTTGGGACTAGGAAGCCGGAAAGGCAAAGAGCAAGGGCACCATGGAGATCCTGGCAGCTATGCAGGGCTCCAGAGTATCATTGGAGGCTAAGATGGACACGTTGGCCATGGATATAAATCATCTGAGACCCAATCTCCACAAGGTTGTCAAGAGAGTCACAAGTACTGAAGAGGTACGGTAGCAGGTCTAAAATGCAGTGTGACACAAATGGAAGAATGACTGAAGGATGCCGAGGGGCGCTCCAGATGGAACAACCTGCACTTTCCTCAGTTCCCCGAGGAAACAGGCCCCTTCATGGAACTCTTTATTGAAATATGGATTGCTACTGCGCTCAAACCCAAACGCCTCCCTTAAAATTTTTCCATGGAACATGCACATAGGGTTCTGGTGTCCGCACCCTGCCCCGGTGTGCCACCTAAGGTTCTTATAGCTCAATTGTTCAATCATAGAGAAAGGGATGCAATTCTACAACATGTCTGCGTCCATAGCTCTCCAGGCTACAGAGACAAAATCATACACATTTTTCTCAACTGCACAAAGAGATTTTAATATCTCCACAAGAACTTCATGTCAGTCAAACGACAGATAAGTACCAACTATGGAGCCTCAGCACACTTCCTCCAAGAGGGGGGCATTGGACACTAAACAGCAATATCCATGACAAGCCTAGGTACTAAGTATAAACTACTGACCTGAAATGTGCGGGTACCTGAGTAGTGTAATAGGGTAAATGCGTATCTCTGACGATGTGGTATAGTGGTGGCATTTCTCCAAGAGACCTATCTATGGGGTGATTGTATTACATACCTGAAGAAAGATGGAGAGGACAGCTCTATGCCACATCCTACTCAGACTATGCCCGAGGGGCCCTGATATGGGTGGTCTTTGGAGTTCTGTTCAAGTACACGCAAGTGTCCCTAGATGGGATGGGAGATATGTTATATTGGAGGATACACTTGACACTCATGAACCTGCTCTCATTAATATCTATGCGCCAGACATTGATAACGGTGCCTTTATCAGCATAGTGCTGGCAGCCACCCAGGTCCCACTGGCGGCAGAAGCCACCCTGGCCGGGGACTCCAATTGCATATTAGATGGCCAGATGAACAGGCCTCCCCCAAGCAAGACACCAAGGGGGTGATTCTGACCGCGGCGGACGGCGGTCGCCGCCCGCCAAGCGGTTCCCGCCGAAAGACCGCTCCGCGGTCAAAAGACCGCAGCGGTCATTCTGGCTTTCCCACTGGGCTGGCGGGCGACCGCCGAAAGTCCGCCCGCCAGCCCAGCGGGAAACACCCTTCCCACGAGGACGCCGGCTCAGAATGGAGCCGGCGGAGTGGGAAGGTGCGACGGGTGCAGTTGCACCCGTCGCGAATTTCAGTGTCTGCAAAGCAGACACTGAAATTCTTCGTGGGGCCCTCTTACGGGGGCCCCTGCAGTGCCCATGCCATTGGCATGGGCACTGCAGGGGCCCCCAGGGGCCCCGCGGCACCCCCTACCGCCATCCTGTTCCTGGCGGGAGACCCGCCAGGAACCGGATGGCGGTAGGGGGTGTCAGAATCCCCATGGCGGCGGGGCGCGCTCCGCCGCCATGGAGGATTTTCAAGGGCAGCGGGAAGTCGGCGGTACACCGCCGACTTTCCGTTTCTGGCCGCGGCTGAACCGCCGTGGTCAGAATGCCCAGCGGTGCACCGCCAGCCTGTTGGCGGTGCTACCGCCGACCTCCGCCATGGCGGTAGTTACCGCCAGGGTCAGAATGACCCCCCAAGTCCTGCATGACCTTGGCCCTAAGGCAGGTATAGATGAGCTTAAATCTTGTTGACGTGGTGCATACATTATCCATATTCACTCACATATTCCTGCTACATCCCAGCACCGGGTACATTTAGCCACCTGAACCACTCTTTCCATACATGCAACCGCGGGACACAGGGTAGTTGACATGCATTATTTGGCCCAATATATATCTGACTATTCACCACTGCTGACCACGTACTTACTGGAAAGACAAACGCCAAAGGTACCCTTGTGGAGGCTCAATGCTGATGGATCAGGCCTGTAGAGCTCCACTAACAAAGGCCCTTATCCAATATTTCACGTATAACTGGGATAGTGCAAGGGGGCGTGGCCAACATGGTGACGGGAGCAGCAGCATAAACTGCAGCTCCGCTCCCGGCCTTTTGCAATTATCTTGCATACGACGCCTTCAACTCTCCCCGAAGAAGGCGTCGCCCTCTCTTCTACCCGGGACCCCCGCTGGTAACAGCTGCCCTATTTCGGATATCGTACCTGCTTGGCGCACTGTGGAACGCCCGACGGTCTGCCGGGCCCCGCGCCTGTAGATGTGGCCCGATCGGGTGCGGCTCTGGGCCGCGGGCCACCCCCTCTTCTGCCACGATGAGTCACTGTATGGATCCTAGGAATCCGGACGAGCACAAGACAGACGGCTCAGCAGGCAACCTGGGCTCTGAGCCCTAACAAGAGGTGAGCGCCTGCTTGGACCTCCCACCCCCGGGCGCCCCGCAGACGGAGGGCCGCGCCCAGCCGGAAGAGCCATCCCGACCGCCTCAGTAAGTGGCCGTAGCCCGTGAGCCACTCACCAACCTGCCCCAACAGACTCCAGGCCCCAGCTTCCCTCACCAAAGGGTGGGAAATTAAAATAATAAAAACAGATTTGCGGCACCGGGACGCCGCACCCAGCCCGACACCGAGCTGCGGCCGCGGCACCATGGGACGTGCCGCAAGGCCCAGACACAGGGTAGCTGCAACCACTTGAGAACCGGGGTGGATGAGCATATACCGGAAGCTTGGCCCCCGCCTAACCACAGGCAATTACAAAGGCTTGACTCTGCACTCGACCTAGCGCCTTTTCGGCGACACTAATCGAGTCGCAGCGCGATCAGAAGGCCCCGGCCCCCAGCTCCGTCGACAAACTAGTGCTGATAGCGCTCCTCATAAGAACGTACAAGAATAAAAGGCTCTACAAATATATTCTCTTAGTGTCGTATCTATCTCAGGCTGAACTGAGAGTTGGCACAGCCCGTGTCCCTCTCCATCAACTCGCCTTTGTCCCACTAAAGCCCGAACTGTCTGCTGCACTTCAGGCATTATACACCAATGAGTTAGAGTGATCCTACCCTCAGCTACACCCGTATGGCTCTGTGTGCCCTTGGGATTTCCACATGATATAGCCTGAATTTACAGCCACGGAACGGAGCAGCTGAATAATAGACTATCAAAGTCCTGGAATCAGCCTGCTCGTCATATTAATACCGACGCCCGCGCCCTGCCTTGTGGAAGCAGGGAAACTACCCCGGCAAGACTAACTCACGCTGCCAACACATTCGCGGCAATCTCATCCTACGCCCGGCACTCAGTTTTACGCAAAGAGAACCCAATCGATACAGCACTACAGGTCTCCAATAATATTGCTAACTCTGCGACGCACCTAACCGGAAACTCACCAATAGCAACCCTAAGGTACCTCAGACATCAAATGGGCAAACCAAAAACCCCACGTGCACCCCCCGGGAACATGGATCCTGGCGCTCCCCCTCCACTTGAGGAGCACTCGCTATGCACCATGCACTACAGAAGATGGAACTAACATTACAAACACATACAGCACAATTCGAAAAGATACTGCAAGCTATCCTAGATACCAAATCTACCCTGGAAGCCAAAATAGGTTCAGTTGTCGAAGATGTTAACTTATTGCGTGCAGACCAACATGCTCTGGCTGACAGAGTAACAGAACTAGAAAAAGCCACCATATCCCTTCCATCGTCTATGAAGGATCTACAATCACAGATGACGCACCTGACAGCTGAAGTGGACGCCCTAAAACGTAGAGCCGAAGACGCAGAGGGTAGATCACACCGCAATAATGTTCGCCTAGTGGGGTTCCCCGAACCTGCTGAAGGACCTAGCACAGAACTATTTATTGAACAATGGCTCACGGGAACAATACTAAAATACAACATCCTGAAGTTCTTTTCCATAGAACGTGCCCACAGGGTCCCGGACAGGCCCCCTCCGCCCGGCGCTCAGCCTCGCCCACTAATAGCAAGACTCCTTAACTACCGAGATAGAGACCTCATCCTATAATTATTCCGTTAATCAGGTCCTATACAGACTATCCAGAGATTACAGCCTATCCAGACTTTACCGCGGAAGTGCAGAAGAAACGCAGCTCTTTTTTCCGGGTTAAAGAACGCCTACGCGAACATAACATCAAGTACGCATTGCTGTTCCCGGCCAAACTCCACGTACAAGACGACTCCCAAACACTTTTTTTCACAACTCCAGAAGACGTATGGACTTGGTTGCACGTCAAAGGCCTGGCTGACCCGATAAACCCAAGCAACCCTGCGGAAACGTGGTCCCCCCCAAGGCAAGACGCAAGCACCGCAAAAAACAAGGCATCAAACCCACACCTGAACAGTCTCAAACGGAGCGCTCCCTACTCCTACAGGCTACATCTCGCTTTGTCAATGCATCACCGACTTCCCTATCCACCCAAATCGATGCAGATCCAGACCTAGAGGCAAACTTTGACTCTGCGGACTCTACCCGAGGACCTACTCTCACGCCATGCACGGCAGATGACATTTGCTAAACATCTAGAATATAAATACCTCAGCGCACTGCGCCGTGCCTACTTTATAAAGACACAATCCGCTTTGAATATCTATCTGGGTCCTAATTGAGTGAATCCTGGTTCCCATACCATCTCTAACCACAGCAGACCAGTTGCCAGTGACCCTGGGCGTAAGAACCAGTACCAAGAGCAACACGGGCCGGGTACCCCTATGACTTGGTACCATCAGCCTAAAGCACCCCCTGCTCCATTTGGACTGTTTCCCCAAGATGGCAAATGCTGGAACACCACCAGCCTTGCCACAACCACAGTTAATGTTATATATAGTTATTGATTTCATTTTCACTAAATGGGTTTCTCCCACGTTATTTAATATAGACCACGTTTATAGCAATCTGCGTCACAACTGTGTTACCAATAAGATCATGCTTGATAACACCAATGGCACAAACTGGCTATTCCTAGAGGGCTCTTGGCACATCACTAGCACAAATAGGACGAGGGCTACGCACTCCCCACGACCAATTAAACCCATAAATACCTTATGATCTCCCAAACTCAGCCACATATCCCAAAATATAATGTACTTACATGGAATATCAGAGGTATGGCATCTCTGCGTAAGAGGCAACGGGTTTACGCATATCTTAGGAGGTACCAGATACATATTGCCATGCTACAAGAGACACATTTAGCTAAGGCCACACTGGAAAGCTCACATGTAAAGTGGAAAGGGCAATTGTACGGCACTACCTTCTCGTCATTTGCCCGAGCGGTGGCGATCTGGATAGCCCCAGGGGTCCCATTTGTTACATCCCGCACGCAATGTGACCCAATCGGGAGATACGTGATTCTGGAGGGCGATCTCGATGGCTCCCCCCCTAGCATTAGTGGCGTTATATACTCCTAACACAAACCAACGCAAATTTTTATGGACAATTAATGTTGGTAACCTTAGCGACCCAGCGGTAGATAGCATATGGGGAGGCGACTTTAATTGCGCCCTAGATACCCACATAGACCGCTCATTTCCCCCGCTCACTACTGCTCCTTCCAAGCGTGCTTCACTTGACCTAGTAGATTGGGTCTCCAATAATGGTCTGAGGGAAATCTTGAGAACCGGACACCTCACACACCGCGAATACTCCTATTATTCCTCAGTGCACAGACTACACACCAGAATAGACATGCTTTTTGCATCAGCGGCCATAATTCAGAAAGTCAGTACATCTGAGTACCTTGCCCGCACCATCTCGGATCACAACCCGTTATACGCTACTCTGGTGTGGGGCCGCACACACTTGCGTTCCAACTTGGCGACTGCAGACAGAGGCCCTCACAGACACTCCCTTCCATGCAGAATTGTCCAAATGTTTATCTGATTATTTTTCCCTAAATAAGAACACATCCTTGTCTTGCGCTGTTAAATGGGACGCCCACAAAGTAGCGATACGCGGCCACTGTCTGGCAGCCTCCGTGGGGCTTAGAAGGGTACTCACTAAAGAGCTACAAGAATTGGAGATCAAACTACGTGGAGCGGAGGTGGAGGTCTCCAAAAACGAAACCCTGTTAGAAGTACTGAATTCGCTCAGAGCTAGCCATGGAGAGGCAGACATCAGGCTAGGCAAACATAATTACAGGCATTTTAAGGCGCAACAACATGCAGAGAGAGACAGATCGGGCAAACTGTTACCATGGCTGATTCGCCAGCCATCGCAATCCTCACCCATAGGCGCGATTAGACTGCACTCAGGCACCGTCATCAATACTCAGGTGGAAATCAATGAAGCCTTCTGCACATATTATCGCTCCTTACATATGCCCCCCCCCCTCCAACTGAACAACAGTTGTCTGAGCTATTGTCATTAGTCTCCCAAAACCCACACATTACTGACAACGCAGACTCACTAGATGGCCCATCACCATAGAAGAGCTATGTTCAGCTCTTTCTCAAATGGCACGCAGTAAAACCCCTGGCTCAGATGGCCTGCCAGTGGAATATTTTAATTCTCAGGCTACCCATCTCCTGCAACCACTGTTAGAGGTGTTCAATGAAGCGTGAAACAGGAGGCAGTTGCCTTACTCCATGCCCAAAGCACTGATAGTTGTGTTCCCAAAGCTGGGCTGCGACCCTCTAGACGTTAAATCATATAGACCGCTCTCACTCCTAAACTCGGACTGCAAACTCCTAGGGAAAATCCTAGCAAAAAGGCTGCTCCCCTACCTACCAAATTTAATACACTCTGATCAGTCTGGATTTATCCCAGGGAGAAATACCTTTTTAAACATCAGAAGATTAATCTGTATAATGCATAACGTCACAGAGGCAGAAGCAGTGGCTTTATCCCTGGTCATAGAAAAAGCGTTCAATAGTCTTAGCTGGGACTTTCTTTTCCGCACTCTTAGTGCTCTTGGTTTTCGACACGGCTTCATCAATTGGATCAAAACACTATACTCCAAACCCACAGCTCGAGTCAAAACAGGACAAGTTATTTCCGAAGCATTCCCTTTGGTAGAGGCACTAGGCAAGGCAGCCCGCTTTCCCCCTTACTATTCACAATAGCCATGGAACCACTAGCAATTAAGCTCTGTAGTTACGCCCACATATGGGGCATTCCAGAAGTCAATACATACCACATCGTATCCCTATATGCAGATGACGCCTTGATATAACTGCGCAACCATACCACCTCCATAGCTGGGTTAATGTTAATACTGGACAACTTTGCACTCGCCTCTGGTCTGCGCATCAACTGGTCCAAATCAAGTATTTTTCCTCTCACTCCTATATCGAACGGGTTGCACATGGCACTACCCCAATATCAATTAGTGTGGTCACATACAACCTTTAAGTATTTAGGCATACAAATCTACCATTCCATGGTAGATCTGAAAGAAGGCAATTTTGACAGATTACTCAGATCCACCAGTGGCTCGCTGACATTCTGGAGCTCGCTCCCCCTATCCCCTATGGGCCGGACAGCTATAGCCAAAATGCTTATCCTACTGAGGTTTCTATATTATTTCACCGCACTCCCGATACCTCTGCCACGCTCGTTCTTTCATAAGCTGCACTCCCTATTGACTGACCTGCTGTGGGGGTAAGGATAGACACAGAGTAGCTTTATCCATAACACAATACCCACAAGAAGAGGGCGGTTTGGGCATGCCAAATCTCGAACTATACTATGCTGCTGCTCAGTTACAATGGTTAGCCATGTGGCAAAGTGAACCACCCCTCCCAGAAAGCGTGGCAATGCGCGCATACATGGCACCACAAACAATTCTAACCTCACTACTGGCTGGACCTCCCTACCTGCCGAAAAAGTCACCACTGTTGGATGCAGCCAGATTCTGCTGGCGTAGATATGTCCAGGGCTGGGTCCCCCCTCCTCCTTACTCCCCTTCATTACCGCTGATTCAAATACCGGGAGTCCAAGCATTCTCGCTACATCACGATATGCGTGTCATTAGATCACTAAACGCAGTGATCTCTATTCGAGCTCCATTATACGTACCTTCGAAGAACTAGTGACCGATGGGGCCATGCAATCTGGGGTCTTCCTGACATACAGTGCCATCAAAAAACTCCTCAATAACCTTTGGGGGCATGGCAATGCTGAGCCACGCGAAGCTCATCTGCTCACTGCAATCATTACTATAGGCAACACAAAAGGCACCATAACTAAATTATACAAAATGCTCCTAGCAGACGCTTGCTCGGACCTGACACATGTTAAATCCCGCTGGGATGCCATCCTCTCCATACCAATACCTCACAAAACCTGGGTGGTGGTCCTCACCACGATTAAGACCGTTTCCCGCAACACTAGATTACGGTACACCCAATTCAACTATATTAATCAGTCCTATTTATCCCCGGCCCGCATCAATAAAATATACCCGAATGCTAATCCAGAGTGCCCTAGATGTGCCACTCCAGCAGCTAATTTTTACCACATGTTCTGGGGTTGCCACCCAGTAAATACGGCCTGGCAACGAATTACGGAGACCTCAGCAGACATTGTCGCCCGTACGCTCGCCCCCACCCCTGAATCATGTTTGCTAGGTATACGCCACCGTGCTAAGGAAGATAAACACCTTCACAGATTTATAGACCTCGCATTTGTGGTTTACAAGCGCCTGATTGCCACGCACTGGAAGGCCCCTCACGCCCCTCCTTACACCGTCTGGCTCCGTGACCTGCACAGCCGCAAATAAGCAGAGGCTCATACATTACGACAGCTTCAACACAAGGGACAGATACAAGACGGTGCTGAAATTTGGGATAACTTTGTGGTAAACATAGAAACCAGAGATGATACATACCCCCCCTGAATTAACAGATACCCGAAGGTGGATTTCCTGCTTAACTTCCACACCACACAAGCCCTCGCACCCTTCCTATTATTCTATCTAGATACTTCTATACCCAACTGCAGCATAACACTGTATAGCTAAAAGAGTTCCTCCCAATTGCGGCCCCAGGGAATTTATACTCAGTGTTGCGTGCCCCTCAGCCTCGTTGTTGGCTCCATTGTACACATATATTGTAGATGTGCCACCCCCAACCCCTCAGGTTAGTGTAGCCCCAACTATTTCTGATGCCAGTATATACAAACTTGACACTCAAAAGTGACTCTAATTACAAGTTGCACAGTTTTAAGTTGCATGACAGTACGCTAAATTGTAACCGCATTGTACAAAGTCAACAAATGCATGTAGATGGATTGACATTTTTTTTATTAGTGAAATGTATTGCTGTTTTTGCATCATGTTTAATAAACAGATTAAAAAAAAACTAAAAACTGGTTTAGTACAAGCAGCAGGGTGACGGAATGGGAAACAGACAGTATTCGCCGAACTATGAAAGAGAATCTAACAGGACAGGAGGCAGCACCGGAGATGCTCGAGAGAGCACTGTCTGTCAATCCAGAGGTCCTGGGAGATTGGCGTAGGCAGTGACACAGGGTATGTGAACCATGGGATCAATTAGAAAAACACATCCAGAATACTGGGCAGCGGCAATGGTACATGGAGGATGATAAGGCTGGACGCTTGCTGGCACGGCTGATTAACTCAGAGACCGAGGTAGCGCCTATTTTGGTGGTCAGGGACTGGCAGGGACAAGTTGTAAACACTCAGCAAGCGATCAATGACATTTTTGCAGCCCATCTGCAAGAGGAGTACACTGCACCCTAGTGTGATACAGAGGACCATTCACTGACCATTCCTTCTGCTCCCATGGCTCTCTTCTGAGGACCATGAGCTTCTTGTGTGCCCCCTTGATAGAAAGGAATTGCTGAGTGCGGGTGACCACTTTGAGGTCTGCTAAGGTGCCCAGAGGCGATGGGCTTCCTGCAGAATTTTTTAGGCTGTTTCCTGAGACCCTATGCCAGTGTGCCCTTAGGCACTGGAGAGAGGGGTGCTCCCAGACTCCATGAGAGAGGCCATAATCGTAACAATACTGAAACCAGGTAGGGATCCAATGCAGGTGGGCTCCTACTGACCACTCCTTTTGTTAAATGTTGAAAAGAAAATTCTCAGCCATGTACTGGCAGTGAAACTGCTCCCCCATCTCCCACATCTGATCCATACAGATCAGTCAAGATTTATCCCACAGAGGAATACACTGCACAACCTGCATCGGCTTGCACATGTTCTCCATGCGTCTGTGCTTGAAGATGACCAGTATGCTCTTGCCTTTCTTTATATTGAACAGACCTTCAACTTTGTCGCTGGGACTATGGCCCTCATTATGACATTGGCGATAAGTGCTGCTTACCTCCATGCTTTTACCGCCATGCTGACTGCCGCCAACATACTAGAACCGCAGCAGTATACCGAAACGCGTATTATGGCCCACACATAGAAATCCGCCACTATACAGACACACACACAAGTCCGCCACACCAAAGGTCAGTGATAAACTGGCGGTACCAAAACCCACACCATTACGCCAACAGAAATACACCCACAGCATTATGACCCATGAATCACCACAGCGGACATTTAACCGTGGTAAACCATTGGTGGTACATACTGCTGCGCTCAAAATACACACACACATACAAAACAACACCACATTGGTCAATTTAAATAACACACACCTGACACACATACCCCCCACACCCACACACCCACACCACTATAAAACACACACACACATTATCCAGAACCCCTTACAACTCAAGAAAATTGACAACTGAGGGAAAGACACACCCGGAGCACCCACAGAATCAGAGCTACAGAACACCATCACCCATACACCAGCTACGCACCTCACAGCACACACCCCAACACATCACCCCACACACCCTCACACACACCGCTCACACTACACCCATGGCACCACAAAAACACCTCAGGTTCTCAGAGGAGGAGCTAAGGGTCATGGTGGAGGAAATCATCCGGGTAGAGCCACAGCTATTCGGATCACAGGTGCAGCAGACGTCCATTGCTAGGAAGATGGAGCTATGGCGGAGAGTCATGGACAGGGTCAACGCCGTGGGACAGCACCCCAGAACAAGGGATGACATCAGGAAGAGGTGGAATGACCTATGGGGGAACGTGCGTTCTGTGGTTGCAAGACACCAGATAGCTGTACAGAGGACTGGTGGTGGGCCCCCACCTCCTCCCCCAAAGCTAACAACATGGGAGGAGCAAGTCTTGGCGATCATGCATCTTGAGGGCCTGGCAGAAGTAGCAGGAAGACTGGACTCTGGGAAGTCAAACTTTACTACTTTCACCCCCCTACCTGCATGCCATCACAAACTCCCACACCTACCCTCACCCCATCACTCCACCACCTCACATATACCCCACCATCACAAGACACCCATCCCAATACCAAGCCCTGCATGCAACACCAATGCATGGACCCCCATCACCACAGCATGCACACTAGTGACCCATAGAGGGGAACATTCCCATGCACAAGATGTCACACGCAGAAACAATAACACTGCATTTACATCCCTACAGGACCCCCACACAACGTCACCGGAGAGGAGGTGCCAGCAACATCCAGCCCCCCCCGAAGAGGCCCACAGTGATGACAGCACCTCTGCATGCCTGGATCAGGATGACCAACCTGGCCCATCAGGGACCTCTGGACAGTCGGTGACCCAGGCACAGTCCCATACCACCACTGAGCCTCCCCTCCTCAGGAAACACCCCCACAGCACCCACCCAGCGGGCCCAACCCTCTGTCCCCAGACAGAGTGGACAGGAGGCCCCGCCACAGGAACAACAGGCCACGAGCACCCCTCCCCCTGCAGAAGGAGAACCACCACACAAAAGGTCCCTGTGATCCAGACAGAAGCCAGAGAACATTGCCAAGACCCCTGCCAGGAAATAAGACTCCCCTGAATGTCACCCTTGTGTCCCACTATGTCACCCTGTCCATCTTGTACTGCCATTTCTCCCTATCCCCCCTTGGACAATGAATCAGTGATACCAATAGACAGAACTCTAGCCTGGACATTCCTCCATCATCAACCCAGCCCATTGCAATACCCCCTACACTTATTATCACATAAATAAACACCCTTGAAACTAATACAAGTATGGAGTCTGTCAATTGATTGAAATATGTATTAGTTTAACAAGCTGTAAAAGTTGCAATTCAAATGTACAGTTATATATACATAGGTATGACCTGTAGTGGGCAGCAGTAAACACACCAGGAGCCAGAGTGGGGCAAAGACATCTGAAAATAGAGATGCCAAAGGGTACAGTAAGTGGCCATAAAATTTGGAAAATCAGGCTGTCATTTACAATGTCCAACACAAAACTGCAATGGAAGGTGAAGTTACAGTATCTTACCTGTGTGTCACTGGAAGTCCTGTTGAATTATAGTTGTTCTGTTGTCCACATCCTCTTCCTCTGTCTCCTCTTCGTCACTGTCCACAGGCTCCACCGCTGCCACACAACCATCTCCAGTCTCATCCTCCTGCAGAAAAGGCACCTGGCGTCTCAAGGCCAGGTTGTGCAACATGCAACGATGATCTGGCACACCTTCTTGGGGAGTAGCACAGGGATCCACCTGTCAGATGGAGGCACCGGAATATGGCCTTCAGGAGGCCAAAGGTGTGCTCTATGATCCTCCTTGTTTGTCCATGTGCCTCATTCTAACATTCCTCTGCCCTTGTCCTGGTATTCCTCACTGGGGTCAGTAGCCATGAGAGGTTGGGGTAATCAGAGTCACCTGTAAATATCGAGGGATACCTGTTAGCCAGATACTCACCCTTAGGGCCAACCCCACACCCATACACCAACAGACACTGGGTGGGGACCATGGGCTCACCTATTAGCCACACCCTGTGCCTCTGGTGTTGAGACATCACATATGGGATGCTGCTATTCCTCAAGATAGAGGCATCATGCACAGAGCCGGGATACTTTGCATTGACATGGGAGATGTACTGGTCCGCCAGACACACTATCTGCACATTCAGAGAGTGAAAGCTCTTTCGATTTCTGAACACCTGTTAATTTCTCCGGGGGGGGGACAAAGGCAAGATGTGTACCATCAATAGCACCAATGATGTTGGGGATATGTCCCAGTGCACAGAAGTCAGCCTTCACTGTGGTCAAATCCTCCACCTGGGGGAATACGATGTAGCAGTGCATGTGTTTCATCAGGGCAGACAACACTCTGGTCAGCACGTCTGAGAACATAGGCTGTGACATTCCTACTGCCATGGCCACTGTCGCTTGGAAGGACCCACTTGCCAAGAAATGGAGCACTGACAGGACCTGCACAAGAGGGGGGATACCTTTGGGGTGGCAGATAGCTGAGATCAGGTCTGGCTCCAATTGTGCACACAGCTCATGGATTGTGGCCCTATCAAGTCTGTAGTTTAGGATAATGTGCCTGTTCTCCGTTGTCGCCAGGTCCACCAGGGGTCTGTACACAGGTGTATGTCTCCATCTCCTATTCCTCCTCAGTGGTTGAACTCTAGGGTGAAAAACGGTCAGCAGATGGTCATATTCAAACATATACTCAGATTAATATGCCTTGCATTTTTTTACAGAAACAGTATGTGAACGTGTAGGTCCATTGATGTCCCTATGTCTGCTGTGACACAGTTAGGTGCCATGGCCTGTTCCCCCTGAAATGGCAGCAGCCTGACCTGTGAGGAGCGACAAGTGGAAATGAGGTAATTCTGCTGACTTTGTGCACTGTTGCGGGAGGCGGTCGATGACCGTTGTGTAACACATTATTGGTCATCATTGGGGCCTAAGGGTTCCAGGAGCCAATGGTGATGTACAACGGCGGTGACGGTACCCACCACCCCGGACGTGACCGCCATTTTCTATCTGTTCACTCACTTGCTACCTGACCTTCAACAGGAGAGGACCTACACTGCAAGTGCTGCTGTGACCTATGTCTGAAAGCGACCATGGCTCGAGTGTCTGGGGAAAGAGCCCCTGCCATCACTTCTGAGGAGTTGGAGTGGATGGAGTCCTACCCCAGTACCCTTTACTTGATGGTCCTCCAGACAAACAGGTGAGTACAATGTGAGCACGATGCATGGGGCATGAATGTATGGAGTGCTGTGTGTGTAAGCCTCTTGTATGGGGGGCTGAGGGGTCCAGGGCAGAGTGCTGCATGTTTGGGGGGCAATGTCTGTGCGTAAGGGGATGGGAGGGATATGGTGGGCCATGAGTGTAACAGTCCAGACGGTATGACTAATACCTTTTCTTCTGTATCTTTTTCTGCAGGTCAGCACCCATCAGAAAAAGGGTATTTGGCATGCCATCGTCAAGGAGGTGGGGACCCTGGGGGTCTTTGACAGGCGGAGCACCCACTGTCGCAAACAGTGGGAGGACCTACGCTGCTGGGCAAGGAAGACGGTGGAGGCCCATCTGGGGATGGCCTCACAACGAGGGAGGAGTGCCCATCGTACCCTGACCCACCTGATGTTCTGCATCCTGGCGGTGGCCTATCCGGAGTTGGATGGGCACTTGAAGACATCACAGCAGCCACAAGGGGGTGAGTACAGATTCAGAATCATGAAGTTGCTGTCGACATCAGGGCAGTGCACACTCTACGGGTGACTGGAATGCAAAAACCCAGCACTTATGAGATAACGTAATTCATGCATTATGTTGATATGCTGTTGTTTAACCTTTTGCATTGCAGAGTTTAAACCTGAAGACTTATATTCAAGGTGCTTGGAAATACTGTTAATTTGCAATGTATTGCTGCAGGCTTTCAGAGTGTGTCAGGGTGTGGTCATTTCCAGGGCCTTCTAGAAGCTTTCTCTGCAGCATGACTGGGTGTGGTTTGTGGGCTGGACCAGACTGTATATAAGGGAGCCAGCCCAGCTCCACGTGCTCACTATTCAGAGGTCCCGGTGCAGAGCAGCAACAATTTCCTGAGCTCCTGTTCCAGAGGCCTACCTTGATCTTCCAGGCCTTATCCCTTCATTGTATTGGAGCTCCTTGATCAGGGCGGTAAGACGGAGGTCGGGCTAGGCCCCCGATCCCGTTTTCAAAGGCATTCGAGTTTTTGGGCCTAGTTTTCATGTTGGAAGATTTTTACTTGTGCGTGTGAATGTGCTCTTGGTTTCTGGCATTTACATGTTGATAGTTGAATCGGCAAGACACGCGATTCATTCTTGGCATTTGACTTTTGAGATTCGGGTCGGCAACAGTGTGTGCGACCATTTCTAGACATTTGCATATTGACATTCAAATCGGCAAGACGCGCAATTCATTCCTTGCATTTAACTCTTGATACTCATTGTGCGCTACCATTTCTTGGCATTTACATGGTGGCATTCGAATCGGCAAGACGCGCAATTCATTCCATGTATTTAACTCTTGATATTTATTGTGCGCGACCATTTCTTAGCATTTACATGGTGGCATTTGAATCGGCAAGACGCGCGATTCATTCCTTGCATTTAAAACCTTGATAATCATTGTGCGCGACCATTTCTTGGCATTTGCATAGTGGCATTCGAATCGGCAAGATGCACAATTCATTCCTTGCATTTAAAACCTTGATAATCACTGTGCGCAACCATTTCTTGGCATTTACATGGTGGCATTCGAATCGGCAAGACGCGCAATTCATTCCTTGCATTAAAACTTTGACAATCATTGTGCACAACCATTTCTTGGCTTTTACATGGTGGTATTCGAATCGGCAAGACGCGCAATTCATTTCCCGCATTTAAAACTAGGTGTTAAAATTCAAGATGTCACATTATATGTGCATATTAAGTCCTTAATACAATTCTTATTGTGTTCCAAGAAATGTTCAGATTACTTTTTGTCCTCATGTAAAAAGACCATGTTTGTTCTGAAAATATAATTCTAGAAGGTTCTTGTGATCCAAGACAATTTGTAACATTTCATGAAAAGTTTCATTGAGAAGTTGTATTAATCATTCTTGATTCCTTCCCAGGTACCCAGACGTCTTGAGGCCTAGTTATTATTCCTTTCTTAAGTGATCCATGGTTACAGTATGACAATGCTTAGAATCATAGTCTAGTGAAAATCAATGTGATATAATCTTGATATTGTGTGGTTTAACTTTTTGCTTCCTACAGGTCTCCTTCCCAGCTGTTCCCATCCTAATCCCCTTTTCCCCCACTTGGAATCTCTCAGTCTCTGTGGTTTTATCTATCAGAGTCTTGGAGCTGTCTAGTGGTGGACATGTTGGGAACATGCGCAGACCCAGAGGATCTGGTCTCCCTGACAGAATAGTGAGCCCACAAATTAATTATCCTCCTGGTTTGTGTGTGTTCTCAGCATGGCCACATTGGACGAGCTAGTCAAGGTTATCACGCAGCTCCAAGCAGAGGTAGTGTCATGAAAAGATATAGCAGCCAGCCTAGCTGAGAGAGGGAGTCAGTTACAGGAAAGGTTAAAGAAGAAGGAACAAAATCCCTTAGGTGTGCCTTGGCCTGGTCCTTCTTTTCAAGCTTTTGGAGGTAATCCTCCTACGAACATTTCCCTCAACGTTCCTTCGGCCATTCCCCAGCTCCTCCAGAACGTTTCTCAGGCGATCCCTTGAAAGCGCAATCTTTCCTGGTTCAAGTGGAATTACATTTTACCTGCCGACCACACACTTCCCTGATGCCCAATCCAGGGTGGCTTTCTTGATATCATACCTGACTGGGGACGCAGCTACCTGGGCAATTCCTCTTGTGCGTAAAGACAGTCCCCTGCTTTACAATTGGAGAAATTTTGTTCATGAGTTTGAACGAGTATTTGATTGTAGAACTGTGACATTGTCGGCAGATCGTGAACTACTACACTTGCGACAAGGTAACCAGGATCTAGTGTCCTACTTAGCTAACTTTAATCGGCTGGTAGCCGAGACATCCTGGCCTGAAGAAAAGCAAGCGGCCTTGTTCTACAAAGGACTCAAGGATGAGTTAAAAGACATCCTTGCTCAAATAGACGCGCAGCCTACAGGCTGTCAAGATCTAATAAACCTCGTTTTGAGACTGGATCATCGTTTAGCTGAATGAAGGGGAACACGCAAAAAGACAGAGAAATATTCCTGGTGTGTTCACGATAATAGAGAATCAAGAACCCATAAAGAAAGAACTCCAGAACCTACGGAAATTGGAACAATCAGGAGGCCTTTGACCAAAGACGAAAAGGACCTATGTAGAAAGAATGGACAATGTCTTTATTGCGGGCGCAAGGGTCATTTTGCCAAAGAGTGTCCAATCAAACCAAAGAGAAAACGAGGTCCTGTCCAGAAACTTGCAGCCAATGCGCAAGTCGAGCCGGAAAACTAAATCACCCAAGATGTAAAGAAGGGTTGCTCTTGGGTGTCACTGTGGATCCTTCACAGTCTAGACATCTCAAGCTGGGCATAAAAGTTCAAGTAAAGAAAAAGAACGATTTCAAGAAGGCCCTCGTAGATTCTGGGGCTACCGGGAACTTTGCTGATGCCCAATTGGTTCGCACATGGGGGATCCCATGTATCGAGAAGAAGACTCCAGAGATAATACAAGCAGTAGATGGAAAACTCTTGACTGGAGGCCCAGTAACTCTTCAGACTGTCCCCTTATCGGTGATCTGTGAGGGGGAGAACCAAAGAACCAAACATAAAGAGAAACTCATCCTTGACGTGATCCATGCTCCTCAGTATGGAATTATCCTTGGCTTACCCTGGTTAACTCATCACAATCCTGAGATTAATTGGGCAGAATGGAAGGTCGTGTTCTCTTCAGCTCTATGTAAAGAAAAATGCTTCCAAACGTCTCAAGTAACCAAAGATTGCAACTCGTACATAGCCACTGCAGCGAAGAAAGAAGTAAAGTTGCCCAGACAATATTCATCCTATGAAGATGTAATTGATGAAAAAGAGGCAGAAACCTTGCCTCCTAATAGACCTTATGACTGTCAAATTGATCTAATACCAGGTGCAATACTCCCCAGCTGTCGTGTATACGCCTTTTCAGAACATGAAAATCAACATTTACGAAAGTATCTAGATCAATTCTTGAAGAATGGTTTCATCCGCCCTTCCAAGTCTCCTGCAGCCTCTCCTTTGTTTTTTGTCCCTAAGGCTAATGGGGACCTTCAAACTTGTATTGACTATAGGGGTTTGAATAGGTCACCATCAAGAATAAATACCCCTGGCCCCTGATTCCTGTCTTGCTGGATCAAGTAAAAAAAGCTAAAATCTACACTAAGCTCGATCTACGAGGTGCTTACCATTTAGTCAGAATGAGAGAGGGTGACAAATGGAAAACTGCGTTCAAGACAAGATATGGTCTCTTTGAATACACCATCATGCCTTTTGGTCTGTGTAATGCTCCAGCAGCATTTCAATTTTTCCTGAATGATTTTCTTTGAGAGTATCTCAACATATTTGCAATAGTCTACATAGATGACATTTTGATCTACTCTGACAATGAAACCGAACATGTGCAACATGTCAAGAAAATTCTCGCAGCCCTTCAAAAGCACGATTTATATTGCAAACTAACCAAGTGTGAGTTTCATGTTACCACAGTTGAGTTTTAAGGAGTTATCCTTACCCCTCAAGGTATGGTCATGGCAGAAAAGAAAGTACAAGTTGTATCTGATTGGCCCACTCCAAAGACTGTTCGAGATGTACAATGTTTCCTGGGGTTTGCAAACTTTTACCGCAGGTTTATAAACCATTTCTTTCAAACAGTGACCCCAATCACTAAGGGCCAGATGTAGCAAACTTTTGCGAGTCGCAAAAGGCCCGAATCGCAATTTGCGACTCCGCAAAATCGGAAATGCAATGCAAAAATCCCATTTCCGACTCGCAAAATGCGACGCGAGCCATTACCGACTTGCAAAAATAGCGACCCCATTTTGCGACCCGCAAATAGAAAGTCGCAATTTGCGAGTCGCACACCATATGCAATAGCCACTCGCAAATTGCGACTAGTCGCAAAAAGCCCATTTTGCACTTCCAATTTACCACTAACTCAGAGCAGGTGGTAACCAGAACCAAAGTATAAAAGGAGACCCAGAAGGCATCTGGGTTACTCAAGATGACGGAGATATATGTGATAGCAAGGAGGAGGAGAGCCCACGCCGCACAGCAGAGGAGGAGGAGGAGCCAGATACATGAGAAGATATACAGAACCAGGCAGACTCTTTTCCAACAAACTGAGGAGGAGATATATGATAAATACAGACTTAGCAGTGCAGCAATACTAGATTTAATAGATCTACTCAATCTGCAGCTTCAACGCCAGACTGTGCGCGGCTGCGCCATCCCCAAACATGTGCAACTGCTATGCTCACTGCACCTCTTGGCCTCGGGTAGCTATCAGGGGGTCATTGCCGTGGCAGGTGGGGTATCCCAAAGTGCACTTTCACGGTTCTTCAGAGCATTCCTAGATGCCATACTAACACACATGTCCAGATACATATACCTACCCAGGAATGAGGCAGAAATCAACAGCACCAAGTTGGAATTCTACAGGATTGTCAACTTCCCCCATGTCATAGGGTGTGTAGATGGGACACATATACAAATATGCCCTCCTGCAAATCTGGAATATCTGTTCCGCAACCGGAAGTGTACCCACTCACTGAACATTCAGGTGGTATGTGACGCCCATTATGTTATCACTGACATGGTTGCCAAATTTCCAGGGAGCACACATGACTCCTACATTTTCAGGCACAGTGGGATACACCAACGCCTAGAACGTGGGGAGTTTGGAGACGGATATCTCCTAGGTATAGCTGAATACACCTTGAAGACATTCACACAGGTCAATGTGGAACCCATCAATGCCCAGCTAACATTGTACATTTTGTGCCAAACAGGTGGCAGTGCATATGCACTACGACCATGGATACTTACCCCGTACTTAACACCCAGCAATGAGACAGAGAGGCGATACAACAGTGCACACAGGAGGACCCGAAATATCATAGAGAGGACCTTTGGACTGCTGAAGGCAAGATTCAGATGCCTCCACAGAAGTGGAGGTGCCCTCCAGTATACCCCAATAACAGCTTTCAAGATCGTTGGCTCATGCGCTATACTGTACAACATTGCCACCAGACGTGGGCTACCTCTCACCCCAGAAGACCCAGATTCGGAGGATGACGAGCAAGAGCTACCACATCGCCATCATGGGGATAGAAGCATTGCAAATCAAGACAGACAGAGACGGGACCACATTGCAAACCAATACTTTGGAAGGTACGTGCTAACTGTCACCACACTCACTAATGTCACACACAAAGAGTCCAGGTGTGAAGTGGAACAAACAAGGAATTTAATAATGTGCACCAAAAAAACTATTTACATAAACTACAGTTCAGGGGCTGTAAAAGTCCACCTGGCATGAGGACACATTAACCTCATGTGCCTCTACTCCAGGACAGTGTGTAGCTCACACTCTACGCCGGTCTCGGCCAACATGGCTGGTTCCTGGTGTGTCAGCAGTGCCCTGCCTTGCGCTATCACTGCGCAACACCCTGGTGTCACTGGCTGAGACACTGCTAATTGTGGAGCCCTCCTCGCTGTCCTGCGGCGTGTCTGCCGCGCCCCTAGCCACCTGTCGTGCCTCCATTAGATCTACTGCGTGGCTGAGACGTCCCAGCCCACGTGCCACATCACTGGCAAAGTGGCCCATGTCCACCTGGAGGCTGACCGTGCGCCGTGACAGGCCAGTGGTGTTCACAGCCAGCCTGACGATGGAGGCAGACATGCGGTCCAGCCGGTGGATGAGCTGCCTGTCACGGCGCCTTGCACCCTCTCTCTCAGTGATTAGTTCTGACACCAGTTGTCTCATTGAGAGCGCAAGGTCGCCAACATGGGTATTTAGCTGTTGCAGCTCCGTGTGTACTAGTTGCAGCCCTGTGTTCTGGTTCTGTTCCATGCGCCGCATGGCCCCTGATATGTTCCTTATCTCTCGTGTCTGCAGGCGCTGACCATGTAGGAGTGCAGCCTCGGCGGCCGACATGGAGGCGTCCCCTGACTCAGCCTGCGGCACTGGAGTGACATTTAGAGGTCGCCTTCGGCGCAGTGGAGGCTCCGTGTCCTGTACACCGGCACTGTGGCTGGGACCGGGTGCTGGCTCACTCACCAGTATGGCCACTGGTGCATCAGGAGGGGACTGTGTTTGGGTGGTGCAGGTCCCTGTGGTGGGAGGTCCTGAGCCCTGTGCAGGCTGGTGGCTGACCTGTGGCCCCTGGACGCTGTGGCTGGAGGTGGTGTCGTGTGGGAGACCTGTGGGACATAGGGAACACACTGTCAGTATCTACCATCTGTTATCTACTTTCTAATAAACTGTTGCCTATCAACTGCCTACTTGACTACATTGCCCATAATGCACCACGCAGGTGGTTGCTACTCTGAAATGGAGCTATTTTGGTTGTGCATGCTGCTGTGTACTAGGTGGGTGGGGGTATGGCAGATATGGGTGTACATGCATGTCTCATGGTACTCACCGGTTGATGGTCCTGGCGCTGACGTGTCCAGCTCTCCCATCCCGGACACTGCCTCTGGCTCCAAGGTCTCCTCCACTCTTTCCTCCAGGGGTGTGGGTGGTGGTATTGTGGATGGTCCCCCTCCAGTGCCCCTCATCTCCCAGACCCGCTCTGCCACCCTCTCCTTGGTCCGGGAGCGCAGGTCATACCACCGTTTCTTCAATTCTTCTATACTCCGGTGGCTCACACCCATGGAGTTGACGTTGTCCTGTATTTCAGTCCAAATCCTTTTCTTTTCCACCTCTGGCACACTGAGGGCTGCCCTCCCAAAAAGTTGTTCATGGTGCTGGCAGCATTCCTCAGTCAGCACCTCCAGTTCTTTTTCAGCAAATTTCAATTTGTGCTTTCTAGGAGTGTCTGCCATGGTAGCTGCTGTTCCTCCTGTTGGCAGTTCAGCAGTTGAAAATGGGTGTGGTCCTCCCTCCTCCCAGGTCTATTAGTAAACTTCCTGGCTGTGATGTCATCATCAAGAGCCAGGAAGTGTTTTCCAGAGTGTTCTGCTGCACCTGCATTCAATTTGCGGCACAGTCGCAATTTGCGACACCCACTCGCAATTTGCGTGTTCGTTTTTAGCGCGGCCGCAAAAAGCGACCTCGCAAACAGCGGACTCGCAATCTGCGGTGCGACTTCATTTGCGAGTCGCAAAATGTAGCCGCTTTTTCTTCTTGGATATCATTTAGCAAGTCGGAAATTGCGAGTCGCAACGACTCGCAATTTCCGACACGCTAATTTTTTCCTACCTACATCTGCCCCTAAGTTATTGAGAAAGAAAGAAAAATGTGTATGGTCCCCAGAAGTTGATCAAGCCTTTTCAACTTTGAAAGAAGCTTTTTCCACTGCTCCAGTCTTGACTCACCCTGATGTGGATCGTCCATTCATCGTGGAAGCCGATGGCTCAGATGTGGCAATTGGTGCAGTCTTGTCACAACTAAGCAAAGACACTGGCCAACTTCATCCTGTAGCTTACATGTCTCGAAAGCTGAAAGAAGCCAAACAGAACTATCTCATTGCTGAAAAAGAGCTTCTGGTGATTCGTGACGCCTTTAAAGAATGGAGACATCATTTGTTGGGTGCCAAGTACACTGTCACAGTACATACTGACCATCGCAATCTCCAGTTCATGAGTTCAGCCAGACTTTTGACTCCTCGGCAATTACGCTGGATGTTGTTTTTTGCCGAATTTGATTTTGAGGTAACTTTCCGTCCTGGTAAAGACAATTGCAAAGCAGATGCCTTGCCCCGCCAAGAGTCCATCACGTTGCCTACAGACCAACCCTCCAGAGCTGTCATTGCTCCAGACAAAGTTCTATGCATCATAAAAACTGAAGATTTCTTTGAAGACATCCGTAATTCCTTTACCATTGAGAAATGGTAGACATGGGCTCAAGCAGATCTCAAAAGGTCAATCAAGCAAGGACTACCTTTCCATGACGCTCGTTTGTTCGTGCCCACTACCAAGCTTCGCAAGTTGGTATTTTATTGATTGCATGTTATACCTACTGCAGGTCATCCAGGTACTCCTAAAACTCTTGAATTAATCCAACGCTACTTTTGGTGGCCTACTCTGACAAAAGACGTCAAAACAATGGTAAACAACTGCAAAGTCTGTGCTCGCATCAAGACAAGTCATTCAAAACCCGAAAGGGTTGTTGCTTCCGCTCCCAACTCCATGTCGACCTTGAGAACACATCTTTTTAGACTTCATTACAGCACTACCAGTGGTCCAACAACATTCAGCAATCCTTGTGGTAGTAGATAGTCTCACGAAATATGGACATTTCATTGCCTGTAAGAAATTGCCCACCTCCAGCGAACTGGCAACCATCTTACTGAATAGAGTGGTCTGTTATCACGGGCTGCCGAAAATGATTCTCTCTGATCGAGGGTCGCAATTTGCCTCCAATTTTTGGAAAACATGGTACAGAACACTTCAAGTCACTTCCACACTATCTACTAGCCATCATCCTCAAACAGATGTTCAAACTGAGAGACTAAATCAGACATTGAAGCAATACCTGCATGCCTACGCTGAGAAAGCACTTCATTCTTGGACATCAATGCTCTGGTTAGCTGAGTTAGCCTACAATAACTCATTTCACACCTCCACTGGTGTTACCACCTTTTTTGGCCTGTTTGGCAATCATCCTGACACCTGGCCATCACAATCCCTCAAGAAAGTTCTTTTACACCAGCTGTGTCGGAAACCATTCAACACCTTCACCAAACCCAGAAACTGGTTCAACAGCATTTAGAAAAAGCCAAACAAAAATACAAAAAGCATTACGACAAGAAACATTTTGAGGGACCTCAGTATCAACCAGGTGATAGAGTGTGGCTTTCTACAAGACATACAGACTTCAAGAAAAAGCACATGTTCAATCCCAAATTCATAGGTCCCTACACTGTCCTTCAGCAAATCAATCCTGTGACCTATAAACTGCAATTACCAAGGTCATTACGTATTCATCCAGTGTTCCACACTTCCCTCCTGAAAAAGGCAGTCCAGAAGGTCCGTCCTCATCCAGCTCCAGTTCTAGTACAGGGGGAAGTGGAATACGAAGTCAAGAAGGTGTTGGATTCCAAACTGAGAGGGTGTAACCTATGGTACTTAATCTCGTGGAAAGGTTATGGCCCTGAAAGTAACTCATGGGTTTCCACATCCAATAATCATGCTCCACTACTTGTGAGGCGTTTTCATTGTCTCAATCCAGGCAAGCCAGGCCCTAGAGCATGTCTGGGAGAGGGGAGTACTGTCAACATTAGGGCAGTGCGTGCTCTACGGGTGACTGGAATGCAAAACCCAGCACTTAAGAGATAACGTAATTCATGCGTTATATTGATATGCTGTTGTGTTTAACCTTTTGCAGTGCAGAGTTTAAACCTGAAGACTTATATTCAAGGTGCTTGTAAATACTGTTCATTTGCAATGTATTGCTGCAGGCTTTCAGAGTGTGTCAGGGTGTGGTCCCTTTCCAGGGCCTTCTACAAGCTTTCTCTGCAGCATGACTGGGTGTGGTATGTGGGCTGGGCTATATAAGGGAGCCAGTCCAGCTCCACGTGCTCACTAGTCAGAGGCCCCAGTGCAGAGCAGCAGCAATTTCCTGAGCTCCTGTTCCGGAGGCCTACCTTGAGCTTCCAGGCCTTTGCCCTTCATTGTATTGGTGCTCCTTGATCAGGGCGGTAAGACGGAGGTTGGGCTGGGCCCCGATCCCGTTTTCAAAGGCATTCGAATTTTTGGGCCTAGTTTTCATGTTGGAAATTTTTTCCTTGTGCGTGTGAATGTGCTCTTGGTTTCTGGCATTTACATCTTGATATTTGAATTGGCAAGACGCGCGATTCATTCTTGGCATTTGACTTTTGAGATTCGGGTCAGCAACAGTGTGCGCAACCATTTCTAGACATTTGCATATTGACATTCGAAACGGCAAGACGCGCAATTCATTCCTTGCATTTAACTCTTGATACTCATTGTGCGCTACCATTTCTTGGCATTTACATGTGGCATTCGAATTGGCAAGATGCGCGATTCATTCCTTGCATTTAAAACCTTGATAATCATTGTGCGCGACCATTTCTTGGCATTTACATGGTGGCATTCAAATCGGCAAGACTTGCGATTCATTCCTTGCATTTAAAACCTTGATAATCATTGTGCAAGACCATTTCTTGGCTTTTACATGGTGGCATTTGAATCGGCAAGACGCGCGATTCATTTCCCACATTTAAAACTAGGTGTTAAAATTCAAGATGTTACATTATATGTGCATATTAAGTCCTTAATACAATTCCTATTGTGTTCCAGGAAATGTTCAGATTACTTTTTGTCCTCATGTAAAAAGACCATGGGGGTCATTATGACCCTGGCGGAAGGCGGAGAAGCGGCGGTAAGACCGCCAACAGGCTGGCGGTCCTTTTTTTTGTATTATGACCATGGCGGTTACCGCCATGGTCATCTGCTGCTTCTCCGTTCCGCCTGCCGGGCTGGAGACCTGGGTCTCCAGCCCAACGGCCGTCACTATACCGCCGCCGGTATTTTGACCCGGCTTACCGCCGTGGATTTCATGCGGTAGGAACCGCCATGAAATCCATGGCGGTAAGCACTATCAGTGCCAGGGAATTCCTTCCCTGGCACTGATAGGGGTCTCCCCCACCCCCCACTCCCACTCACCCTCCCTCCCCTACACCCCCCACCACCCCTGCCAACCCCCAAAGGTGGCAGGGCCCCCCTCCCCACCCCGACCCCCAACATCACATAACTCACACACACACGACATGCACGCAGACACCACCAACACACACACTCACACACACCGACATACATGCCTGCATCCACACACTCAGTCAGACACGCACACCCATATGCAAACACATCCATACAGACATACATACAGACATACACACACTCATTCCCAAAACACGCAACACCCCCGCAAGCATACACGCACTCACACACCCCCTCTACATACACAGACGCACACCCCCATGCACCCACACAACACACAACACCCCCCACCCCCCTCCCCTAACGGACGATCGACTTACCTGTTCCGTCGATCCTCTGGGAGGGGACAGGAGCCATGGGGGCTGCTCCACCGACACCACACCGCCAACAGAACACCGCCACGCAGAATCACAGGATGTCATTCGCTGGGCAGTGTTCTGTTGGCGTGGCGGTGGAGGTGGAGCAACCTCCACTTCCCCGCCGCCCGCCAGTATGGCTATTGGCAGCTCTCTGTCCTTAAAAGGACGGAGGGCAGCCAACTGTCATAATACGCCGAGCGGAAAACCGCCACTACTGGCAGTCTTCCGCACGGCGGTCCCTCGGCGGTCTTGTAAAAAGACCACTGAGGTTGTAATGACCACCCATGTTTGTTCTGAAAACATAATTCTAGAAGGTTCTTCTGATCCAAGACAATGTGTAACATTTTATGAAAAGTTTCATTGAGAAGTTGTATTAATCATTCTTGATTCCTTCCCAGGTACCCAGACGTCTTGAGGCCTAGTTATTAGTCCTTTCTTAAGTTATCCATGGTTACAGTATGACAATGCTTAGAATCATAGTCTAGTGATAATCAATGTGATATAATCTTGGTATTGTGTGGTTTAACCTTTTTGCTTCCTACAGGTCTCCTTCCCAGCTGTTCCCATCCTAATCCCCTTTTCCCCCGCTTGGACTCTCTCAGTCTCTGTGATTTTATCTATCAGAGTCTTGGAGCTGTCTAGTGGTGGACATGTTGGGAACGTGCGCAGACCTCGAGGATCTGGTCTCCCTGACAGATGCGCTTTTTGAGGTGTTACCTGGGTGGGGTATGTGGGTCTGTGGGTGCCCCAAGGCCAGGGCAAACATGGCAGGATAGGTTCGATGATGGGCAAGCTCAGATGCACTCCAACCCCAGTAATGCTAGTGGGCATCTACTACTGGGCAGGGTCATGTGGGTTTCAGGTGTGCAGCTAATGGCGTTAGGCATTGTACTCCATGGACTGGTGACTAGCATTGTAACTGGTATTGCAAGGCCTAGTGCATAGGGCTGTTCCCTGTGAGTTGTGTACGCCAACGGTAGTGTTGTTGCTGGCATCGACCAAGTGTATCATCTGTCTCTTCCCCCCTTTTTTTTTTTTCACCCTGTCCTTGTGTGCATTAGCATCATCTGGCGGAGGAGCAGAGGCACCAGCGACGGAGGGAGCTGCATCTCACATGGGCCTGTAGGCCGAATCCACCGACGGTGAGGGCACCAGTGGGACACAGGGTGAGGGGAGCACCACAACAGAGACAGGAGGGGACAGTTCTGACAGCGACACCTCCTCCGATGGAAGCTCCCTGGCGGGCACCTCCTTGCCCACCCTAACTACAGAGGTGCAGCCACCACCCCGTACCAGCACCGCCCTCCCAGCAGCCCTTCAGCGACTTTCCCGTGCCCGCTCACCCAGGAGGGTGGGCATCTCCTTCACCCCAGGCACCTCAAGCCCTGCCCCAGTTTGCCCTGCTGCCCTGAGTGAGGAGGCTATTGACCTCCTGAGATCCCTCTCTGTTGGGCTGTCAACCATACTGAATGTCATCCAGGGTCTAGCAGGGCATTTGCAACAAACAAATGCATTCCTGGAGGGCATTCACTCTGGCACGGCGGCCCAACAGAGATCATTCGAGTCTCTGGCCAACTCACTGATGGTAGCCATTGTCCCTGTCTCTAGCCTCCCATCTCCAACTCCCTCTACCCAGTCCCATTCCCCTCAAACTCAGCCTATCTCAAGCACACCTTCAGACCTGCATGCACCCGAATCAACACACAGAAGTGGCTCAGGCAAACACAAGCACCACACTTCATCCCACAGGCACTCACACAAGCCCCATCCAGATGCAGACACACCAACATCCACTGCCTCCACTGGGTCCCCCGCCTCCTCCTCGTCCACCTCCCTCCCAGTAGCATCTCCACTCACACCTGCATGCACTACATCCTCATCCACTAGCTCCATCACCAGCACACCTATCACTACACACCCCTCACTGGCAGTCACCACCCCCACATCCATGCACACGTTCCCTGTGTCCTCTCCCACTTTGTTTGTGCACCGCCTCCCAAAGTACCCAAACACAAGCACTCAGACACCCAACAGACATCCACCTCATGACAGCATCCAGCCCATGCACCTGCCCCCAAACACAGCAGACACCTCCTACAACCACTCCCTCTTCCTCCACTCCCAAACCTTCACCCTCTTCCAGCCCCAGTGTCCCTAAAAGGCTTTTCCTCTCCACCCTTGTGTCAACATCAGGGCAGTGCGTGCTCTACGGGCGACTAAAATGCAAAAACACAGTCTTTATGCAAGAGCATAATTCATGCATTGTGTTTATATGCAGTTTGTTAACCTTTTGCACTGCAGAGTTTTACCTTGAAACCACTATTAATGATGTTTGCAAATAATGTTCATTTGCAAGGTATTGCTGCAGGCCTACAGTGTGTATTAGGGTGTGGTCCCTTTCTAGGACCTTCTAGAAGCTTTCCCTGCAGCATGACTGGGTGTGGTTTGTGGGCTAGGCCAGACTCTATATAAGGGAGCCAGCCCAGCTCCACGTGCTCACTATTCAGAGGTCCCGGTGCAGAGCAGCAGAAACTTCCTGAGCTCCTGTCCCAGAGGCCTACTTTGACCTTCCAGGCCTTGCCCTTCATTGTATTGGTGATCCTTGATCAGGGCGGTAAGACGGAGGTTGGGCTGGGCCCCCGACCTCGTTTTCAAAGGCATTCGAGTTTTTGGGCCTAGCTTTCATGTTGAAAGATTTTCCTTGTGCGTGTGAATGTGCTTGTGGTTTCTGGCATTTACATGTTGGTATTCGAATCGGCAAGACGCGCAATTCATTCTTGGCATTTGACTTTTGGGATTCGGGTTGGCAACAGTGTGTGTGACCATTTCTTGACATTTGCATATTGGCTTTCAAATCGGCAAGACGCGCGATTCATTCCTGGCATTAAACGTTTGTTATTCAGTGTGCGCTACCATTTCTTGGCATTTGCATAGTGGCATTCGAATCGGCAAGACGCGTGATTCATTTCCGCATTTAAACCTTGATGTTCAGATCGCTTACAGAGTGCGCGATCATTTCATGGCATTTGCATATTCCTGTTGGAATCGGCAGTGTGCGAGATTCATTCCTGCATTTAAACCTTGATGTTCAGATCACTTACAGAGTGCGCTATCATTTCATGGCATTTGCATATCCTTGTTGGAATCGGCAGTGTGCGCGATTCATTTCCCGCATTTAAACCTAGGTGTACAGATCGCTTACAGTGTGCGCGATCATTTCATGGCAATTAAAACTTTGATGTGTAGTGTTTCCTGAAGTGCACACAATTATCCAGGACCTTTGAATTTTCTGCAAAGGTGCTAAATTCAAGATTTTACATTCTTTGTGCATATTAAGTCCTTAGTACAATTCCTATTGTTTTCCAGGGAATGTTTCAGATTACCTTTTGTCCTCATGTAAAGATGCAATGTTTGTTCTGGAACATTATCACTAGAAGGTTCTTATCTTCCTAGACAGTATGTAACAATTCATGAAAAGTTCATATGAAACATTGTGTTAACCATTCTTGATTCCTTTCCAGGTACCTAGATTTCTTGAGGTCTAGTTAGAGTCTAGTTCTAGGCCATTCATATTTCTTCAGTCTAATTGTTATTTCATGTTCCGAGTATCATTGAACTCTAGATTCAACAAAGTATCATTGAACTCTAGATTCAACAGAGTGTTATTTCATGTTCCGAGTATTATTGAACTCCAGATTCAACAGAGTGAACTCTAGATTCAACAGAGTGTTATTTCATGTTCCGAGTATCATTGAACTCTAGATTCAACAGAGTGTTCTTTCATGTTCCGAATATCATTGAACTCTAGATTCAACAGAGTGTTCTTTCATGTTCTGAACATCATTGAACCCTAGATTCAACAGTGTTATTTCACGTTCAGAGTATCATTGAACCCTAGATTCAACAGAGAGTTTTTATGAACCTCAATGTGATTATATCGTGATATTGTGTTGTTTAACCTTTGCTTCCTACAGGTCTCCTTCCCAGCTGTTCCCTTCCTAATCCCCTGTTCCCCACTTGGACTCTCTTAGGCTCTGTGATATTTCTATCAGAGTTTTGGAGGGGACTTGTGGTGGACATGTTGGGAACGTGCGCAGACCCCGAGGATCTAGTCACCCTGACACCTTGTTCCCTATTCCCTGCCCCTCCCTCCCCGTCCTTCACTTTGGGCCAGGGTGGGCAGAGCCCAGGCCAGCACCTCAGCCACCCAGTCCACAGCCACTGTAGTTTCTGCTGCTGCTGCATGTGTGAGAGGCTCCAAGGAAGCACCCGTCAGAACAGCCAGTGTGCCTGCACCGCCTGCCAAGGGCAAGAAGGGGCCGCCAGCTAGCAAGGGCAGGAAGGGAACACTGGCCAGCAAGGGGAAGGATGCACCACCAGCCAGCAAGGGCAAGGAGACACCACCAGCTGGCAAGTAGGCACCACCAGCTAGCAAGGGCAGGAAGGGAACACCAGCTGGCAGAAGCAAGGAGGCACCACCAGTTGTCAAGGGCAGGAAGGGAACAACGCATGCCAAGGCCAATCTTAAAGGAACAGATGCCGCAGGCAGGATGGATCTGGTGTCTGGGGCTGGAGCAGCATCTGGGCAAACAACACCAGCCATGGCACTTCAGCTGTCTGAGGTTGCAGGGGAAGGGCTGTAGCCTCCCCCCACCACTGACAGCACCGCCACCTTCACCTTCACCGCCACCTGCACCACTGCCAGCAGCACCACTGCCAGCAGCGGCAGCCCCATTGGGCAGCCGTCCAAGGCTGAAGGGGAAGCGCTGGAGCCTCCCCCCACCACTGACAGCACCGCCACCTGCACCGCCGCCAGCATCGCCACCTGCACCACCACCTGCGCCGCCACCTGCAGCACTGCCAGCAGCACTACTGCCAGCAGCAGCCACCCCACTGCGCAGCAGACCGAGGCTGCAGGGGAAGGGCTGGAGCCTTCCCCCACCACTGACAGGACCGCCGCCAGCCCCGCCATCTACCACCAGTGAGCAGCCGTCACCGTCGGCGAGCAGTGTGTAGTCGTGATTACATGGGCTGTAGTGCATCCTGGCCCCTGCAACAACTGTAGGTGTGACACACAGGTGAGAGACTGTGACCTTGCACCATCCAGGATCTGCATCACAGGACACAAGGCCCCCTACAGAACCAGTGGAAGAAGGCATCCACTCACCCCTGTAAGGAAATGCCTCCTTGGCATGGTTACCCCCTAACTTTTTGCCTTTGCCGATGCTAAGTTATGATTTGAAAGTGTGCTGGGACCCTGCTAATCAGGCCCCAGCACCAGTGATCTTTCCCTAAACTGTACCTTTGTCTCCACAACTGGCACAACCCTGGCACTCAGGTAAGTCCCTTGTAACTGGTACCCCTGGTACCCAGGTCCCTGGTGCCAGGGAAGGTCTCTAAGGGCTGCAGCATGTCTTATGCCACCCTGGGGACCCCTCACTCAGCACATGCACACTGCCTCACAGCGTGTGTGTGCTGGTGAGGAGAAAATGACTAAGTCGACATGGCACTCCCCTCAGAGTGCCATGCCAACCTCACACTGCCTGTGGCATAGATAAGTCACCCCTATAGCAGGCCTTACAGCCATAAGGCAGGGTGCACTATAGCACAGGTGAGGGCATACGTGCATGAGCACTATGCCACTACAGTGTCTAAGCAAAACCTTAGACATTGTAAGTGCAGGGTAGCCATAAGAGTATATGGTCTGGGAGTTTGTCAAACACAAACTCCACAGTTCCATAATGGCTACACCGAAAACTGTGAAGTTTGGTATCAAACTTCTCAGCACAATAAATGCACACTGATGCCAGTGTGCAATTTATTCTAACATACACCCAGAGGGCATCTTAGAGATGCCCCCTGAATACCTACCCGGCTTGTAGTGTAGGCTGACCAGTTTCTGCCAGCCTGCCACAAGCCAGGCATGTTGCTGGCCATATGGGGAGAGTGCCTTTGTCACTCTGTGGCCAGGAATAAAGCCTATACTGGGTGGAGGTGCTTCTCACCTCCCCCTGCAGGAACTGTAACACCTGGAGGTGAGCCTCAAAGGCTCACCCCTTTTGTTACAGCGCCCCAGGGCATCCCAGCTAGTGGAGAAGCCCGCTCCTCCGGCCACTGGCCCCACTTTTGGCGGCAAGGCTGGAGGAGATAATGAGAAAAACAAGGAGGAGTCACCCACCAGTCAGGTCAGCCCCTAAGGTGTCCTGAGATGAGGTGACCCCTGCCTTGAGAAATCCTCCATCTTGAGTTTGGAGGATTCCCCCAATAGGATTAGGGATGTGCCCCCCTCCCACAGAGAGGAGGCACAAAGAGGGTGTAGCCACCCTCAAGGACAGTAGCCATTGGCAACTGCCCTCCCAGACCTAAACACACCCCTAAATTCTGTATTGAGGGGCTCCCCAGATCCCAGGAAATCAGATTCCTGCAACCTGAAGAAACAAGAAGGACTGCCGACCTACAAGCCTGCAGAGAAGGAGGAAGACAACAACTGCTTTGGCCCCAGCCCTAACGGCCTGTCTCCAACTTCGAAAACCTGCTCCAGCGACGCATCCGACAGGGACCAGCTACCTCTGACACCTCAGAGGACTGCCCTGGACTAAAGGACCAAGAAACTCCCGTGAACAGCGGCCCTGTTCAAAACCAGCAACTTCTTTGCAACAAAGAAGCAACTTTCAAAGACTACACGTTTCCCGCCAGAAGCATTAGACTTCACACTCTGCACCGGACGCCCCCGGCTCGAGATCCAGAGAACAAACACCTCAGGGAGGACTCCCCGGTGACTGCAAGCCGGTGAGTAACCAGAGACGAACCCCCTGAGCCCCCACAGCGATGCCTGCAGAGGGAATCCAGAGGCTCCCCCTGACCGCGACTGCCAGTAACAAGCGACCCGACTCCTGGAACCAACACTGCACCCGCAGCCCCGAGGACCTGAAGGAACCGAACTTCAATGCAGGAGTGACCCCCAGGCGACCCTCTGCCTAGCCCAGGTGGTGGCTGTCCCGAGAAGCCCCCCCTGTGCCTGCCTGCACCGCTAGAGTGACCCCCGGGTCCCTCCATTGTTTCCTACCTGAAACCCGACGCCTGCTTTGCACACTGCACCCGGCCGCCCTTGTACTGCTGAGGGTGTGTTTTGTGTGCCTACTTATGTCCCCCCAGTGCTCTACAAAACCCCCCTGGTCTGCCCCCCGAGTACACAGGTACTTATCTGCTGGCAGACTAGAACCGGAGCACCCCCTGTTCTCCATAGGCACCTATGTGTTTTGGGCACCTCTTTGACCTCTGCACCTGGCCGGCCCTGAGCTGCTGGTCTGGTAACTTTGGGGTTGCCTTGAACCCCCAATGGTGGGCTGCCTATGCCCCAGAACTGAGACTTGTAAGTGTTTTACTTACCTCCTAATCTAACCTTTACTTACCTCCCCCAGGAACTGTTGATTTTTGCAGTGTCCACTTTGAAAATAGCTTATTGCCATTTTTACAAAGACTGTACATGATATTGTTTCCATTCAAAGTTCCTAAAGTATCTAAGTGAAGTACCTTACATTTAAAGTGTTTAATGTAAATCTTGAACCTGTGGTTCTTAATAAACTAAGAAAAGATATTTTTCAATATAAAAACCTATTGGCCTGGAGTAAGTCTTTGAGTGTGTGTTCCTCATTTATTGCCTGTATGTGTACAACAAATGCTTAACGCTACCCTTTGATAAGCCTACTGCTCAACCACACTACCACAAAATAGAGCATTAGAATTATCTACTTTTGCCACTATCTTACATCTAAGGGGAACACTTGGACTCTGCACACTATTTCTTACTTTGAAATAGTACATACAAAGCCAACTTCCTACACCCCCTCCTTGCCAGGATGAAGCACACTGGGTACAAGGCCCCCTCAAGAACCAGTGGAAGAAGGCATCCACTCACCCCCTCCTTGCCAGGATGAAGCACACTGGGCAGAAGGCCCCCTCCAGAACCAGTGGAAGAAGGCATCCACTTGAGAGACTGTGGCTTTGCACTCCCCAGGAGCAAGCAGTGGTCAGACCACCCACTAGAGAGACTGTGGCCTTGCACTCCCCAGGACCAAGCAGTGGGCAAACCACCCACTAGAGAGACTGGGCCCTGCACTTCCGAGGACCAAGCAGTGTGCAAACCACCCACTTGAGAGACTGTGGCTTTGCACTCCCCAGGACCAATCAGTGGGCAAACCACCCACTAGAGAGACTGTGGCTTTGCACTCTCCAGGACCAAGCAGTGGTCAAACTGCCCACTTGAGAGTCTGTGGCTTTGCACTCCCCAGGACATCGCAGAGGGCATGTAGCCCCCTCCAGAAGCAGTGGCGCTGTACTATCTTCCGGCTGAGGTGTCCCCCGTTCCCCTTCCCCCTGAGGTGCCTGTGTATCTTCGACCTGATGCCACAGCAGTGTTCTCTCCGTATTGAGGCAGGAGTCAAGTGTAGCCTTTGCCTATGTGTTATGGCCCTGTGGGCCACGGACATTTTGGAGTGGGCATTGTCTCTTCATTTGTATATATTGTACATACTGTTTTGTGCTTTAAGTGCATATTTATCAATTTTTTTTATGTTACACTCACTTTAATCAATTCATTTTGTCCTTACGTTATTCCTGAGGGTTACGGGGTGGATATGTATTGTTGTTGCATCTGTTTGTGTGTATGTTGTTGGGGGTGGGTTTGGGGGTGGTGGTGCTGCGCTTTGCATGTGTGTGTCACTCTTTTTTTCCTCGCCCCCTCCCTTGTGTGCTAGGTGCAGTACTCACAGTGGTCGTCTTCACCGCCGTTCATGTTCCTGGTGTAGGAGGAGGTAGACCAGCATGGGAAATATGTGCAACTCGGGCTCCATGGCATCGTGGTTCTTCCTTGAGTGTCGAGAGGTGAGTCGTTTCCTTTCCGTGTACTGTTTCCACTGTGCTTTTGATGGCGTTAGCACCGCCCCGGAAAAGGTGGTGGATTGGCCTCTTATAATACAGTGGGTGGTACATTGTCTTCCGCCTGGCTGTTGGTGGTTACCGCCGCGGTGCTTGTTGCTACCGCCGTGGCGGTCGGAGTGTTAAAGTGGCTGTCTGTGTTGGCAGTTTCCCCTGTGGTCAAAATTCCATTTTCTTTATCACCGACCGCCAGGGTTGTAATGAGGGCCAATGTCTTGTGGGTGCTGGATAGAATGAGACTGGGGTGCAACTATATTAACTAGGTTAAATTGCTCTACGAGGGCCCAAGGGCAAGATTAAGAATGGGATGGTTTGCCCCTACGGAGATTGCTTTACAGAAGGGAACCTGACAAGAGTACCCGCTATCCCCACTGATTTTTACTATTGCGATGGAGACACTGGCCTGCTGACAAAGGCAGACCCTTCATGGATGGGGCATACGGGTTGGCAGTATGGAAAATATAGTATCTCTGTATGCAGACAATGCCATGATCTATCTGCACCAGCTGGACATCTCTGCCCCAAATCTGCTCGATGTTATGTGAGAATTCTGGACATTTTCATGGCTGCTGGTTAATAATGCCATAACCGCCCTGTTTCCACTTGGTCAGTTGAAGAGCCTACCTACGAGCCGGCTCCCCAAATAGGGGCCTGCCCTCAAAGCTGGACAATGATAAGTACCTTGGCGTACAAACTGCACATGGAGAGCAACAGGCATATACATTAAACCTGGGCTGAGGTCTCTGTAATTTGCATCCTCAATCACATTCTGGAACACCCTAAAATTGTCTCTGATGGGGAAAATTGCACTAATAAAAATGCTGATACTACCTCGGTGCTTGTATGTCATGCATGGCACTGTGTACGAGATCCCTCAGGGATGTTTTGAGAACTGGACTCCCTTTTGGTGGAACTCCTCTGGGCTGGTAAGAGATGCAGGGTAGGCTTTAATACCCTTAAGAGGGAATGGGACAAAGGAGAGATGGAGGTTCCTGACCTGGAGCTATACTATCTAGAGGCACATTTGCAGCATGCTGTTCACTGGGTGGATGGCGATCCCAGTGGGGAGACGTCACAGCTGAAGGGCACACATGATGGTCACCAGCTCGGAAAGCTGCTGATGCGGGGGTGGGGTATACCAGATGATTATCTGCTCTGTATCCATCTGATGGGCAAACTCTAGGAAAGAGAGGTGCAACTGAGTGAGCACTGTATGCCCCGGGCTTGGACATATTGATAATATGCCCCATTGTACAAATAAGACGCCTAATGGCAGTTGATAAATGGTAGGAGTGAAGCTGTATAATGTTGTCCGACCTCTACCCGAAGGGATCCTTTATCACTATGCAGGCGGCAATAGAGACAATCAACCTGGGAGACGGACAAATTTTACAATATGCCAAAATCGCATCCACGGAGCTCCAGCAATGGCCGATGTTCTCAGAGGCTCCTGAGCCCTCACACACACTTTTGGCTATGTTATCTATGGCAGGCGGACGTAGGCTCATAACACACTTACACTGGGTATTGCACACAGAAAAGCGTCTGGCTCTGCTGTGAATGTAAGAGGTCTGGCAGCCCGTCAGTGACAAGCCTATTACCCCCAATGCCTGGCTCAAAATACATGCAGAGGTTTTCAGAGTGTCCATCTGCTCTTGATTTAAGCAGATACAGTACAATATGGTTTATCTATTTCCCAAGTGGTTGCACTCCATTTACCCCGCTAGCGATCAGCACTGTGCCCGCTGTGGGGCTACAGTGGTGGATTTCCTGCATGTAATATGGCACTCTTCAGTTATCGTATCCTACAGGATCAAGATATTGTCCCAACTTAAACATGCAACAGGGTGGGATGTGCCATGCCAGATTAACCAATGTGTACTGGGACTACTCCCTCACAACCCGAAGAAGACACTAAGCAGATGGTAGTCAATACTGGGGCCCACAGCGGCAAAAAGGCACATAATGATTAGCTGGCTGAGTGCTCCACCCCTGACAAGGGAGTCCTGGAAAAGAGACCTGCTCAAATGGGCTGGGGCGAAGGAGACACATATGAGGAGTACGCGCTGGGATGCTCTGATTGCTTGGGACGCAATGACGTAAGCATTGCTGGAGCCCCATGAGGGAGATCAGTCAGGAAATGGGTGACTGACTGCGACAGGATAGTAGAGCAGTCTTAGGGAAAAAGGCATGAATACCTGTATTCAAAATTTTGGCTGAAAAAGCTGTAGGCAGAACTGAGGCTAACCCTCACTATGTAACAGGATAATCAATTGGAAGCTAAGGGGGAAGGGGATGATAGGGGGGAAGGGTGTTTAAAATGTTAGTGCAAACTGCTTGTTTCAGTTGTAGATCATAATACTTTCATGTTTCTTTGTTGGGTCAAGTAACTGTAACTTCTGTTGGAGTGTAGTTATTATAATCAAAATTAACATGAAATGTTTGCAAATTAATGCCTAAGGATGCCGCATAGAAATTGTATTGCTGTGTTTTACTAAACGCGTGTTTGAAATGTGCCCACGGGGAGTGGCCACCAATGTATACGACGGTAAATGAAATTGGCTAATGATGAATTATTAATGTACTAATGTATGATTTTATGTTAGCATTAAGAATTATATGTTAAGGTTTTGCTGAATTAATCATTAGGCCTTAGTTAGCATGAGTCGGGGCCTAGCTGCCGGTCTCATATTAAATGTGTTTTTCTAACGTGCAATGTGCTGACTTGCTGAAGGACATGTAGCCGTATTTTTCCAGCAGCTAGAAGATGTGTGTAACCGTAGTAAATTCTTTCTCATGAGACTCGACTTGCTCAAGGAGACATTCTTGCTGAATGCAACAGTGTAAACTTGCAACAGGTACAAGGTCGCCTGAACTGGTAAAGACAATGGAACTACTGACTTAGCCTGAGAGAATAAAAATTTGTACCTGACATTCTACCCGTTGGAGACGTCAATTACAGGAGCCAATAAACTACGTGAGAACTGTTCTAAAGTGACAATTCTAATGAGGTGATTACCTGATTATTGGATAGAGATAATGATGCACCAAATTTTGCCCAATTGGAATTTAGGGGACTGTACAACAAGTTTGATATAACCCCGTGACGCGAGGGGAAATCAGCCATTACGTGCCTTTTGCTATTACCTAGACACTTTGTCACGCTGTCTTAAAGACTTTGCTGTTTAATTCTTTGAACCATCCTTTGCCTTTCCTTTCTAGGTACCAACAGCTACCTTTTGATAGAGACCATAGTTAAATGTTTTCTAAATTTGTGTTGCTAAATTGTTTTGCATGAAGCCCAACATGCCAATGCTAATTCGAGGTTAGTTAAGGGGTACACTAAACGGACGCAAATAGACAAATGACTAAATCAATGCTTCATTGAATAATGCGCTAATGATACTCTGCTAAAATTAATCCATGTTGACGTCGTGCTTTGTTCTGATGTTTATGATCTTTGCATTGATGAAATCTTATTCTAGTTGCCACATTGTGACATTGCTGATGTGTTTTCTGGTTTAACTTGCTAGTAGAGTGTAATCAGTAGGTAATAAAATAACGTAAATCTTACTAATTTTTGTGTGCTCATTCATGGTTGAAAGGTCATGGTGTGGTCAGACTTTATTGATGCATTTATCTAGATTGGTTTACTTTCACATATTGAATATTGAGAAAATTATTGACCTAGTGATTTATATGCTGATTAGTTGTCTCGTCCTAAGGTGTCTTCAATCAGGGTCAAAAGATTCATTGGCCTAAAACAAGTCCCAGACAAGTAAATTATCTAAGACGGGACACGTTACATCTTCTCACTGGAATGCAGGCAGATATTGCTGACCTTAAATATTACTGATAATGGATTTCCCTTTGAATATCAACCTATGGTACAGGCGAATGCCCAAACTTGATGTCCATGGATGTCTTTAAAAATATATATTACTGTGTACCCTGGAATCAGTCGTGGCTCGCAGGTGTTAAAGGGGGTGGAGTGGGGAGGGAGCAGAGGGGTGTGGGGATGAAAATATTAATAAAATGTAAAAAAAAAACATGCACTTACCTGAGCACCGCTCCGCGCTGAGCCCCGCTCCTCTGCTGGCTGCAGGCAGGCACAGGCCCCCACCCTGCCCTGCAGCCCATCCTGATACTGCTCAGAGCAGTGAACAACCAGGACACTCCCAGGCAGACTGGGAGACTGGGAGACTGGGCAGTCTCTCTCCAGCCCAGCAACTGTGTTGCTGAGCTGGAGAGAGCCCTGTGCGTATGTATGTTTGGCCGGCCCGAGACGACCAGCCAAGCACACATGCGCTCTGAGGGGAGTGCTGAGCACTCCCCTCACACTCATCACCCCCGTGGCCCTGCCCCTTTCAAAGAAAAGCATAATAAACCTAATTTATTATATTTTTCTTTGAAAGGTTTTGCAGTTGCTGCTGCTGGCGGGGGGCGACGCTCCTCCGCCCTCATGAGGATCCACCCCTGTCTGGAATACAATTAGAAATGCCAGTAAAGAAATATATATATAAAAAGCATAGACAAATGTAGTATCCAGGGATAAAAAAGAGAGAGCAGCAGACCAGGAAGTACTCTTGAAAAAGATGTTTGTTATCTCATCAAATCAACACCGACTTCCTCAGCAGCCATCTAAAGGTCAGTACAGTCGATCAACTGTCTCCCAATGGAACATCCCGGAGGACACCAGAACTCACAGTAGGCAACCTTCCATAAAGTGCACTGCCACTACAATAATAAAACATAGTAAAACATAACAATAAATCCACTAGATCGTGCCTTTTGGATTTGAGAATGCTTTCTGGCAATGCTGTTGCAATAAACAATATGAATGCACATGGCTGAGGCTGAACAGCATTGGAAAAAAAAAACTTTAGTGTAATAAAGCACATGCAGATATGCTTGATGACACTATGGCGATGCCCACCATGATGAGTGATGCACACTCATGCTTTATGACATAGCACCCAATATGTTTCTTTTAATTTATCATTCCAAGATAGCATACGGCCATCTTGGAGAAGATATTCTTTTTTTTAACAAAGGGTGTGCAAGAACACACTTAACAAAAGGAACAGCCTAGAAAAACTAAATTGAAAACGTTTTAAAAAGGGAACGCAAGGTGAGATAAAGTCACAGAGGGGTAGGAGTGGCGTTAGAAAGTAAAACACTGATGACAAGCAGCAGGGAGCACAGATGCGTGGTGGAGCAATGTAGGAGCTATGGGGGGTATAAATATAAAACTGAGTTGATGGGGAGCACAGGGGAAGCAACAGATGAGGAGCACGAGACTGCAGGGAAGAGAATATGAAGGGGGAAGCAGCAAGCATTGCAAGGGAGGAGGAGAGCAAAAACATAGTTTCACGACCATAGACAGCTGAAACCTGAAGAAAAAAGCAGTTCCCTGAATGCAGACAGTGGAAGGTTATAAGTAAACTGTATAAAAAGGATGTCAAAGAAATTATGGTCTGTGGAGGGATAAACTCAAGAAGAAGGAGGAAAGTCATCAAATAAGAATCAAGCAAAAGAGACTGACAACAAACCAATTCTATGGGCTGACCAAAAGCACACTTCAGTAGTGGTATTATACACAACAGGTCTTTCGACACCACAGACCTAGGTCTGTCTGTAAGTGTGACCTAAAACTTGTGATGTGTAGTCCACTGCTCACTGAGTCATCTTTGACGGCCTACTTGGTGTGTTGAGTTGAAAACAAATTCTTGCATTCCTTATTTGACATTCCTCAGTTTATCCTGGCACTGATTGTGAAAAAATGTTTGCATTCCTTATTTGGCATTCCCCATTTTATAGCTGCACTGATTGTTTTAGCTGAACATGTGGTATTCTCTATTAAATATCAATTAGCCATAAAACCACAGTTATTTTGGCTGAAGCTCTGGCACACAACATTTAGGAAATTTTTCAGAGTTGGCTTGCAAGGGTTCTTCAGATGGAAAGAGTGGATTAACTACCATTTGCTATTGTTAAATATCCCATGTACAAATTAGATCTGAGAGGTCTCTGCTACTGAATTTCCACAATATACAAAAGGTAAATGAGGCATAAAGAGACCTGTCTCTCCAGGAAGGGGGATTCAAACACCATAGAACCTTATAATATGTGAGGTATTTCTGCTGTCTAAAGTCAGATTTGTATGTTCAGTGCCACTTGACATATAGCTTTGTTGTTCTCATCCTTTGACCCCCCTTTATCCTCCTTACCACCACATGGAATTGTTGTTTACATAAGAACAAGTATCATCTGATCATCCATGATATTTAAGCTCCCTTCAGACATTCCCAAGCCATAGATATAAGATGCTCATGCTCAAATTATTGCAGCATGTATGACAATACAAACCTGCTCGGATGGTGATGCTTTTCAGCCCACTCACTCAATCAGAAGCCAGGTTTGAGAGTGAAATGAAGCAGAATCAGCCCCAGCCCTTATTGAAAATTGAGATACTGGTTGAGCGGGTAAAACCCTACTCAAGCAGCAGCCACAATTTCTGCTAAGGTGAGGTCACAAGCAAACCCAAAATTAATCTGTGCTTTTTCCCTCTGCTAGCTTGGCACAAAAGCAGTCATAACTTATCGGCAATGTGTAAAATATTTATGTAGCACTTCAAACAGTAAGAAAGTGAAAACACAACACGTGTTTTCTTCTGTTCCTCTTTGATTTACTTGATTCAAGAAAAAAGGACTTGTAGTTCACAGTCAACATAATTATTAGGTTACTCAATGTCCTATTGGTTGTTCCCTTTGTGATGTCACTTAGTAGTTCTGGTGTGTCTTTTTGGGAAATGTAGTTCTTGCTTGGCTGCTGTTAAAATAAAGCAAGAAAAGACTGCATAATACTCACCTCCATGTCTTTAATAAAATCTAGCCTTTCTGACACCAAGGCTAGGAAAATCTCAATTTTATTACAGGACCAGAGGCTCATATTATGCATGTTCAAAGCATTGCAATAACAGAATTAGATACATGAGAGATCGGTTTAAAATAAAACGTTTTTTAAGTGTTTATAGTGCACCAGACTGCAGATTTGAAAATATCATGTAATGAAGCACCGGCCCAGAAGGCTTGAGAAGCCAGAGCTCCTCTAGCTGAATGGGCACCAAAGGATTCAATGTCAATTCCAGCTAATGACATAACCCAACTAACCCAATGGGCTAAGAGATGAGAGGAAACAGGTTTGTGGGGTTTTTGAAAGGAAATGAGTAATTGATTAGCAGAAGGGGATCCCACATCTGCAGTGCAAATAAAGTAAGTCTTTAAACAATTTCCAATACACAATTTGGGTTGAGAAGGGAAAAAAGGATAATGAATTGTAGACAAATCGGTTTTGGTACATCTGTGGACTTGAAAGGAAACACCAACAAGAGAATGATGGAAAGAGGATACATCTAAAGCTCGAACATCTAAAGCGCGTTTCAAAGAAATGAAACCTAAAAGCATAGTTAATTTGGCAGAAAGTTGTTTAAGGGACAGTAATTCATTGTCCTGCATTATGTTATATTTAGGAATAGGAGGTTTAACAAATCTTACTCCCTTTAATAGTCGACAAATCAAAGGATGTTCTCTGTTGGGTCTTCCATCTACTCTGTAATGTTCGGCTGAAATAGCTAATCTATAAGTATTGATAGTACGATAAATCTTACTTTGAGAAGCCAGAGAAGCCAGAAAATTAACAAGAGTTACATCAGCTGAAAGGGGATCTGAATTCCTGTCCATACACCAGCTGCACCAGGTGCGCCAGACTGATTTGTATATCTTTGACGTGCCATGGGCCTAAAATTGTTAAATGAGCTTGGTAGCTTTCTCTGAAATTCCTGGGGTTCTCCAGGACGACCTGAAATCCTGCACGCAATTAGAAAAAGGGAGCCTTCCAGAATCATGTTGTTCTGATGACCCAGAGGATCAGGAAAAAGCTTAAAGTCAACTCCAACTAGGTGTCATACCAGAGTTGGGTTTGCCAAAATGGGGCTACTAAGACAAGGGAAGAATGTTGCCTGCGAGCTTGGGCTACAACTATGCAATTAGTAGAAAGGGAGGATAAGCATAGAGAAGAGTCTTAGGCCAAGATTGGAGGAAAGCGTCCATTGCTATCGCTTGAGGATCTGGTCTCCAACTGAAGAAGGCAGGAAGCTGGGAATTGAGCTAGGAAGCAAAAAGGTCTATTGACATTTAGCTGAAGATGGAAGAAAGTAGATTGGACACGGAAGTATGCAGTTGCCAACCACTTGAATCCTGAATATGTCTGGAAAACCAATCTGCAATGGCATTTAATTTTCCCAGAAGATAAACTGCTCTGACTGAAATATTCCGGTGTAAACAGTATTCCCAAAGAGTTTTGGCGAGATCTGCCAGAATCTTAGATCTTGTACCCACGAGATGATTGATGTATCTGACAGCTGTCAAATTATCAATTCTCAGTAGAATGGAACAACTGAATCTTTCTTTTGGAAAAGGAACCTGCAAGCATTTCTAAACTGTTGATGTGCAAGAAGGACTCCTTCTGAGACCATGTGCCACCAGTCGAGAACTGACCACAACTTGTGCCCCAACCGCTCCGACTTGCATCGGATTATAAAACAAGATCCGGGACAGCAGAGATAATTGTTCTCCCATTCCAAGCATCTAAGTTACATAGCCACCAAAGGATTTCCTCTCTCGACTCCTGGTCCAAAGCAACTGGATCTGAGTATGCGAGTCCTTTGTGGAGATGCCGAATTTTTAACTTTTGAAGAGCCCAATAATGAAAGGGTCCAGGATTGATAGCCTGGATTGAAGAGGCTAGAAAACCCACTAAATGGGCGAGGGACTTGAGAGAAAGGTGAGTAAAAGTTAAAGAATGACAAATTTCCTTTTTTATGAGAGTGACTTTGTGTTGAGGAAGTTGAAGTATAGAGCGAGATGTGTCTATGAGGAAACCCAGAAATTCCAACTGCTGGGCAGGAATTAGGGCTGATTTTCGGGTATTGATGAGAAAACCCATTTGAGAAGAAGATCCTGGCATAACTGTAGATGGGGAAGAAGATTTTGCCTTGGGCCATTAACAAAAATTCATCGAGATACACAATTAGACGCACTCCTTGTACTCTGAGAAAACCCACAATATGTTTGAGAATTTTGGTCAAACACTACGGAGCTGAGGAAAAGCTGACGGGAAGAACTCTGTAATGTGCAAATGAATTTCCCCGTTGGAATTGGAGATATTTTCTGTGAGATGGATGAATTGGAATTGTAAGATAAGCATCCTGAGGGGCTAACCTGACAAGCCAATTGTTTTGAAGGAGAATATCTCTGAGATGGAGAACTGTCTCCATTTTGAAGTGATGATATATGATGAAATTGTTGAAAGTCATGAGATTCAAGACAAGTCAAAATTATTCTGAACTAGAAAAAGTGGTACTGAGAAAACCTGAAGGGTCGAAAGAAATTGTTTCTATAGCTTGTTTTGAGACAAGAGATTGAATCTTGTTGTAAATGAGAAGATTTTGATCCCAAGAAAAAATAAGAGATTGAGGGAGATGAGACTGAACCGGTTGCTGATATAATTCTATGAAATACCCTTGAACTGACTGAATTACCCAGGGAGCTGTGGTGACAGAAAGCCATGCATTTTGAAACAGAGCCAATCTGCCTCCTAAGGGAGGAAGGCCAGAATTGGAAACTCTTACCTGAGAATTGTTCTCCTCTGTTCCTATATCCCCCCTGGAGTGGAATCCTCTGGAAAGACGGGAATAAAATTGCGGCTTGAATTTAGTATATGTATCTGATTGGTATTGTTGGTTGAAGCAGCCTCTGTTAGGGTACTGACCCCTGGAATAGCGACCAGAAAAGTGGCACCTACCTTTGCCGACCTAGCAAAAACCTGAGAGGTGAAAATAGAGAAATATGGGCTTTGTCTATTGTAGTAAAAGTAGAAACATAGTTTCCTAATTCCTTGATAAAAGAGGCCCCAAACAATAGACCATTAGCCAAAGGACCCTGTTCTTTGGCGGCTAGGGATCTTAGTTTTGGGTTAATTTTGAGTAACAAACTCTTACTTCTCTCCTGAGAAATATATGCATTCCCATTGCCTAAAATGCAAATTGCCCATTGGGCCCAGTTTGAAGGATCAATCAATGTATTCTCCATTTTATCTTCAGCCAAGTCCAGAATTCTGGACCCACCAAATCCAACATTCTGTCTTGACAAGCTGACCAGGCTCTGTCCACACCCTTCTTCAGATCCTTTCCAAATTTTGTAAAAAAAACATTAGCATCTTGGGGTCAATCACAGGGGTAGCTGTAATATTATTGGGTAGGGACGGGCGGGGGCACTCAGATTTTAATGTATTTCTTGAGGATTTATCTAATAGATTACAGAGATAAAAAGATACATATTCTGCTACATGATCTGCAGGTATCCATTCAGTGGAATTGGGATGATAGATGAAAACGGGATTAAACATGGGTTCCCCAAAGTGATCAACAAGGTCTTGAGACACCGGGTGAGATACACCACCGCCATGAGGAGAAATTTTCCACCTTTTCTCAGGAAGCCCATCATTAAATAGGATATGAAGACCCATCCATGTCACCTGTGTTACTCAACACATCATCAACGTCATCAGTGTCTCGTAAATGGGAAATAATTCAAGGGGAAGAAGGAGGCTCTGACATATAAACTTCTCAGGAGGGAAGACTAAATTTAACTGAAACGCCTTTTGCAGACACAGTTAGGGGAGCTGGACGTTACCTGCCCTTAGAAGAGCGTTCATTAGAGGAAGATCATTTTTTTGATATAGAAGCTTCCAAATTTGTTGAAATATCCAGCATCAATCAATCAATCAATCATTACATTTATAAAGCGCACTATGTACCCGTCAGGGTTTCGAGGCGCTGGGGGGGGGGGTTTTTGAGCTGTTAGCGGTCGAAAAGCCAGGTCTTGAGGAGTCTCCTGAAGGTGAGGAGGTCCTGGGTCTGGCGTAGTGAGGTGGGGAGAGAGTTCCAGGTCTTGGCGGCGTGGAAGGAGAAGGATCTGCCGCCGGAGGTCTTGCGCTGGATCCTGGGGACGATGGCGAGGGCGAGATTGGCAGAGCGGAGTTGACGAGTGGGGGCGTAAAAGTTGAATCTGGAGTTGAGGTAGGTAGGTCCGGTGTTGTGTAGAGCCTTGTGAGCGTGGGTGAGGAGTTTAAAGGTGATCCTCTTGTCCATGGGGAGCCAGTGGAGGTCCTTCAGGTGAGGGGAGATGTGACATCGGCGGGGTATGTCGAGGATCAGGCGGGCGGATGCATTTTGGATACGCTGGAGTCGTTTGATGTCTTTTGTTGGGATGCCTGTGTAGAGTGCGTTGCCGTAGTCAAGTCTGCTACTGACGAGGGCTTGGGTCACCGTCTTTCTGGTTCCTGTTGGGATCCACTTGAAAATTCTGCGGAGCATTCGAAGGGTGTTGAAGCAGGAAGAGGAGACGGCGCTGACCTGCTTGGACATGGTGAGGGCGGAGTCCAGGATGAAGCCGAGGTTTCTTGCATGGCTGGCTGGGGTGGGTGGGGGACCGAAGTCGGTGGGCCACCAGGAGTCGTTCCAGGCCGAGGGGGTGCGCCCGAGGATGAGGACTTCCGTCTTGTCGGAGTTGAGCTTCAGGCGGCTGTCGTTCATCCACTCGGCGATGGCTTTTAGTCCCTCATGGAGGTTGGTTTTGGCGGTGAGTGGGTCTTTGGTCAGGGAGAGGACGAGCTGGGTGTCGTCGGCGTAGGAGATGATGCTGAGGTGATGTTGGCGGGCCAGTTTAGCGAGGGGGGCCATGTAGACGTTGAACAACGTAGGGCTGAGGGAGGAGCCTTGGGGGACGCCGCAGATGAGGTTGGTGGCTTTGGAGCGGAAAGGGGAGAGTCGTACTCTCTGGGTTCTGTCGGAGAGGAAGGATGAGATCCAGTTGAGGGCTTTATCTTGGATGCCAGCATCATGGAGGCGGGTCAGTAGGGTGCGGTGGCAGACTGTGTCAAAAGTGGCAGATAGGTCGAGGAGGATGAGGGCCGAGGTTTTGCCGTTGTCCATTTGAGTTCTGATGTCATCTGTGGCGGCGAGGAGTGCAGTCTCAGTGCTGTGATTTCATCTGAAACCGGATTGAGAGGGGTCTAGGATGGAGTTGTCTTCGAGGAAGAGGGCGAGCTGGGTGTTGACGATCTTCTCGATGACTTTTGCTGGAAAAGGGAGGAGAGAGATCGGTCGGAAGTTTTTGAGGTCGTTGGGGTCAGCCTTGGGTTTCTTGAGAAGGGGTTGGATTTCTGCGTGTTTCCAGCTGTCTGGGAAGGTGGCGGAGTCGAAGGAGAGGTTGATGATCTTGCGGAGTTTGGGGGCGATGATGGTGTTGGCTTTGTTGAACACGTGATGTGGGCATGGGTCCGTGGGGGAGCCTGAGTGGATGGTGTTCATGGTTGTCATTGTTTCGGTGTCGTCCACGTGGGTCCAGGCGGTGAGGCGGCAGGCGTCTGTGGAGATGTCAGGGGTGGGGTCTGGCGGCGGAGTGGTGTTGAAGCTGTCGTGGATGGTTGTGATTTTCTGGTGGAAGAAGGTGGAGAGGTCGTCGCAGAGTTTCTGGGAGGGCGGGATGTCGTTGGAGTTGGCGTTGGGGTTTGAGAGTTCCTTCACGATGCCGAAGAGTTCTTTGCAGTCGTGGGCGTTGTTGTTGATGCGTTCAGTGAAGTGGGCGCGCTTGGCGACTCGGATCCGTTGGTGGTGTTCACGGTTTGCGTCTTTGAGGGAGGCGAGGTTGTCGGGTGTGCGCTCTAAGATCCACTTCTTCTTGAGCTTCTGGCAGCGGCTTTTGGAGGCGGTCAGTTCGTCTGTGAACCAGGCTGTTTTTTTCTTTCCTTGGTTGGCGGTGGGTTTCTTGAGTGGGGCTAAGGTGTTGGCGCAGTCGAGGATCCATTGATGGAGGTTGATGGCGGCAGTGCTCGGGTCGGTTGAGTCGGGTGGTGGGTTTTTGACGAGGGTGCTGGTTATTTGGTCTTGGGTGATTTTTCCCCAGCGGCGGTGAGGAGGTAGGGGGATGCGGTGGTGTTCGGTGATTTTCGTATAGGAAAAGTGGACGCAGTGATGGTCGGTCCAGTGGAGTTCGGAGGTGTGGCTGAAAGAGATGTGGTTGCTTGAGGTGAAGAGGGGGTCATGAGTGTGTCCGGCGATGTGGGTGGGAGTGTTGACCAGTTGTCGGAGTCCGAGGTTGAGGAGGTTGGAGGTCAGTGATGCGGTGTTGACGTCGTTGTTATTTTCCAGATGGTAGTTTAGATCTCCCAGGAGGATGTTGTCTGGGGAAGCGAGGGCGTGGGTGCTCGCGAGGTCAGCGATGGTGTCGCTGAAGTGGGCTCCTGGTTCTTGGAGGGCGGTATATGAGGGTTCCTCTGAGGGTCGTGTTGGGGTCTGTGTGGATCTGGAAGTGGAGGTGTTCGGCTTTCTTGAGGGTGTCGTCCGTGTGGGTGTGTATTTTGAGGGTAGATTTGTGGGCGATGGCTATTCCGCCGCCGATTCCGTTGGTTCGATCTCTTCTGGTGATTTTGTATCCCTCCGGTATGGCGATTGCGATGTCCGGGGCCGAGGAGTCGTTCCACCAGGTTTCGGTCAGGAAGGCCACGTCAGGGGCGGTGGTGTCGAGTAAGTCCAAGAGTTCGATGGCGTGTTTTCGTGCGGAGCGTGTGTTGATGAGGATGCAGTTCAGGTGGTTGGTGTTGGAAGTTCTTGTTGTTGGCTTCGCTGTTCTGTCGCAGGAGAAGTTGCAGGTGCGGCAGGAGGGAGGGAGGAGCAGCTGGGAGGCGGGAGGCGGGAGGGAGTGGCAAATGGGGGCGCGAAGGGGGCGGGGCCGCAGGGAGGCAGCGGCAGGGATCGGAGAGCAGGGGGAGCGCACAAGGGGCAAAAGGCACAAAAAACGAGCAAAATTAAAGGCAGACACAATATGAAAACACACAGTATGAAATACAGTAATGGCACAGTACACGATCGGGAGACTGAAACGGCGTGCTGGACAGAATCTGTAATAATAGTTTTTAAATTATCTTTAAAAAGTTGTGTCTCCCCTTCCTCAAAGATTATAAATAACTATTAACTAAATAGTATGACTACAGTAATGTAATTTATTAAATATATGTGTATAACTAAACAAAATAAACAGACCTAAAGGAAAAACTGAAGGTAAAGGGTTAAACTGGAAAAAAAACTAACTTTGCCCTTAATTTGGTGGAAAAAACAATATCCCTTTAAGAAAGATGAGGAGACAATGGTTTGTGGATGTGACTGAGGGAATAAATAACTTCCCAACGCCAGCAGAAAAACAAGGGAGTGGCATACACACGAAGAAGGCTGTGCCTCAACGCAGAACTTAAGACACACCCGCCTGAGGAAAAGCAAACAATTGAGAGGCGATGTGTTAAAAAGACTACCACGACCTCAAGGGGCAGCAGCTGAGGTGAAGCGGAAAGAGCAGATGGAGGCCTAAATGCAGAAAGGACTGAAAATGAGCAGGGAAGCACACCTGAGAGAACTTGACTCATAACGGTAAAACGTAACCGTTACGAGGTCGTGAGCAGAAGCGATAGAAAACAGACACGCGAGGAGCGTGCATTGAGAAAAGAATAAAGGCAGCTAATCCAATGCCAAAAACATTTAAAAAACATTAATTATTAACATTAGAAAACATCAATCTGGAATAATAAAACCCAAATTACTAATAAGCACAATACTGTAAATGAACTGAATATACTTATCTTGACTGCGAGCAGTAAGAAAAGAGGACTTGTTCGCAGTCAACATAATTATTAGGTTACTCAATGTCCTATTTGTTGTTACCTTTGTGATGTCACTTAGTAGTTCTGGTGTGTCTTTTTTGGGAAATGTAGCTCTTGCGGCTGCTATTAAAATAAAGCAAGAAAAGACTGCATATTATGAGCCTCTGGTCTTGTAATAGAATCCAACTTTACCATTAAAAAGAGTTTTAGTTACAGTTCTTTAGACACAAAAATCAACATTGCTACTTGCTCCCAATTAAAAGTTAGCACTTATTAAATGTAATAAGGTAGCCCAAGGTTATCCTATAGGAACAGTAGGCCTTGCAGTAGTGAAAAGCAAATGTAAGAGTTTTTTAGTACCAGGACATGTAAACTTTAAAGGTACATGGCCAACTTTTTTAATACACTGCACCTTGCACTATGGGCTGTTTAGGGCCTACCCTATGGGTGACATATTTATTTAAAAGGAAGGTTTAGGCCTGGCAAAAGTTTATCTGCAATGGCAGGCCTAGGGAATGGTTAAAAGGCTATTTTGTTTTTTAAATCACTTCTAGTATGCCCTGCAGTGGCCCAAGCTCTAATGGGATCCCAGTTAATGTCTCTATAGTGGAGAAGATGAAGTCCCAGTAACAACTCAGGGGGGGCAGTCCCAGGCCAGGAGAAGAAATGGGGCCCTCTCTGTCTGGCACCTGAAGCAGGCAGCATTTCTCCAGGGGTAAATTTTACTTAGGACCACCAGTGTAAGGTATGTGCAGTGTAAGACATTAAATTGTATCAATTTAAATTGTGCATTGCCCGAGACGGCTCTCATCTGTCCCCACATTAACTGTCCAGTCAGATTTTCCATTTCACTTCGTACAGGAATTGTCACTTTTGAGCACTCTATACATATGTGTTATGGTGTGTCCTGAAGTGCACATTTGTAGGATGGCCTCCAATATCCTAGAGAGGGGGGGGGAAACAAGCAGAAAACTGGTCCAAATCTCTCTGGCCATCCTCAGTAGCTTTGCATATTGGAGAAGCTGGCCAGGGCCCACCCCAAACATGTCTTGAGCCCCCGGAAATGTGAGAAAAGTATCTCCTAGGTAAACATCCTTTAGTGGACTAATCACTGTATAAATATAAAGCTTTGTTGAAAGCTGCAAAAGTGAATAAGAAGTGTATTTGGCACAAAGTCCTTTTAAGTGTGCAAATCACTGTGAAAATAACCACTCCACAACAAAGTGTGCCAATCACTGAATAACCACTAAGCCACTAGCAAAATCTACTGAAGTGTGCCAATTACTGTAGTAATATGTAGAGTGCTGAAGTACTCAACACTATGAGCAGCAGGTAGTGCTGTGGTATAGCTGAAGAATTACCTGATCCCCTTAATATAACAAACTGCCAGTCAATGATGATTTGATAGAAGTCTCTGCTTTAGAAGTGTCCATTGACCAAGTAAGATTAACCTCTTTTTATTGATTTATGCTAAGACCCTCAATATAATGTTAAACCTTCATCAAAGAGGGCGTGCATGTCCAAGGAGTAGCAGGCAACAAGACAAAGGCACAGGCCATGATCAGGAGCACCGCTTTTCAGTGCAATGCAGCTGCTGTCATGCTCAACTGACCTGTCAGTCACCAACACGCACAGCCTTTCAGTTGGGTGCAGCTTGCTCGTGCGACCTTTCTCATACATAAAGCCTCCTGTCACACTGTGCCCGTTATCCGCAAGCCCAAAAAGTGATTAAAATATTTTTCTTTTAATAATCCAGAAAGCTTATCATGTCTCACCTTGCCATGGATGAGTCTGTGACCATACTGTAGTTCTACAGGTTGAGTCACATCAGATGAAAGCTCATGTTGAAGTGTCCACAACAATCTTGTGGAGAAGTGGTATTGACAAAATGCCTTCATTGTTGAGATCTTCTTCATCCCATCCTCATCACCAGTGCAGCATCTCAGTTCAAGGAGGATGCCGGCAGCCACATGTAGTTGTGGAAGGGATGTGGTTTTGATAGTTCAAGGAAGGGAGTCAGATTGTGTTGATCCTTACGAGAACATCATTGTTGATGGAAAAGGACTACACGTATTGATTGATTTGGGGGCAAGAATGACTAAGGTTATGAATGAGTTGTACAGAGAGAATTGGACAGATTAATAGTTATGTTTACCCAACAGGAATCCTGTATCTCATGGTGGGAGGAATATCGAGTTAACAGGGTATTTCACTACTTTTCTGGAATTCAGAGGGAGGAGAATTAATGGCAAAGTATAAGTGGCAAAAAAGGGCTCAACATTCTTGGATGGTATCATCAGGACCTCTTTGGGATGATTCTTAGGCCAGGAAACAAATTACAGTTGTCAGTGGTTTCAAAGGGAGAGTCTTTGGATCCTGTACCATTGAAGGACAAAGTGTGGGTTAAGTCCTGTAAGTCAGTCTTTAGTGAGAAACTAGGTAGGATAAAAGGGTTCAAACATACAATTTGTGTCCAGGGAGGTGCTAGCACAGTTAAACAAGCTGCAGAATGTACCATTTAGTGTGCAAGAAGATCTAGTGGACATTCTTAAAAAACATTGTGAGGATGATGTTATTAAGTCAGTGAAGTCTTTTTTGTGGTCATCTCCTTTGGTGATAACCCGCAAGAAGACTGGTCACCTGAGGGTATGTGTAGACCTCAGGAGCTTCAATAAAGTAATTTGGGTTGATTCTCATCCTCTCCCCAGAATAAAGGACATAGGGCCTGATTTAGATTTTGGTGGAGGGGAAACTTCGTAAAACATGACAGATATCCCATCCGCCGTATTACGATCCGCATAGGATATTATGGGATCGTAATATGGTGGACGAATATCCATCACCTTTGTGACAGAGTATTCTCCTCCGCCAAGATATAAACCAGGCCCATAGTCACTACTTTTGCAATGTGCTAGAATGTTCAGAAAGATTGACCTAGCATCCGCATATCAACAAGTGGAACTGAACGATACTTCTAGGCATCTTAATGCTTTTGTTTCACCTGTGGGTACTTTCCAATTCAAATGAATGCTGTTTGGGCTGGCATCCACAGCATCTGTCTTTAAATGGATTCTTGAAAAACGTTTGAGAGGGGTAAATGGGGTTGTCACCTTTCAAGATGACACTAGTTGCTGGAGGATATACTGAAGAACATGATAGAGCTGTGAGTGAAGTATTGAAGAGACTTGATGGTGTAAAGAAGAGGTGAAATGAAGCCAGAAATAAACTTGATGTTTATACACAAGACTGTATAAGCACTAAACATGTTACGGGTGTGTGCCTTAAACCGTATCTGTTGAATTGACAATCAAGGGTGGATTTGTGATGAGAAGCATAGCTTTTGTAGTGGAAGGGTACACTTTCATATTTTTACCACTTTGTAGGTATGCTGTAAAGTGCATCACACATACAAAGTTTGAAAAGTTGAGAGAAAAGAAAACTTATCTCAAACTTCATGCCTGCCTCAAGGAGACATACATTTTTGGCACAAAGTCCTGTCTACTTCTTTCAGTAGTGCCATCCTTAAAAACCATGGGTGGTTGCATGGGAATGCCTATGTACAACCCATTGTACGTCCATTTTCCAAAAAGTAGCACATAGCTTTACTTCGCGTTACCTTAGGCAACTTTCTAATAGAAATCAGAATTTGTGTTTAAATACAAATCTCAGCACAACACTTTGCCCTGAGTTTGCACCACTTTGATGATGCAAGCCTATTAAAAAGTGTTAGGACATTTCCCCCACAAGTGTTTTTGTACATTTTGTGGCAGCCTATTTTACACAGTGTACAGCATATCAAAAACTGCATGGAATATTTTTTTTTAAACTGACCTACATATTCACAATGCTTTCACTCCCAGGCTGAAACTTCATAGATCCATAAAAACACATCACTAACACCCAGTGCAGGAGTCTGTTATACACAAAGATTTCTGAAGTAAGTATTATAAATAATTAGCTTTCCAACTAGAACAATGCATCTCCACCAGTTTATCTTGCATTCATTGTTCATTTAAGTTATCTGCATTATATTTTACATGCAGTTATCGCCCATGGTCAGGGCCACTAGAATTATGTGGGCAGGGGGGCCAAATCATGTGGGTAGGATGGCTAAATTATGCAACAATAAAAAGCAAATTATGAGGCACAATGTGGTACATTTTGTGATGGTATTACTTCATTATTTTGACATTTTTGTAAATCATAACACAGGGAAATGTTTCACCCCATTAGTACCACTTTAGCAGCTTAATACAGGAATAAGAAACTGAAATGTTGACTGTCACCTTGCGAATGGCTTTCAGCAGTGTTGCGATTTGTGTTGTTGCATTTTTAGCAGCGTTTGATCTGTCTGTGCTAGAAATTGTCTTTGTTGAACTGATTATGTAGCAGATGTCAATTTATGTGACAGATGCAGCCAAATCTATAATGATGTGGGAAATGCAGCAGCCACAGAATCGCATTATTCCAGGACCCTGCTCATGGTGAACTGCTTGACAGTATTAGTAAAAGTCATAAGCTTGTCCACACACACGTACAAAAGATTAACAAAACTCTGTATGAAAGTACTTGTCAAGACTGGCTGTGCTCACTCTGATATGAAATGCAGCCGCCATCAGGTGACCCATAATGAATTCCGAAAGTAGCAAGTGACATCTTTGAACAGTAAATGTAAGAAAATGCAGAACACGAAAAACTGTTGGTAAGAGGAAACAAAATGATGAAGCTTCAGGACAGAAGCCTTGAAGATCCTACCACCCGACATTCAAAGGTGTTGTATTTGAGGGAGTGGATGAATTTACACAAGCAACTCGACCCCTGGTTGTGTGGGCCTAGCATATTTTATTGAGCAGTACAGATCTCAAGGATCCTGCTAACAAGGCTCTTGCAGTAATTTCGTGAAAAGAGAAAATGCTGAATTTAGCTCAGGAATCAATATGATTAATTCAACCGTTCAAAATGTGCTTTTTAGCTTGTGCTTCTCAATTTCAAAATCAGAATATGTTTATTAAATATTTCATAAAACATAAAAAGAACCCTGACATTGGAATAAAACATCCACTGGGTCTAAAAATAAAACTGAATGCAGTTGTTAGTCACACACTAGCAAAATGCTTAAATAATATTTTGGCTCTTTGCCACATGTCCACCCCATCCTCCATTGTAGTCCGGAACACAGCTCTCATGCTTTTAATGCGCTGAGAAATGTGTGAAGTTTAAACAAGGACTGCATTTCTGTCTTTGCTTAAGCTTCACACGTTGTTGGAGTGTACATTGCTGAACGTTAACAATCTCTTATCTGGCAGTGACAGTCTGCACGCATTGGACAGGACGGCACATCGATCTTCCTCTTTTTCAGGGTGAAGTTCGGCTTCAAAGCAGCAAGTAGGGATGCATAACTGGCAAGATTCCCAGATCCAGGCATGATGAGCTGCTCCAGACAAGGTTTCTATTCTTTGAATTCTGGGACTTGTAATTTGGGTTTTATATCGGAATAAACAAGACTACCAGTCCTAGAATTCAAAGAAAAAAAACTAAGCCTAGGTCACCTCATAAAGCAAGGACCTGGGAAAATGGCAGGGATGTTGCTGAGAAGGGCCTGGGGCACAAGATGACCGAAAACCTGGGCCTGCCAGCCAGTGGATGGTGTGGAGGTCCTGGTCCTCGTTCATGGAAGGCTGCATGCAGCACACAGCAGGCGGTAAACAGCTTCCTCCTCTTCTTCAGTCCTCAGCGGCAAAGGACACTTTCACACCATGCAATTCAGCCACTATATGGATATCTCTTTCTGACATCATAGATGAATGCTTTGCCCCTAAATCTTGGAGGATGAGAATAGAGCACATGTGACAGCCAGAATCCTCATTTTATTTTGGACAGTAATACATAGGGCAAACCATGCCCAAGGAGGTGAGAACTCTTTACAAGAGAGAAACTGCAAAACTCTTTTGTTTTCAGCACAAAACGATTTCTCAGGTTCACAGGATGTGTAGCTGAGACCAGGGTTCAAACCTAGGTCCAGATGTAACATGGTCAGCAGCTGAAGCCCTGAATCCTCATCGCCTCCAGCAAAAGCTCAGCTCATGTTGGACTCGAGGTTACAGCAGGCCCTCGAGCTGGTCCAGGCTTTTGGCTTGAGCTTTCAGTGCCTCGCCCACCTCTATAGGCAGCATGGTTGCATTCTGGGAATTGTAGTTTTGCATCTATGAAAGTAAAAACAGAACTGAAAGTTCCTGAAAGCAAATTATAACACCTGGACTTAATATGTGTAAATATGTACCTACAAGGCATGAAGAAAAGGAAGGTGGAGAGAGGTAGAACTATTCATAAAAATGTGCATTATCTACAGTATGGGGCTAAAGAGAAAATATTCATGGCCCTTCTTTGAAACTAGAAATCGTATCCAGGTTTTTCCATATTCTGTTATAATTCAAAGGGAAATAGTGCAGCTGTGTTTTCTTTAAACAACCCCTCTCCTTTTCACAATTTTGTTTTGAGGTTAAGAAAAATCTCAGGAGCTTAGGCATCAGCGAGGGTTTTCTCAGATACTGATTTGCCTCTCTTTGCATCCTGCTGTGCTGCTTCACTGAGACACTGCAGCACAGTAGGGAAGTCTAGAATGAAGGTGTACAATAATGACTTTCTGTCTCTGCGGTGATGTAAGAGGAGAGGGACGGAAGAAATGGCCCTGCTAACCTTGGAGGTGCGCTGAATTTTGTATCCCTATCGCCCCCATTCCACCCCTGTCATCACGCTCCGAAATCTGTGCGGGGAGGGAGGAGGGGGTTACATGGCCTGTGCCACCACCTCCCACGCTCATGAGACAGTGCCCTAAGGGAGCACAGTATGGCAGAAACAACACAACCCATTTCAAAATTAAAACATTCTGAAGGTGCCTGGTTTTCGTCACCCCTCTTCCCGAAAGACCACAAAATATACACTTCTTTCAGTGGTAGGTGGACTAGGTTGGGTTATAAGGCACTTAGAGCTAATCAATGCATTCTTCAATCTCTTATAATCACTGTGATCATCTTATAATGCTTTACCTGTCCCTGACTACAGTGTTATTAAAAAAAAAAAATTCCAGCAGCCATAATCTATTACATCCGTCCTGGTACAAAAGAGAACACTTTTCATTGAAAATGAGACAATTTTTCATGCCGTCCACCCTGCCATTTGAACACTTAGCATGTCTCTGTGGAGGCTATTTTAAGACGTTTTGTGTCATATCCATGGATGCTTTTGAAAGATTCACTAAAAGAGGTCTGAATAACAAATGTCAGTTTCCTGAACGCTGGGGAGGCTCAAATGTTCTCAGACTTTTTGCACTTCGCATTCGGTTATATACATAATCTGTTTATATAAAAGGCAGTTACACTAATGATCAAAAGTTCAATAAAATCTAAGAAAGTACACAGAAAATTGCAGTGCCTGCATAGAAGTGAAAATTATGCTAAGCTAGTTTTTTCGGCAAAAATTACTATGGGATTTTGTACACCGCCTTTCAAAAGGACATCCGCGCCCTTATAACTTTTGAATGTTTTGATATGTTTTCAATATAAAACCTTTTACGACTAAACAAATGTGGATCTCATTTTCTGTAACGTTTGTGGCAACTACACAATGTGTGCTGTTAGATAAATAATCATTACCTTAGTCACTGTTCACTCAGTTCAAACATGCAACGTGCCCACTACATGCACTGACCACTGTGTAGGGCCTGGGTCCATAACATGTGCCAGGCAGAGCTGACTCTTAAATCTAGCAACATCACACACGTGCCTGAGATGGGCTGGGAAAGCTCATTCCTCCCAGGAAACATGTTCATCTTTTCAGGGTGTCTGTTTCTGAAGTGGAACGTGATTGTATTAAAAGGCTTTGATTAGCATGATTAAAGGATGCTACAGGAACATCATTGTGACAGTTATACACCGCCTTTCCTCACTCTTACCTGAACATGAACACCAAACCATTACCTCTATTAAACAAGCATCTGCAATGCAACGAGTCTCGCATTTGTTTGGGTTGGAGCTATTGAGCTGTAAATTCCTAACTGGACTTTTCTTGCCACATAAATTGGACAGGGCAGTCTAGCTAGATGAAAAACATCTAAAAGAGGAGGGAATGTTACCAATAAGCAACACACTTAAACATAACAGCGTGAGCTTTTTTGTAGTAGGGATCAGTAGAAGGCATGGCAAACATGCTTTCTGCGAGGCGATGTGTCTCAGTGGTAGAGCGCATGCTTTGAATGTATGAGGGTCTGAGTTCAATCCCCGGAATCTCCAGTGAACGAAACATTTTGTTATCAGGTTATTTTACGTTTCAAGAGCAGCAGTGCCATTCTCGCAAATGATGACTCCGCTGACGTCAATGGCATTCTTACCATGCTTAGTGCGACATCAGAAACCAGCCCTCCGAGGCTGCTCTAGTTTAAAATACACGAGCTGGCGGTAACCTGCGGCGTGGATTACCCCAGCAGAGGGAATGCTCCACCGACGGGTTTAGAACACTGATGAACATTCTGGTGCACCTAGACCCTCGTGGGACCGCAGACAATGCACGAGTGAACACGAATAATACGCATAGAAGATACCCAAATATCTTGCAGTTATAATGCCTCATGCTCGTGTGGATAGATGTACCTTGCGTTTCATGACGTTGGCACTTCACAGCCATGCATTACACTGTAGAATCTATTGAACGATCATGCTTCTAAAAGTATTAGCGTCCCCTCAGCCCAAGTGCATGATACTTATGAAAATAAGCATTTTTTGTTAGCCTCTCGCATACGGCGTTTTATTTCAGAACATTTATGGAGATGCTGTCAAAAAATATAGTTTTGCAAACAGCAACTTATTAAATGTATATTGTATTCCAGAAGAGCTCCATGTGTATTCCGTTTAAGAGTATCCTATCCGAAGATTCATGTTTTCTGCACGCTTGTGGCAAAAATCATTTATTAGAAGTGTACAATTGCTTGCTTGTAGCCCCCACCAAACCGTTCCTTTCGTTGTACTGTCTTATGGCCTCAGTTTAAAGACAGACATGACAACCAATGTAATGTATAGGCGTCATGTCTGTTTTACCGAGGCGGTGAGGGGGGTCAGGGCCGGTCTGGCAGTGGAGCTGCTGTGGCCACGGCGCAGGACCCGCAAAGTCAAGGCAGTTCGGGTCGGAGACCAAAGTGTGGGAGCCGGGATTGGAAAAGCAGGTGAGTCACAGCAGTGAGGCCAGCAACCGGGCCTAACAGCTCGGGCTTTCCGGGCTATGGAGGAGCCCGCGGAGAAAGAGACTCGCTCTAGTCCGCGGAGAGAGAGAGACTCGCTCTAGTCTCTCCGCGGGCAAGTTCGGGAGGACAGGAAGTGGCGCAGGGCAAGCGGATTGGCCATCAGGTAAGTGGGGGTAGGTTTTAGTTAGGAGTTTAAAAGGGGGGTGGAAAAGGGGATCAGCCTCTTTCTGCGCCGACATTGCGAGGAGTGGAGTTTGGCCGGTCAGGGGATCCTTGTTTTAGGCAGGCGAGTGTGTGCGTTAGAGTTCTGCTTTGGGGCCGCAAGGCTTTTGCGGCCTTTCGTGCTTGCGCGCACGCGTCTTTTGCTGTTTAGGTAGGCGAGCGTGTGTGTTTTTATATTTTATATTTTAGTTTTGGGCCGCGAGGTTTTGCGGTCTTGCGCTCAGCACATACGCGGGTTTTTTTGCTCCAGGTAGGTAGGCGAATGTGTGCCCCCCCACATTTTTGTAGTTTATTTTTGTGCCGCAAGGCTTTGCAGCCTGGTTAATTGCATACGCGGCTTTGCCGCTTTCACCGCTCAGCGTCACGGCAACCAGCCACGACACTGAGGCGGTAAGGGGCGCGCTTCACGTCTTGGGCGAAGCCGGCCGTTCCGACTTACTCATGCCTGGGGTTTTGGACCAGGCCTGGGTTTGAATGATGCGGCCGACGCGAGCAGCGTCAAGCCGGGTAGCGGCTGCTATTGCCGCATGTGACTCACAAGATTCTGAAGGGGACAGGAAGGGGGTTGGGGCCCAAGAATCTGTCAATCTTGCAGAGGGGCGAGCGCGAGGCGCTCCAAGCCCCCAGCCCACTAATGATGTGGAACCAGGCACACCCCAGGAGAGGGATGGGGCCACATGGGAGGCAGGCCCTGTTTCATTTCAGGAAGGGCCCCCGGAGGTTCAGGCAGTCGTGGTTAGAATTGAAGGCTCTGAGCTGCTGGCAGAGGCAGGAGGACAGCCCATGCCTGGGCCTAGCGGAGGGTGGGCACCCTTGGACTTGTCTTGCCCTGGGGGGGTCCCTTCCCCCACAGGGGGCCCCGGCTAAAAAACGCGGTAAATACACCATGAAGGGCAGAGGGGGGACGGCCAAACCCAGGGCGGCACCCAGACAGGGCAGGATAGCCAAAGCTAGGGCGGGCGAAGGGCCGGGGGGCCCGGCGTTGGCTGCCCCCCTGGTACAGGGAGGCTGGGACCAGGCTGAGGCGTATGACCTGGAAGCCAGGATCAGGGAGCAGCGCAGGGTTGTTGCAGAAACTGAGGCCAGATGGGCCCAGTTGTGCGGGAACCAGGAGGAGTCAGGAGCCTGGGGCGAGACGAGCAAGAGGGCATTGGAGACTCCTGAGGTCAGGGGGCCACAGCCATCCAGTTCGGGTGTGGGGAGCTGGGTTTGGGTGCCACAGGCTGAGGGAGGGAGGGGCCAGGAGGCTTGTGTGGCCGGAGGGCCCGTCGCCGCGGGAAGCCCCAGTGGTGCACACGGCCACATGGGGAGAAGCAGGTCAATGCCGGCAGTTGAGGTTGGCAGAGGAAAGGCGACACCGATGGGGCGCAACACGGCCCAGAAGCGTTGGTCTGAAGCAATAGATGGGTCTGCGACGGCCTTCTCTACACCGCTGGATCGTGGGTATCACACGGATGGTTTGCGCCATGTGGGACAAGAAGCAACAGCTGAGATGTCTGCGAAACCCAAGGGCTATGTCGCAAACAGGTGTGAGTGGGAAGGCGATGATGAGGTTGAGCTTGATTATGACGAAGAGGGGGTGACTGGGAAGAAGGAGAGATTTGTGAGGAGGAGGTGAGCATTGTCATGGGGGGGCGAGGGCGCAAGAGCGGCGCAACCTCTTCCTCTGCTTTTGTTTTACAGGATGCTGGGTTGGCTGAAGGGCCAACTGGAGTGCATCAAATGACGGCGCGGGGTCGGGTATTGAAGAAAGCGGCACGCCCCTTGGGGGCAATGGACAGAGGTAAAGGGAGATGGTGGTCGGTTTGGGGAGATGGGGGGGTTGCTAAGGGTTCATGCACGCGCAAATCCATTGGGGTGGGTGACCGGTCGGTGCTGGAGGCAACTGGAATTGGTTTAGGGCAGGAGGGAGGCGCGAACAAGGCTAAGGAGGCCCCTTCCACAACCGCTGTAGAAACGGTCACTTAGACAGGGGAAGTCACGGGGACCGAAGACAAGGAAGGGGGAAGTCATAGGAAGCGTCTCCCTTACATGGGTTTGGCCATGCCACTTGGATCACATGTGGCAGACAAAACAAAAGCGAGAATTTGGAAGCATGAATACTTAGATGTTTTTAAGCTCTTGCATAGGGATATACAGGCCAAGGAGGGATCCAAGGAAGAGGAGTGGGAGCTAGTGTGTAGGCCCTGGGTTCCTATCACGATGGACAATTGGACGTCAGCCTTTTTGATTTTTGCCAGTATTTATTGTGAAACATATCCGGACAGAGCCATAGCGCTCTTCAAATACATGGACATCATACGGAAGGCGCAGATGTATTTTGGGGGCTTCGCATGGCTGAGCTATGACGAAGAGTTCAGGGCTAGGGTGAGCGTTAATCCGGAAAAGCCGTGGGGGGATGTAGATCTAGAATCATGGTTGCAATGGATGGCCTCGGCTCAATCCTCGGCGTCCACGCATACGGCAAGTGGGTTGCCAGTAGTTTACAAGCCGTTTCAGTCTCGTCCCGCCCATGGAGGGGCGGGTGTGGGCAACAAGACCCCGGTGCCCACCACGGGGGATGGTTGGAACTTCAATAAAGGTTTCTGCTCATGACAGCCGTGTCATTTCAAACATGACTGCTCCAAGTGCTGGGGCCGTCATCCAGTCACCCAATGTTATTCCCTCTCCAGTCCAGCGGAGCAATGGAGGGCATCCAGAGGACGGGCACGCAGGGCGCTACTGCACCAAAAGGGTCCTACGCCAATTAGGCTAGAGATCCTGCTGCCTTGGTTACGCATTTATCCAGATTCTGATAAGGCCTGTAAGTTAGAGTGGGGTTTTTTAGAAGGTTTTCGGGTGGGCTATCAGGGTCCCCAAAGTAGGAGATGGGCAGTCAATTTGCGGTCTGCCAGAGAACAGCCACAGGTGGTGCGGGACAAGTTGGCGAAAGAGGTGTCGCTTGGGAGAATTGCAGTGCCATTTTATGACTGGCCAAGTGCACAATTAATGATATCCCTCTTGGGGGTCGTGCCCAAAAAGGTTCTGGGTGAGTTCCGGCTGATTCACCATTTGTCATGGCCTGAGGGAGCATCTGTCAATGATTTTATCGCACCTGAGGATACTAAGGTGGTTTACGCCTCGGTAGATGACGCCATCAGGTTGGTCAGGAGGTGTGGGCGTGGCGCAGAGATGGCAAAATGCGACATATAGTCAGCTTTCAGATTGCTTCCAATACATCCAGCGGATTTTGACCTCCTGGGTATGCAGCTGGATGGGGCCATCTATGTTGACAGGGTGCTGCCCATCGGCTGTGCAATCTCCTGTGCACTTTTTGAAACCTTCAGTACCTTTTTACAGTGGGTTTTTGTCAAGCAAAGTGGCCAAAGGACGGTGACTCATTATCTTGATGATTTTTTATTTGTAGGGACAGCCACATCTGGGGCTTGTGGGCGGGCGTTAGCAGCCTTTCAGGGACTAGCTCAACGGACGGGAGTGCCTTTGGCTCATGAAAAGACAGAGGGGCCATTGTCCGTTTTAACCTATTTTGGGCATAGAATTGGACGCGAACGCTTTGGTGGCCAGGTTGCCTGCACCAAAAGTAAAAGAGATGCTGGAATTTTTGGCCATGGTGCGGGTGCTCCACAAGATGGACCTGCGAACGGCGCAAACGTTGTTGGGCTACCTCAATTTTGTGTGCAGGATAGTGAGGGGAGGAAGAACTTTCTGTAGGTGACTGGGGTTAGCCATGTCAGGGGCAGTGATACCACACCACAGGATACGAGTTTCGTTGGCTCTGAGAGAGGACATTAAGGTGTGGGAAGCTTTTCTGGCAGACTTTAATGGGGTATCCATGTCGTTCTGCAATTCTGACACTGTGTGGCAAGTCCAAATTTTTTCTGATGCAGCTGGAGCTTCCGGCTTCGGACTTTACTGGGACGGGAGGTGGTGCGCGGAAACATGGCCCCGCAATGGCTGCAGCAAGGGAGGAGTATTGCCTTTCTCTTGTTTTTTCCACTCCTGGTGGCACTGGCAGTTTGGGGCCAGGAATTAGCTAACAGGACAGTGATTTTTCAAGTGGATAACATGACAGTAGTTGATTTGGTCAACAGGCAGCAGACAAGGGACCTCAGAGTGCTGCGCTTATTGCGCCAGTTTATGCTTTGTTTATCTTTAAATGTTATTTTCAAAACTGCGCACATACCCGGGGTTTACAACGAGATTGCAGATTCCCTGTCTCGTTCATAGTGGCAACGTTTTCGCGCATTGGCACCAGGAGCGGAATGGAGCAAGACTGCAGTCCCGGCAGACATTTGGGAGTGAGGGATGTGAGGATCACGGGGCTTGTGGAGATGTCATTAGCGGTATCCACTCAGCGGAGTTACAGGCTTGCATGGTTGGAGTTTCAATCTTTTGAGTTGTATGTGGGCAATTTCTGGTCACAAGGACCACAGGATCTTGAGGCGCGCGCGTTGCGCTTCGTGCTTTTTCTGATTGAGGAGGGTTTATCTCCAGCGGCAATTGGAAGAAAATTGGCCGGGGTTTCCTTTCACGGGAAACTTTTCTTTGGTGCTGATCCAGCGTGTAACGATTTGTTGGGTAAGATGTTGAAATGTTGGGTGGAGGGTAAGGCCAGTTCGGGTAAAGCAGCCAGAGAGCCCATCACTTTTGAAATCCTTCTAGAGCTATTGCATGTGTTGCCGGTATGCTGCATGGATGAGTATGAGGTGGCTTTATTTAGTTTGTGTATGGTTTGGATGTTTTTTGGAGCATTCCGAGTGTCTGAGTTGCTGGGGGTAGGGAAAGCAGTTGGGGTGAAGGTCAGGGAGGTTTGTATGCAGGGGGACCGTCTGGGTATTTGGCTTAGGCGATCGAAGACGGACCAGTTGGGGAAAGGGAAATGGGTGTGGCTTGACGGGGAGGGGATGTGTTGGCATGCCCGGTGGAGGAATGGACGACTTTTAAGCACAAGCCACACATGACAAAAGGTAATGGTGTGCTTGTACATGAGACAGGGGCGAAGCTTACTAGTTATCAGCTGTTGCAGGTTTTCAGGATGGCTCTGAGACGGACAGGTCGGCGACCAATGGATTTTGGCACGCATTCATTTAGGATTTGGGCAGCTACAGCGGCGGCGCATCTGGGATGGGACTGGGCCAGAATTAAGGCCATAGGTAGATGGAAATCTAGATGCTGTGAGCGCTATGTGAGGCCGTGAGGCAGTTTTCGACAATTGGCGGTGTTGGTTAGCCGAGGCATATTTGGGGGAGGGGAGGTGTTGGTGGCTCTGTGACAACCTTTACAGTGTTTTTTCTTTACAGGATGTGTGGCTGGCCCACAGAAGGACAAGATGGTGACATGGCTGGTCGGCCATTCATTTATTCACTGGGCGGCGAAGTTTGCTGAATTTTGTTTTATGGCAGGGCGATGGGGCTCCCTAGCAGACGTCACAAAGTTTTCTGGTGGGACAAAAGCGGCATGAGGTGGGGAAGTCTGCTTCCGTTTATTACTGCTAGTTTGTCAGAATGGGGATGTCCTGATTTTCTGCTGATTCACTTAGGGGAAAATGACCTCGTGAAGCTATCAGGCTCACATTAATACAGCACATGCAGAGAGATTTGTAACTCCTAATGCAGAGACTTAACAGTACCTGTTTGGTATGGACCGAATTTGTGCCCAGATGAGTTTTGAGAGGGGCAGCCAAACATGGAGCCATGGAGCGGGCTTGCAAGAAATTGAACAGGGCCATGAGGGTATTTTGTTGGGCACAAGGGATTAAGGTTCTGAAGCATGCGGACATATAAGAACAGGATGAGGCACTGTTCAGAGCGGACGGGGTGCACTTGTCTCAGTTGGGAAATGCATACTACTTAACAGAGTTGAGGTTGTTGGTAGGAGAGTTGTGGGGTGAAAAGTTGTGGTTCAGGGAACAAATATAAACGTCTCAGGATGTGGTGTTTAAAAAAAAAAAAATAGGGATGTTTTTCCCAGGGTGGGGCAGCAAAACGCCAAGTGGGTTTTTGCTGGTTGGCGGTAGATGGGGGAGGGTGGAGATCCAGATGCTGGCTTGACCACCGTTCCAAGGGGAAAAACAAGGAGGTGAAGGATCAGAGTGAGGGGGGGATGCACAAAGCAAGTAGGGCATGAAAGGAATAGGGGAGTGTCTAGGGGAGGAGAAGCGAAGAGAGGGTTTGGAAGAGAGAAAGATGAGCAAAGAAATCTTGAAGAGTTGCGGTTCTTTAATGTTGGGGTATACGATAAAAGTTTAAATGATATATTCTGGTTAAATCCTCTCCTAAATAAATGACCTTTTACACTAATGACTGGTGTCACTGTAAGTGTGTCCCGATGGAGGGGCCCGCAGAGAGAGAGACTCGCTTTAGTCTCTCCGCGGGCACGTTCGGGAGGACAGGAAGTGGCACAGGGCAAGCGGATTGGCCATCAGGTAAGTGGGGGTGGGTTTTAGTTAGGAGTTTAAAAGGGGAGTGGAAAGGGAGATCGGCCTCTTTCCGCGCCGACATTGCGAGGAGTGGAGTTTGGCCACCCACCCACCCGGCATTTGGTGGAAGTAGGAAGGGTGATGAGGACACTGGGTGCTACGTAAATGGTCTGGGAGAGGGTTGTGGAGCGTCAGTTAGGGCAGGTGGTAACATAGGGCCAGGCGGTAGATGGGGGAGGGTGGAGAGCCAGATGCGGGCTTGACCACCGTTCCAAGGGGAAAAACAAGGAGGTGAAGGATCAGAGTGGGGAGGGGATGCACGAAGCAAGTAGGGCATGAAAAGAATAGGGCAGTGTCTAGGGGAGGAGAAGCGAAGAGAGGGTTTGGAAGAGAGAAAGATGAGCAAAGAAATCTTGAATAGTTGCGGTTCTTTAATGTTGGGGTATACGTTAAAAGTTTAAATGATGTATTCTGGTTAAATCCTGTCCTAAATAAATAACCTTTTACACTAATGACTGGTGTCACTGTAAGTGTGTCCCGATCAGCCTTTATTCCCAACACTGCAGATTTACAGTCTGGGTGGATTGGTTGGCCTGTGTATTTGTAGTGCGCCTGCACTGAAATGCCAGCCGCTAAGTGCCGCACTGGTGAGGAATACGGTGGAAATAACGCGCACATGGCTTTCTCTACTAGAAAATGAACAGTAAAACATTAGTTGGCATAAGCCAGCTGTTTTAAAGCACCATGGCCGCCATGAGCATGAGCACAAAGGAGAGACACACAAGGAAAAAGAATTTCGCTCGTAGTCAAACATATCGCCAGTCACTGCTCAGGTTATGCAACCTCAGCTGCAACCGCCGCAAGTTCAGAGGCTTTACCCTGATGTACCTATTTTAGAGACTACTACTAATCTGATGGTGCCGACAGAGCAGGTATACACAAGACCAAAGTTGATTCAGACTGATCCGACTCCACCTTTACTGCCCCAGGTGCTGCCGCAAATGATCCCGAGATATACTGCGGTCGCAGGACCGCAGTTAGACATGACACCAGTGATAAACCAGAATATGGGAGTTAATCTTCCACAGGTTTTGGGAAACAGACAGACACCAGATGCCATATCTTTGCCTATTACGGTTGGTCCACCGGTACCATTGTATGCGCAGGCGAAGCCTAGTGTATGCGATCAAGGGGTAATGACACAAAGTACGACAAGAGGAGGGTTCGTAGGAAACTCCCAAGGGATGACTCCAGTAGAACCAACATTTGAAGGATCTAGATCTCTGTTAGACTTCAGTCCGATTGTGGCTCCTCCAGATGCCATGAGACAGTCGGGTTCGAGACTGCTGAGATCTCCAATGCGAATGTACCACAGACACCTTTGGTGCAGGCTGGGAATATCTCATTACAAGGTTTAACAGCACAACAGCTGACCGACTGGTTAGATACATTTAATACTCCACAGACTGCTCCTGTAGCAGCAGGGAGAGCGGAAGGAGAAGAGTACCTTAACCATGTAAGGTTGGGCATGGAAGCCAATGAACTAGTTGAAGGGAGCATGGGTGTGAACAGGCTAGAGTCATACACGGAAGCAGAGTTGAGGTACTTGTGCCCAAAGATAACTAGAGAAGTGAGCAGGATGCACCAGAGGTTGGCGAATCTGGCAGACAAGTACGGCATAGATTTAGAGAATGCAAAAACATTTGAGGAGAAGTTACAGGTTAGATTTTGAGCCAAAGGATTTTGAACACATGAGGTCAACTGGAATGAAAGCGCACCTCAAGGAGATACTACAAAGTGCACAAGTTTGGGGAGCCTTAGAAAAGTGGGAAGGCAGATGGGCGAAGAAAAAAGACAAGAGGAAGAGCGATTGCATAGAGCAGTCAGCTAAAACATTACCGGACACAAGCACGGTAAAGATGTTACCAATGAGAGAGACTGCCGGAGGGGTTCTTGTCCATGTACCGTGGACTAGAGGTGATATTCTGTCATTCACAAATGATTTCCCCAGGCTGAGGGAGAAACCAATAGAGTGGTATCAGCAGACAGACAGATTTGTGAAGCTTGCGAAGTGTCTTTGGAAAGACCTGAATACTCTCTTTGAGATCATAGTTCCAGCTGATTTGTGGTTGAGTGCAAAAGGAGCATAGATTGGCCAACTGAGGAACCGGCAAGGGACAGAGGCACAGGTGAGCCGTCTCCTGATGTGATGAAGTATTATTATAAGGTGACTGAGTTTCTGAAAATGAGAGTTTCGCCTAAGAATATTGATTGGCAAAGGATTGATTGATTGGCTCAGGAAGTCAAGGAGTCGATACATGTCTATTATGAGAGGTTGTTGAAGGCGTTTAAACATTACAGCGGCACAGAGGTTATTGAGGCGACATGAACCACCTTGTGTTCAGATTCGTGGAAGGATTGAGACCTGAGATTGGCCAGATGATTAAGACTCATTTGATTTGCTGGCAAGCAAAGCCAATTGATGAGGTGTTGCAGTATGCGAAGTACTGTAGTGATGAGATTGAGTTGAAGCAGAGAAAGTTGAAAGAGAAAGCGATGGTGATGCATATTAAGGCAGCGCAGACAGGGATGCAGGGAGGTTTTCCACAGCAGATGGTGCAGCAGCTGCAGGGAAATGGGATGTTTCAGGCACAGGTGAGAAGTAGAGGGGGAGGAGGTTTTGTGAACCGCAGTCCAGACTTGAACACTGTGGTAGTTCAAAACGATGCACAGGGAATGAAGAAGCTGTTGCCTTGTCATGCTTGCGGGGTCGTTGGACACTGGAAGCGGGAGTGCCCAATGATGGTGCAGGATGGTATTGTTCAACAAAGCAATGATGTCAGTTCATTCCAAAATGTGAGAGGACCAAGATTGAGAGGTCCAAATATAAATTTCCAGAATGATGTGAACCAAATGCAAGGTTTTCAATCCATGCAGCAGGTACAGTTGCCATGTGTACAGCCAATGCAGTTACAACAAATGTGACAGCAGGTCCCCATGGTACCTAGTCAGCAATTGCAAGTGCCTTTAGCACCAATGGAACAGCAACAGGTGATGCTTCTTCCACAGGTCACAGGTCAAAGAATGAGTCAGAATCACACAGTACAACAATACCCATTGCATGGTGAGAATGGAATAAACGATGAATGGTCAGATGAAAGTTCAGACGGAGAAGAGTGCAGGCTTGCAGCATCCTTAGAGGTAGATCAGAGAGGACCCTATTTTCAGGGGAAGGTTATGGGTCACAAGGTTTCATTATTGGTTGACACAGGAGCTACACGCTCCACAGTTAGAAGTGCAGAGGTTCTGAAACTGCCCCTTTCGGGACAGACAGTTAAGGTAGTAGGAGTAGCAAACCAACTCCTGACTAACCCTATCACAGATCCGGTTCAGGTTGAGCTTGGCACTTTCCAGGGGTTGCACAGATGTGTGGTCTGCGATTCAAGTCCTGTATCCCTATTGGTGAGAGACTTATTGTGCAAGACGAGGTGTTCAATCACCTGTTCCAATGAGGGAATCGAGGTCCAGGCAAACAGTGACGATGAAGGGGAGGAACAGATTTCAGAGCCTGAAATTGAGGCCACAGATGAGGAATACCCTCTGATTAACTTCTTCCTAATGTTTACAGTGACTGATCTGCCAGCAGACTTGCAGGGGACAGTAAAAGAAAAAGTGTGGGACTTGACAGGGAAAGAAGTAGGGCTGATAAAAGGAGTAGAACCAGTCAAAGTCAGTGTGAAGCCAAATGCTGTGTTTCCCCAGGTACCGCAGTACCATATGGCGCAAGATGTCCTCATAAAGGTGTCACAGTTGATTGCAGACTTTGTGAAATAGGGAGTCTTGAAAGAAGTGATGAGCAGCCCATGTAATTCACCAATAATGGGGTTGAGAAAGCCTTGTGGGAAAGTTCGGATTGTCCAAGATTTGAGGAAGATCAATGACATAGGGGGTCATTATGACCTCAGCGGTCTTTTCGCAAGACCGCCGAGGTACCGCCGTGCTGAAGACTGCCAGTAGTGGCGGTCTTCTGCGCCGTGTATTATGACCGCTGGCAGCCCGCCGTCCTTTTTCGTACAGAAAGCCGTCAGCAGCTATACTGGCGGACGGCGGGAAAGCAGAGGTTGCTCAACCGCCCACTGAATCACGTCCCATGATTCGGTGTGGTGGTGTTCTGGTGACGGTGTGCTGGTGGCGGAGCTGCCCCCATGGATCCCGTTCCCTCCCGGAGGATCAACGGAAAAGGTAAGTTGATCATCCGTTAGGGAAGGGGGTGGGGGGTGTTGTGTGTTGTGTGCGTGCATGGGGGTGTGCATGTGAGAGTGTAGAGGGGTGAGTGAGTGAGTGTATGCATGCGGGGGGGTGTTGTGTGTATGGGAAATGTGTGCGGGTCGGATGGTGTGCATGTCTGTTTGTATGTGTGCGGGTATGTGTTGTCGGGGTGTATGTGTGTGTGTAGGGGTGTGTATATGTGCATGTTGGGGGTGTGTGAGTGTAGGGGTGTGTATATGTGCATGTTTGGGGTCGTGGTGGGGAGGGGGGTTGTGCCACCTTTGGGGGGTGGTAGGGGAGTGGGGGGTGTGGGGGGACGATTTGTGGGGGGTAGCAGGGGTGGGGAGACCCCTATCAGTGCCAGGGAAGGAATTCCCTGGCACTGATAGTGCCTACCGGCATGGATCTCATGGCGGTTCCCAACCACCCGAGATCCATGGCGGTATGCAGGGTCCAGATACCGTCAGCGGTCTAGTGACGACCGCCGGGCTGGAGACAGCAATCTCCAGCCCAGTGGTCTTCACCACCATGGCGGTCGGAATGGTGAAGTGGCGGATGACCGCGGCGTCATAATTAAAAAAAAAATTCCGCCGGCCTGTTTGCGGTCTTACTGCCGCTTTACCACCGACCGCCAGGGTTGTAATGACCCCCATAGTAGTGAAATGTTGCCCAGTGGTGCCAAATCTGGCTGTGATTATGTTCCAGATTCCATGTGATGAAGAATGGTTACAGTAATTGATCTGTTACAAGCATTCTTTTCTGTGCCTCTTCATGAGGAGAGACAATTTCTCTTCTGTTTTAAATTCTTGGACAATGTCTACAGTTGGTGTCGAATTCTTCAAGGGTTTTCGGAATCACCTCCCATTTTCAATCAGATACTGAAGAAGAATTTGGAGTCATTGGAGCTGCCTTTCCAATTTACTTTAGTGCAGTACATTGATGATTTGTTGATCGCATCCAAAACAAGGGACGAATGCAAGTATGATTCGATTGCCTTACTGAATCACTTGGGAAAGAATGCGCACAAGGTGTCCCCCAAGAAATTGCAGTATTGTCAGAAAGAGGTGAAATATTTGGGTCATCAAATTGAGAAAGGGTCAAGGAAGTTATCCAGAGAAAGAATAACTGCAGTGTTACAAATGAATCCCCAGCCGACACGGAGAGATGTTAGGATGTTCCTAGGAATGCTGGGTTACTGTCACCAGTGGATTCTGAATTTCTCAGTCATTTCCAAGCCATTGCAGAGGCTGACGGTCAAGGAGAGTCAGGACACCATAATTTTGGGAGAGAACGAAATGTGAGCTTTACTGAGCTGAGAGAGAGCATGTGCAGGGCTCCAGCTTTAGGTATGCCTGATTACACAAAGTATTTTGTTCTGTTTTGTCGTGAACGCGATGCATGTTCTTTTTCTGTCAGGTCCATGGAGGTGTAAACCGACCAGTAGCATATTTTTCATCTACTTTAGACCCAGTTGCAGAAGCCTTACCGGGTTGTCTGCGCGCAGTAGCAGCAGTTGGACAAAGCCTCACACAGTGTGAAGGCATAGTGATGGGACATCCTTTAAAAGTCATGGTCCCTCACTCAGTTGAAATCCTGTTGACACGTACGAAGACGCAGCACATGACTAATGCAAGATTGACCAAATATGAAACGATTATATTGGGGTCACCAAATGTAACGTTAAAGAGATGTACAGTGTTGAACCCAGCAACTTTGCTCCCAGGTGAAAATACAGAGGTTGAAAATCTGGAAGATGTAGAACATGATTGTCTTGAGGTAACAGAAATGTGCACCAAACCAAGACCTGATATTAAAGATACCCAATTGGAAGAAAATGACCAAATTATCTTTGTTGATGTCTCATGTTTGAGAGACTCAGTAGGAGTGCTGAGGGCCAGATATGCTGTATGCACGATTTCTGGTATCATGGAAGCGTCCTGGCTTCAAGGAGTGTATTCCGCTCAAGTAGCTGAACTGGTAGCTCTTACCAGGGATTGTCATGTTTCTGCTCAGATGAGAGTCACTATCTATACTGATAGTCGATACGGATTTGGAATTGTTCATGATTTTGGCCAACTATGGTCCCAGAGGGGTTATCTGACCTCTTCTGGTTCGCCAGTGAAAAATGATGAAAGAATTAAGGAGTTGCTGCATGCGACTCAGTTACCTCATGAAATTGCCGTGGTGAAATGTAGTGCGCACCTGAAGTCACAAAACTTTGTTTCAATGGGGAATGGATATGTGGATCAAGTGGCAAGGTTCTGCGCATTGAACTGAATATTGTTTAAGGATCAATGGGAATTGTTACCTGAAAAAGAAAATGAGACATGTACAGGTTATGCATTGCGGGTGATTGACACGTTAGAAGAGTTAAAATTGTTGCAGGGCCGTGCTAGCAAAGATGAGAAGCGTTCTTGGGTTAGAATGCAATGCATACAAAGACCAGATGATTTATGGATTTCAGACAAAGGGAAAATGGTCTTGCCGAACAGTCTTTTGTCACATTTTGCAAGGTTTTATCATTGCCAAGCACACTTTGGGAGGGATGCCATGATTAGGTTGTTCAAGATTGACTGGTTTAACCCAAAGTTTAGACAAGCTGCAGAGGTGATTTGCCATTGTTGTGTCATCTGAACATGGGGAAAGGGACAGTGGAGAATTTGAGCCACATTGGAAGAGCTGGAGGTCCATTTAGCAGGATGCAATTGGATTTCATTGAGATGCCTGTATGTGGAGGTTTGAGGTGTGTGTTGGTGATTGTGTGTATCTTTAGTCATTGGATTTAAGCATACCCTACATGCAGGAATGACAGCCTCACAGTAGCGAAGCTGCTGCTTAGGGAATTGATACCACGTTTCGGGTTTCCGATCTCTTTAGAATCAGAAAAGGGAAGTCCCTTCAACCATGAGGTGGTTAGGTTATTGTGTGCAGCATTGAACATTGAGCAGAAGTTGCATTGTAGCTACCGCCCTGAAACATCAGGACTAGTGGAACAGATGAATGGTACCCTGAAGTCGAGAATGGCGAAAATGTGTGCAGCCACGAATTTGAAATGGCCCGACACATTACCTTTAGTGTTACTTTCAATGAGAAATACACCTAACAAGAAAAGAGGACTGTCGCCGCATGAGATTCTCATGGGTCGAGCTATGAGACTGCCCGCAGTGCCTGTGAATGCTCTTGTGAATATCACGGATGATATGGTGTTGGACTACTGCAAGGGTCTGGCTGATGTGGTCCGCTCTTTTTCTCACCAGGTGGAAGCTACCACCCTGCCACCGATTCATGATCCAGGACACAACCTGAAAGCTGGCGATTGGGTTTTCATCAAGAAACACGTAAGGAAGACTTGCTTGGAGCCACGTTGGAAGGGACCCTACCAAGTGATATTAACGACTACAACTGCTGTGAAGTGTGCAGGAGTTCAGAACTGGATTCATGCCAGTCACACAAAAAAGGTGACGTGTCCGACTTATGAGGAAGTTGAGTTGTTGAAAGTACCAACAACAGACAAGGAAGTCTCAGGGCCGGAGAGAGATCGAAGGGGAACTGAGACAGAAGGAGAGCCCGTTGAGGACGGCTTGGTCACTCCAGTAAGAGACGGGGGAGAAGAGATCCAGAGGGGTGATGGTGAGCCTATCTCAACTGAGGCAGCAGGATAGCCTAGTCAGAGGGAGGTGCTCCCAGAAGTAGACGATTATGAGAATGAGTCGGAGCACTTGACAGACCCAGAAGGCGAAGGAGTTGAGGCGGAGGAGAGTCAAAGTGTCCAGACTCCTCCTGAGCAGATTGCAGGTCCATCAAGCAAAAACACCCTAGAGCAGAGAGAAAAGGAAGAGTTGCCACAGGGAAGATCAAAGACCAGAGAGATACTGAAAGGAGACAAGTGGCCAGAGTCACAAGTAAAAAGGAGAGGAGTGGTTGTTCAAGATGCCATAGAAGAAGAAGTAGACACCACAAGGAGAGAAGATCTAAGTGAGGGAGTGTTGTAAGGTGATCGCAAGTTAAAAAGGAAGAGAGTGGCAAATAGAAAGTATGTAGGTCCTGAATGGGCATATGCAACTACAGCTGAATGGATGGTAACAAGGTTTTGTTTTGATCGAGAAGTCCCAGGTCAATACTTTGGGACCTGAGTCTGGCTGAGGAGACTGAAATTGGGGTAAAGATTTGAGCTGCAAATTTAAATTGAGAAAAGGGACTGAGAATTTACTGGATGAGACTTTGAGAACCTGAATTGACTTCTGAAAACCGATTTTGACCAGCTGCTAACCTGAATTGACAGGGGATCCTGGGTGTGAGACTGAAAGCTGTACATTGCTGAAAGAAGATTTGCTTGTTTTGACTTTGCTGCGGAAAAAAAAAAAGGAAAAAGAAAAATTATTGACCAGCTTTTGTTGTTTTGAATAAACATCCTCCACTTTCTGATTCTTTACAGATCATGGCTAATACCAGGCAGGAGAATAGAGGGAACAGGAGTTGTAAATACCTGGGTGTTGGTGTAGGTATTGCATGTGTGATATTGATTGAGGTTGTGATTGTGGGTATGACATTAATGGATAAGAGTGAGACTAACAATGCTTCAATTCCTGAAACTACTACTGCACTAACAGCATGGGAGAGGTTTGAGCTGGATGAGAGATACTTACATGAGGGAACTAATGCAAAGGGGGAACTTTCCACTAATGTTTTCTATCACTTTGAGTGAGTATGTCGAGACAATGGAAGCAAAGGATTGCTTTGTGTGTACACAGATTCCTATTTCGGTGCAAGAAGGGGTGACCTATCATAGCTTGCCACTAACCTATGGGATAAGTTGTAGTCTGTTACTAACAATATTTTATAACCAGGAGGAAGTTCAGTACTTCTATATTAATTATGATTTAGGCCCTCATTCTGACTTTGGCGGGCGGCGAAATCAGGCCGCCGAAAGACCGCTCCGCGGTCAAAAGACCGCGGCGGCCATTCTGGCTTTCCCGCTGGGCCAGCGGGCGCCCGCCAAAGGAGCGCCCACCGGCCCAGCGGGAAAGGCCCTGCAACAATGAAGCCGGCTCCGAATAAAGCCGGCGGAGTTGCAGGGGTGCGACGGGTGCAGTTGCACCTGCCACGATTTTCACTGTCTGCAATGCAGACAGTGAAAATCTTTATGGGGCCCTGTTAGGGGGCCCCTGCACTGCCCATGCCAGTGGCATGGGCAGTGCAGGGGCCCGCAGGGGCCCCACGACACCCGTTCCCACCATCCTGTTCCTGGCGGTAAAAACCGCCAGAAACAGGGTGGCGGGAAGGGGGTCGGAATCTCCATGGCGGCGCTGCTGGCAGCGCCGCCATGGAGATTCAGCCCATGCAGGGGAAATCCGGCGGGAAACCGCCGGATTCCCTTTTCTGACCGCGGCTTTACCGCCGCGGTCAGAATGGGATGGGAAGAACCGCCAGCCTGTTGGCAGTGCTTCCGTGGTCCCCGGCCCTGGCGGTCTTGGACCGCCAGGGTCGGAATAACCCTCTTAGTGTTTTCTTATGTGCCTATAATAGAGGATTTGAGTGATGTAGCTAAGTATTATAGTATAAAGTTAGTTAAGGGATTCTTTGAGCCGACATTGACAATTAGTACATCTTATGCACACCGCAATAATTTGACATTCTTGCTTACAACTGTATGAGAAAATGTACATAAAGTTAATCATACACCATAGCTGCTAGGCATCTGTTTATCTTTATTATGTTGCCATGTGCTCGACAAGCCTCTTGAACTTTGATGATTGACCTTGCGCTCGCAGCCTTGGGCTGCAATCTGCTTATCGCTGCCATATTACTTTTTCCAATTACAGTTCAGAGAATTGTCGTGCTTAATCAGTAACTGCCAGAACAAGTTTGTACAGGTCGTTGCCACCTCCTGCCAGCTGCATCTGTACCTTCTCCCACCACATGCGTATCCCTGAAATATTCTGAAGACCGCAGAGGACCTTGAATACGATAGGGGTGGAGTTGTCCTCTGACTAAGCAGTTTTGTGTGTATATAAGGTTGGGTGCCCCAGAGTGAAGGGGCAGCCTCCGTAGGATAGTAACTTGACTGTCCTGGGACTCTGTATTAGCTCGAGCTATAATCCATGTAATAAACTTCTCTTTATTCCTCCAGTTGGTGACTCCGTCTGATTTGTGAACTCTCTGCTAAATTGACCCTTAGGACACAAGGGTGTCCCTCCACCGCTGGGAAGGAGACCCCAGGTGGGGGTCAAATCTTTCCTGGTTCCTCATATAGAGAAGAGCTTTTTAGATCACACGGATGATAGAAGGAGAGCATTAAAGGGGAAATTAGAGAAAGGATTGCAGCAGTGAATTTTTGCTAGTAATGAGGGTTACGGTGCAATTAGAGAGCAGGGGAAGTTAGATTTCATTACATTACACGTAGGGAAGCTTTGTATATCTAGGCCGAAATCATATTATGACAATGTGTTTGTGGGAATGAGTGAATGTAAGCATGTGTTTTTGTTTCTGAGTAAATGGACGTTCATGTTAAATGGGCAGGATCCGGCGATCCCAGGGATCTACTATATATGTGGGCTTAATGCTTATTACCGTCTTCCAAAGTGATGGTATGGGACATTTGGGGATAGTTTTCCCAAAGATATACCAACTTGGCGATTTAAAGAAGTTTCCGAGATTGTCTGAATTACATTGTACTAGACTGAAGAGAGAGACCGCTATTGGAGTAGTGTGAGACATATTTGGGGCGATAATTCCTTCAGTGGGAGCTATCTTGAATTCAATAAAGATTCAAATGTTGTCTACTATTGTGGATAACATGCTGACAAATTTTTCAGGAGCTATACTCCTAATGGATACTGAACTTGCTGCGGAGAGGGCTATGACTCTTCAAAACAGGCTTGCTTTAGACATTCTTTTAGCGAAAAATGGCGAAGTTTGTAGAATGCTTATGAGAATCATTGTTGCGCATATATACAAGATAATAGTAATGAGATTAGAAGTATGCTTACTAGCTTGACTAAGGATAGCGCAGGCTTGAAGGAATTGAAAGAGCCTGGTGTTTGGGAAAAGGTTGGAAGGGGTTTTGCATCAGTGGGGAATTAGCTTAGCAACATTTGGCATGGGATATTGTCTAAAATAATACAGGGGATATCGATTGTTATAGCTTGTCTATTTGGATTGTGGGTGGCATGTAAAATTAGCAAGAGAATAAAATTGAATAAGGCTAAACATAATAAGAGGAGGGAAGAAAAAGAAAGGGAAAAATTGTTTATGGAAATATCAAAGGGGAAGCCAATAAGGGAAGAGATTGAAATGACAGAATTTTAACTGATGTAAAATTTGTGGGGGAAAGGTTTGTGTGATGACAAGAGTCATCAGAGGAGGGATTGTTGGAGTGTGTCTTTTAAAGCTATATTAATATGAAGCTTGCAATATAATATGTGATTAAGCTGCATAGAAATTGTGTTAACATAGAATATAATGCACACGTTTTAAATGTGCCCACGGGGAGTGGCTACCAATGTAAACGAAGACTAATGAAAAGGCTTATAAATTCTGAATTAATAATATAATAATGTTTGAATTTGTATTAGTATCTCATAATTAGGGTTGTATGTTAAGAGTTTGCTTTATTAAATGCAAGGGCTTTCACTTAGTAAGGGCTTGGGCCTAGCTGCCTGACTTCATATTGAATTGCATTTCCTAATGTGTAGTGTGCTGCTTTCCTGAAGGACACAAAGCTGTATTTTTCCAGGAGTTATGTGTGTGTGTAGCCGTAGTAAATTCTTTCTCATGAGAACCGGCTTGCTCAAGGCGATGTTCTTGCTAGATGCAACAGTGTAATTCGTAACAAGTGCAAGGTTAACCGTACTGGGAGAAGACAACGAAGACACTGACTGGAGTGCAAAGTGTAACATTTTCTACCTCATATTCCAACCGTTGAAGACGTCAATAACATGGACCAATCTGTGACATGGGAACTGTGAACTGTGGAAAATTCTAGTAAGGTGTTTGCAAATTATTGGACAGAGATACGGATGCACCAAACTTTATCCAATGAGGAATTAGGGAATAGTTAGACAGTTTTGACTTAACCGCATGACCCAGGGAGAAATCAGCGTTCCGAATTTTGCATTCCATTTTGCCATTCTGCCCTTCTTCAGAGACTTTTGCCAGTTGCCATATTTTAGTTTAATTGTCCTGTCGCCTCGAAAACCATCCTCTACCCATCCTTTGCTTGATATTATCTTCTCCTCCATCTGAGGGAAGAAATCCATTCCTGAGCTATGCTATCTTGAGACTTTGCCCCGTCCTATTTTGTCCGATGCTGATGAACTGATGTCCTGAGGACGAAGACTGACGCTGCTTGCTGATCTGTTGGATTGGTAACTATCCGATGCAAATTGTAATTGTCTGTTTGCCTTTTCTTTCTAGGTACCAACTGCTATTTTGATAGCGGCCTTAGTTTAGATGTTTTCTAAATTTGTGTTCACTAAAATGTTTTGCATGAAGCCCAACATGCTAATGCTAATTTGAGGTTAGTTAAGGTGTTCACTAATATCTGATGCAAATAGACAAATGACTGAATTCTTGCTTTGTTGATTTATGTACTAATGAGACTCTGCTAAGTTGATTGATGTTAATGATGTGCCTAAATTCTGTCTGAGTATAATCCATGCTTTGACTAAGTTGCGCCTTGACTGCAAATTAGTAGTGCTTTTGATGTGTTATTGGTATTGAGATTAACAGACATGATATTAGATTGTTAACAATAGGGAAATAAATATCCTAACACTTAACTCAACTGGTGTGGTTATTTGTGACTGAAAGGTCATGGTGTGTTCAATTATTGATTCTTATTGATTGTTTATTGATTAGTGATTGTCATTATTGATTGTCTATTGATTTGTTGATTGATGATGGCAAGAAAATACTTCGCACAGGGAAGTCTCCAAACACGGTCCAAAGGTTTGTCGACCTAAACGCGTCTCCTTGTAAGTTTACTTATTAAGGCTCTGATGCGCTAACAGTCTGTACTTCCCTTTTTAAAAATTGGGATTATGGCAGCACCAAGGCAAGTAGGCAGAATGCTGTTTCCCATCATAATGGCATTACACAAAAAGTTGAATTAGGGGACCCACACATCAGGATGTGACAAATAGATCATTAGGGATACCATCCAACTCGGGAGCCTTTTCTTTCTTCATTTGTTTTTAGGCATCCACTGTTTCAGTCAAAGTAAAGTATGAAGGCTCCCTCTCTACGATGTCCACTCCCCCTTCAGTACAAATTGAGTTTGCTTGCTCCATTAAAAGTTATTTCTCCTTGTTCTCATCCTGTTTGTTTTCTTGGCCCCACTCACTATATAGGGCCCTAAAGTGAGCAACCCACGTATCTGGCTGCACTAAGCCTCTAAATGATTATCAATTACCCATGTGCCTCCTGCCACCAGCTTCCAAAAAGCTTTTGAGTTCTTATTCTCAGGTATATTAGTGAGCTCTGTCCACTGATCTATTTCCCAGCTCCTTTTGGCTTTAATCAAAGTAATCTTGTAACTTTTCCTTGCAGAAATTAATTCAGTCTTGCAACCCTTCTTTATAGTATTTAATAGGCAACTTTTTGCAGATTGACATTCTTTACTGAACCAGCTGGGCAAAGGTTTATGATAAGTTCCCCTTTACCTGACTATTTTTTTAAAAAAAGGCCTCAGTTGTTCCATTAACTGACAATGCACAATGACAATTTCTATCTTAGGCGCATCTGTGGTAGCTTTTAAAGATACATTTTCCACAAATATTTCATATATTTGTGTTAGTACAGCAAAACTGGTCAATATTTCCTCCCATTTAACATTTCTACTATTATATACTGTCTCAATAGAGTTTTTAGAGATTAGAGGTGACAAGTTTAGGCTCAAAAAAATAAATATTGTAAATTTGGCACGCAGAGCTTGCTGGTCACTGTCCGGTCTTGGAACAACAACCATATCGACCAGTGAAGACCATAATACTTTATCCAGCAGTATGTAATCAATGTTGCTTTTAATGAGGCCTCTTTTAAAAGTTGGGCAAGGGGGGAATCTGATCTAGTATTGCTGTTGGCTATTCTTAGGCCATGTGCTAAAATGAAATATTCCAACTGTGCTGCCTCTGCAGTTGGTTTTGTTACAGATTGCTCAGGAATCATCAGTCTAGTTGACACACCAAAAGTCTGTAGCAATTGATGTTCCATGGTAAGTCTCCTATTACAATCTCCTGAAATGAGTTTTAGAGCATTACAAATAAAGTGTTTAGGCATATCTGAAAGGTAGTCCACTATAGGAGACTGGATATTCGGAGGAACTGATCTAACATAAATATTGACAATGGCAATATGTCTCATCTGATGAATTTTTATTTTTATTTCTAACCCCAGCAAATCACTACTCTTCGATGGAACTATTTTTACTGTTGGAAAAAGATCCAGCCTTAACTCAATCAGTAGGCCTCCTGGGGCACTTCCTGACATGGATGGTACCGCTTTAGCACAGAATGTGATAAAACCACTTCTGAATATCAGGGCCACCACCCAAGTCTCCAGTAGAAGGATAATATGATGTTGACCAATAAACTCCCCCCACTCAAGGTCTGAGAGCTTTACTCTAACTTCCGCCAGGTTCCAGGATAATAGTCTAAGGAAATTTTCTCCTGTCTTCCCCCTTTCAACACTAGACATACTTTTGGAGCAATCCTGGCCTTCAAATTCAAGCACATTCTTCCCAACAGACATATAATTACCCTGCATTCCACCTCTAACTTCTATGGCAGCTAAATCCTGTGGTGACACCAATCCATGAGAAATATCAAGATCTGTCTGTATCAATGTAGTGATAGCTGTTATGCCCCTTGTGCTTCCCTATAGTCAGTCGATCTGAGACAGGTTAAAACACTCAACTGGGTTAAGGGAACATTGTTTGCATACTAGAGGTTTACAAATCACAGCTTCCGTAGTTTGTAAAATTTGTGGCTTTAAGCTTAAGTCTAATTTGTGTCTGAACCTTAACTCCATTGCAATTGGGCCTTCTACCAAGTTGTGGTTCTTAAATTTCAGCTCTATGAAGTCAGATTGAGTGTCATTGTCACTAAGGCGAATGGCATACCAGATATCATCCCTAATTATGGATCTGCATCCTCTAATATGTAGTAACCAGTGAATCACTTTATGGATCAAATCTGTTTATTGGTATTTAACATACAAAAACATTACAAAGCTGTATCAGTCCTCCAAACATTTCGACTATCAGCATATCAGAAAGTCCTGTATCGTTCATGTTTAAGGGCTGTCTCACAGGACCGCTGCTCTGCCGCTGGGGAAGAGAATCCTCCCCCTGTCTGCTCTCACTCGGATTATAATCGAAGCAATCAAAGCACAACAGTCTAGATCGCTCAGAGCTAGCAAGAAGAAACAAAGATAACATAGATAGATAACTGCACTTCCCCGTCTGAATGCCCCACACCTCTCCTGCCTCCCGCACCCTCTCATCATCCTTTCACATTATTGTCCCTGCCCTTCTCTGGGCCCCACTAGTCCAATCATTCCTCTAAACATCTCGTGTCAGCCCCAGGACCTTTAGATATGCTGGGCACGTCAGTTCAGTAAATTCTGTAGACAAAATCTGTAGAAATGGTCTCCACAGTGTACAAATGTCGCCCACCCTCTGCCTAGAAGCCAGAGTAAGCTTCTCCATCGCTAAAATGAACCACACCTTCTGAAGCCAAGACACATACGTCGGTAGCTTGTCAGAGCCCCATAAGGCGAGAATCGTCTGGAGCGCAGCATTAAGAGTTAAAGCCATCTGTCGCCCCCTCAGCGATCGAAGGGGGAAAGTGAGGGGGTTGGGTAAACCCAAGAGTACATACAACGGAAATCTAGGAATCTCTGTCTGGAATACCTTATCGATGTCATCCAGGATACTCTTCCAAAATCTCTGTAGCTTGGGACAATGCCAAATAGGATGTATAAGTGTGCCCGTGTTACCGCACCCCCTCCAACACAGGCCTGACTTAGCGGGATCCCATGCATGTATCCTTGCTGGGGTATAATATCAATAGGAAGCTACCTTATATGCCTTCTCTGTCCCCGCAGCATTATAGGCCGCATGATGTGTTCTATAGTATATATTGTCCCATTCCTCCTCCGTTAGCTCCCTCCTCAGCTCCTTCTCCCATCTCTGCTGTCCCTTGGATTTAGGCGGACGCTCCACCCCCTGCAGAAATTTGTACAACTCCGATATCACCCGCCTATCGTCCTTCTTTGTCAGTATCCATTTCTCAAACGGGGTGAGCGGTCTATCTATCAAAGGCCCATTCGCCGGCAAAAGGGCCCAATGTCGTACTTGATAATACAACAATCTGTCAGCCTCAGTCAATCAATATGTCTCCCTTATCTGATCGAAAGGGATCACCCCGTTCTCATCAAATAAGCTCCCCACCCTCTTGCAGCCTCCGTTGTACCAACGGCGAAAATTCTCTACCTGCAGGCCTGGCGCAAAGTCAGGGTTCGTACCAATCGGTGACATATGGGACGGAAACGTCGTCAGACCCAGCCGCCGCGCCACCACATCCCATACACGAAACGTCGCTCCCGTGATCAGGGAGGAGTAGAGCCCCCGCGCCTTATGCCTGCGTCGGAGCCAGGGCTCCTTCCAAATGTGGGATCCTGCCACCACCTGATCCATAAAGCACCAGTGTTTCTCAGTGAGCGGCCTACTCCACTCCAATAGAAAACGCAGTTGGGTGGCTTGAAAATACCGCAGGAGACAGGGGACAGTCAGTCCCCCCTCACCCCTGGGGCGATACAGGACACTCCGCGGGATACGCGCCAGCCTCCCATCCTATATACATTTCAGGATAGCAGACTGGAGGGTCGCTATCGTATGAGACGGAGGAGTCAGAGGGAGTGCTTGAAACACATAGAGTGTGCGCGGCAGCACTGTCATCTTCACCGCTGAGACCCTGCCCAACCAAGAGAGTTTATGTTTCCCCCAGCTCCCCAGATCCCGCAGCACCTCGCAAACTAATGTGGCATAATTCAAGCTTGCCGTCTTCACAGCCAAAGTTGCCAGTTCAATACCCAGATAGGGTACCTGCGACGTTGACCAAATAAGAGGATAACGGGCCCTCAAGCTTTCCTCATGTTCCGGAAGGGTAGACAACCTTAGGACCTGCGACTTCTGCATATTCACCCGAAACCCAAAAACCTGGCTGAACTCACTAAGGGCCTCCATGAGAGCTGGCAGCGAAACCATGGGCTCTGCTAGAGTAAGAATCACATCATCCGCATATAGACTAATGAGGTGGTGGTATCCCCCAAACTTGATGCCAGAAATAAGGGGGTTATCGTGCAGGCGCTGAGGAAAAGGCTCCATATACAGCACAAACAGTAGAGGGGAGAGCGGACACCTCTGTCGCATCCCTCGACCAATATGAAACGGCAAGGACAGAGTTCCATTAACACGGACAGCAGCCTTAGGTGCACGATAAATGCATTGGATCCAGGCCCTGAACACTGGGCCTAGCCCATAACGCTCCAGCACCTGAAAAAGATAAGGCCAGTGGACTCTATTGAACGCCTTCTTGTGTCAATGGAGAGGAGAAGCGCCTCTCTGCGAGAACTGCTAGTTTTATCAATTAAATGCAGAAGTCGTTTCGTATTGTCCCCGCACTGTCGATGAGGTATAAAACCCGCCTGATCCGGGTCTATAAGACCAGGCATGTAAGGATTAAGGCGGTGGGCCAATATGCCAGTAAACAACTTGGCGTCTATATTCAAGAGCGAAATGGGCCAATAAGAAGCACATTCTTCTGGGTCCTTCCCAGGCTTGTGAATGACCGCAATGGTGGCCTCCAGCATGGTAGGCGTGAGGGCCCCGGACACCCGGAAGGAATTAAAGAGCCGCGCCATAAGCGGCGCCAACTCAGGGCAAAAAGTTTTATAAAAAAGTGCCATGAAGCCGTACGGGCCGGGGGATTTCCCAAACTTTAGACGTGATATCGCTGAGATAACCTCCTCCACCTTAATAGGCTGACCTAAGGAGGACACATCGCGCTGACCGAGCAGAGTAATATTACTATCTGCGAGAAAGGTGGCAGGGTCCACACCATACCCTGCATCCGCAGCGTACAGCTCCCTATAATACTCAGCCATTTGATCATCCATTCGCACCTCACCTTTAGAAGGGGAGCGTATCATCTTTATCGCCATAGCTGAGCGCTGCGCCCTCAACCGGTGCGCAAGAAGTTTCCCACATCTATTGCTCCCGGTGTAATATTTATGTTTAAGCCGAACTATCGCTTACTCTGCCCTGTCCCAGTCCAAACGCTTCAACTGCTGTTGCGCCTTCTACAGCTCCCTCCACACTCTAGGTGCGCCTGTATATTTATGGGAGCGTTCTAGTGCCGCCACTTTTTGCTCTAACACTGCCCTCTGCTCTCTCCTCACTTTATTGTCTTTAGCCTAGAGCGACATCACCTTTCTGCGGACTACTACTTTCAGAGCCTCTCACAAAGTCTCCAAACTGGTTCTCCCATCATCATTGAGACTAAGGTAGTCCATAATCGCGCGCCGCCGCGTCTCCTCCGCCACCCGGCTCTGCAGTATTGTATCCCTAAATCGCCAACTCAGGGTCCCCACTCGTCCCACGTCAAGACAGGCCACCAGTGTAATAGGTGCGTGGTCCGTCAGGGCCCAAGGCTCAATTGTAGTCTCACTAATCCGGGAGGTGAACTCCAGGGAGGCCAAGAAAAAATCTATACGTGTATACGTCTTGAAGGAAGCAGAATAAAATGTCAAATCCCTGAGCGTTGGATGAGCCTTCCTCCAGACGTCCTCCAAGCCACAGTCAGCTAACCACTGTCGCCCCGCTATAGTCAGTGCCCCAGTCTGCCCAAATCGATGCCCAGACATATTCAACTCATTGTCCATGACCAGGTTGAAGTCCCCCCCCACCAGTATAGCCCTGTCCAGTGTAGTGAGCATTGGGGAGATGGCCTGCCTCATGAAGACTTCTTGCTGCGCGTTAGGAGCATACAATGTGGCGATAGTAAAGAAAAAGGCCCCAACCCACACCCTAATGGCCAGGAACCTGCCCTTTACCTCATGTATCCTGGCTGCTACCTCCCCAGGGAAGGCCCTCGACAGAAGTATCGCCACCCCAGCATGCTTTGTAGGAGCTGAGGACCAAAACTGCCTAGGAAACCACTTTGAACGCATTCGATATGTATCCTTTGACAATAAATGCATCTCCTGCAAAAGGCAGACATGGCTCCCAGACCTCTCAAGGCCAGATAAGATCGCCAGCTTCTTAGTTGGACTATTGAGCCCCCGGACATTCAAGCTTAGACACTTAAGGGGCATGTGGCGCTAAACAGGTTGCACTCTTGTACTGCCATTTGATAAAGTTTGTTTTGACCAATGACTTTGTGTTTCACCACTGCGCATATTAGTTGCTCAATGTTCACCAGTAGCACATGGTATGTTTTGTTCAGTATAGCCGCCTATGGCTTTGACATTGCATTAGCCATTACTTTCTGTATTCAGTTGAGCCGCCTATGGGCTTTGACATTGCATTAGTCATTACATTCTATATTCTGCCTATTGGCTTTGACATGGCATTAGCCATTACTTTCTGTATTCAGTTGAGCCGCCTATGGGCTTTGACATTGCATTAGTCATTACATTCTGTATTCTGCCTATTGGCTTTGACATGCTGTATCCAGTCTAGCCGCCTATTGGCTTTGACATTGCATGCCTATTGACTTTGACATGATGTATTCAGTTTAGCTGCCTGTTGACTTTGACATGCTATTAGATATTCTGCCTATTGGCTTTGACATGATATCATATATTCAGCTCCGCTGCCTATGGGCTTTGACATGATATCATATATTACATTTTGTATTCAATTTAGCTGCCTATTGACTTTGACATGCTATTAGATATTCTGCCTATTGGCTTTGACATGATATTATACATTGCATTTTATATTCAGCTCAGCTGCCTATGGGCTTTGACATGATATTATACATTGCATTTTGTATTCAGCTCAGCTGCCTATTGGCTTTGACATGACACTAGACATTGCATTTGATATTTAGGTTAGCTGCCTATTGCCTTTAACATGACATTGCATTTGATATCTAGGTTAGCTGCCCATTGCCTTTAACGTGGAGTTAGACATTGCAGTTGAGAATCCAAGCTGTATTTTTCCAAGCTGTGTTTTTGCACCAGAGAACCAAGATGTTTTTCTCACAGTAGACTAGACATGATAAGAGAGAGTACATGGGTGTTGTTTTCTTCGCTTGAGCTTGGGAACAGGAGTAGTCTTGGAGACCTGGCCAGTCTCCAAAAGGCTTGCTCAGTTTCCCAGGTCTGAGAGGAGGGGGCACACCTTTGTAACGAATGTAACAGGCTGCAGAGAGTCAGATTCGAATCTGCCGGACCTCGTGCTGGAGCTTGGCGCAGGCTGCCAGCAATCCTGTGTGGGTAGATGAATCTCTCTTTCTCGCGGCTGACAGGGGTCATCAGCTTGCAGACCTTAGAAAGATGAAGCTGTGAATAATTCCCACACGGTGAAGTATTTGTTTTGCTTTGCATTCAATATCTTATAAATATAACCTGCTGTGTATATTGCAAACTGATATATTTTGTTTGATTAACGCAGACTTGAAAGCTACTAATTCGTCATACATAAAATATTGTGGTTGGGGAAGAATTAACAACAATAAAAGTCTTCTTTGACCTCAGAAGTGCATTTCTGTTGTGTTATGTTAGTGCTTAGAAACTAGATAAGAGGAAAGCACTACAATTGGTACCAGAAGTGGGGCCGGTCATTAAGAGGTGATTAAGAAGGGGTTTGACGAGTTAGTAGATTTCTAAGGGCACACTTTAAAAGTGTAATTGTTTTTTTGTTGTTTGGAAAGTTACAGAGAATGTTTTTTGTTGTTTGGAGAATCACAGTAGCACGGCAGACCATGTCATGTGTTGTTAAACTGCCTGATGGTGCTACGAAAAACTGTGAATTGTTTGTTGTTTGGAGAATCACAGAAGAAAATGCATGTGTAGCTAGAATGCCTGATGTAGAAAACGTGTCTTTTGGAAGTAATGATGACAGAAAGGTCTGGATACCTTTATCTGCTTACAGAGAAATGCAGGAGAAATGTAGGAAGTTGGAACATGAAAATAGGAATTTACGTGAGCAAATTAGCCCGACTGAAAGTTATAAAAAGGCTGTTTTTGAAGAATCTTTCTTGTCCCATTCCAGTAATGAGGGGGTTAAGACAGCTCCGAGCTGCACTGAGTTTTCGTGTGAGCCAGGGTTTTTGGCAGACAAAATGCATTCCTTAACTGATAACATGGACGAGAGAGACCAGAATGTGATTTACGAGTTACCGTTGCAAAATGCACAAGTAAAACGAAGGATTTTAGAGCAAGACACCCCGAGTTTCATTAGCTTGTTTGATTTTTGGAAAAAGAATAGCCCTCATTTGAGAGAAATCCTAACACTTTTGTATATGGTCACTGTGAAAAATTATATGCAGTTGCGCGCTTGTGATTTGGCAAATGAAATAATGCAGACTTTAGGTTTCTGCGCAGTGCAAGAAGGAAATACTTATGTACATGTAACTCAAGAACAAGGGAAGAAAATAGTGCCCCTAGCTAGAATCATACAATGGATCTGGTACTTGCAAGACAGGGCTAGAGTACCACAGGTAAAAGAATTACCGGTGAAATTGTGTGCACCATTTGAATTCGTGTCTACTGAAGATAAAAAGCATGTTTGTTTTACTAATGATTCATTGACTGAAATGTTGCTTTCTGGCACAGTAGAAGGAATGGAGTTGTATAATGTGTGTCAGATTTTAAAGCAAGAGCTACGTGAGATGTGTCATTTTTACGCTGATTTTTGGTTTATTGCAAATGTTTTAGCTGTTTGTTTTTACATATGGCTTGTACCTAACTGGTTCAATTACCTTGCAGATGTTAATGAGAAAAATTCAGAGAGAGAAGTGTTCACCCAGAATTCTGCCTTAGTGGGGATGGCTAAGTGGGTGCCCCAGAAATGTGAACAGCTGAGAGAAAAAGCCACTTACAGGTGGGCAGAGATGAGAGAGATGCACATTCCCCGAGATTTGATAAAAACTGTGCAGCACGCACAAAAGCAATCTGTCATGCAAGCAGTCACAGAGCAGTTGGGGAGAGGAAAGTTACCAGATCAGAAATGGCAAATTGATCAGGTTTTAGGGAGAGTGATTGCTGCAAATTACCAAGGAAAAATCGAAATTATGCTGATACCTAGAAAAGAATCTGATTTATTCATACAAATTGGAGACAGAATGGCCCAAATTGGCAAAAGTGCAGTGAATGGAGGTTTGTTAAAGAAGGAGTCTGCCCCAGCCCTTCTGACAGTGCAAGAAAAGGGAAGCTGTGGCGCAGCAGATAAAAACCTCAGTGCTGATGTGTGGGCTGAAGCCCCAAGTGACCCTCCAGAACCTGCAGAAAATATAACAAAGGGCCTCAAAAACGTCCTGCTGATTATAAAACAGGGAAAGAAAGAGGAAGGGTGCAGTTTAAATGAAAAATGTTATTTGCAAGAAAAGTCATACTTGTTTCTTTTGCAGATCCTACCACGTTTCGCCACTGTCCCTGAGTGTGCTGTGTGGTCCCCCTTCCGGTGTGTGCGTGTGGGGTCGGGGAAGGGACCGAATCCCCAACCTGAACCTGGCTGAGTAAAGTGCCAGCACCATGGATCCATTTTGCGCAAACTGCGCCTTCAGTTCAAGTTCAACTTGTTTGATTGCATTCTTCCAATGGAACTAAGCTGTGTTTTTTTTTTTTTTCCCTTTCGTATGGAACTCTGACTTTTGCTTATCTTCCAGCAAACCTTTAAGGTGGACCGTGCCTTTTACATGAGCAGAACTCATGCCACATCAAATTGCTAGCACTGTTGAATTAGAGACTCATTCAGAGTACAAATTGCCCAGTCTTTTCTATGTAGATGTATCTGATGTGAAAGGTTATGAGATCAATGTGTTAATTCACTTCTATTGCTTTACAGGGATTGCTTTGATCATTCAAATCTGACTTACTGATAATGTTTTTTTTTTTCTGTGCTGATGTTTTTTGTTTTTGTTTGAAACAAGAGATATGTGAAACAAAAATTCATTGGTCAAAGGGCGGAATGTACTGCCATTTGATAAAGTTTGTTTTGACCAATGACTTTGTGTTTCACCACTGCGCATATTAGTTGCTCAATGTTCACCAGTAGCACATGGTATGTTTTGTTCAGTTTAGCCGCCTATGGGTTTTGACATTGCATTAGCCATTACTTTCTGTATTCAGTTGAGCCGCCTATGGGCTTTGACATTGCATTAGTCATTACATTCTGTATTCTGCCTATTGGCTTTGACATGGCATTAGCCATTACTTTCTGTATTCAGTTGAGCCGCCTATGGGCTTTGACATTGCATTAGTCATTACATTCTGTATTCTGCCTATTGGCTTTGACATGCTGTATCCAGTCTAGCCGCCTATTGGCTTTGACATTGCATGCCTATTGACTTTGACATGATGTATTCAGTTTAGCTGCCTATTGACTTTGACATGCTATTAGATATTCTGCCTATTGGCTTTGACATGATATCATATATTCAGCTCCGCTGCCTATGGGCTTTGACATGATATCATATATTACATTTTGTATTCAATTTAGCTGCCTATTGACTTTGACATGCTATTAGATATTCTGCCTATTGGCTTTGACATGATATTATACATTGCATTTTATATTCAGCTCAGCTGCCTATGGGCTTTGACATGATATTATACATTGCATTTTGTATTCAGCTCAGCTGCCTATTGGCTTTGACATGACACTAGACATTGCATTTGATATTTAGGTTAGCTGCCTATTGCCTTTAACATGACATTGCATTTGATATCTAGGTTAGCTGCCCATTGCCTTTAACGTGGAGTTAGACATTGCAGTTGAGAATCCAAGCTGTATTTTTCCAAGCTGTGTTTTTGCACCAGAGAACCAAGATGTTTTTCTCACAGTAGACTAGACATGATAAGAGAGAGTACATGGGTGTTGTTTTCTTCGCTTGAGCTTGGGAACAGGAGTAGTCTTGGAGACCTGGCCAGTCTCCAAAAGGCTTGCTCAGTTTCCCAGGTCTGAGAGGAGGGGGCACACCTTTGTAACGAATGTAACAGGCTGCAGAGAGTCAGATTCGAATCTGCCGGACCTCGTGCTGGAGCTTGGCGCAGGCTGCCAGCAATCCTGTGTGGGTAGATGAATCTCTCTTTCTCGCGGCTGACAGGGGTCATCAGCTTGCAGACCTTAGAAAGATGAAGCTGTGAATAATTCCCACACGGTGAAGTATTTGTTTTGCTTTGCATTCAATATCTTATAAATATAACCTGCTGTGTATATTGCAAACTGATATATTTTGTTTGATTAACGCGGACTTGAAAGCTACTAATTCGTCATACATAAAATATTGTGGTTGGGGAAGAATTAACAACAATAAAAGTCTTCTTTGACCTCAGAAGTGCATTTCTGTTGTGTTATGTTAGTGCTTAGAAACTAGATAAGAGGAAAGCACTACAACTCTGTGGGCGGGGACCCCTACTCAGGGGCAGGAGCCAGAAACGGCACTGGGGCGGCTCCCACACATAGTGACAGCGAGCAATAGTAAAGCACATGAAAATTCCAGGGGAAGCACACTAGCACAAAACCATAACGCACAACAGGTGCTTACAAGTCCTCTTACACACATCTCCAAAGAGGTCAAAGTCCTGTCAGGGGCAGCAGAACCTCACGAGTTTGTCACTTGGAATCTAGTGACTCCACCACCCAAGCCCCTCTCAAGTGGTCTCAGGACCTAAACTGAAGCGACCTCAGATCATTGTAGCAGCCCCCAAGTGCCCACTACTTAGGCATTGGTCCCAGCAGCCAAACTGCTCAGTACAGATTGCCCTTTCAGCGCTTGCTCCGTCGTGGTAGGCCGCTGCTTTTTCCTCTTCCTCTTCTTCCGTCTCCAGCGCGGGCGGTCCCCGGCAGCAGCCTCTGCGCGCGCGCCAACATCATGTTCGGTCTCCTCCAAGTGCAGGATCTTGCGTGCCTCTTGCACCGACTTCACCTGGTGCAGCTGGTCCTCCCAGCGGAACATAAGGCGGAAGGGGTGGCCCCAGGAGTGAGATGTGGAATTCGCCCGTAAGTGCTTTGTGATGGGTTTAAATTCCCGTCGTCTCTGCAAAGTCCGCAGCGAGAGGTCCTGAAACAGCTGAAGTGCGTGCCCACAGAACTGTGCCTGAGAGAGGTTTCGGGTTCTCTGCAGGATGCTTTCTTTAATTCCATAGTTATGGACACACGCTAAAATGTCAGGTGGACGATCACCTGTCCCCCCGGATCGGCCCGCACGATGAACACGATCCAGGGCAATCTCTTTTATATCATCTGGGCCCAGAATGGAGCAGAACAGCGCGGTGAAGAACTCTCCAATGTCCTCCTTCTCCGCCCCGGTCGGGGCTCCCCTGATGCGTATGTAATGCCATTGAGACCGGTTCTCCAAGTCCTCTACCGCAATCTGCAGAAGGTCCTGTTGCTCACGAAGACGTATGAGCTCCTGCTGCATGTGTTCCACCTCTTCCCCTCGAGAGATCTCGCCATCCTCAACATTTGCCACTCGTTCTCCCAGGGACGTGACATCCGCGCGCAGCTCCTTCATCTCTTGGGAAATATCCCTCCGAAGTTCTTGCAAGTCCCTCCGAAGCGAATCAAACAAAGAGGTGAGAAAACCCTTCGTGACTGGGGCCCTGCAGTCATCTTCCACCTCCCCACGGTCTTCAGGACCCCTCGTCGAAGCAGTCCCCTCAGCCGGCCTACCCTGCGCCGGGTGAGATCTGGTCAACATTTCCCTCACTGACTGGTCCCGTTTGGGTTTAAAGGACGCCCTCGGAAGTCCACTCCTGCACCAGCTTAGCATTAGACCCGGTTCCAGACCTCGTCCACCTCTCCGTGGGCTGCCCTCGCCTCGTGAGCACGTCCCACTCACCAGTGGCCTCCTCGAGCTAGCCGCTGTCACCCAGGACGGCAAAATCGATGCCTCTTTGCTCCCTTATACTCAGGCCACAGCTATGGGCCTTGCTGCACTCTGGCTCTCCCCGGGGCCAGCCCCGCCACACAGCACATGTCCGGGCCTGTCCCAGGCAGATCCACCGCGGACCAACTGCTCTGCCGACCAGGGGCCCCCAACCCTCTGTACCACGTGGGGCCCCTCTACCGGGGGACCCAGGGGCAGACCGGCTACACATCACCGCCGCCCCCGCCTCTCACCAGGGTCCCTCCACCGACTCGCGGCTCCAAAATGGCTGCCCCAGCCTCTGGAGGCCAAACTCACGGGGCCCGTCCCGGGTCACGGCCTCCAGGCTCAGATCTCCTCCGCCTGCCGCTGCTGCCGCTAGCCACTCAATCAGTACCTCCACTGGAACCACCGGGCCTCTTAGATCGCCGCTGGCCCGCTCCACACGGCCGAAACCACTGCGCTCCACGCCTGCCGGCACCGAGTGCGGCCCAGGGCTGGAAGGGCCCGACGTCCCGGACCCGCGCACCTGCGGGCACTCACCTGATCTCTCCTCGGGGCGACCGGGCCTTCCTGCCGCCCCCCTCTGTGCAGGGGGGCCCGGGGTCACGGAGATCGCAAAGACGCGCCCGCTCACGCCGCCATCTTGGCCACGCCCCCTCTTGAATCACTTTATTGACACACAAGTCATGATTTTCTCTGCCTCTTTGCAGTAATTTGGGAACATTTGTCATATAAATATCACAAGAGTTAATCATGGCCTTATTAAGTTTGATTTTATTTGCATTCCTATGAAATTAATGTTCTTGTTGTCTAGGTGCTGCATGTTTAACTGATGTCCAATTCTGTTTGGGTATGTACCTCCCTTCGATAAATTCCTTTCTAGCATTCTTTTTAGATGTAATCAGTTCCATTCTGGAATGATACCCCTTAATCAGGTCAGCTGTTTTACCCACACATAAATCTGAGCTTTGGGAGAGGTCTCGATAAAGATGGTTTGTTCTTTTTATCACCTAGAGTATTGCTAATATTGGCTACCATGACCAATAGTTTATCCAATTTCTCGTTTAACTCTTTGGTCAACCTGCCCATACACTCACGTAAACAAAAAATCTCTCCCCTTACTAGATTCAATTGTGTGGATGTTTTCCACCCTCTTTAACAGCAACTTTAGAGAGCCCAATCCCTACATTATATTGTTTTTTGAAGGTTCAACGGATTCTAAAGCTGCATAGCAATTCGAACATTCAATGTTAGCTATAGGAGTGATGGCGTTATGTATTTGCTCCGGGATTGAAACCTGCAGTGGGATTATTGGGGCATATTCTAGGGAATTCCCCAAAAGTCGAATACTAGTACTTTTACCCTTCAAACTAGCCCCAATATTACAACTTGAATTTGGTTTACGGAGGTACTAGTGAATGCTCTTCTGTGAGACAAAGTCTAGTCCAGGCGTCAGAGATAAACATACCTTCTCATTCTAGATATCAGGCAGCCCGTAATGCTCAGGATCAGTATATCTGCAGGATTGACAATAGCTGCTTACCTATAGAGCAGGAAATAGTCACCACTTGTTTTAGTGTACAACAACTCCCAGTTCCTTTTCCTCTTAGCCGAAACAATGTTAAAAACGAAAAGGACCAAGGGGAGGACTCTGCCCTGCCTCTTCCTTTTACTGATGTGTGAAGGATGGGCCCAGCCTTGGCCCGGGCTTTGCCCGGGCACGACCAGCACGCGTCCTGTGCTGCTGGATGATGAAGCTCGCTATATACCACCAGAACAGCTGCCTAGGTGATGCTTGTCCCAAGGACTGCCTCCTGGGGCCCTGGGAACCATGGAGAATGTAATCCTGCTTTCTTAAGCCATCTTTGTAAACACGTGCTGCGGGACGGTGAAACACGTTATATAGCAGCAGAACAGTTGCCCAATTGATGTTTGTCCCAAGGACTGCCTCCTGGGGCCCGGTAAGTAATGGGGAAGGTAGTCCTCCTCTCTCAATCTATCAATCTGAATTTATAAAGCACGGCTAATCACCCGATAGGGTATACAGGCGCTTGTAGGTCCCAGAGGCTTATTCGAACAGCCAGGTGTTGAGGGCCATTCAGAATTCCGGAAGTGAGGTGATGGCCCGGAGGTGTGTACGGAGATCGTTCAAGGTTTTTGCTGTGATGTGAGAGAAGGGGCATCCTCCACTTCTGCTTTGATAGATGCAGGGAGTATGGGCAAGTGAAAGGGAGGCAGAGTGTAGTCTTCTTGATGGTTGGTAGACATTCAGGCAGTGGTTAATGTACATGGCTCCTTGGTTGTGTAGAGCCTTGTGTGGATGGGTCAGAAGCTTGAGTTGGCATATTTTCTGTACGAGGAGCCAGTGGAGTTGCCTGAGCTGGGGTGTGATGTGGGCTCATCAGGGAAGGCCAAGGATGAGTCTGGCTGCAGCGATCTGAATGGTCAGAAGTCTTGTTAGGAGGTGTGTGACGATTCTTAGTCAGAGGGCATTGGCATAGTCCAGTCAGCTGGTGATAAGGGCCGGTGTCACGGTGCGTCTCATGTGTAGGGGTAGTCACATGAAGATCTTACATAGCACACGCAAAGTGAGGAAGCAGGCTGAGGAGAAGGCGTTGATCTTTGATTTCATGGTGAGTTTGTTGTCAATGATGATGCTGAGGTTTCTGGCATGGTCGGAGGGAGTGGGTGCGGGTTCTAGGTCTATTGGCCACTAGGATTCGTTCTATGTGTTGCTGCTATTGCCAAAGATCAATACTTCCATCTTGGCTGTGTTCAGCTGCAGGCAGTTGTTCTTCATCCAGTCAGCGACGTTTGTCATTCATCTGTGGAAGGTAGTTCTGGTGGTGGAGGAGTCATCTGTGAGTGAGAGGATGATTTGGGTGTTGAGACCTTGGGATCTGACGATGCTGGACAGCAGGGTAATATAAGTGTTGAAGAGCGTGGGGCTGAGGGATGAGCCCTGGAGGACACTGCAGGCGATCTCCTTGGGTTCGGAGGTGAAAGGTGGGAGGTGGACCTTCTGGGATCTTCCGGTGAGGGAGGAGGTGATCTTCTGATGAGGGAGGAGGTGATCCATCTGAGCGCGTCCCCTTGGAAGCCACAATGGTGCTATTATCTTTAAGTGTATTATTTGGTGTGATATGTTTTAAGATTTGAATATTGTAATGTCATGATAATCGTTTATCTTCCCTAGATGGTGTGAAATGCCTGATGAAAAGGTTTTGTTTTTGTTCGATGTTTTTGAAAAATAAAACATTCCTAAACTTAAGAAGTTTCGGTAGCCATGTCATTCAATTGGTTGATTTGGAGAGGGCGGGATCCATAACTGCCTATTGGTTTACGTTTAATATATATATTTGAAGATAAGGAAGGACTGAGCTAGCCTGATGCCTGTGGTTACGCCACTCTTTTGGGTGCACTAACAAAGAACGGGCAGGACAGTAGGGCTTTTCCTGGAGTGAAGGGTTTGTAGTCGAAGTTCAGATATGAGTTACATACAAATGTGGGCTCCCTTTAGTGTTCTTTTGTTTGATTAAATACTGAGGAGTGCTTTGTCGTATGGCTTTGTCGGAGTCACAGACAGTTTTGAAAATACTCCTGTCTGCCAAAGGCAGCTACTCAACTAAGTTTTGAACTGGTGTTAAGTGTTCATTAGTCCTAGCATTTGCTATCAATCGGGTGGCAGAAGGAAGTGGGAAAGGTAAGGAAGGGAGGGAGATAGGTGAAACCAAAGGAGTAGCCAGAAAAATAAACTACTCCCCCCCCATTTAGATCTAAACTTCTAATGAAACATAGTGAGCCAGGCAACCCTTCCTAGCTTAACTCAATTCACATTAACCTATCTATTCATTCATTTCACACCGTTCCATCGGCCCACCATTCTTGCATCCTTCGACCTTTCCACATTTCACGCGTCCATCCATCCTTTCATCATTCTCTACATCCGTTAACACATTTGTACTTTCACTCATCCTTTATCCACCATTCTTTCCTTATCCACCTTTCCCTTCCTTCTTTTTACCCTCTCATCCCTACCTCTTTTCGTCTAGCCTTTCACATTTCCTTCCTTCCTGTCTTGGTTCTGTCCTTTCACATTTTCTCACCCACATCCTTTGTTTTGGCCTTCTACCCTGTATCCTTTCCACTTTCTACCTGCAATCTTTCTTTTCTCATCTTATTTTTCCCTCTCTTTTTGTTCCGCTTGCTGTCTCTCCATTTTACACGTTTGCATCATTTCCTTCTTTGTCTCCTTTAATGAACTTGGCTCACATAGCAGCCCTCGCCCCCTAGTCTCAGTCTTGACATGGTATCCCTTTAATTCGCTTTTATGAGCTTTTGACTGTAGAAGCCAAAATGAAACTAATACGCACTTAGCTGAGTCGTTTTAACAAGACATTGGGTCTAGTGGCAGCCCGCATTTTAGCTGCTATAGCAAGGGGCTCGCGACGCCACTGTGCAAAATAGCATGTACTTAAAGTATCCAGAGTGAGGCATACGCGGCAAGGAGGGAGAGCCCCAGCCTGGAGAGAGAGAGCCCACGTAAAGAAACATTCCCTCCCACCAAGGACTGTGACACACAACTAGACAGGAAAAACACATCTTCCTCCAGGAGAGAGGGCCTCAGGCAGCGCCGAGGAACATGCTACGCCTTGCTACTCGCTCTTGAATTCAATGGACGGGGCAGGGAACCTCCTCGTTCGGGCTGGATTCATAAGTCCTTGCTGAGGTGTTAAAGGCCCTCCGACACCAGCGCCCCCTTTCCCCTATTCTGCTATTATGAAGGCTGCAAACGTGTGGACAAGTGTTTATGGTCCTCGTCACCTCCATCCGCAAGAGGCCTTCTCCTCGGATGAGCGCGTGAAGGCCCCGTGGGATGTGCTATTTCTGCTGCCCGCTTCACAGTAAATGTGTGTTCACACCTTTTTCTGCTCTGCGCCACGTTAGGGCTGCGGGACAGCGCCCTTTCACTGCTTCACAACGGCCAGGCTGACTGCCCAGACTCCGGCTCAGTTCCAGTCTTTCTCAATACCGGCTGAGGGGCAATGCTGCAGTTATCTTTTTTGGTAGTTTTCTTTAATGAGTGTATTACTTGCTGTCCATTCGCTACCAAACGCTGTGTTAGTTAATCACTGTAGTTTTGCATCCAGAATGGTATGGTTCTTCGTCTGCCTGGAAAGAGGCATCTGATAAGTGACTGAGGGGGTCATTACAACCCTGGCGGATGGTGTTAAAGCGGCGGTAAGACCGCCAACAGGCTGGCGGTCTTTTTTTCCGTATTATGACCATGGCGGTTACCGCCATGGTCATCCGCCGCTTCACCGTTCCGCCCGCCAGGGCGGAGACGACCGCTGGGCTAGAGACCTGGGTCTCCAGCCCGGCGGCCGTCACAATACCGCCGCCGGTATTTCGACCCAGCTTACCGCCGTGGATTTCCAGCGGTAGAAACCGCCATGAATTCCATGGCGGTAAGCCCTATCAGTGCCACGGAATTCCTTCCCTGGCACTGATAGGGGTCTCCCCCACCCCCCACCCGCACCCGACTCCCTCCCCTACACCCCCCACCACCCCTGCCACCCCCCAAAGGTGGCAGGGCCCCCCTCCCCACCCCGACCCCCAACATCACATAACTCACACACACACAACATGCACGCAGGCACCACCAACATACAAACACGCACACACACAAACATACATGTCTATATCCACACACTCAGTCAGACACGCACACCCATATACAGACATACACGCACACATCCATACAGACATACATACAGACATACACGCACTCATTCCCAACACACGCAACACACCCGCAAGCATACACGCACTCACACCCACCCTCTACATACACAGACGCACACCCCCATGCACCCACACAACACACAACACCCCCCCACCCCCCTCCCCTAACGGACGATCGACTTACCTTGTCCGTCGATCCTCCGGGAGGGGACGGGAGCCATGGGGGCTGCACCGCCGACACCACACCGCCAACAGAACACCGCCGCACCGAATCACAGGACGTGATTCGCTGGGCGGTGTTCTGTTGGCGTGGAGGTGGAGCAACCTCCACTTCCCCACCGCCCGCCAGTATGGCTGTTGGCGGCTCTCCGTCGTAAAAAGGACATAGAGCAGCCAACAGTCATAATACGCCGAGCGGCAAACCGCCAATACTGGCGGTCTTCCGCACGGCGGTCCCTCGGTGGTCTTGTTAAAAGACCGCCGAGGTTGTAATGACCCCCTATGTGACTTAAGGGGCAAGAATAAAAAAATTAAAAAAACAGGATTTACCATAGACATATAAAAGGAACTGAATTTGGTAGCAACTGTGGGACACAAAAGGCATTAATTAACAGCACTCACCAGCATAGAAACCGTACTACAATGATGTACAAAGGTCCCATGTTTGGTATGTCTGTGATAGCAGAGAGGAAATTCAATTCTGTTTTGAATCACAGAAGCATCTGTGTCATTTACGCTGCTTAACCATCTCTGCTGTCAACGCTCGATGAATACAGGATCAAGGCAATACTTACAGAAGTTTGCCAGGACACATGTAGAAAAAAACAGGTCTGTCTGACTAGACATCTGGTTGCCTTAGACTAATTCTAATGGGTCTTCACTGTGGGTGTGAGTAAGTCCGCCTCTGATCTTGTTGCCTTATCATATGGTCTGCTCTTAAAGCCCCCTTTAAATGATTTCAATGAACGAGGTAAATCCTGTCCCAGGCCTCATTACCTAGCTTAGCCTTAGCCTCTGAAACAGGATTTGAGTGGAGAGTGGGGGTCTGCTTGAATTGATGGGGTAAGAAGGAGACCCCAGAGGGCGGAACAATGAGGCACCCTTCTTACTTTCAATCTTCCTTTTATTCATGTGGAACAAGCAGGGAGAATGCAATGGGGCTGGTGGGAGCATGGGTGAGTAGTCAAGAAAAATGGAGACAAAAGACTAGAAAATCACATTCGGAACCAGTATTTTTCACTAATTCATTTCAGCTGTCTGCAGGCAACGTAGCATAATCATCTTACAATCACAAAGGACATACATGTTACCACTCTGGTCCCTCACCCAGTGCTGTACCAGCAAATAAACCAGTCATCACCAGCTGAACATGCATGGAGTACCTCAAGAGATCTGTCACATACTGCAGGTCAACCGGAGGACTCTGATGTAATCCACCACTACAGGTCCCACCGAGCTACAATCTATGACCTGCCCCGGGCCGCCAGCCCTTGGTGCCCACGGACTGAAGAGACCCCGGGAAGAAGATCAGGTAAGATGTCCTGGGGCACGGTGAGTACCACCTTCAGGGAGCAGCACCCGCAGCTCCTAGAAGCGGCTGCCCGTGGAGTGTGAGAGGAGGCACTGTGAGGCTCGGGCCATGGGCATAGGAAGAGTGGGGGACTGGGGGGTGTATCCCCCCCCAGATTTTGGAGTGTGGGGCCACTGGGGACGAGGGTGGGGGGACAAGGGGACAAAAGAATTTCCCCTCTCACTTCTATCTCGCAGGGCCATTTTGTCCTGATGTATTTGACATTTTCAAAAGCGCCTGCACACTTTCAGAAGCGCTTTCATTCCTTATGGGCAGCATGAAATGGGGCTTTCTGATTGTAAATTTCTGCTGGCCCAGGACAAAGGTTGAAATTAAGTGGCCATCAGGCCTCCTTTTGTTTGATTATTCTAGCTGGAAGTTATTTAGAGCCTCACATCTAGCTGCTATTTAGGGAACAAAAGCACACAGCTTGCTATTACTTCACAGGTATCTAAGAGAGACATTTTTTTCACTTTGTTCAGTCCCTGCATATAAGAGATAGGTATGCACTGTAAAAATGTCAGGTGTGTTGGTCTGCCCCAGTATTTACACAAATAACAATTTAAATACCACTATTTTGTTTTGTTTCTTTTATAGCGCTACTTAATTCAATACAGGGTGTCCAAGCGCTGTACATCAGAAACATTATTATTATTCCCTGAGATATACTGGGCACAGACTGCGCACCTATTAAGCAGAACTGATGTACTGCCACATTTCTACCTTATGCCAATTTTTTAGGTGGCAGAAGCTCTAAAAAAGAAATGTATAAATTGAGGCCCAGATTTTGTGTCAAGATTGCCTAACTTTTTTGGCACAACCCCAAAGCAAAAGCTCATTTGTTAAATATAGTAAAGCGCTCAAATATACTCATGATAGACCTGCTAAACATATGTTTTTAAGTGTTAAGATCTGATGCCACCTTCTTTGAGGCCATGGGTTTGATGCCAAGTGCAATGTCACATACTATGATGTCATGCGTTGTGATGTCACTTGCATACTGCCTAACTTGTTTTCCCCACCCCCCACACTTCTTGTTTTTTAGGACTTGTGTCCTGAGTATTTGTAGTTGCCTAGGATCACACCATTTACTGAAACAGTGAAGGTGAGATTTTATCTTTTCACACTATAGAATTTAGTTACTAGAAGGATATCTCTTTCTAACATTTACACGGAACGGAGATCTGCCTCAAGTGCAGACATAAAGATAATACTTGTAAATGCCCTTTGTGAATTCCCAAAAATTGTAAAATGTCTAAGTTTACCTTTGTGAATTGGGCCAAATGTTTTTTATCTAAGTAATAAAGGGTTGGATTACAGTGTGGCTAACAGAGAGAAGCCACTTTTCATTTTAAGCAGTTTGCCTAGCGTTATTAGTTATGTTGTTGTTATTGTCACATACTTAAGCATATTGAAGTATATTATCTTTTCTGTGTTTAACATTCTCTTTTGACTTATATTATATATATTTTTAATTATTTTTCATTTCTTATGAGTAGAGACAGAAAAAATGGCAAATAAAGAATAGCAGTTACATGAGGATACATTGGTGATAGGGCCACTGGAATTATACAGCAAGGGAGGGCCAAATTATGTGGTAGGCTTGACTAAGTTATGCAGGCAGAAGAGGCAAATTATGCGACATAATATGACACATTTTGTGATAGTATGTAATTATTTTGTCATTGTTAAACTTGTTAACACTCTCTGGGCTTAGGTTGTACCTCATTAGTACCAGCTTAACACCTAAATATAGCAACTAGCAAAAGAGAGGTTAGCAGTCAACATTTGCAAAGGGGCCCTGCGCTGTGCACCAACACGTGTTGCTGCGCTTTTAGTAACTTTTGAACCGTTTTTGTTTAAATCGGCAGATTATGCAGCAGATGTTAGATTTTGTGGCAAATGTGGCAAATCCATAACTAAGAAAAAACACTGCAGCGCACAGTCGCATAATTCCAGTGGCCCTGGTGACAGCCAACCCAGGCATCAGAAATACAATGTTCGTATCAATGCATTTGCATAAATCTGCACGCATTTCTTAATGTTTCAGGACAATACAGCAGTCCTGGCCCATAAAAGCGTGTGTAAAAGACCCTAAATAGCAAGATACAGTTTGACTGTCGCAGTCACAGAGGAGTTCCATAAAAATACATAGGAACTAGGATGAAGGCTGAGTTCATTAGATCAAAGCTGTCTGGTTTGCTAAAGTCATTTAGAGGACATTTGGAAAGCTTCACTGGAAATGTATTCCACCCATTGCTTACCTTTTGCTTTGCAACTTACATTTGCTTGGTTTCTATTTGCTAGTTGTATTTGATTTAGGCTGTCCGCTTGAGTTTGTCCCTACAGTAGAGCATCTCTTCTATACTGTATTCTTCCACCAGTGTTCAATGTCTGTAAACAGGCCTTTAAATATTGTTCTTATCTTGTCTCACTTGCTGTGTATTCAAACACCAAGGTCAAATTACATGCTCTGTCTTCCCATGGAGCTTGGCGTTTATCTTTCTTTCTATGACTTCATAGTGAGAGAACTTATATGACAATCAAGCAAGCTACTGGGGGTGTGGTGGAGGAAGGTTTTAGGATGCTATTTTTATCTACCATACAACAAACTTCAAATGTTTGTGAATGAAATGTGCAGATACTTAAGAATATAAGTGTAGTGGAAACAAATGTTTTAAGATGATCAAAACAAACCAATACACTAGGTAATGACATTTCCACACATTATCATTTGTGTGCTGTATACTTTTATTAGTAAAACTGTATGTCTTTTCAAATGTAATGTTCATTTCAGTTGAAGATGTGTTGCCTGTAATGCAGTGTGCTACCACACTATGCATACTCTACTTTATGTCACTCCATTCTACTCTGGATTACTCCATGCCACTGCAATCTACTGTGCACCATTCAATTATGTACCTCACTACTGTACTGTGTACCACTATACTCTATGCCAATTCACTCTACCCCACTCTAGTCTAGGCCACTCCACTCTACTCTGCACCATTGTAGACTATGTCAATGAACTCTACACCACTCCACTATACACTGTACTTTACTGCAGCACTCTGCTCTACGCCACTCTATTCCACCCTGCAGGGCTGCACTCAACACCACTGCTCTCTACATCACTCTGCACCACTGTAGTCTATGCCACTCTATGCGACTGCACTCTATGCAACTGCACTCTATGCCACTCTACTGCACTCTTCACCAATGCACTCTATGCCACTACACTCTACACCTCTCTACACTACATCACTGCACCCTACACCACTCTATCTTGCAGCACTCCACTCTACCATGCACCACATCACCCTACGACACAGCACTCTGCACCACTGCACTCTGTGCCTCTGTACTATATGCTGTACCACTCCACTCTGTGGCTCTACTCTTCACCACTAGAGTAGTGCATTCTACTCTAAACCTGTGCACTCTACACCAGTGCACTCTATGCCAATCTGCTCTGCACCACTTCACTCTAGATCACTCTACAACACTTCAGTCTGCGACATTACACTCCATAATACTCCGTTCCAACACTTTACTCCATTAAACTTTACTCCACTCTGTTCCACTATACAACACTTTACTCCACTCTGTGAATCTATACACAATTGCCTCTACACCATTCCATGCCACTTTACTCCACTCTGTTCTATGACATACTACTCCACTGTATGCCACTCCATGCCATTTTATTCCACTTCAATCTATGATACTCTACTCCACTCCACTCTATGACATTCCATGCCACTGCACTATACCACAATGTACTATGCTCAACGACACCCTATTCAACTCTCTCTATGGTACTCCACATTACTTTACTCCACTCTATGCCACTGCACTCTTCTTTATTCCTCTCCACTCTACTCCACTCTGACACTACTCCCCTACTGCTCTGAGCAGTGCATAAAAGGAAAAATAAAATGATAAGAACACAATGTTATTATCATTTTATTTTTCAGTGCAGAGCCAAGTTAGGACGGGGTAGGCTGGGCTGTGTCACATGGAGGAGGAGTGAAATGTGCACCATAAGCGCACATGACGGTTTAGCCGGCCGCTTGGGCTGGCCAAACAGACATGCGCACTTAGTATTTCCCCACCCGGATGTACTGCACAGCCAGGTGGAGAACATGAATAGGCTGCTACTCCCTGTCTGAGTGCTGAACCAGGCTGCTCAGATCAATCATGACACTGCTGTCATGCTGGTGACAGCAGCATTTTGATAGGTATGGAGGAGTCTGGGAGCCTGTGTGCTTCCGGGCTGCTGGGACTCAAGAAGAGAAGAGGACGGAGTAGAGACGGCAGCCATACACAGATGAAGTGTTCTTTTTTATTTTTCATCCCCCTGCCTCTCCACACACGTTTCTTAACAGTCACCAGAAGCTTTCTGGCAAAAATAAAAGCATCAAGATAACTGGTGAATAATGTACCTGTGGGAGAAAGGTAGGGGTTTTGTCTAATGCCAGTTTTGACTCATCTAAGGTAGCGCAGATTGTTAATATGCCTGCTGCACAGAATGTGTATCATGCAAAGAACAGTATTTTATGTGCCCCCACACCTTACACTGGTATGAGAGGCTCTATTAAACAAATGAATTATGCGTGACAGAGAGGCTATGGAGAGATGCGTGGGCCTTATGGTTTACTTCCTTTCCCCACCACATATTTATGTGAAAAAGCCTTTTCAGATCTTACGTACCTAAAAAATAAAAACAGAAATAATTTGGGAAATGTAGAATCTGACCTGATGATTCAGCTTTCCTAAATAAGACCAAACATGGAAAAGTTAGTCACCTGAGATGCAGCGCCAACTTTCCCATTAAAATGTATCAATTCTTGGATATCTTTTCAATATAAAATAATTAGATCTAGTAATTTGAGTATTTGTTTGGTGTGAAGTTGCTGTGTATTTTTGCAAATTACTGTTTCAATGTTTGAAATTTTAATTATACAAATTGCTTGGGGGTCCCCGGCTTCCAGTAGTGATTCAGTGGAGGTCCTCAGGAGTCAAAAGGTTGGAAATCATTGCATAGTTAGTTAGTGCATAGCTTTTGTAATTTTAAGACATTAAAATAGAGCAGAGGAAAGAAAAGCAAGGTTCCATTTGTTGCTTTAAACGGCTGCTTTAATTATGTTCCATGTCCTGACTTGCCTTTCACCTTGGCTGCTGGCTCTGGCAGAAGGCAAGTCAAAACTGGACTGTAATCACCTTATAATAGTCGAGTTCTGACGTCTTTTCTTTATAATCAGTGAATTGATGCATCAGAAATAGCTGATCATATAGAAATTAATGACTGCTGTTTATACAGGGATCACAGAATCCCATGTATTAGTCTGTAACACCAAGAGCTTCTTCAGTGTTAATGCTCCCAGTTTTGACTGATGTCGAGCTGACCTGCCCAAGATCGCACAGAGGAGCAGAAGTGTTATTAGAACTATGGTTTCAGAAACACAATTTACAATTATTGTTCCTTATTGCTTTTGATATCTCTAGTGCGGTTTCAATTTGCATGAGGTGAGAGGCATGATTGGTGCGGGGCACAAAAGGTATGTTCTTCCTTTTCTCCCTCCTTCCTTTATTTGGTTGGTACATGAAGATGCAAGGTTAATCAACTTGTTTTTTCACATTTGGTCTAAATACTTTGTGAAATACTTGTGAATGTAAATAACAAAAAAACATACTTTCAAACTGACAATATGCTTTCTTTTCTCCCTATTTCGCTTCCAAACTGTATGATTGTGTACATTTATCGGAGCCTGCATTTCGCAAACAATGGGCGATATATATAGAGTCAATTGAGAAGTCCCCAGAAATGTATAGTCTCCTATGCCCTGCCCGGGGCTGCCTGAGGCAGACGGGCCACGGGCTGCTTGGGTCCATCCTTGCCCTTGGTGTGCATATGTTATCACTTGTGACCACGAGGCACCGCTGCCTCCTGGTACCTAGATGGGGGGTGATGTACATCTGGCTACCGGTGTAACATGACTGCTGTCACTTTACAAGATCCCTTTCATTTTCTCAGCCCTGCTACAATACATTTAATGAGAGAGTGCCGACACTTCTCAGGAGCGAACGGGTACTCTAAATAGTGAGTGCCTGCGCTTTTATATTTCCATGTAAAGCACTGTTAAGGGCAATGCACCCAGTCTCACAACGTACAGTGAATGAAACGGGCTCTTGCTCTTGGTGTACGGAGTTTGCAGGACACTGCTCCGGATGTACAGAGTTTTTAAAGGTACTTTACAAAATCTGACATCGTACAGTGTGCTTCTAGATACAGACGATCCGTGTGAATTTTCTGTACACCTACCTGTTAACTTGCTGCGTGCGTGGCTCATAAGGGCAAGTTTCACACACACAGAACATTGTCTATATGACCACTGCGTGTATTGCTAGCGGTGTACACTAGGCTCATTCTACAGAGACGCAGTACTTAGCTCTTGCTGGCCGGGATGTGCAAAGTCGTACCGTACACCGCCCCTCTAGCTCGTGATGTGCAGTGTTTTCTGTCTAAGAGTGACTCATTCCTTGTCATCTGTTTGTAAAATGCACTGTATCTGTAGCGCCTCGTATACTGTGTGCGTGCGGATTACCTTTATTGTTCTCTCTCCTGATGTAAAGTGTACACCGTCCCTCTAACTCGTGATGTGCAATATTTCTATCTATGAGTGACTCGCATTCCTTGCCATCTGTTTTTTATTGTGCACTATATCTATAGCACCTCGCGCTCTGTGCGTTTGTGGATTACCTTTACTGGTCTCTCCCCGGATGTAAAATGTACACGACACCTCTAGTTTGCGATGTGTAGTATCTTTTAACTATGCATGATGACCTGCATTCCTTCCCATGCACTTGTAATATGCACTGTATTTATAGCGCCTCGTGCACTGTGTGTACGCGGATTACCTTTACTGTTCTCTCTCCGGATGTAAAGTGTACACCATCCCTCTAACTCGTGATGTGAAGTATTTTTATCTATAAGTGACTCGCATTCCTTGCCGTCTGTAATGTGCACTGTATCTATAGCGCCTCGTGCACTATGCCTTTGTGGATCACCTGTAATGTTCTCTCTCCGGGTGTAAAGTGTACCATACACCGGTCCTCTAGCTTGTGATGTGCAGCATTTTCTATCTATGAGTGACTCGCATTCCTTGCCATGGGTTTGTAACGTGCATTTTATCTATAGTGCCACGTGCATTATGTTCGCCGATTACCTTTACTGTTCTCTCGCCGGATGCAAAGTGTACACCATCCCTCTGTTGCGTTATGTGCAGTATTTCTATCGATGAGTGACTCGCATTCCTTGCCATCTGATTGTAATGTGCACTCTATCTATAGCGCCTCGTGCACTGTGTGTTTGTGTATTACCTTTAGTGTTCTCTCTCCTGGTGTAAAGTGCACTCTAGCCGTCCCTCTCTAGCTGGCGATGTGCAGTATTTCTGTCTATGAGTGACTCACATTCTTTGCCATGTGTTTGCAAAATGCACTCTCTCTGTAGCGCTTCGTGCACTGTGTGTCCTGGATTACGTTTAATATTCTCTCTCCGGGTGTAAAGTGTACACACCGCCCCTCTAGCTTATTATCTATACTAATCCACCACTAATCCTTTAGGGTTCCAGAGTAGCGTGCTACTCATCGACAAGCACTTTGACTCCTTGTCAGGGGTAGTAAGCGCTGTATAAATACAATTACAATCTTACAGTCACATTCAGACATAGATTGATAGCCTTCTCAAGAACAAAAAAGTTTAAACAAAATATCAGGTTGGCCAACTCAGTGCAGTAGTCAACTACATAGGCTATGGCCATTAGAAATACAATAAAGAGACCTGCAGAGCTACTCAAAGATGCCAGCCCACTAAAAACCATAAACTGCATATTTATCTTCATCCACTGCTAAGCGCTGCATCCAATGACACCATAACTGTACCTCAATGGGCATTACACAAATATGATAACACTTCCCGTATAAGATCAAACAAACAAAGACAACATACTTCCAACCACACATCCCACATTTAAGTAAGAGCTTCATTTCCCCACATGTGGGTAGTAAGCATTATGAAAATGCTACAACGCATTACAGTTTAAATATAATTTGCAGTGTTGCAGGTGGAAAAAGCTTCATTTTTATGAGAACCCAGATTAAAATGCTGAGTCTGACTAGAATTTTACAACTGTTTTTAACATAAAAAGTACCACTTTCATCAAAATTAGTGCTATCATGGAAAGTTTGAGTATGCCCAACTTGTTACTGGAGAAGAGGCACTCCATTTCAACTTTAGGAGGCTGAGAAGGCTTAAATAACAGACAGGCCTAATGTGGTGCTTATGTGCTATATTTGTTAAATAGGTGACTTGCTGCTAAGCTCTTTTCAGGTTTGCTTTCTTTATAATAAGGATGCATTTAATTAGGACTATGTCTAATGTACACCTGTCTGTCCACGTAGGATCATGAAGAGTGATCTACAACCTGAATTATGTTTACTCCCCATTCATTCACTCATCGCTGGCATACCCTCATCCGTCTTCTGCACATCCTCAGAAATATTGTGTACCTTTTTTGGCAATGCTGTGTACCTCCTTTAGTCACTGCTACTCCTTTGGTCACGCTGAGTACATTAAATTGGACCTGTTTCCCTTTGGTGTTACCCAAATGAACCTTCAAATGCCTTGTCTGGTAGAGACTCTATCTAGCCGCAGATTCCTTCCCTTAGAATAATCCCCATGCTTTAGAGTGAATCCATAAGTTTTGTTTCGTGAGCAGTACCCCCTGCATGCCAGTAGTAGGTGGCATTGGTTGGCTCCACGTGACATCATCTGCGCCGGAAGTGGCGTGTGTAGTGCCTATATAGGTACCATCCCAGTGCACTCACGTCAGTTTCCTTTCACATCTTTTCACGTCAGGAGCGTGGAGCGATGAAGAGCACTGATCACTGGTGTGTGAAATTAGGGCCCTGAAAAAGGAACACTCCTGTATGCAAAAATCTGTTCACAGAGCAGGGAGGATGGGTGAGTATCTGTGGCTAGATAGAGTCTACCAAATAAGGTGTTACAGAAGGTAACTAACTTGTTCATCTGATAGAGACTTCTAGCCGCAGATTCCTTACCTTAGAACAGATACCCAAACAATACTTCCCCTGGGGTGGATCTGCGCACCTGATTTAGACTAAAGTCCTGCAGTACCGAATGGGCAAAGTGCCCATCCCGATGGACCTGACTGTGCAGGCAATAGTGCTTGGTGAATGTGTGAAACAAAGCCTACTTTGTAGCCTGACAGGTGTCCAGGACAGGTGTCAGGAACTGCTGGGGTTGCTGGGTAGACTAGTGGCAGAGAAGAAATAGGAGGTAGAATACTGGTATAGAACTGCCTAAGATCACACAGAGAGTCAGAGGAGAGAGGGGATCCATCCAAAAGGAAGGCTCTATTCAAGGAAATAAGAAAGATAAGGCTCAGAAAGAACAGGCATTCAAGAGGCAATGTAGCACCCAGGCTAACACCCTACACTATATATATATAAAACAGCACAAACAATAAAGGAATTGTGGGGTAAAGCACTCGGGAGCTCCACACAATAAGACCGAAGCTTAGTAAATTCCTCACCCACAATTGCTGTTACAGATTCTGACTGCTAATATCCATATATTGAATATACATGCAAAGGCAGGGTCTGAGGAGCTGACCCCTATGGTGATGTTATAAAAGTAACTGAAATACAATACTCACAGTGGACAAGAAACACCACCTAGGTTGTCAGCTGAGCCCACAAATCCTGGCTATCAAACAGGAACACGACAGGCAGCAACAGCAAGGATGTAGAACTAAATACAACCACAATAGACAAGGAGCTAGCAAGGAGAAGTGCTTAACAGGAAAGAAGGGAACACAAAGGGCACACTTGGTAGAAAGCAAGTAGCAAACATTCAAGGAAACTAGAAGCAAGTCAGCAGGAAAGCAGCAAACTAGGAACTGGAACAAAGAAGTGGAAAGAAAGGCAAGGACTGGGAAAAGGAAAACACAGAAGTAGAAAGTTCAAGAGCACAAGGAGTGGTGATGCAGGAATCAAGGAAACCAGGAAACACTGCAGGCAGAAACAGTACAAGGAACAAGAAATAGCTGAAACTCAGGAGTCAAGTAGCACTGCAGGGGGCGCTAAATCAGTAACAAGGATTTACTACAGCTCAGGAACAGGAGCAAGGATAGCTACAGCTAAGGAACAAGGTATAACTGCAGCTCAGGAACTCAGGAAATAAGAATAACAAAATCTCAGGAAACAAAGGAGGAATCACCAAGACTCTGGAACTTCAGAAAAGAAAGGATAACTATGGTCCAGAAACTTCAGGAAACAAGGGGCGTTCTCACAGGAAAACAGCTACAGTGATGAATACTGGACTGAAGGGAGCTGAGGCTTAAAAGGCCGCACAGTAATCACATGTATCAGGAATGAGCAGGCTAGCAGCAGCCAACCACAGATGTACTGAATTCCTCCACCCATCCTTGGCCTGCAGCGGTGGAGATGAAGCAGTGAGCAGGGGATTACAGGTATTGGAGTTGGAGCTCATGCTGGAGTTCAAGCATGAGCAGACCGGCTTCCACAAATCCCGGCATGGATTGGGAATGGATGGTAATTTCCAAAGAGGGTCCACATGGCTGGAAGTCAGAATATGCATGTAGGGGAAGGTCTGGAAGCTTATGTGAGCATTGGAAAGTCCCAAAAGTCAGCCCCCTGGTGGTCGGCTTGAGAGCGCAGGGAGTGAATCGTGGCAAAAAGGAAGTCCATGTGCTAATGCAGTGGTCATAGCTTTTGCTGTGGCGGAATGAGCACACAAGCCCTCTGGGGGTTGTTTTTTGGCCAGTGCATAGCAGATCTTAATGCAGAGCACAATCCATCGAAAGATTGTCCATTTCTGTACAACCTTCCATCTCTTGGCTCCAGCATACCCCACAAATAGCTGATAATTAATCTGGAACGGTTGTGTGCAGTCAAGGTAGAACGACAATGCTCTTTTTGGGTCCAGTCTGTGGACTCGCTCCTCTTGCTTAGAGGAATGAGGTGAAGTGTAAAAGGTAGACAGGGTGATGGACTGGTCTAGAAGGAACAGGGTAACTACCTTCAGCAAGAAGGCAGCTTGAGTCTGAAGGACCAGTTTGTCTGGGTAAAAAGATGTACAGAGGCTGAGATGATAGCGTCTGTAGTTCAATGACCTCCTGGGCAGATGTAATTGCCACCAGAAAGTCTGTCTTGATGGTGAGGAGCCTAAGAGGGTAATTATGAAGTGGCTCAAAGGGAGCACACATTAGAACAATAAGAATCCAATTGAATTCCCATTGAGACATAATGAAGGGAGCTGGGGTAAACTTGCTGAAGACCTTTAAGGAATCTATTTGCAATAGGGGACTTGAAAAGGGAGAGCTGATCTGGTAGCCACAGAAAAGCTGAGATAGCAGACAAATAACCCTTCAACATGCCCAATGCAGAGCCCTTTTGGGCCAGGGTAAGTATAAACAAACAAACTTGGGAAAGGGGTGCAGATAAATGGTCAACCTGTTTGTACATCATGCCACAAACTTGTTCCAACAGCCGGCGTATACGGTCTTGGCAGAGGGATGACGAGCTGCCAAAATAACATTTCAGGTGGAAGGTCAAAACCTATCAACTTTCGCAGCTCAGTCACCACACATTAGGATAGAGCAAGGATAGGTTCGAGTGGAGAACCCTCCCCTGCTGCTGCGACAGGAGATCCTCCCGAAGGGGCAGCCCGATCCGAAGAACGATGGACATGCTCAACAGCTTGGGATACCAAACTCTCTGATCTCAGTCCAAATGTACAAGAATGACTTGGGACAGGTTGTTCCTGATCTTCTTGAGAACTCTGGCCAGGAGTGGTATTGGCAGAAAGGTATACTGGATGCCGGAGCTCCACTCGAGATGAAAAACATCTCTGCACAAGAGCTGCCTTGGATACCCCAACAAGCAGAACTGCTGACAATGCGCATTCTTAGAGGTGGCGAACAGATGTAACCAAGGGTCTCCCGCCTGCTCAAGGAAACCTTGAACTACCTCCAGTTGGAGATGCCACTTGTGATTGGCTAGGCATCTTTGGCTGAGTTTGCCCACTCTGAAGTTCAGAAAGCCCGCCAGGTGTTGAACCTCTGGGAAATGCCCTGACATTCTATCCATGTCCAGAGATGGAGGGCCTCTTGACAAAGGGTCCACAACCTCACCCATCCTGTTTGTTCCACATGGCAGTGGTGTTGTCTGTAAACACCTAAACTAGCCATGACCCCACCTCTCCCTGTTTGTGCCCTGCCATGCAAAGACTGAGAAATCTGATAGCCATAGTGGATGTGCTGTTGGAGATGCGGCTGGAAACCCCTTTCAGTGGCCACAAAAGGAGCGTAAGGCAGGCAGTAGTTGGTGAAGAGCCATGGAAAGGCCCAAGGACCTAGCCATGACCCTGCTGACCTTGAAGCGCTCCAGTGCTAAGTTTGCTTGTCTCAGAAGAAATGAGAGCCATCAAAGGGCATGTCCATGAGCGAGGCCTGGACATCCCAGAAAAGCCACTTGTCTTCAGCTAGGCATGGCACCGCAAAGCCACCGATAAAGAAACTGCTCTGCTTAGCAGGTCCATTGTATCCAGCCCACAGCATATGGGGAACTTAGCTGCAGCTCTCCTGTCAGCAATAGCTTGAAAGAGTATGGCCTGGGCCTCCTCCGAGATCATAGGTGGCACCTGCGCAACCAAGTCTCAGAGCAAGAGGGAGTATCGGTCCAAAAGGCACACGGTGTTCACTGACCGCAGTGCCAGGCTGGTGGAAGAGAACATCTTCTTCCCTAAGGTATCCAGCACTTGGGAAGGTGTCCAGTCCACTGCATCCACCAGATCCTCACACCAGGTGTCCTTGGTGACATCTAGGGGCTGGTATTCATCAAGGTCCTGTGCCCCTCCTAAACATCCCTAAGTCCTAGCCAAAAGGAATAGGACACCGGCTCCATCATGGGTATTCTGCCTCCAGTCAGCGCTGGAGTCAGTGTCAGATGATGCCTATCCAGCTGTGTCACAGTCAGGGAAGAGTATGGGGACTATACTGATGGTGGGTGCCGGGGACTTTGGCAGTGAAGCTGGCACTGGGGAAGGTCAAAGTGCCTCAACTGTTGCCACTCCGGATCATCTGTGGATCCAAGGAGCCTGACAGGCGCTGGGGTAAATTCACTAACTGAAGACCAGTAGGAGCCCCTCCCAAGCCTTTGGGGCCAGAAGGCACCCCAGCAGGCACGGGCCACCCAAATATGAGGTGCATGCCCTCGTAAGACTCATGAGGTTGGGAGGGGTCACTCTGGCTCCAGGAAGCCTAAGGAGGCGCGGAGGCAGCCCTGAAGCCAGGCCTCGAATGCTGACGCTCCCTCGTCTCATCAGATAGTTTCAACTGCCCAGGCAAAGTCAAGGATCTCTTCAACTTCTTACTCTTCTTCCATTTGTGGGATTTAACCGAAAGCCCAGATGAATTGACTGTGATGACGATCGCTTGGAGTGGCTCCACGACCGATCCCAAGGCCTTCTTCTCAACCAGGATCAAGATCATTGCGGTGTCACATGTCGAGCAGCAAGTAGCTTGATAGGCCGCTCCCTCAAGGCCTTGGGGTGCATGGCACGACAATCGGTGTGTGTCTTGGTGTCATGGTCCACTCAAGGCACCAAAGAAAGACGAGGTGTGGGCTCATCACTGACATTTGTCGGTGGAAGACACCATGAAGCTTGAAACCAGCCATTTTTGTGGACATCCTTGTCACACCAGGAAACAAAGGGGCATATTTATACTCTGTTTGTGCCGAATGTGCGTAAAATTTTTGATGCACAATCGGCGCAAACCGTGCACCATATTTAAACTTTGACGCCTGAGCCCGCGAACGCCAAAATTCCGCCATGTGTGTCATTTTCTGGATGCGGAAAACTGCCTTGCGTTAATGACATGCAAGGTAGGCGTTCCCATCCAAAAAATGACTTAAACTCCCATGCGCCTTATTTATGCTACCACGCAAAAATGATGCATGGCCGGGAGGCGGAGTCGGAAAATGACGCACATCCCGATTTGCGTAAAAAAATAACACCTGGGTCGGGGCAGGCGTTAAAATGGGACAAACACATCTGTACTTAATGAAAACACACAGAAGCAACAGCAGAGCTCCAGAAGGAAGACATGGAGGTGCTTTTCATCCAGCATGCATGCAGACGCGGAGCACAGGACCAACAACAGCAGCTTCCACAACAGCAGGGACCCCAAAGGCAACACAGAAGGCAGGAGAGGATATTCTGCACCAAGACAATCCTTCTGGGACTCCGCCAACAAGACATCATTCAGAGGTAGAGGCTCAACTGGCAAGCCATTCAGCAGCTGTTGCGCAACATTGAGCCACAGTTGCCACCCAGCTTGCAGACACCCCGCACCATTCCACCAGAAACCAAGCTGCTAGCTATACTCCACATGTTGGCAAGTGGTTCCTTTCAAACCACTGGTGCCCTAGTTGCTGGGATCTCACAGCCATCATTCTCCACCTTCCTACCCAAGGTACTGGATGCTATCATCTCCCTCACACCCTGCCACATCAGCTTTCCCAACACACAGCTGAAGCAGCAGGAGACAAAACAGGGGTTTTACCAAATTAATGGCTTCCCACACGTCCTTGGTGCCATTGACTGCACACATGTACGCCTTGTGCCACCTGCTGCAACCGAACATCCATACCGCAACAGGAAGCACACACACGCCATAAATGTGCAGGCCATTGTCGATCACCCGGGTTTGATCACCAACATCGTAGCAAAGTATCCTAGGAGTGTACATGATTCATTCATCTTCCGTCACTGCACCATCAATCAACACTTCCAGGATGGACGATATGGAAATGGCTTACTTGTTAGTAAGTACAGAAACCTACTTATATACACACAGCACAGCAGCCCTCTAGGACACACAACACATACACCACGACATCGACACGTGGACAGGAAGACAACAAGGTTGTGACACCGCTAGGCATGTTTGATCTCCTCACCCAGTGGGATACTCACCTATGGACAAATGACAGTTCCAAATAACAACAGATGCCACTCCACAGACACAAGGGGACAATTTAAAACAACACAATGACAAAGATATGGCCCCAACTGGCAGTACAATTTGGAAGATTAAACTTTCAATATCACATCAATAACACTCAATCAAACACCCTTCCGACCAAGAAGTACTGTGTAAGGGGTGTGTAATGTGTTTCGCTGCAGGTCACCATGACACACATAGCATGAGGATGACTACAATGAAGGTCACATGCAATCATTGAGGCTGTCCCAATATCTGACATCACTCCTGCTCTCACATTGCCCACTACCAATAAGCAAGTGGACTGTGCGAAGAACACATATTGATGAGACAATATTGAAAGTGCACATTCCTACACATACGCATTGCAACAAATTAACACACACACAACAGATGTACAAGCATACAGACCTTCTGAAACTCAAAATGACAACCTCACAACCAGGTTAGTCATCTGAACTAGAACATATTCAGTAGTATAGGTACACGTTACAACCTGAGTCGACTTAACAAGGGCAGAGTAATAGGTCTGCAGTGAACTTGTCACACATGTGAAATTAGTGCATAGTCAATTGTCAACACGTCAGTGCTGACAACGTACGGAGAAGTGTTGTACATTGTCACCTTGCCAAATCTAAGGGTCTCACTGATGGTTAAATAATTCTATTGTATATGTGAAATTGGATGGGATGTCCAGGGTATATAGATGCAACTGTGTTACCACCACTGTGGAATTGAATCTGTGTATGGAAGAATCATCTCACCCCCAGTTAAGACACAGGGACACCTCTTTCACGTGACACAATGCAAGGGAGTACACACTGTATGCAACTCTACAAAAATACTGCCGACATCCGGTCAACAGCCAAACACCCGTTCAGATAAGGAAACAACCCAATGCAGATGGTACATCCTAAAAGCCTAGGATTCCACACAATAACACAAACACTGATGAGTCACAGACAACACAAGAGAACAACTGCCATGAAAAGTGATAATTATGGTGCAAGGTACATCAACATGTTCTCACTCATTTTCTCTTTCAGATGATCAGGGGTATGGGATCCAGCCATGGATCATGACCCCATTTCCAAACCCAAGCACTGCAGCAGAGCGTGCCTATAATGAGGCACATAGGAGGACAGGCACCATAGTCGAGAGGACCTTTGGCATCCTGAAGTCAAGATTCAGGTGCCTCAACATCACCAGAGGCAGCCTTCTATACTCACCAGAAATGGTGTGCAAAATAATTTTGACCTGTGCCATCCTGCACAACATATGTGTAAGAAGGAACATTCCCCTATATAAACCCAACCCGCAAATGCCTGAAGAGGAGGAAGAGGAGGATGCTGTCCATCAACATGAGGGGGACCATCCAAACACAGCTGCAGGATTGCGTCGGAGACAACATATTGTCCAAAATTTCTTATAATTCTATACATCCATCACCACTGTCTTACCATATGTCAATAAACACCTATACTATTCACTATATCATGGTCTGGATAATCATTTTTGCATTACATTATCTCTAACTATCAGAATCAGAGTGTAGCCTTATGGAGCATTGCTGAAATACAGATTAGGACAAAGAAAAATCCAAATCTATTTTGATGCTTATGAATGTACAGCCAAATTCAAACACACTGTAAATGACATATATCCTGTACATTTCACATTTGAAGGGCAATAGCAGAGGACCACAACTATTTCACACATACATGTTAGCAACATGGTTCATCGCAGCATATGGCACACAACTAAGAAACCATCAGTCAATAAGGGAAAAAAATGCCTCATACATGAGGCAGTGGATGTGCTATTGCATTGGTGACAAGAAGGTATGACCAGACCCTTGACAGCAGTAATTCTTACATCACCTATCTTTGCAAGGCCTATGAGTGACAAGATTTCCATATGAGTATCAAATTGGTAGCGCAAGTGCCCCAGGTACGACTAGCATTGCTCACATGACATCCCCTGCACATGGCAGCCCATGTCCTAAGTCCAGCCACACCCATGTTCCCTGTCTCAGCCCACCCTTCTTCAGAGGTCCCTGGAATGGGAATATGTGTACCCAGATAACCCCTCCTCTACACACACCCAGACTCACAATGTGAATCCAGTGTGCTTCCCTCTTTAGTATGGTATGCCATAGTCATTGTACTTCTGTCTGCATGAACGTCAGGTTAAATAATGCACTGCCTTGTAGTCTGTAGGACCTGTAATCACCTGTACATTGCTCCCCATGTGAAAGGTACTGTTGGCCCTTTGAACTTGAATCTCACCTACAGGACTTGTGACAGACTGAAGCTGCACACACCTGTAAGCACCTCCATGGAGACCAGCCATTTGAACATGCACTGCCCTTGCAGCTCCCTGGAACAGCATAGAAGCTGCCATTTTATCTATAACACTGTTATGCATTGCCGTAAAAATCAGCTGTGTAACACAGCCCTTGGCTCAATGTGTTACGTTCCAACACACAGGAGAAACACAGTTTTCAGTTTCCACAGTGTTGTTCCACCTTTGACCAGTCTCAGTCTGACCACTGTGTATTTGCCTTATTATATTTTTGGATCCTGATTGACCCTGCATCCTGTTAGCCTGACTGGTTCCTGTCTTTGCATTACCCTAAAGGTTCCTTGTGGCTACATTTGTATCATAGTTGCTTTCCCAGCCCTCACTTTCCGCCTGCGGTATTGTGACAGGTGGCTCTACTATGCATACTCAAATACATTGTATAGCATAATCAGTTTATTTATCGTACCATGGGGGGGAACTTGTCTCCAAATAGCCGAATCATGGCCTATCCCTTGTCTGGGTTTCATGTATGCATGAGTGACAAATAGTGACAGTGTACCACGGCTGTATGCATGGATTGGGTATGGTGCCTCCAGCACAATAAACAATGTCAGATAATGTGCATGAAATGTCTACACATGTTAGGACCCTGACAGTCCACACGCTGATTCACATTGCCCCCAACATATTGATGGGGCTTGCGTGGTGAATAGCTGTGAGATTAATCAGCACAGAGGCACTGATGTTCCCAGATGCAGTGGGAATTTTAGAGGCCAACCTGTGTACAAATGTTGTGAGGACACCTGCCGGTATAAGAATCCTGAGACATTAACTTTGTCAGCACAACAAGGTTGCCCTGTTGTCAGTATCATAACACGTCTGCAGTGACAGAGCTGGACTATCCCCATGTGTGTTCTCAATTCCTCATTGGCTTTCCTTCAATTGATCTGCAAAGGATACTTTGTAGATGCAGGAAATGGCTCCACAGACTCTTGACTAGACCTGCACGTAACTGTGACAACATAGACCCCAATAATGATACAGGCTAAACATTGGCCCACACACATGAACCAGACAACTCTGTGCATTTTACCACTGGAAATATGTGAACACGTGCTGCTTGGTCTGCTGGTCCTCCACTGCCACAGGAGAGACATGGCTCATTTATATGACTCCAACTGTGACGTAACATTACATTTGTGTATTATATTTGGGACTCGGTGTCACAAACAAGGTACCCACATAGGATTATCCCATTCCTAACTCATGGTGGGTAAACAAGTGCTTATGAAGTAGTATCCAACATTCCAGGACATGTGATGGCTAAGTTTTGGAACATTGCCATGACCAACCGTCTGCTATCTATCCTGTGCATGCTTTGTCATTGGTGGTACTTATGTTCCAAAAAACCTGGGAAGTGCACACAGCAGTTGTTGCTATGTGTATGACTAACACATGTCCTCTCTCATTTCCACACTGAATAGCATCTGAGGGTTGGACACATTGACTCCACATGCATACAAGCAGATTTGCTAAAATGCATCTTGTGATGGTCACACAGTGGGACAACAACAATAGTAGTAGCCAAATCACACACATTGACCCATAGGCATTGAGTTACTTTGAGTTGCGTCGCCTTGCTATACTCTCTTGATGCAAAACATGCCCAAACTGGGTAATACCGAATTGTATCCCACACGTTTGGCCATCTATTGCATCAGCGAAGAGTGCAAATCTGGTACAACAAGTAGAGGATCATGGTCCGCAGTAGTATGATCTGTCACATGTGCCCATACACTGTAATGCCCACTGTAGGTGGAATCAGCCTATCTCTGTATTGTCACAACTGTCATGTGCTATTACAAATGAGAAATTACCCAAACCCAGTTAAAGACAGTAATTTTGACACTTACGCATCAAAAAAGACACACATGCGTAAAAAAATTACGCATGTGCGTCAAAATATGACGCACATTGCCAAGAAACATCCATTGGCCCTGAGCGGTAATTCCCACACTGTAACCCCTGTAATTGGTTAAGTATGAAACATATTTCAAAATATGGATGCGGGGTTATTTCTAAGCATGTGCGTAAAAAGAAATTACGCACAGACTGTAAGCGTCATAATATTTTGTAATGTAATAGGATATCCTGTTTACAGAATTGGTACAGTGGGTGTACTTTCACTTTCACTTTGCAGTCTGTGATATTTCCTGACTGTGTGGCTGTGTTTTGACTTGTCTCTCTGTGCATTTTGTGAATTTGACTCCAGTGTGGTCTTTAAATTGTCTTTTTGTGTTTCATAACTGTCTGTGGTATCATGTGTTAGTGTTTTCTTTGTCATTTGTGGTGTCAACATTTGTCTTTGTTGTGTTGGGAGTCTGTTGTGGGTGGTGTTAGTTTGGGTATAGGTGGGCTGTGTTCTTAGTTATTTTGCATTTCCCTGTCCTACTTTCCCTCTATACCCCTTTATTCCCTTTTTTTGGTGCAAACATGTTGGGTACGCCTTGTCTTGGGAGGATGGGAGAGGAGGAGCTGGGTGGCTTTATTTGGCTGGTGTGGAACTTCCTACCCTTAATGATAGAGGCAGGTGGTTGTGTGATACAGGGCTATCACACAGAGGCAAGGAGGCTCCGGTGGGCAAAGGTGTTGTACCATCTCAAGAGAATCTACAACACACAGCGCAATGACCACCAGCTGAAACACCGCTGGGCTGACCTTGTTGCCAGGGAGCAAGACCTGCTGGACCACCTGGGGATTGTGATTGGTGGCCATGTTGGTGAGCACAAATCAGAGTAATGTGCACATTTAAATGCTCTGTAGTGACAGTAGCTGATTTGTTCATATGCTGCAGGCAATGTTTTGAACATGTGGAATGCTAGTTAAACATACAGGGCCGTATTTCTACTTTATTAGCACCGCATTTGAGTCATGTTTTGAAGCAAGAGCGGCGCAAACTTATAAAAATACAATTGTATTTTGTATGTTTGCGCCGCCTTTGTGTCAATAAGCAGCACAAATGCTGTGCAAAAAATTTATAAATATGGGCCACAGTTGCCTGTGAGATATACAATATTTCATATACATTACCGTCATTTTTTGACACAACAGCTAGACTAACTTTCAAAACACAACAGGAGCCTGTAAATTAGTGCTGGCTTCACGTCAATTGATGATGCCAATGTGACTCTAACATATGTTTCACGCATGGCCTGTGAGTGTATCAGGAAACACATGTTTTAAATCCAGATTTTAACAGGTAATAGAGTGTTCCTCAAAGTTTTGTGATACATGTCTGAACTGGATTCTGACACATACGTAACAAGTTATAGCTGACGTCAGGTAACATCTTAGACTGATATTTGGAGTTTGTAGTGCCACATTTAAATTAGGGATGGATGGCAAAAGGTATGCACACGGGTTCATATCTCTATGGTTGGTGAAACTTACCATAGCTGTGGCACATCAAATGAAGAAAATGATAAAAATTGAGGGCTAACAACTGTCCCTGGCCCTCTGTACATTGTACCTGTGTGTCTTAAATTGGTCTTAGTCACAATGTCTGGGTGACTGGTATTCCAGTCCTCCCGGAAAGTGGCTTGGCATTTCTCTCATGGATGAGAGGAATACACTTCATGAATTAGTCTGCTAACTAATGAAGGAGCATGTTTGACACCACATGATAGTTAGGGCCACTGCATGTGTGCAGATATGTATGTCTCACTCACTGGAGTCCCCGGGTCTGTACAAGTTTGCAGTGGTATGTAGGATGCAGTATCATCATGTCTGAGAGGCTTGACTTTCTGAGTTAATATTACATATAGTATTTTTATTTGGAAGTGTTGTACAGTGCACAGACATTGAGCACATTTCTCCCTTCCATGCCTTACAGGTGGACCTGCACCCTACACTATCAGAGAAGTGGCTCGATTTGCGGACCCAGACATCTCCAGTAAGTGTTGATATTTCTGTACTGTGTTGTGTTTGCTGATGATGTGTGATTGACTCCTTTGTGTTGGACACATAGCAAGGTGTGATGCGCTGGTCAATGATCGGTTTTGTTCCTTGAGTGGAGTATCATTTTTTCCCAATCTTTGAGTTGGCCAATCATTAGCGTATTGTCTTAATTTGGGATTGTAGGTCAGTCCTGTAGGCACGGCAATGTGAATAGGGATGAGTTATGTGGATAAAACTTAAAATCAGAAAATGTAGCAGTGGACCATATTAGGGATGCCAAAGTCTTACCCACAGACTTCAGCTTCCCTATTCATTAATGAACATGTTTGACTGTATGTTTAACTTCCTAGCAGCATGTAGCTCCACATGTTGAGCTACGAGTATGAGGCACTTGAGTACAATGGCCTAGGTGTGCATGCAGCTCATGGCCAGAGGTGTGCTTGCATCTATCTGCTTGTTGTAAGTCATGGGTTACTGGTAGGAAATGATGTTGACAATTGTCTGCATTTCCAAAGATAAGTGTTGATGGTATTGTCCAAGGTTTGGGTGTATCCTAGTTGGACTTCCTCCTTACCTGTGGTGTGCTGGCCAAACCCATGTACAGCTGTCCAAAGCTTCCTGGATGTCCTTGTTGTTTGAAATTATTTGTTGTTTGTCCACCCCCCCCCCCCCTCCAGGCACAGGGGTAGGGTTGTGAATAGTGTACCTAGGAGTGATGATCCAAGTTTAGTACACAGACATGTAAATCTGTAAATCACTTGTCCAAACTGAGGATACCCACTCATGATTAGCAACTGCATTCTATCCTGGCCTGTCAGTGGTGGAGGATTTGCAGCATAATTTTTACCTGACAAATGGCTGAACAATGATACCAAAGTCAATCCAGTTGTTACCCATCTTTTAGGGTTATGCTGTGCTGTTTGATGATAGGACATGTGTAGGCTGGCTTGGCATGTACTGCCTCAGGGACAATCAGTGATCTGTATGATGATATGGGCTGTTTCAGGTACATTAGATGATTTGTCTGATTTACTTCTGGAGCCACTTCACACAATGAAGTACCTAATGTTTGGTTTTCTATTTGTCTTAAGAGCTGCCAATATGACTCCCATCCAGATTCGAGAGTTTCAGCGCAGGTCAATGCGTTACCGCCACATTCTGGATGTGGAGTCTGGGTTCTGCAACATGGCAAAGCGTTATCGCCATGAAAGAGCCTCCGGAGTGTGGACGGTATTTGCCCAAGAGGGCCCTTCCGTGTCCACCACAGCCACCACCACCAGCACCACCACTACCACCCAGGTGGCACCAACATTAGCAGGCACCTTTGCTGGACCATCAACATCCACAGCTCAAGGACCTGTCACAGCACCACCTGCACCTCCTCCTACAGACATGGCACAGACAAGGGCCCATACTTCCTCCACTGGCACCCAGACCACCCCTGCTGCAGTCATAGACCCTGCAGCTTTTCACCAGATGCAACGGAACTTGGACCGTATGTTGCGAAAAATGACCAGGCTGCAGCAGGAGGTGCCACAAGTGAATTGGAGGGTGCGTGCCATCAAAAAGACCCTGCGGAGGGCCAACTTGTAGATCTTATACTCAGCCATGATTCCCTCCCCTCCCCCCTCCTTCCTGGTTCTTTAAATTAGTGGGTTTAGGGGGCTTAGTGTTACGTTAGTATAGGCTGTTAGTTTAGTTAGTAGTAGTGGGTGGAGGGGTGGGGGTATCATACTTTTTTAAACTGTTTTTTTATTATGTGTGTGGGTGGGTGGGTGTTTGACTGACGATGTTGGGGTTTTGGTGTTTTAAAAAACATATACTATACAAAAAACAAAACAAAAAAAAAAATATTTGTTTAGTATAAGATAGTATGGCCCATATTTATACTTTTTTAGCGTCGCATTTGCGTAGTTTTTTGACGCAAAATCGGCGCAAACTCACAAAATACAATTGTATTTTGTGAGTTTGCGCCGATTTTGCGTCAAAAAACAACGCAAATGCAGCGCTAAAAAAGTATAAATATGGGCCTATGTGTTTAGGTTAGTATATGTTGTCCTTCATGTGTACCGTCTTATAAGGGGGGTGGGGGGTTGATGTTTAGATCGTTTCGTTAAATGTGATAAGTAAGTTTAGCTTAGGTTAGTTAGGGACAGTTGTGAGTAATGTGTAGTTAGAGTAGTTTAGGTTAGGTAAGGTGTTTCCCCTGGTTTTAGCTTCTGTTTTTACTGTTTAATAAATATCTAGGTAACCCTTGACAGTATGTGTCAAATGCTTGTAGATCAGGGCCTTGGCATGAGTGAACAGTGTCTCTTTTGTATTAGCTTTTGTGTACCATGCTGCAACCAAATCCCAACTGAGCTGTTACATTGGCAGCTACACCAAAGCTACTTAGCTAAGATTCGGCCAGCCATTGCAACCACCCCTCACGGTTACTATGGATCCCAAAGTGGGGTTAATCTGTGATGTATGTTTTCAATGTCACATACTTTGCTACCAGATTTGGTATTGAGGACACTGTGTTAAGTCTGCCTGCAGCATGATGTTCAAGCAAATCCTTATAAGGTGAGTGGTAGTATGCTCTCATGTAGTATGGTATACATAACTCACACCTATCATTTGTTACAATGTTCAGCCCGGTGACTTATTTGTATGGAAACTCATACACATCCGTTCATGCTGTATGGTGTGTGTTAGGTAAAAATTGGGGCAAATGTCACATACGTAAGTTTTGGCTTGCAGAAAAAATTTGAAGGAACTATTTTCTGGCTTAGACATCCCTTGAGGAAGCATTATTCTGTCCAACACAGCATTATGGTGTATAGTTTCTATTTTCCTCTGAAATAACCCTTAGGAAGGGCAGATGACGGTACAATCCAGACCACTGTGCATAGTTATCAGCCAAGGGCGTTCAGGTCAGGTGTATTGACAATTAATAATCATTGACCTGAGGTAAACATCACTGATGGCCATCACGATTGATGTGTCACATTACACAGAGACAAAGTTGTTGTGTAAGTGCTATTTATTTTAAAGTGCTGTAGTGCTATATGTACATTGTCCATGATTGTGAGTCCATTAGTGTGACATCTTCCATTGTGTGTCACGGTTTCGGGCGGGTCTGATCAGGACTTTGGTTGGGACACCCCTTGAGGTCACCGAATATCCTAAAGAGGTAGTACACTGGGGCAGAGGAGCAGCTAAAGGCATACACGGAAAGGCCAGCTATGAACAGGCACAGGAAAGTAAAAGCAGAGCAACCCTTGTGTGAACAAACAGGAAACGGATTACCAGTGGACAAACACGCTGGGGTTGTACACAGAGTAAGGCGCAGAACCTCCCACAGTGACAGGGAATCTCAATGCCTCTGTGCAGTTTGCTCTTACAGATAGTCACCCTGCCAGCTCCATAGAAAGGAGGCAGCAGAAGTGATTCTGTCTCTGGACCCTAGAGCACAGATTTGTGTTGGGGACCAGCAGTGGTGGGCGCTCAGTCGGATGGGTGTGCACTGAGCGCCCTAGCTATCAGCCACATGTCTCTTTCTTGTACCCACGAATCGATGTATTAGAGATGGGGGGCCATATGATCTTCTCCTAGTGCGTTAGTGCATTTATTTACCTGCCTCATGCTTCGATGCGCTCATCCGTCTGTCACTGGAGCTGTGCCTCCATCTCTCTACAGTTTGCTTCATTGAGTCACTGGTTGGTGAGCTGATGAGCTGTCAGTCAGTCAGTCAGTCAGTCAGTGCTAGGGCCCTCAATCAACAAGCAGTCAGGTATAGAGATTGTAGAGCTCTCAGTGCTACAGCCATCAGTGATCAAGCAGTCAGTTGTAGAGCCGTCAGTCAACAAGCAGTGAGCTGATGAGCTGTCAGTCAGTCAGTGCTAGGTCCCTCAATCAACAAGCAGTCAGGTATAGAGATTGTAGAGCTCTCAGTTCTACAGCCATCAGTCATCAAGCAGTCAGTTGTAGAGCCGTCAGTCAACAAGCAGTGAGCTGATGAGCTGTCAGTCAGTGCTAAGGCTCTCAATCAACAAGCAGTACGGTATAGAGATTGTAGAGCTCTCAGTTCTACAGTCACTAGGCATTCAGTTATAGAGCCGTCAGTCAACAAGCAGTGAGCTGATGAGCTGTCAGTCACTCAGTGCTAGGGCCCTCGATCAACAAGGAGTCAGGTATCGAGATTGTAGAGCTCTCAGTTCTACAGCCGTCAGTTATTAAGCAGTCAGTTGTGGAGCCGTCAGTCAGCAAGCAGTGAACTGATGAGCTGTCAGCAGTCAGTCCTAGAGCCGTCAGTCAACAAGCAGTGAGCTGATGAGCTGTCAGTCAGTCAGTGCTAGGGCCCTCAATCAACAAGCAGTCAGGTATAGAGATTGTAGAGCTCTCAGTTCTACAGCCATCAGTCATCAAGCAGTCAGTTGTAGAGCCGTCGGTCAACAAGCAGTGAGCTGATGAGCTGTCAGTCAGTGCTAAGCCTCTCAATCAACAAGCAGTCCGGTATAGGGATTGTAGAGCTCTCAGTTCTACAGCCATCAGTCATCAAGCAGTCAGTTGTAGAGCCGTCAGTCAACAAGCAGTGAGCTGATGAGCTGTCAGTCAGTCAGTGCTAGGGCCCTCTATCAACAAGGAGTCAGGTATCGAGATTGTAGAGCTCTCAGTTCTACAGCCGTCAGTTATTAAGCAGTCAGTTGTAGAGCCGTCAGTCAGCAAGCAGTGAGCTGATGAGCTGTCAGCAGTCAGTCCTACAGCTGTCAGTCATCAAGCAGTCCGTTAAAAAGCCCTCAATCAACAAGCATTGCGCTGATGAGCTGTCAGCCAGTCAGTGCTAGGGCCCACAATCAACTAGCAGTCAGGTATGGAGATTGTAGAGCTCTCAGTTCTACAGCCATCAGTCATTAAGCAGTCCTTTGTAGAGCCTATAGTCAACAAGCAGTGAACTGATGAGTTGTCAGTCCTAGAGCAGTCAGTCATCAAGCAGTCCGTTATTGAGATTGTAGAGCTGTCAGTTTTACAGCCATCAGTCATTAAGCATTCAGTTATAGAGCCCTCAGTCAACAAGCATTGAGCTGATGAACTGTCAGCAGTCAGTCCTAGAGACGCCAGTCCTCAAGCAATGAGCTGATGAGTTACCAGTCAGTCCTACAGCCCTCATTCAACAAGCATTGCGCTGATGAGCTGTCAGTCAGTGCTACAGCCCTCAATCAACAAGCAGTTAGGTATTGAGATTGTAGAGCTCTCAGTTCTACAGCCATCAGTCATCAAGCAGTCAGTTGTAGAGCCGTCAGTCAACAAGCAGTGAGCTGATTCATTTTGGCAGCAGTGTTCTCCAACTGTTGAACAGTCATGGCTGTGCCTTCGCGCTGCTACTTCAGGATGCAGTGTTTCTGGCAGATGCAGAGTTCTCTAAATACTACAGCTGTGTGCAGCGGTCTGTAACTGCTTCAGAAGGATGCAGTGTTCTGTATCTGACATAACAGCGTTCCCTAACTGCTTCAGCCGGATCCAGCGGTCTCTAACTGATTCAGCCGGATGCAGCGGTCTCTAACTGCTGCAGCCGGATGCAGCGGTCTCTAACTGCTACAGCCGGATGCAGCGTTCTCTAACTGCTACAGCCGCATGCAGCGTTCTCTAACTGCTACAGCCGCAAGCAGCGTTCTCTAACTGCTTCAGCCGCATGCAGCGTTCTCTAACTGCTACAGCCGCATGCAGCGTTCTCTAACTGCTACAGCCGCATGCAGCGTTCTCTAACTGCTACAGCCGCATGCAGCGTTCTCTAACTGCTACAGCCGCATGCCGCGGTCTCTAACTGCTACAGCCGCATGCCGCGGTCTCTAACTGCTACAGCCGCATGCAGCGGTCCCTAACTGCTGCAGCCCGATGCAGCGGTCCCTAACTGCTACAGCCGCAAGCAGTGGTCCCGAGCTGCCACAGCCGCATGCGGCGGTCCCGAACTGCCACAGCCGGATGCGGCGGTCCCGGACTGCCACAGCTGGATGCGGCGGTCCCGAACTGCCGCAGTCGGATGCAGCGGTCCCGAACTGCCACAGTCGGATGCGGCGGTCCCGAGCTGCCACAGCCGGATGCAGCGGTCCCGAACTGCCACAGCCGGATGCAGCGGTCCCGAAGTGCCACAGCGGGATGCAGCGTTCTCCAACTGCCTCAGCCGAATGCAGCGTTCTCTAACTGCTTCAGCCGCATGCAGCGTTCTCTAACTGCTTCAGCCGCATGCAGCGTTCTCTAACTGCTACAGCTGCATGCTGCGGTCTCTAACTGCTACTGCCGGATGCAGCGGTCTCTAACTGCTACAGCCGGATGCAGCGGTCCCTAACTGCTACAGCCGGATGCAGCGGTCCTTGACTGCTGCGGCCGGATGCGGCGGTCCCTAACTGCTGCAGCCGGATGCAGTGGTCCCTAACTGCTGCAGCCGGATGCAGCGGTCCCTAACTGCTGCAGCCGGATGCAGCGGTCCCTAACTGCTGCAGCCGGATGCGGCGGTCCCTAGCTGCTGCAGCCGGATGCAGCGGTCCCGAACTGCCGCAGCCGGATGCGGCGGTCCCGAGCTGCCGCAGCCGGATGCAGCGGTCCCGAACTGCCGCAGCCGGATGCGGCGGTCCCGAGCTGCCGCAGCCGGATGCAGCGGTCCCGAACTGCCACAGCCGGATGCAGCGGTCCCGAGCTGCCGCAGCCGGATGCAGCGGTCCCGAACTGCCACAGCCAGATGCGGCGGTCCCGAGCTGCCGCAGCCGGATGCAGCGGTCCCGAACTGCCACAGCCGGATGCAGCTGTCCCGAACTGCCACAGCCGGATGCAGCTGTCCCGAACTGCCACAGCCGGATGCAGCGGTCCCGAGCTGCCACAGCCGGATGCAGCGGTCCCGAGCTGCCACAGCCGGATGCAGCGGTCCCGAACTGCCTCAGGCGGATGCAGCGTTCTCTAACTGCTTCAGCCGCATGCAGCGTTCTCTAACTGCTTCAGCCGCATGCAGGGTTCTCTAACTGCTTCAGCCGCATGCAGCGTTCTCTAACTGCTTCAGCCGCATGCAGCGTTCTCTAAGTGCTACAGCCGCATGCAGCGGTCCCTAACTGCTTCAGCCGGATGCGGCGGTCCCTAACTGCTGCAGCCGGATGCGGCAGTCCCTAACTGCTGCAGCCGGATGCAGCGGTCCCTAACTGCTGCAGCCGGATGCAGCGGTCCCTAGCTGCTGCAGCCGGATGCAGCGGTCCCTAACTGCTGCAGCCGGATGCAGCGGTCCCTAACTGCTGCGGCCGGATGCGGCGGTCCCTAGCTGCTGCAGCCGGATGCAGCGGTCCCTAACTGCTGCAGCCGGATGCGGCGGTCCCGAACTGCCGCAGCCGCATGCGGCGGTCCGTAACTGCCACAGCCGGATGCGGCGTTCTCTAACTGCCACAGCCGGATGCGGCGTTCTCTAACTGCCACAGCCGGATGCAGCGTTCTCTAACTGCCACAGCCGGATGCAGCGTTCTCTAACTGCCACAGCCGGATGCAGCGTTCTCTAACTGCCACAGCCGGATGCAGCATTCTCTAACTGCCACAGCCGGATGCAGCAGTCCCTAACTGCTACAGCCGGATGCAGTGTTCACTAACACCTACAGCCGGATGTAGCAGTCTGTAACTAATACAACCGGATGCATTGGTTTGTAAGTACTATAGCCGGATGAATTGGTTTGTAAGTACTATAGCCGGATGCAGCGGTCTGTAACTGCTATAGCTCTCCAGTACGCTCAGAATTCTTACCCCTGGAATGGTGTATCAATGAACACCAGAGTCCATGGTGTGGTACTGGCATCTTTAGTGACCAATGGAACCAACCTCGCAGTATTACTTTAGTTGACACTGCAGGCACTGGGCTACGTGCTCGCCTGCCTTGGAGTCCATTCCTGCAGTCTATCCTTAGTCTTAGCCATGCCCTTATGGCTCCGGTGGGCTAGTCTCACCAGGAGTTCTTTCATGGGTCAGAGTACCTCAATCTGCCTGCCTCTGAGCATAAGGGCTTCACTTGTCACACAGAGCTCCGAGTGCACTCTCCAGGGCCAGGAGGGTCGCCCAGTTGTTACATTGGATTGCGTCCCTCTCTCGCTCGCTTGCTCCACACAGCTGTCTTGTTGTGACTCATAGACAAACTCTTTCAGCGAAAGGGCCTGAGGGCAGGCAGTCTGGGTGATCAGTTGGATCTGTGGCTTCAGTCGGCCTTATGGCTTCACTCGCTAGGCAAAGTGGATGCCTCGATTAAAAATAGGCCGCATTCTCCTCCCTTACAGTGGGCCTTTGTCAGTGGGCTGAGTGGGTCGGTGAACATAGCCAAATCGTGCATCAACCACCTACAGTACTTCGCCATCCCTAGAAAATGTCTCCCTTCCATGTAAAAAGTTGGTACTCTGGCGTTCCTCGGATCTATGCTGATACTCTCTGATGAGAATATGTGGTGATACAACATGAGGCGTTGGTCGAAGAATGTGCATTTGATCCTGCTAAGTTGACGCCTCAGTCTGACACTGTAGAACTGCTCACATGTGCTGATAGTGCTCCTTTTAGGATTTGGAGTATATTAGCACACCCGCTCTGATGTTGATTACCCAGGATAGTTCAGACTGGTTCCCATATGGCATTTTGGGAAAACCTCTGCAGTCGAAATGATTCTAAAGTTCAGTCTTTGGTAGCATTGTAGCTCCTGGTGTGTTGAGAAGGAAGTAAAGTATCTGCTTCCAAGGTGTAAGAATAGTTGGTTGTAACCTGAGGTAAGGTTGACTTTGGAGAATCGTTTGGCTCTGGTGAGATCTGCTACAATGTCTTTTATAGTGTGTGTGATATGGTTCTCCCTCCAGATGCCTTGATTGTGGAGGCACATATCTATGCAGAGCCTGACTGCTCCTGGTTGCTTGGGTTTAGGGCGATTACCATAGGAGATACCCAGGGAGTCGGACTGGACACCTTCTTGATTACTCCTAGAATTTGAGTCTTGCAGCTCCTCTTTCACTTGTGTCCTCAGATGAAAAGGGACACTATGGTGCATCAATGCCAGTGACTTGACTCTCTCATGAAAGTGCAGCTTAACGCGATAGTCCTTGAGACTCCCTAGGCCTCTGATCACATGCCCAAATTCTAGTAGAAAGTTTTTCACTTAGTGGGTGTGTACTTGACTGGCGAATGCTATCAGCCCCAGCCCCAGATGTTCTGCAGTGCAGCAGCTGAGGAGGGTATCTCACCCTCATGGTGACCGACAGCCTCACGTTGATCTGCTCTAGGTGCCAGACATGCTCTTCAAACATTCCTGCTAGCTGGAATAGGACTGTTGCTCTCACAAACAAAGATTGCTGGAAACACAGTGGCGATTCCTGAGAAAACAGCAATAGCACACTGTTAGGCACGAAATACAACGTATAACACTGGACAAGGATGGGGGCTGGAATTGCCTCCTGGAAACCAGGAGCCAACCCCAGTACACAGGAGGACACGTATGCACTGGTGAAGACTGATAGAACACTTACCAGACACAAAGGACCAAGAAGAAACAGAAACAGAAGGGAACAAACAAAGAGGCAGAGGCAAGAACTAGGAACAGGCTCAGGCTGAAGCAAAGGCGGGTCTAGGACTAGAAAACAGGGCGCAAACTTCTGGCTGGGACAGACAGAGACAGGACTGGGAAACTGAGAACAGGCTCTGGCTGGAACAGGCAAGGACAGGACTGGAATACAGGGAGTAGGAAATGAGCAGTAAACAGGACTGGTAAACAGAGAGAAGGTTCAGGCTGAAACAAGGCAGGAGCAGGGCAGAGAAACAGGGAGCAGGCTTTGGAAGAAACAAACAGGTACAAGGCTAAGAAGTAGGGAGCAGACTCTGGCTGGAACAACCAGGAACAGGGCAGAGAAACAGGAAACAGGATCCAACTGGAACAGAACAGGAACAGGAACAAAACTGGAACACCATCCGACAAGGGGTCTGTAACACAAAGGAATTGAAGTCCGATGCACGACGGGGAGCTTGAGGAAATGGCTGCTTATAAGCAGTTCCAAGCTGGGCTGCACAGGAGAGGTTTCAGGTGTGTGTGGTTTCGGACACTTGCAAGTCCTGGAGGAGAGGATCCAGTGAAAAGGAGCAACTGGACTTCTCCCATTGAAAACAATGGGAAACAGAATCCGGGTTTTCCTGACTACCAAGCTGTGCATTATGGGATTTGCAGTCCCAAGAAGCAAATGTAGTCCTACACAAGTGTACCATGGAGAAAAGAGAAACAAACAGGAGTCAGCAACGGACTCTAGATAGGTGTTCAAGGTGATTCCCAGGCTTCTGACAGTCCCCTTACAGCGCCCCCTGGAAATGGGACGACCGAGTCGTAACAGTATACCCCCTCCCACCAGTCCGCTCAAGAAGAGAAGGCGATCCTTTGGCTGAAAAAAGTTGAAGAGGAAAAGCCAAAGCAAGAAAATCCAACACCAACCTTGGTTGATAAGTTTACAGTCCTGCCACACATGAATCATCCAATGAGCAAAGCATGTATTAATGCCCATATGGGCTCCGATGTCTTTCCTCTTTAATGTTCGAGTGATACGGGAGGAGTGCATGGAGTTGGTTTCTGGTGAAGTGGATTCAGGAGCAAGGAGATCTGGAATGGCATTACGGGCGGTTATCTTTATGACATTAGTTTCCTGTTCAGTACTGTCTTCTTTGGAGGAGATAATTGGCGTATTAGTAACTGTAAGGTCTATAACTCCTTCCGACAAGCAGGATATGTCTGTTTCTGCAGCAGTATTTGCATTGATTGTGGTCTGAGGCTTGCAAAGCATAGAGACTGGGGAGACATGGGTAACTGGTGGTCTCAAGGTAAACATGTAAAAGTCAGAATTTTCTTTAGTTTTGGATGACTTCGGAGTATCAATCACAGGATCAACAAGAGTTTTTAAGTCTTTAGAAACTGGATTAACATCTGAAAATGTAGAAGTTCCACAAACTAATTCTTTAGGGTGATCTTCAGACAAGACTGGGATTTCTTCATTGCAAGTGCTCTGTGGTGTGTTCGTGGTATCAGAAATGGTTTCTTTGCTAGGCGTTTCTACTACAGGTAGTTGATCTTCAACTCTCTTAACATTGAAAGGTTGTTCTTTGGAAAGAAATAGAACTGGAGTCTCTTCGAAAATCACCTTTACACTGTTATCTAAATTTTCAGCTTTAGCCTTTGAATTGATGATGGTTTCTTGCAATAAAACACTAAGAACAGTACTTATCATCAGATCTTCGAATACAAGATTCAAATTCAAGTCTTTAGTTTTAGTGGGACATATTATATCTTTCAGTACTTGAGCTTCGGTTTCAGATTGCTGGGTTTCAGGAGTCTTTAATTTCAGGGACACAGCAGGTGACGTTGGTGTGGCTGATTTTACATCAAGATCAGATACCGGTAGCTCAGAGATCTGTTCTTCACTAATTGTGGAGCTGAAAACAGGATACACATTGGCAGGGATCAGCAGGTCAGGATCAGTGGTAGAGGCTGCAACTGTGTCCAGTTCTAGGAGAAGGCTCTCCTTTCTTATGACAGGCTGTTTGGTTTCAGATTGCTGGCTTTCTTCCTTTTCTGAAATCTCCACGGTTTGCTTTGACACAGAAGAGATTTTTAAACTTTCTGAGAAGTCCATTACAATCTTAGTAACTGCGGGTATTTCTTCACGGTCAGAAAAATCCATTAGTTCACTTGAAACAGGAACTGTCTCTTCATTATCTGAAAATTCTATGATATTGTTTGAAAGGGCATGAGTATCCCCACAATCTGAAAATTCTGGTGTGTGCGCCATTTGAACAGCACTATCTGCAGGCTTGTTCACGGCAAGGCAGGAACCACTGTCATCACTAGATTCAGATTCTTCAACACTGTTGCACAGCTTGCCATAAATCTCCAGTAAAGTCATATCTTGGTTTCTTAAGGTGCAGCTATTGGAGTCTGCATCAGAACTCTCTTCTTCCTTTGGCTTTATTTGTTCTGATAGAGGGGCTGAGACACTTCCTTCTGAAGACTCTGATCTATCCTTTGAATCAAGAGGTGTCAAATCTCTCAGAGATGTCAGAGATTCAGTCAACTGCACAGGGATATTCTCTGGAAAACTACAACCTGAGAGAGAGTCTGAAGAAGAGGCTGATATATTTATAACTGGAGCAGTCTCTTGACATTCATTCATAGCAGGGAAAATCTGCTTTATAGCAGTTTTTGGAGAGGCACATGAGGTAGCATACTGTTCTTTAAGCGAAAGCTGGTGATCATTTTCTTTTTTCAGGTTTTCAAATTGCCTTGCAGTAGTTTCCATCAGCTGCTCTGTTACTTCTTCTACCTTACAGATAAACAGAATGTCTGGTTCTGCCAACAGTGAAATATGCATTGATGAAAAGAGCCCATGTCCAAGATTTCTTGTGTATGTTACAACATATTCATCATAGAAGTCTGATATCTGCCTTTTAATCTGCCAAAACTGCTCTTTTAGTGTGTGTATGTCCATATTGTTATCAAACCCACTCAGAATAGAAAAGGGTTTAGCAGAGATTTTAGGGATTGAGACTGGTATATTATCATCCAGTTTGGGAAGAACACAAGCTTTTTGAATTGAACTAAGGAATCCCACAGTCTTTACTGATCCCTTTGATACAGGTTCTATCCTGCTCACTTGAAAGCACTGAGGGACTGGTAGATCTTTACACGAGTCAGCACAACACTTAGGAATTGAGACTGATGTACTGTCATCCAATTTGAGAGCACAAGCCATTTGAGTTGAACTAAGGAATCCCACAGTCTTTACTGATCCCTTAGATACAGGGTCTAGCCTGCTGACTTGAAAGCTCTGAGGGACTGAAAGGTCTTTATAAGAGTCAGCACTGCACTTTGAATTCTGAGAAACTGGCCTAGATGGGTTAAAGCACTCAACAGAAAACAAGGGAATCCCTAGTGTGGCTTCTTGAACAGTGTCAGGGTTCTTTGTTTTGACAAAGTCCTGGAAGTGAATTTGGGATGCACTAGCATGAGGTGAGGATTTAACCATCTTTTCTTGAGAGTAAATGTCTTGTGCAGAGGTAGCAAAAGCACTTCCACGGTTACGAACATTCTTACTGGCTTCAGCTAATAGATATTGCAAAAACTCATTACGTCCTTGTAATTCTTCTACAGACAGGGACTGGGGGTCATAGCCACAAATAACATAATAGTCTATCATTGAAAGATTAGCAAGCCACTCAGTATAGTACTGAACTTGCAAGTTATGGTTTTCTTTAACAAGTCTATCCTTTAAACTAAGGTCTTTTTTAGAGGATTTCAAAGAATGTATAGGCTTAGAAAGGGGTGTCTTAACATGATAGGAAAGCCCTTTAGGTTTGTGTGTGCCTTTACTGCCAGGGGAGCTTGAAATGTTTGGGTCGTGCATTCTGTCACGGTTTCGGGCGGGTCTGATCAGGAATTTGGTTGGGACACCCCTTGAGGTCAACGAATATCCTAAAGAGGTAGTACACTGGGGCAGAGGAGCAGCTAAAGGCATACACGGAAAGGACAGCTATGAACAGGCACAGGAAAGTAAAAGCAGAGCAACCCTTGTGTGAACAAACAGGAAACGGATTACCAGTGGACAAACATGCTGGGGTTGTACACAGAGTAAGGCGCAGAACCTCCCAGAGTGACAGGGAATCTCAATGCCTCTGTGCAGTTTGCTCTTACAGATAGCCACCCTGCCAGCTCCATAGAAAGGAGGCAGCAGAAGTGATTCTGTCTCTGGACCCTAGAGCACAAACAAGGATAGTACTTACATACACAGGACACGCTCTTGTGGGTCCAGCTGGAAACACAGTGGCGATTCCTGAGAAAACAGCAATAGCACACTGTCACTGTTAGGCACGAAATACAACGTATAACACTGGACAAGGATGGGGGCTGGAATTGCCTCCTGGAAACCAGGAGCCAACCCCAGTACACAGGAGGACACGTATGCACTGGTGAAGACTGATAGAACACTTACCAGACACAAAGAACCAAGAAGAAACAGAAACAGAAGGGAACAAACAAAGAGGCAGAGGCAAGAACTAGGAACAGGCTCAGGCTGAAGCAAAGGCGGGTCTAGGACTTGAAAACAGGGCGCAAACTTCTGGCTGGGACAGACAGAGACAGGACTGGGAAACTGAGAACAGGCTCTGGCTGGAACAGGCAAGGACAGGACTGGAATACAGGGAGTAGGAAATGAGCAGTAAACAGGACTGGTAAACAGAGAGAAGGTTCAGGCTGAAACAAGGCAGGAGCAGGGCAGAGAAACAGGGAGCAGGCTTTGGAAGAAACAAACAGGTACAAGGCTAAGAAGTAGGGAGCAGACTCTGGCTGGAACAACCAGGAACAGGGCAGAGAAACAGGAAACAGGATCAAACTGGAACAGAACAGGAACAGGAACAGGAACAGGAACAGGAACAGGAACAGGAACAGGAACAGGAACAGGAACAAAACTGGAACACCATCTGACAAGGGGTCTGTAACACAAAGGAATTGAAGTCTGATGCACGACGGGGAGCTTGAGGAAATGGCTGCTTATAAGCAATTCCAAGCTGGGCTGCACAGGAGAGGTTTCAGGTGTGTGTGGTTTCGGACACTTGCAAGTCCTGGAGGAGAGGATCCAGTGAAAAGGAGCAACTGGACTTCTCCCATTGAAAACAATGGGAAACAGAATCCGGGTTTTCCTGACTACCAAGCTGTGCATTATGGGATTTGCAGTCCCAAGAAGCAAATGTAGTCCTACACAAGTGTACCATGGAGAAAAGAGAAACAAACAGGAGTCAGCAAGGGACTCTAGATAGGTGTTCAAGGTGATTCCCAGGCTTCTGACAGTCCCCTTACAGCGCCCCCTGGAAATGGGACGACCGAGTCGTAACATTGTGATCCTACACAAGTGCAAAAGTACATGTCATTGGACATGCTGGGGTGAAGTGTCAGACAGTGCAGAGGGACAGGATTTGCCAATGAGGTAGTGAGAGACAATCACAGGGCAGGGTGACAAGATAAACAGTGGGCTGAAGAACAGTGCTTGAGTACAGTTGTTGACTGGCATGTTACAAAGCACAGGACCTTGGTAATAGGTGGCCATGTGGCAGGGACTCGTGCTACTGGGTACTCTTATGGGTGAAGGTGATTTGTTCCATGTCTTCATCTTCTGATGTGTGTGTTGTCTCCTCTGCTCTTGGTGGTAGTGGTTGTGAAGGAGCAACACACACCTCAGTGTTTGAAGACGTGGAGTCAGACATCCCGGTAGCTGCCAACTGTGGGGCTCTTAAGGGCAGTACTGCAGCAAGGAGGAGCTTCTGGTTCTTAACAATAGCAGCCACTTAACGGTGGTAGGCAGCCAGGTCGGCCCTGAGGGGTTCAATATTGCATTCGTGCACGCGTTGACAGGATTGTTGTTGTAGGTGTTGGGTCAACAAGATTGTTGTTCGCCCTTGCATAGCTGCTGCCTGTTCTTCAGTTGACATCATGCACGAACGCACCCCCTCGAGGCTGGCTGCCATAGTTTGCATCCCCACCTGCACCTCTTTGGCCAGCTCCCGCTGTACTCCAACTACAGTTCGCTCAAAGCTGGTGCCAGTGTTGTCAGAGTCCTCAGCTGTGTTGGAGCTGGCAGGTGGTATAATTGGGGTGGTGGGTGGGTCCTCTGTGATGGCTGCTAGTTCTGTGCTCCTCCTTGTGACTGAAGGTGGGGTCTGGAGGGTTCCAAGGACATCTTGGAGGGTCTGCTGGCTGATGTTTGTCAGCTCGTCATCCATGTCATCAGAGTAGTCCTGGACAGGCATATCCGCAGGAGAGCCATCGTCCTCTGCAATGAGATATGGTACAATTAGTGTGTCTGTGTTGTGGCGTTTGTAATGTGACATGCCTGCCTTCCGATTATTTTCACATTGTGATCTTGGTTCCTGTTCATTGTTCCTGTCTTTAATATTAGCATTCTCCCAGGCCTATGCAACACCTGCATGTCACATTTATTGTGGTCAGTTTGTGGACTTGTCAGCATCACATACTCTAGGTGTTGGTTCAGGCAAAATTGTGAATTGCCACCTTATTGTCCTACTCAACCCTCCGTCTACTTCCATTCTCATGGTGAGGCCTTTCACTGGCTGTGGGTGTTCTGATGGCACTAGCACCACACTTAACAATCTGGGACTGCCCCAGTCTCTGATCTTTCACATCCACCTATATGTTGTTGAGATCTAGCATGTACTATGTATAGCATTGGTATGGCACAATATGGATGTCAGCATTGGTAATGTGTACTGCTGATGTTGGGGAATGTGTGGTACATTGGATTGCACTGATTGTCCTAGCAGTGTTCCATTTCCGCCTCTGACTGTGCAGGTGTATTTCTGTAACCAGTTACATGTGTCCTCCCCCTCAATGCTGTTGTCTGAGCAGTATGACATTTGGGATGTTGCATGGTGTCATTGGAGCTATTGTGACCCAGGCACAGGGTGGACATATGCAGCATGGGTATGACATTAGTGCTGTGTACCTCCTAATGTTTATGACAATGGCTGATGTTTGTAGCAACTATGGACAATCACATTTGACAGGATTGGAACATTTGTATTGATTTCAAGGGATTGATAACGTTGTCATCCTGAACCCTCTAATTTGGGTGTGTTTGATCCATGGGGACGTTACTGCTATTAGCTACCTGACCTGCACACACAGCAGAGGTGGTAGTGGCAACTGTTGTCAATGTTACATTCCACTTGCAGATATGGCCAGAGGTTGTTAATTGGGCCCTAGTTAATGTAAGGAGAATACCGGCTGACGTTTAACGGGCTGCCAGTTTAACATTGTACCCTACCCTCCTGGCCTGGCTTTACCTTTCCAATATCCTTGGCTTGGCAGCATATCCCCATGCAAAGGTTGTTGGTGTAGTGTAGTATTGTGCCCCAGGTTTCCTCTGTACAGCCCATGTCCCCGTGCCGTGCCCCTTTACCCATGCCACTCCCTGAATATCATGACTTACATGCATTGTATAGTAGGTATGTCCACCCCCCTGCTTACAGTTAACATTTGTGCATTTTAATTCCCCATGCGACTTACCCTGCATCTGTGTTGTCTCCTGATAGTCTGCGCTGTCCTGCCCTTGAATCCCTGTGACGATCTCCTCCGGGATGACGGCTGCGACCATCTCCTCCATGTGGTCCAGGGCCTCCTGCGGTGCTGGACTCCCACCTCCAGTCTGCAGTGCTGCCTTCCTGTTCCTGGCCATCTTTTCATTGGTCCTGCGCTTGCAGTCATGCCAGCGTTTCTTGCACTCGATGACTGTTCTCGGTACTTCTGCCACACTGTTGATCTTGTCAACAATTTGTTGCCATATTGTCTCTCTCCTACTAATTGGCAACTTTGAGGTGACAAACAGATGGTGCTGGTGTTTTGTCACTTATTTCACCAGAATTTCCTGCTCCTCTGCACTGAAGCAACACTTTCTTTTCTTCTTCTCCCTGTCCTGGGCTTTGTGTGGGTCTTCCTGGCTGGTTCCTGGTCTGTTGTCATCTTCCTGGGGTCTGTGCAAGCATCTGGGATCCATTTTGGCTCTCCTTAGTACATTTTGCTGTGTTTGCGCCGCTTTTTGACGCAATTGCGTTAAAAAACAGCGCGTATCCGGTTTGCGATGTCGTAAACCGGCTCACAGTCATTTTCGCTGCGTTAACGTTGTTTTCCTTTACGACGTGACGCATTGTTTTGAGTAAAAAAAAATGACTCACACCTGTGGTTTGCGCCGCCGTGCGTCCAAGTATAAATTTGACGCCCGCATGGCGCAAAGAAATGGCGTTAGCCGGCGGTAAAAATTTTTACGCAAAACTGCGTTGGCACACTTATGCATCAAAAAGTATAAATATGGCCCAAAGTCTCAAAAAAGTTGTCAACAAAAAGTCACAAAAGAGTCAAGATAGACTACGAGTAGCTCTTCTCTGGATCTGTGCTGAATGCGGCAGAAGGAGAAGAGCTAATTTCAGCATGCTGGGGTGGTGTGTATATAGAGACTGTGCATATCACTTCTGGCATGGGCGATGCAGATGACACCACACACAACTGAATGATGCCACCTACAGGCGCGCAGGGGTACTGCTCACGAAAACATTTCTGGATCCACATTGATTCCTGGGGATTATTCTAAGGTAGGAATCTGTAGCTAGAAGTCTCTTTCAGATAAATATTGTGTTAATAGTCCTGACCCAACAATGTAGACTACTTTTTGTTTCTCTGTTTGTAGTCCCAGACTGTCCCTTGGCAAATGCAACCCTGAACTGTCATCTAAGCATAGAAAACTACTTACACAAAGCATAGAAAGCTCCTACCACAACCCAAGATCATTTGAGAATTGTCACCATAACTGCACCATAGAAGATGAAGAACAGTTTTAATTTAACTTGTGTTCACTATTTGTCAAAATGAGTGAAACTATTTCAAAAAGATGAACAAATCAGTTCCTCTGTGTTGGTCAGACCATAAAATTCTGTCACAAAATGGTATACTTCACAATTGTCAGCTGTTTATGAAGACAGTGGTCATGGTGACTTGCCATTGGGTTTGGTTGGAGTCTTGCTGGATGTTTTCTGTAATGGTTGTAGTGTGTAACCACTTTCTTTGCGGCCCTCGCATTTCACTATATAAAATTGTTATCTCCCCACATACCTCAATGAAATTGAATATCCCTAGACCTGGCGAGCCTAAGACAGTGGTCATGTGCAGCATACAAGACAGGTGTACGCACATGCATTTTCCAATTATTCACTTTCTATAATTAGATCACTCAACACACACTTCTACATATTTACAGGCCACCCGCACATAAAAACACTGATGCATATACACTTATACTGCCATAATTTACTTAAAGCTCCTTAATCATACAGACATAAAAAAAACATCGTAATAAAAAGTACGTCTTCTCGTTTATAACGCTGTAAAATAATTACGCTTTAGGATGCATGCATGAATAACCATAAAATATCTATATATACGTGCCTTGAAATTCTTATGTTCCTTCATGGAAAGATTCAGAAGAAGACTCAAATCTGCGCACATACACACACATGATTACACGTCCCCCTTTCCCGATCTCGCAAAACATCTGTCCACAGAAATCAGTCTCTCTATCTCAGCGCCTTCCTATAATAGCCTCTCTCATTTTCTCTCTTTCTGACACGGTCTCTGTCTCTCTCTGCCTCTTTCGGTCTATCTTGGTTTTGGTCTGTCTCTATTTCTCGGTGTCTTTTTCTGTCATTGTCTCTGTCTCTCTCCGTCTGTCTTGGTCTTGGATATCTCTGTCTATATTGACATCTCTCTATCACGGCCTCTCTCTGTCTAGCTTGGTCTCTGTCTCTCTCACGCTGGCTCTAGCTCTCCTCGCAACCTCAATTTTCTCTCTTCTGTCCTACTTAATATAAATATGTGCCCATCTTAGACGCATTCACCTGGAATCTGAATACACAACCTGAACTGAAGCCGCAAACTCTGGTCCCACGATACATATGTCCTATCGGTTATAAGTGATCTGGTGGTGTAAATATGTCAACTGATAGTGTAAGGATCTGATGACACCATTGCAAGCATGGTAGTTCAACAGGCTCGCATCACTGCTATAAAGGTTTCTGTTGTAAAACACTGATGTTGCATACATTCAAGTACTGCCCCTGCCTTCACCTTGATCTATATGTGACAATCTATGCATTTTGGTAATCAAAGTACTAATAGTTTTGTTGCAAAGTGGTGCACTGAAAGTTCATTTTAATGTGCATTCACTGTAGAATAGGTTACTGAAAAGCATGTGGTGTAGCCTTCAAACTTCATGCTTAATCAATTAATTCAGTTCTATGTTGTACTTCATCATGTTAATTAATAATGTACCCTAAAACAATAAGAGAACTCAGGAAAGAAATGTTTAAAATGTTACATGTAAAAGTTGAAGTTTGTAGTCCTGTGCCATAGTTACATGAATGGGTTAACAGAGTCATTTTGTTTTAACTCTATTATAACATGAACAGTGACAAAGCTTATTTATGTTGAATTCATAATTTTAAACTTTATATGTATTTATTTTGCATAATCGAATGTTCTGTTTTAATTCACTTTGCTTAGTCTAAGTGAGGCCTGCAAGGCCCTGTTTCTTGACAGTTCAGAACATGTTTAGTCATTCTTGATAATGTGTACTTTTCTTTCAGACTTTGTTCTCATGAGAATGCTGGCTTGGTAATAGATGTTATATATTTTTTTTCAGGCATAGTGAGCCTGAGAAACTAACCCTGAGCCCAGTACATTCAGGAACTCTGAAATGGACTATATATACAAATATTTCAACCCGCACGGATGAGCTAAAATGGAATGTTTTCTACCTGTTGGTAACAGGAACTTTCACTAATGTTGCAGTCCATGTCGCATGCCTGACTTTCACTAGACAGTTACACCTTCTGTGTCATATGGAGTGATGGCTGGACAAATCATCTTGAACTATTAACTTTAATATGCCAGTTGGACTTTGGTCAGAATTTCCCACTCTTCACTTCTTGCTAAACCCCTTGGACTCTGAGAAGTACAGTCCTCTCTACTCTCGCCCCTTTGGGATGCTTTGCTGAGACTTAAATATTTTTCCCCTGACCCAGAAAACAAGACTCTTGATTGAGCTTTATACTACTGACACCTTCCCTTTTTCCTTTTACTTGCTTCTTGCCATCCTTAGTTAGTCACCTGTTTCCCCAGATTTCCTTTTTCCAAATTATGTTTGTCTTTGTTGTGCTTTTTGCCTTTTTGCCCACGTGTTTAACTCAGCACATGTTAACATGGAGTTGCTAATTAGAAGGGTTACCCCTTGCCCAGGTTACTAAATTGTAGAATTTAAACTGCTAAATGATTAACATAATTAGACAGAATTTGGTTCCTCCTTTCCAAGTTTTCTTATTCCTGTTCTGTATAGCGTTTCTTGACTGCTTAGTCTTTTTGATGTTAGTTAGCTTATTATGATTTAATACATTTAAAATTTTGTCTTGAGAATTATTTACATTACTCTGAATCTTAATCTGTAATAAAACCCCTTGGACTTTATTTCAGACTGGACTTTTCCTTGTGTGGCCACATTGGTCATATTGTCATTCTAAATTAATTTATTGTGAAGTTTGATGCCTTATGTCTCCACATACTTATGCTGGGTGAAAAGATTGATCAACCTTGTCCAAAGCATGCACAGTTTGAGATCAATAATTTTACTGCAAATGTGGCAATGTTATTAGTGATATCATAGAAGATGCAATTACTGATGTAATATGTGGGGTGATTTGCAGTTCATGGCGAGGGTGCGTGTTATAGTTACCTTAGGGCACAAGTTATAGTTACTTGAAATGCCTCTAACTATAACAGCTGAATTTCTATGGTTTTGTGTGTGCAAATTCTGCCCCCCGAAACCCCTGTGTGCATCCAAACCCCTTCCACAAGGGAAAAACAAGGAGAAGGCACTCAAAAAATGTGGGAAAAAGCAAGGAGAAAACACTGAAAACTAGGGAAAAGCAAAGAGAAGGCACACAAACAACAAGGGAAAACACAAGGAGAAAGGAGTAAAAACTAGGGAAAAGCAAAGAAAAGGCCCAAAAAACAAAAATGGGGGAAAAAACTAAGTGAAAACAGTGAAAATGAGGGAAAAGCAAGGAGAAAGCAGTGTAACTGAGGGAAAAGCAAGGAGAAGGCACACAAAAAACGGGGGAAAAAGCAAGAATAAAGCAGTAAAAATTAGTGAAATTTATTTTTCCTTTAATAACTCCAAAAGTACTGAATGGATTTACTCCAAATTACAAAAAGGACTTTTTCTGGACCAAGAGCTATGTTTCTGCCAAATTTGGTGTAGTTACGTCCAGCAATTTCGGCTGTCATGTCTAAAACCTCTATGGAAAGTGCATTGGGAAAATATGTTTTTCTAATCCACCTTTTTCTTGCCCCCGCTTGACGAATCACCTCGGAACTTTTAAGACAGCAGCTCAAGTGACAGGTGTACTTGTTTAGAAAATTTTGTTAAGATTCAGCAAACGGCATCAAAGTTATTGTCAAAACAAAAAACACTTTTTCTATGGAAACTAGGTCCAATCTAACTACCACTGGCGACTGCCTTTAGACTTCAGCCAAGTCTAAAAAAAAAAACAGGGCTAAAAAGCATTTTTTTAAATTCACGGCGAAAATTGTGAGTGTCACAAATTTTGCTGATGATTGAAAAAAAAGCAAGCATGATCTCCTGTGCTTTCTTGCATTTTGCCCCTGGATGGGCCAGGTCATGGGGGCATTCACAAACTATAGGAGGGGGTGTGCAAGGTTCTAGATCTTATCAAAGCCCCGGGGACCGCCACCTCCCTGAGGCAATCAAAATTTTAATATTGTAATGTATGCAGGGGGGCCACATGGCATCCCGCGCCCCTGGGACTGCCATCTCCCCTGGGCAATCAATTGTTATGTATGCTGGGGGGCCTGAGCGGCCTCCTACCCCCCGGACCTCCACATCCCCAAGGCAATCAAAATTGTAATGTATGTGGGGGGCCCGCACGGCACCTCTGTGTTCTGGGGACCGCCATATCCCCTGGTCTATCAGTTGTTATATATGCAGGGGAGCCCGTGCTCCCCGTGTCCCAGGGACCGCCACCTCAATCGGGAAATGCTTATAATATATTTGGAGGGCCCTCACAGCACCCCCATACTCCGGGGACCACCACCTCTCTGAGGCAATCAATTGTTATGTATGCGGGGGCCTTCATTGGCCCTTTGTGCCCCAGGGACCGCCACACCCCCACCCAGAGCAAATTATGGCCCTTGAGACTGCCACCCCCCAGGGCAGGCTCCTGCTACCTCTCGAGGTACCCACCTCGGGAGGTAGCTGTTTGCTTTTGCTTGGCAGTAGCTGTAGCAAACATAACTCCGCTTTCAGTAAGCGGAGCTGTCAAACTGCTCACACTTGGTGAAAGCAGAGATGCTAACATTCGTGCAGGGAAAGAGATGAAAACAGTGCTCCAGCAAGCAGAGAGCAGCTATTTAAAGCAGCTCCCTGCTTGCGGGAGCAATGCCTCGGGGCATGGGGCATGGGGCGGGGTTGGGTGGCTATACGGGGTCGACTGCACCCCCTATATAGTCATAGTTAGGAAATAGAATTTTTAAAATATATAGAAATACATTTAAAAAACCAAAGGTTACAGGGACGTTATAGATAGGCTTAAATATTACATGTACAAAACTATAGAAATTCAGCAGTTAGAGTTAATTCAAGTAACTATAGCTCGTGCCCTAAGGTAACAATAACTTGCTCCCTTGCCATGCACTGCTTATTACCCCAGATATTACGTCATTCATAACATCTTCTATGACATCATTAATAATATCACTGTTATGCAAAAACTGTCCATGGCAGGGGCCCAACTTATAGTTACCTTCGGGCACGAGTTATAGTTACATGAAATGACTGTAACTATAACTGCTGAATTTCTATGGTTTTGTACATTTGAAATGTAAGCCTAACTATAACATTCCTGTAACCTTTGTTTTTTTACGTGAATAAAAAAAGATATATGTATGTACATACATATATGTATATATATATATATATATAAATGTGTGTATATATATATATATATACATATATATATGTGTATATATATATATATATATATATATATATATATATATATATATATATATATATATATATATACACATATATATATTTGTACACACACACATATATTTACATATTTATATAAATAAACATGGTAATGATTAGAACCACAGTAACAAGCATTCTACCATGATGTGCAATTCTTGTAGGAGTTTTCAGTTATGGACATGTAGGAGATCACAATAATTATCACTCTAGATGTCTCGTAGTCCTGAATTCAGGTGGCTAGTAGCATTGACTAATTGCCTTTCTATCTCATTCATATTTTCTGCTCTTTATTAAGCAAAGCAGACTTTGTATTCACTGAATACTTAAATGATGAAAAGGGGGGTACCTTATTTCCAGAGTGTCCTCACTGCCACCCAGTCCTGTAAGAAGGATCTCCCATCCCGAGGGACATCATATTTCGCTATCCTGTCTTACGTTGTAATCCTGAAGTTGATTTCCAAAAAGCTTTGAATTGTGCTTCCTCCATATCATGTGAATACAGATGTACAGTTTATATATACAGACGGTGGACATAACACTTAGGCTGACTCGGACGTAAGTGCTCTCTCAGTGCTCTCGTTGAAGTGAAGAGTAGTTGTCCGAACACGAAGGTAGTATTATTGAAATGTCAGTCTTCGGACTTGGCTGTTGTGGAAATAAGAAACTCACTTTCATCTTTCTGTGTTCTTAATTCAGAAAAGTGAGATATATTAAGCATTACTGGGATAACAGTGTCTTCTTTTTACTTGCTGTCAGTACAAATGGTGATTGATTGAGGAGGTGCTGTAGAAGTTGTTTATGGAGACATCAGTTTGTTTACATAGGAAAATATAGGCCCTCATTATGACATTGGCAGTAAATCCCACTTACCGCCACGCTGACTGCCACCAACTTACCACCGCCGCGGCGGATATCCGTTCACCATATTATGACACACATACACCAATCCGTCACTATTCAGCCACTTACACAAATCCGCCACACCAAAAGTCAGTGATAAACTGGCGGTATCAAAACCCACACCGTTACACCAACAGAACAACACCCACCACATTATGACCCACGAATCAACACAGCAGACATTCAACTGCAGTAAACCATTGGCGGTACATACCACTGTGCTCAAAATTGACTCACACAAACAAAACTACACCACATTGGACAATTCAAACAACACACACCTGACACCCAAACACACACCACACCCACACCACTATAAAACACACGCTCACATTACCCACAACCCTTTACCATTACAAACAATTGCCACCAGAGAGACAGCAAGACACCTGACACAACCAGAGCCATACACTACTCACACCTATATACTACTCATGTACCCCACATCACACACCCCAACACTTTACCCAACACACCCTCACCTACATACCTCACTCAACAACCATGGCACCACAAAGACACCCCCGCTTCACAGAGGAGGAGCTGAGGGTCATGGTGGAGGAAATCATCAGGGTAGAGCCACGGTTATTTGGAGCATGGGTGCAGCAGATATCGATAACTAGGAAGATGGAGCTATCGCGGAGAATCGTGGACTGGGTCAACACTGTGGGACAGCACCCAGAAACTAGGGATGACATCAGGAAGAGGTGGAACGACCCACCGGGGACGGTACATTCCATTATAGCAAGACACCAGCTCGCTGTACAGAGGTCTGGCGGTGGACCCCAACCTCCTCCCCCACAACTAAAAAAATGAGAGGAGCAAGTCTTGGCAATCCTGCATCCTGAGGTCCTGGCTGGAGTAGGAGGAGGAATGGACTCTGGTAAGTCAACTCTCCACTATTATCACCCCCCCTACTTGCATGCCATCACATACCCCCACCCTCACCCTCACTCCCATCACTCCACCACTTCCCACACACCCCACCATTGCATCTCACTCATCCCAATGCCAAGCCCTGCATGCTCTACCAATGCATGGACACCACTCGCAGCCCTGCGTGGACATTCATCACTAAAGCATGCACACTATAGAGAACTAATCATCCCACCATACACCAACGTGCACAAGTAAAAGCTGCCAGGGCAAATACAACCAAAGAGGGCAAGCCACGGATGCACAATATGTCAGACACAGAAACCATAACACATCATTTACATCCCCACAGGTACCCCAGCCAATGTCAGCAGAAAGGAGGTGCCAGCAATATCCAGTCCTCCAACAGAAAAGGCCCACAATGATAACACCAACTCTGGTCTTCTGGATCTGGATGACCAACCTGGCCCATCAGGGACCTCTGGACAGCCGGTTACCCAGGGCCAGTCACACACCACCACAGAGCCTCCCCCATCAGGAAAAAACACCACAGCACCCACCCCGCGTACCCGCACCTATGTCCCCAGGACACGTCAATCAGCAGTGTGTCCACCTATACAGGGACCCCAGGGCACACCTCATACCCAAGACAATCAGGGACCTGGGGTCAGTAGCAGAGGGCACAGGGTTCAGGGGACAGAGGCACAGGCCAACAGGGAAACTGGGAGGACTGCTGTGCGCCAGGGGAGGAAAGGCCCAGGGAAACGACTCTCCAGGAGGTACTTGCAGAGATCCTGGGAGCATATCAACATTCCCAGGACATGATGGGCCAGGTCCTGGACAATGTGCAGGAGAACAGCCGGCTACAGGTGGAACAGTACCAGGGGATCAGGGAGGACTTGCAGGCCATCAAAAACACCCTGATCTCTATAGCAGGGGTGCTGACAGACATGGCCAATATTATGAGGGAGGCAGTCACACAACAGCGGTTCCCTGCCACTAGCCGGACATCTGAACAGCCTTTCACCTCCGCTGCCGCTAGTGGACAGGAGGCCCCGCCACAGGACTCACAGGACCCCTGCAGAAGGAGAACCACCCTGCAAACATTCCCTGCGATCCAGACAGAAGCCAGCGCCACTTCCCAAGGCGCCGTCAGGAAATGAGACTCTCCTGATTGTCACCCTTGTGTCCCACTCAGTCACCCTGTTCACCTTGAACTGCCATTGCTCTCCTTCCTATGTCCCCTTGGGCAATGCACCTGTGCTACAAACAGACTGGAACAATACCCTGGACTTTCCTCCATCATCACCCCATTCCATTGTACTTGCCCCTTTATATTTTAGCACTTCAGTAAACACCCTCGGAAAAAAAACAAGTATGCAGTATGTAAAATCTTTCAAGTATGTATTAATTGAAACAGGTACTAACACTGTAATTCAACTGTACAGAAAATGAGCATAGATTAATAACCTGTATCTGGCTGCAGTGATCACACCAGGAGTATATGTGAGGTCACCAACATCTTCTGCAAAATTAATTGGCAAAGGCTACAGTAAGTGGGCATAGAAGTGTGAAAAAACAGCATGTCAGTGCCACAGATATTCAAACAAATGTCATAGAAAAGTGAAGCAACACTGTCTTAACTGTGTGTCATTGGACGTATTGTCTGATCACTGATGTTCTGTTGTCCTCATCTTCATCCTCTGCCTCCTCATCCTCACTGTCCACAGGGTCCACTGCTGCAACACAGAAAAGGCACATGGCATCTCAGGGCAAGGTTGCGCAACATGCAGCATGCCACTACTATCTGGCAGACCTTCGTGGGTGAGTAGCACAGGGATCCACCTGTCAGATGCAGGCATCTGAACCTGGCCTTCAGGAGGCCGCAGGTTCTTTCAATGATCCTTCTGGTTCGCCCATGTGCCTCATTATAACGTTCCTCTGCCATGTCATGGCATTCCTCACAGGGGTCAGCAGCAATGATAGGTTGGGGTAACCAGAGTCACCTGCAAATTATGAGGGACATTTAGCCACACATCATCCCATATGGCCCACACCATACCCATACCCCAACATCTACTGGGTGGGAACCAAGGCTCACCTATTAGCCACACCCTGTGCCTCTGTAGTTGGCCCAACACATTTGGGATGCTGCTATTCCTCAGGACAAAGGCATCATGCACCAACCCAGGATACTTAGCATTGACGTGGGAGATGTACTGGTCCGCCAAGCACACCATCTGTACATTCATAAAGTGGAAACTCTTCCTATGTCTGAACACCTGCTCATTCTGATGGGGGGGGGACAAATGAAATATGTGTTCCATTGTGGGAAAGTACCATCTTGCCTGGGATGTTACCCCCATTTTTACTTGTGTGTCAGTTTGTTTTTGCCTGTCTCACTGGGATTCTGCTAGCCAGGACCCCAGTGTTCATAGTTGTGGCCTGAATGTGTTCCCTGTGTAGTGCCTAACAGTGTCACTGAGGCTCTGCTAACCAGAACCTCAGTGCTTATGCTCTCTCTATCTTTAAAATGGTCACTGCAGGCTAGTGACCATTTTTACCAATTCTTATTGGCACACTGGAACACCCTTATAATTCCCTAGTATATGGTACCTAGGTACCCAGGGTATTGGGGTTTCAGGAGATCCTTATGGGCTGCAGCATTTCTTTTGCCAACCATAGGGAGCTCAGACAATTCTTACACAGGACTGCCACTGCAGCCTGAGTGAAATAACGTCCATGTTATTTCACAGCCATTTTACACTGCACTTATGTAACTTATAAGTCACCTATATGTTTAACCCTCACTTAGTGAAGGTTAGGTGCAAAGTTACTAAGTGTGCGGGCACCCTGGCACTAGCCAAGGTACCACCACATAGTTCAGGGTAATTTCCCCGGACTTTGTGAGTGCAGGGACACCATTACACGTGTGCACTACATATAGGTCAATACCTATATGTAGCTTCACAATGGTAACTCTGAATATGGCCATGTAACATGTCTAAGATCATGGAATTGTCCCCCCATGCCAAATCTGGTATTGGGGTGCCAATCCCATGCATCCCCGGGGCTCCAGCATGGACCCCGGGTACTGCCAAACTAGCTCTCTGGGGTTTTCACTGCAGCTACCGCTGCTGACAACCCACAGACAGGCTTCTGCCCTCCTGGTGTCTGGGAAGCCCAGTCCCAGGAAGGCAGAACAAAGAATTCCCTCCGAGAGAGGGTGTTACACCCTCTCCCTTTGGAAATAGGTGTTAAGGGCTGGGGAGGAGTAGCCTCCCCCAGCCTCTGGAAATGCTTTGAAGGGCCCCGATGGTGCCCTCCTTGCATAAGCCAGTCTACACCGCTTCAGGGATCCCCCAGCCCCTGCTCTGACGCGAAACTGGACAAAGGAAAGGGGAGTGACCACTCCCCTGTCTATCACCACCCCAGGGGTGGTGCCCAGAGCTCCTCCAGTGTGTCCCAGACCTCTGCCACCTTGAATGCAGAGGTGTGAGGGCACAATGGAGGCCTCTGAGTGGCCAGTGCCAGCAGGTGACGTCAGAGAGCCCTCCTAATAGGTGTTTACCTGACTAGGTGGCCAATCCTCCTCTGCGGCCTAGTTAGGGTCTCTCCTGTGGGCTTCTCTTCGGATAACGAATGCAAGAGCTCACCAGAGTTCCTCTGCATCTCCCTCTTCGACTTCTGCCAAGGATCGACCGCTGACTGCTCCAGGACGCCTGCAAAACTGCAACAAAGTAGCAAGAAGACTACCAGCGACACTGTAGCGCCTAATCCTGATGGCTTTCTCGACTGTTTCCTGATGGTGCATGCTCTGCGGGCTGTCTGCCTTCACCCTGCACTGGAAGCCAAGAAGAAATCTCCTGTGGGTCCATGGAATCTTCCCCCTGCTAATGCAGGCACCAAACGTCTGCTTCACCGATCCTCTGGGTCCCCTCTCATCGTGACGAGCGTGGTCCCTGGAACACAGGAGCTAGATCCAAGTGACCCCGACAGTCCAGTGGGCCATCTGTCTGAATTTGGTGGAGGTAAGTCCTTGCCTCCTCACGCCAGACAGTAATCCTGTGTACTGCGTGAATTGCAGCGGCTAGGGCTTCTGTGCACTTTTGCAAGGAATCCTTTGTGCACAGCACAACCCAGGTCCCCAGCACTCCTTTCTGCATTGCTCAACTCGCTGAGTTGACCACCGGCTTCGTGGAACCCTCTTTTGTAGTGTTGAGATGACCGCCATGCTCAGTTTTTTTGAACCCGTTTTGAAGTACTTCTGTGTATACTGCCTGCTTCTGCGTGGGCTCTCTGTGTTGCTGAGCACCCCCTCTGTCTCCTCCTCCAAGGGGCGACCTCCTGGTCCTTCCTGGCCCCAGGCAGCACCCATTTTCTTCAACTGCAACCTTTGCAGCTAGCAAGGCTTGTTTGCAGTATTTCTTCATGGAAACAACTCTGCATCCTTCAGCACACCGTATGACATCTTCTGTGCAAAGGAAAAGTTCCTGGCATCTTCCGTTGCTGCAGAATCTTCAGCTTCTTTCACCCAGAGGCAGACATTTTGCACCTTCATCCGGGATTTAGTGGGCTCCTGCACCCCCAGACACTTTTGTGACTCTTGGACTTGGTCCCCTTCCTTTGCAGGTCCTCAGGTCCAAGAATCCGTCTTCAGTGCTTTGCAGTCAGTTGTCGTCTTTGCAGAATCTCCTATCACGACTTTATTGCGTTTCAGGGGAAGTAGGGTAACTTTACTCCTACTTTTGAGAGTCTTGGGGTGGGGTATCTTGGACACCCTTAGTGGTTTCTTACACTCCCAGGAACCCTCTACACACTACACTAGGCCTGGGGTCCTTAAGTGGTTCGCATTCCACTTTCTTAGTATATGGTTTTTGTTGCCCCTAGGCCTATTGTATCCTATTGTATTCTACAGTGTTTGCACTACTTTTCTTTCTGTTTACTTACCTGATTTTGGTTTGTGTGTATATTTTGTGTATTTTACTTAGCTCCTAAGGGAGTATATCATCTGAGATATGTTTGGCACATTGTCACTAAAATAAAGTACCTTTATTTTTAGCAACTCTGAGTATTGTGATTCTTATGATATTGTGCTATATAATATAAGTGGTATAGTAGGAGCTTTGCATGTCTCCTAGTTCAGCCTAAGCTGCTCTGCTATAGCTACCTCTATCAGCCTTAGCTGCTAGAACACTACTAATCTACAAATAAGGGATAACTGGACCTGGCACAAGGTGTAAGTACCAGCAGGTACCCACTATAAGCCAGGCCAGCCTCCTACATCCATCAATCGCCCCAATTATGTTGGGGATATGTCTCATTGCATAGAACTCGGCCTTCACTGTGGCCAAATATTCAATCTGGGGGAAAACAATGTACCTGCACATGTGCTTAATCAGGGCAGACAACACTCTTGTTAGCACTATTGAGAATATTGGCTGTGACATTCCTGCTGCCAAGCCCACTGTCACTTGGAAAGAACCAGTTGCCAGGAAATGGAGCACTGATAGAACTTGCACGAGAGGGGGGATCCCAGTGGGGTGACGGATAGAAGATATCAGGTCAGGCTCCAATTGGGCAGACAGCTCTGTGATTGTGGCCCTGTCAAGTCTATAGGTGAGGATAATGTGCCTGTCCTCCATTTTTGCCAAGTCCACCAGGGATCTGTACACAGGGGTATGTCTCCATCTCATATTCATCCGTAGCGGTAGCAATCTATGGGGCAAAAGTGTGAGGAGCCGGTCACAAACTGTACAATGGGGCTACAACAGAACTTTGCATGCTGTTAACTTGTAATGGGTCAGTGTGATTTGTACAGTATGTCGTAATTTCACCAGTGATGCAGCCTGTGTGGAGGGACAGGTGGAAGTGAGGTAATTCCGCTGACGTTGTGCGCCGTTGCAGGAGGTGGTCGGTAATCACTGTGCAACTCCTCATTGGTTAACATTGGGCCATATGGGGTACAGTGGCCAATGGTGATCAACGCCGGCGGTGACGGTGTGCACCGCCGCAGACGTGACCGCCATTTTCTATCTGATCCCTCACTTGCTACCTGATCTTTAACAGGAGAGGACGTACACTGCATGTGCTGCTGTGACCTGTATCTGGAACCTACCATGGCCCGTGTGACTGGGGAAAGGGCCCCAGCCTTCACTTCAGCAGAGTTGAAGAGACTGGTGGATGGGGTCCTACCCCAGTACGGACTGCTGTATGGGCCTCCAGACCAACAGGTGAGTACACTGTGGGCATGATGCATTTGGCATGAATGCATTGAGTGGTGTGTGTGAAGGCCTTGTGTTGTGGGGCCCAGTCGTCACCACACACACTTGTGTTGGAAAAGAATCCAGGCCACATGTCCTGAAGGTGAAGGAGCCTGCACCAAGCAGCCTCAAGACAAAGGAGCCTGCCCCAGCTGCCGGGAAGACCAAGGAGCCTGCCCCAGCAGCTGCTAAGAAGGTAAATGAGCCTGCCCCAGCTGTCAGGAAGACCAAGGAGCCTGCACCAGCAGGCAGGAAGACCAAGGGGCCTGAGGCAGGAGGCAGGAAGAGCAAGGAGCCCGGGGCAGGAACTGCGACGGAGCCCCCACCACCAACCATGGTTGTGCAACCATCTGAGGTTGCAGGGAATGGGCAGGAGGCTCCCCCTTCAGCAGCACCACCACCTCCAGTGAGCAGCCGCCTGAGGTTGCAGGGGATGGGCAGGAGCCTTCCCCCCCAGCAGCACCACTACCTCCAGTGGGCAGCTGTCCGAGGGTGAAGGGGATGGGCAGGAGCCTCCCCCAACCAGCAGCACCACCACCTCCAGTGGGCAGCCGTCCGAGGTTGCAGGGGATGGGCAGGAGACTTCCCTCACCGGCAGCACCAGTACCTCCAGTGAGCAGCCGTCCGAGGTTGCAGGGGATGGGCAGGAGCCCACCCTACCAGCAGCACCACCACCTCCACTGAACAGCTGTCACCACTGGCAGACGGTATGTAATCCTGCCTCTATGTCCTGCTGTACGGCCTGCCCCCTGAACATCCAGTGGGTACTACACCCACCTGAGAGACTGTGACCTTGCACTCCCCAGGATCAAGAACACAGGGCACGAGGCCCCCTCCAGAACCAGTGGGTATGACACCCACATCGCCAAGACACCCCAGGATCGAGAACACAGGGCACGAGGCTCCCTTTAGAACCAGTGGGTATGACACCCACATCGCCAAGACTCCCCAGGATCAAGAACACAGGGCACGAGGCCCCCTCCAGAACCAGTGGGTAGGACACCCACATCGCCAAGACTCCCCAGGATCAAGAACACAGGGCATGAGGCCCCCTCCAGAACCAATGTATATATGTTTTATCTTGCCTTAGTTATTTATCTTGATGTGTTGCTCTCATTACATTCACTTTTGCGAAATCGTTTTGTCCTTGCATTAGTCATCCGAGTTACGGGGTAAAAATGTTTTTGTGATGCAGCTGATTGTGTGTAATGTGTTGGGGGTGTGTGAGTGGTGCGTGTGTGTGTCACTGTCATTTTCCTCCCTCCTTCCCTTGTGTGCTAGGTGGCTTTACTCACCGTCATCGTCTTCTCCGGCATGATGTTCGTGGTGGAGCAGCATGTAGAATATCATGGGGAAGACAGGCAGTTCAGGCTCCATGGCGGCGTGGTTGTTCCCTATATCTCCAATGGTGAGTCCTTTCCCTTCTGAGCTCTGTTTCTGCCAGGCTTTTGATGTCGTTGGTACCGCATCAGAAAAGGTGGCGGTTTCCTGTGTCTTAATACGGTGGGTGGAACATTGACTTCCGCCTGGCTGTAGATGGCTACCGCTGTGGTGGCTTTTGTTACCACCCTGGCGGTCGGTGTGGTACATTGGCTGTCTATTGGAGATCTTTCCGCCATGGTCATGATTTGGCGGTAATTACCGCCGGCCTGTTGGTGGTATTACCGCCAACAGTAACCACCAGGGTTGTAATGAGGGCCATAGTTTGTTCCTTTTCTCATTTTTCCCTGTTTTAATTATTTTCCTTCCTATACCTTGATTACTCTCTGTATGTGTCAGCATACAGATATCAGGAATGCTTGTAACATTCCTCTATCCATTATATAATCACTGTCCTCCAAATTCATGCAAATTTTATTTTTGCAAAATAGAGTCTATCATAAGATCTTACACATACACGGTAGGAAACTAGATTATTATTTTGGGGCTGGTGGGTTACTACCCAAATCAACAGTGTGTACATAAAGGGCCTTTTTACGACCTTGACGGAGGTGTTTCCTCGATCACAAATGTGGCGGATATCCCGTCCGCTGTATTATGATCTCATTATATTCAATGAAGATCGTAATACGACGGACGGGATATCCATCACATTTGTGATGGAGGAAACTCCTCCATCAAGGTCATAATAAGGCCCATAATCTAGTCCACATGCACGAGGGCCTTCAGCACTATTTGTCTTTTATTTTCAATAGGCAGCCACACTTTGTACTTACCAGATTTCCTTTTACTTTAACCCCTAGATTGCCTTGGACGAGGTAATCTTTATTTTAGGCCATTTCTGCCCCCCCTGGGGGCAGATCGGCCTCTTGTTATTAGGCTGATCTGCCCCCAGGGGGGCAGAAACCTCTAGGCGCCAGGACAATTTTTTTTGTGTGTTTTGTTTTGTTTGTTTGTTTTTTTAGAGATGGGGAGCGACCCATTAGGCAAGGGTCGCTCCCCTGGGGGGCAAATTGTATTTAGGCCATTTCTGCCCCCTTTGGGGGCAGATCGGCAGATTTTTGCCATGCCAATCTGCCCCCAAGGGGGGCAGAAACTACTAGGCACCGGGGATTTTTTTTTTGGTGCCAATGTCACGCAGGGGGAGTGACCCCGTAGGGAAGGGTCGCTCCCGGGGGAAGGGGGGGGTGGGGAGGCAAATTTATTTTAGGCCATTTCGGCCTATTGTTATTAAGCCGATCTGCCCCCAGGGGGGACAGAAACCTCTAGGCGCCAGGGCAAATGTTTTTTTTGTGTTTTTTTTTTGTTTGTTTGTTTTTTTAGAGATGGGGAGCGACCCATTAGGCAAGGGTCACTCCCCTGGGGGGCAAATTTTATTTAGACCATTAGGTCAATCTGCCCCCAAGGGGGCAGAAACCACTAGGCACCGGGGATTTTTTTTTGGGCGCCAATGTCACGCAGGGGGAGCGACCTCGTAGTCAAGGGTCGCTCCCGGGGGGTTTGGGGGGTGGTTTGGGCAAATTTATTTTAGGCCACTTCTGCCCCCCCGGGGGCAGATCGGCCTATTGTTATTAGGCCGATCTGCCCCCAGGGGGGGCAGAAACCTCTAGGCCCAGGGCAAAAAAAAATTGTGTGTGGTTTTTTGTGTGGTTTTTTTAGAGATGGGGAGCGACCCATTAGGCAAGGGTCGCTCCCCTGAGGGGCAAATTGTATTTAGACCATTTCTGCCCCCCTTGGGGGCAGATCGGCCGATTTTAGGTCAATCTGCCCCCAAGGGGGCAGAAACCACTAGGCACCGGGGATTTTTTTGGGCGCCAATGTCACACAAGGGGAGCGACCCCGTAAGCAAGGGGAGCTCCGGGGGGGGTTGGGGGGGGCGGGGGGACAAATTTATTTTAGGCCATTTCTGCCTCCCCGGGGGCAGATCGGCTTTTTATTAGGCCGATCTGCCCCTCCAGGGGAGGGCAGAAACCTCTACGCACCAGGGCAAATTTTATTTTTGTGGGGGTTTTTTTGTTTGTTTTTTTAGAGATGGGGAGCGACCCATTAGGCAAGGGTCGCTCCCCTGGGGGGCTAATTGTATTTAGACCATTTCTGCCGCCCTTGGGGGCAGATCGGGCGATTTTAGGTCAATCTGCCCCCAAGGGGGCTTAAACCACCAGGCACCGGGGATTTTTTTTTTTGGCGCCAATGTCACACAAGGGGAGCGACCCCGTAGGCAAGGGTCGCTCCCGGGGAGGGATTGGGGGGGTAAATTTATTTTAGGCCATTTCTGCCCCCCTGGGGCCGGCTGAGCTAGAGGCCAAAATCCACAGGTAGGCACTTTGCAAAAAACACCTCTGTTTTCTGTGAAAAAATGTGGTGTCCACGTTGTGTTTTGGGCCATTTCCTTTCGTGGGCGCTAGGCCTACCCACACAAGTGAGGTACCATTTTTATCAGGAGACTTGGGGGAACGCTGGGTGGAAGTAAATTTGTGGCTCCTCTCAGATTCCAGAACTTTCTGTCACCGAAATGAGTTGAAAACGTGTTTTTTTAGCCAAGTTTTGAAGTTTGCAAAGGATTCTGGGCAACAGAACCTGGTCAGAACCCCACAAGTCACCCCATCTTGGATTCCCCTAGGTCTCTAGTTTTCAAACATGCACAGGTTTGGTAGGTTTCCCTAGGTGCCGGCTGAGCTAGAGGCCAAAGTCTACAGGTAGGCACTTTGCAAAAAACACCTCTGTTTTCTGTCAAAAATTGTGATGTGTCCACGTTGTGTTTTGGGGCATTTCCTGTCGCAGGCGCTAGGTCTACCCACACAAGTGAGGTATAATTGTTATCGGGAGACTTGGGGGAACGCTGGGTGGAAGGAAATTTGTGGCTCCTCTCAGATTCCAGAACTTTCTGTCACCGAAATGTGAGGAAAATGTGTTTTTTTAGCCAAATTTTGAGGTTTGCAAAGGATTCTGGGTAACAGAACCTGGTCAGAGCCCCACAAGTCACCCCATCTTGGATTCCCCTAGGTATCTAGTTTTCAAAAATGCACAGGTTTGGTAGGTTTCCCTAGGTGCCGGCTGAGCTAGAGGCCAAAATCTACAGGTAGGCACTTTGCAAAAAACACCTATGTTTTCTGTCAAAAAATGTGATGTGTCCACGTTGTGTTTTGGGGCATTTCCTGTTGCGGGCGCTAGGCCTACCCACATAAGTGAGATATCATTTTTATCGGGAGACTTGGGGGAACGCTGGGTGGAAGGAAATTTGTGGCTCCTCTCAGATGCCAGAACTTTCTGTCACCGAAATTTGCGGAAAATTTGTTTTTTTAGCCAAATTTTGAGGTTTGCAAAGGATTCTGGGTAACAGAACCTGGTCAGAGCCCTACAAGTCACCCCATCTTGGATTCCCCTAGGTCTCTAGTTTTCAAAATTGCACAGGTTTGGTAGGTTTCCCTAGGTGCCGGCTGAGCTAGAGGCCAAAGTCTACAGGTAGGCACTTTGCAAAAAACACCTCTGTTTTCTTCAAAAAAATGTGATGTGTCCACGTTGTGTTTTGGGGCATTTCCTGTCACGGGCGCTAGGCCTACCCACACAAGTGAGGTATCATTTTTATCGGGAGACTTGGGGGAACGCTGGGTGGAAGGAAATTTATGGCTCCTCTCAGATTCCAGAACTTTCTGTCACCGAAATGTGAGGAAAACGTGTTTTTTTAAGCCAAATTTTGAGGTTTGCAAAGGATTCTGGGTAACAGAACCTGGTCAGAGCCCCACAAGTCACCCCATCTTGGATTCCCCTAGGTCTCTAGTTTTCAAAAATGCATAGGTTTGGTAGATTTCCCTAGGTGCTGGCTGAGCTATAGGCCAAAATCTACAGGTAGGCACTTTGCAAAAAACACCTCTGTTTTCTGTCAAAAAATGTGATGTGTCCAGGTTGTGTTTTGGGGCATTTCCTGTCGCGGGCGCTAGGCCTACCCACACAAGTGAGGTATCATTTTTATCGGGAGACTTGGAGGAACATAGAATAGCAAAACAAGTGTTATTGCCCCTTGTCTTTCTCTACATTTTTTCCTTCCAAATCTAAGAGAGTGTGTAAAAAAGACGTCTATTTGAGAAATGCCCTGTAATTCACATGCTATTATGGTCACCCCGGAATTCAGAGATGTGCAAATAACCACTGCTCCTCAACACTTTATCTTGTGCCCATTTTGGAAATACAAAGGTTTTCTTGATAGCTATTTTTCACTCTTTATATTTCAGCAAATGAATTGCTGTATACCCGGTATAGAATGAAAACGCACTGCAGGGTGCAGCTCATTTATTGGCTCTGGGTACCTAGGGTTCTGGATGAACCTACAAGCCCTATATATCCCTGCAACCAGAAGAGTCCAGCAGACGTAACAGTATATTGCTTTAAAAAATCTGACATTGCAGGAAAAAGTTACAGAGTAAAACGTAGAGAAAAATTGCTGTTTTTTTCACCTCAATTTCAATATTTTTCTTTTTCAGTTGTTATTTTCTGTAGGAAACCCTTGTAGGATCTACACAAATTACCCCTTGCTGAATTTAGAATTTCGTCTACTTTTCAGAAATGTTTAGGTTTCTGGGATACAGTATTGGTTTCACACCCTTTTCTGTCACTGACTGGAAGGAGGCTGAAAGCACAAAAAATCGTAAAAATGGGGTATGTCCCAGTAAAATGCCAAATTTGTGTTGAAAAATTGGGTTTTCTGATTCAAGTCTGCCTGTTCCTGAAAGCTGGGAAGCTAGTGATTTTAGCACTGCAAACTCTTTGTTGATGCCATTTTCAGGGAAAAAAACACAAGCCTTATCTGCAGCCACTTTTTCCCATTTTTTTAAAAAAAAACGAAATTTTCACTGTATTTTGGCTAATTTCTTGGCCTCCTTCAGGGGAACCCACAAAGTCTGGGTACCTCTAGAATCCCTAGGATGATGGAAAAAAAAGGACGCAAATTTGGCTTGGCTAGCTTATGTGGACAAAAAAGTTATGAGGGCCTAAGCGCGAACTGCCCCAAACAGCCAAAAAAAGGCCTGGCACAGGAGGGGGAAAAGGCCTAGCAGCGAAGGGGTTAATACCATTCTTGGTGGGATATCCAGCGAAATAGTTGCACTTTTGAAGACTTGAGGCCTTGACCCTGGAATGGCAAATCTGTTCAGTCGACCCTGCATATTATGGGGGTCATGGTGCCGGCAGTCTGGCGGTCCCAGAGGTTGTAATCCGCCAGGGCAGTGCAGCCCTGGGGATTACGAGTACCCATCCGCCTGCCTGTCCACCATGGAAAGGCTGGTGGAATGGGTGTATCAGGGGGCCCCCGCACTGCCCAGGCCCTTGGCATGGGTAGTGCAGGGGCCACCATGCACAGCCCCATCACGCATTCCACTGCCCGAATTACAGGCAGTGGAATGCGCGACGGGTGCTGCTGCACCAGCTGCACAGCCACATTGCAGCCAGCTCCATTAGGAGCCGGCTGCAATGTTAAGGCCCTGTTCCCCAGCTGGGCCGGCGGGCGGAAACATTGTTTCTGCCCAATGGTCCAGCGGGGAACCCATAATAGGGCCGGAGGGGTTCAGGCAGCCCGTATGGCCTGATGGCGGTATGGCAATGGTGGGCAGAATGTCATAACAAGGCCCTATGTTTTTTGCTCTTTTTATCAGATACCTTTAACAAAGGTTTCATTGCCACTTTTCAAGGTTTTTAAATTCAGTCAATACATACCTGCCGTGTTGTTTTACAACAGTTGCACAGTCCCCTTATACGTGCTCTGCGGCCTCTTTTATTTAGCAAATAATTAAACTATGAAAAGGTGCAATCATTTGAGATCACCTTGTATTTCGTTTATGAATTTTTGCACAGTTGTTCTATTATATTTGCACAGAGGGATTGTTATTTATTTGCTTGTTTGCACGGTCTCTTGCTTTTATGCTGCAGAAATGTACCAAATAAAGTTATACTTGACTGCCCATCTCAAGGTAAAATCTCAATCTTTGTCATTGTGAACTTTTAAAGTCACTAAAATAACCTGTGCTCAACCTTCTGGTAGCTATGGCAAACAGCAGGCAGGCTTAATTTAGGGCAATTTGTAAATTATTTATGCAGTACCAAAGCATTAATAAAGTTGAAATGCAAAACAATAGAAATCCCAAAACTAATTAGACAATTAAACTACAATTTAATAGATAGGACACCAACATTACAAACATCCAATAGGGGGAATTAGAGATATGAATTTTTAAAGTTTTAAGCAAAAATAGCACCAAAAAGCACAAATGTGCTAATGATAGTCAGTGGTTGCAGTAGTACCGATCCTAGGCTAACTTTGGCTCTGAACACAATAGAGTGCTTTTGAGATCAAAGATTTTTTTTTGGGACCCCAGTCCTTTACGTCTCAATCCATCACAGAAGTATAATTCTAAAGCCCTCTGTGACTTTAGGGGTGGTACCTAGAGACTCACATGGTGTCAGACACAAGCCAAACAGCAGGGTATAGTCCAGGTTCAGTTATCAGTGGTCAGCTGGTCAGTTGCAGGAAAATACCTCTTGTAACTTGGTGTGTCCCTGTACCTTTTACAGGAGGTCAATGTTATGACCCTTGGAGTCCACGTCGTCATCCTGGGTACATGAGAGAGCAGGTCCACTCCTTTCGGGGTTCTTCTCAGGTCACGACAGCAGCTTCAGTCATTTTTTTTATCTTTCTCAGGTCCAGGAGTATCTTAATGTGGGTGCCTGCAGAAGCCACATTTATGCTTGGCACAAGGTAGTCTGTCGGCATGACTCCTGGGCACACCCTAACCGAGGGGGTAAAGGTTTCTGGAGCCCATCCTACTCACTTTGAGCATTTTCAAGGTGGTGCATGTTTTCAGTCACACTAAATTTGGGCTCTTAGGGCTGGAGGGTGTGGGTGGGGAGTGCACTTGTACCAACCAACTGAGGAGTGTACTCACTTGGGTACGACTTGGGTATGACTACACAATCTGTTTGTACTCTTGTTCATAAGAAACAAGTGATGATGCCCAATCGAACCAGTAGGGTGATCAAACATGACAAACGTTTTGTATAAATGTGGCGTTTGCTAACTAGTAGTGTGTAGGAGCCATTTTATAGATCATCCAAAATACAGGTCTGTAGTTTCAAGTGATCAAGAACCATGCACATCACACAAGACAAGATTTCAGACATCATATTTGTTTACATACGTTTACATATTGTTAAGTGTGCAGGAGCTACACAATCATTTTTTCTCCTTCCCGTAGCTTTCACAATCAGCACTGCCGTGATCAACCAATCACCAATACTGGCTGATTTACAACTGTTCTGAAGTCATGAAATGTTACTGTAAAAACAGGATGAAATGTTCAGTGTTTTAAGATATGTCATTGGAGTTTATTGTCATATATGATACACTAGTTTTGATATTTTTTGTACTTAAGAACACTGAAGGAGGCAGAGAAGCCATCATTTTTCAGACATATGTTCACAACTTTGTACATTTTTTTATTTTGTGTTTTAAAATGTAGACTAATTTCTTTACATTGAATAAAGTATCTAAAAGCAGCCTGTTGTCTTAGAGAATTTACTCACAGAATAAAACCAGGTTATCACCCTGTGAAGGAAGGTCTCTTGCAATTCATTTTCATAAACCTGGTTGGGATTAAAGTCTACCAGTGAGATTTTCCTGCAAAAGAGTGTTGATTATACAATGGTCCCCCCTGAGGAACCAGGATGGCTTTAGTGCTGGTGGCGCCTGATGCAACAAATATTTTTGACGTCCATCCCCATCCATGACCTCCTTCTCCACGGATTCCCTTACTAGCACCCTCCAACAGTGCATTTTGTCTCTCCATAGCTTCTCTCTCCTATGCATCTCATTTGTTTTATAGGGCTAAACATACCCGTGTAGGGTGTCAGAGCACCTTGCATCACACACACATTATACATAGAAAATGAATCATACATGTGTAAACCTGTTTATTGGAAATGTTACATGAACCAATTAGGATTACAAGGTGTAGGAATCAGATGTCGTCCATACACATAAAATACAATTCTGTGATCTGCATGGTACATGTTCTTTGCAACAGGCATATTAACCTTCTGTCAGAACTGCCACTAGATAAAACTCATGTCTCTCTAGCAGGAACATTAATAACCATAGTTATCTTGATATTTTTATTGTGGCTATACTGTGCCTGAAAACTAACTGAAACACAAGGAACTCTGCAAACGTTGCTTATAAACCAGTAAGTTATTTATAAACACAGCACCCCCCAGGTCAACGCCAGGTGCAGAGGTACTGGTCGCACTGCCCTAGAGCCGACCCTATGGGGAACAGTGGGTGTGGGCCACGTAAATCAAACTTTCAAGTGGTTGATATGAAGAGAACCTATGATCCTAAAAACAACCCATGACCAATGCTTGCTTTACAGAGCGCAATTCACAAAGATTTATTAGCTTTATGCATTGCAATTATGTCTAGAAAAAGTTACACATGCATAAAATGTGTTATTCACAAAGTCACACTGCAAAGGTACACATACCTTAGCAACATATGCAGAAGTTACAAGTGTGTTTACAATGCATGTCTCAACTGTATTTCCTCAGCAGCCATAGCTCGTGTGTGTCTTTTAGCTGGGCCTTTCATTGTATATGTCTGATTATTGCTACAGGAATTTGAATGTCAAATGATGCAAAATCTTACACTTCATTGTGGGCGCACCAGATTAGACCCAGCCCAGGAGCTACCTTCCCTGAGACACATTTACTTTACACAAATTCACAAAACAGCTATTCTCCTTCATCCCCCCTGGGCATCAGAAGGAAAGGGGAGAACGTCTCAAGCACTAACAATAAAGTATAACATTCCTCATTTCTGTTTTCTTTCCATTGGATTTTGTAGGAAAATGAAACCATATTTATTATAATTCTATTTGCCCACAGGTGATGGTCGTGTGTGCTTTGTTGTTCTCAGGGCCTACGATGATATTTCAACATGTGCATATATTGTTATTTCTTTCTACAGGTTTGCATGCAGTCTCAAAATGCCTCCACTATATTCAGGGCCACTGGAATTTTGCAACAGGAGAGGGTTGAATTGTGTGTCAGGGTTGATGAAGCTGAAATGAAGGTTTTACATTTATTAGCGCATAAACGTAGTGTAGCAATAATCATGTGTGACTTTAACCGAACTAATAAAGATTGTACGGGGACAAAATATGCCCTCAGAGTAGTTTGCCAACATTTATAAGCGTGCTTTATATAACGTGATGTATTAGAATTGCACTAATCCGACATAATCATAAACGTGTGCTATGATTTGCTTGTTTGAAATGTTTTAGCTTAGCATTACTTTAGTGGAGGCTTTGGCCTAAGTTGTCTGGTCCCACGATTTAGATGCTCGTATTTTTCCAATGTGCTAATAAACGTGTATTTTTGCTTGAAGCTGTACTTTTCCACTGAGATCGTTCACATGCTTATCTTAAGGTTTCGTGCCAGCCTGGCATATTTTCTCTTTACTCCAAGGTCGATCTGCAGGTGCGGACAATGGAAGCTCTGAAAGTGAGTTAATTGGTATAAAATGTTGCAACTTGCGTACCCGTCTCCAAGGATAATGTATGCTTAAGTAAAAGCTTGAGAACTTTAGTTTTTGATTGGACAATTTGAAGCTAACCTATGAACCCTCCAATGGAAGACCCTACTGGATTTGAAGTGTTGTCTATTTAAACCAGGTGCACGAGAAGAAAGCAGCCACTATTGCTGTTACCAGCTTTTACCAGCTATTGCCCGACATTGCGCCATTCCGTAGCTATTATGGCCCACTTTGCTGCGACGCCATTTTGAAAGAGACTCTGATGCTTTCTCTAATCGAGAGAAAGAGACTTTAAATGATTCTTGCCCTAGAGACTTTAACTTTGATCCCTTTGCATGAAGTAGTAGTTTTATTTTGCCGCCGTGAGGCAATTGCCCCGTCCACCCCTGCTCCTTTGCCCTGTCCCATGCTGATCGAAACGGTACCCATGCTGATCGAGAAACGGTACCTGTGAGACGAAGACTTCCTTGAATGCTGATTGTAATTGGTAAATATGAAAGGAAATTGTAAAATTGCATTGTGTTTCTTTTAGGTAACCAACTGCTGATTTTTTATAAGAGCCCTAGTTAGGAGTTTTCTAAATTAATGTTGCTAAATTGTTTTTGCATGAAGTCCCACATGCCGATGCTAATTTGAGGTTAGATGAGGATTCCTTTTGTTGCACGATGCAATTTGAGACCTTGTTATGCTGACTAAATGTATGCAATTAGCTCATTACAGATTATAGTTTTAGTGATTTGCATTGCCATTATCGAATGCCTTGTTATTCAAATGCTGCATAGATTGCACTTGTTTCGTCGTTATGGACAGCTATTAATGTTCATTTATGTTTATCATTTGATGTTGAGACACATCTATATTGTGCTAGCTTTGTTAATATAGGGAAATAAATTCACTAACTTTGAATGAACTGGTGTGGTTATTCCTGACTGAAAGGTCAGGGTTCGCCGAAATGTATTCTGGATTAATTGTCAAGTGTTATGTTGATCAGGGTATTGCTTATGTTCGTTATTGATTATTGATTTGATTGAATTGACCGACATAGAGTAAGGAGAGTCCCACTTAGCCAAAAGATTCATCGGCCTAAAGAGCGTCCAAATACAAGTAAATTATTAGCACGGAACGCTCTATCAGTAGATGGTAGCAGAGGACGGTTTCGCCTTTTGGGACCCCGTACTCTTAAAGTACATGGTGTTGAATTAACGGTTACACCCTTTGAGACCCCACTCGAGAAGTTGAATTAGATTTTTCTTGGATAAAACAGATTGAGAGAATGATGATGGGCTAAGTCCACCGCGACTTTCCCGGGATCTCGGAGCTTGCGAATGGAGAGAATGGAGGTGTGGAATCGGCGTTGGCGGTACTAGTGATGGTATGAGTGAAGTTAGGGTTTTGCGCTTGCACAGCTTATTGCCGCAGATTGTGTGAAAAGGTTGCGAGGATTTTAGAGAATAGCGGAGGTGCGACTCCGAGTGTAGAAGTAGAGAAGTCGTCGAACTTCATAGAAAATAGCGGAGGTGCGACTCCGAGTGTGAGAGTAGGGAAGTCGTCGAACTTCATGTGCGTGTGGCGCTTTGTGCATAAAAAGGTCCACGTGGTTGTTGTTGTTGAGACGGGCCCTGCGAGGTCAAGAGACTCCGGAGTATGTTGTTTTATGTTGTGGTCTGGTCGGTTTAATAGGTTGATCGGGCGTGGTCAACGAGTCGGTACGTGTGTTAAGAGAGTGAAAGAAAACTTCGACTTCGGGCTTTGACAAAATTCTAAGTGCACTAGAATAGATCACTGACAAGTTGAGAGCAGTCTGCGGGTCAGATTTGCTTGCGAAAGTGGGGACCGAGAAAGATGGAATAACTGCCGAGGCTAGTGAAAAATCCCTAAGGTCCTGAAGCGATTGTGTTACCCTTCCTGTAGTAAACCGACAGATCTGTTTTATATTTTGGTAGCTCGCGATACATGCCAGAAGTTGTTACGAGAGGAGCTGAGTGAAGGAGGATTAGCCGCGAGGCTTTGTCAGCCGCAGTGTGTGTGAGTGTGACGTCACTAGGAGCCGCGCTGGGATAGGTTGGTTGCAGAGAAGGGTCGCGCACGGATTGGACGCAGTCCGTGGGGCTCGATTGGAAGGGGAAAGGCAAGCGAAGAGTATTCCGGGAATTAAAGTCACCTATTGATTACAAACTTTGTGAAATAAAAGACGAGAAAATGAAATTTTTTAAAGCATTAAGGAGTGCGATGAAGGGGGAGTCTTACATTAAAGCGAGCGTAGGAGAGGAAACGCCACCCGAAGGCACACCAGCGTACATTGTAATGGAGGAAAAGGGGGTAGCTCCGTGCCTTTGGCTAAAGCAATGGCACAAGCTGACAGAGAAACATGGGAGCGTAGCGTTCCCGATCCATGGGACATTCAATATAAGGATCCTAGAGAATTTGAGATTCGCGATGTACGACATGAAGGTACCTCCAAGGCCAGCACAGTTTGAGGCTCTAGCGATTTGGGAACTGAGGGCTAGACAGCAACAGCAAAATAAGTTCGAGACCAGGATAAGAAAGGTAGAAAAGACACTAGCGGACGCTAGGTGGGATAATGCACAGAAGGTGTGGAGGTCAGATGTATTGCAGGGGATAAAATTGTTTCCCGCAATTACTAAGGAAGAAGAGGAGACAGGTAAGAAAGCTACCTGTAAGACAAACAGGAGGTGTTCCAAGGATAGAGAGGACGAGGAAAAGTTGAGAAGAGAAGAGGAGTTAGAGGATGAGGAGTTAATCATGCAGTTGCTGAACGACCGTCCACCACCTTATGCAGAGAGTGGACAAGGTCCAAGTACCAGTTCTGCCCCTCCGGCATCGGTACAGAACGGTGAAACTCAGAGTTCAGGAGCATCATCGGGATCTAAGGACCCGAGTTTACTGTTCACCCCGCAGATACCGCAGGTTAGGAGAATATATCCAGATGTGCCCATGTTGAAACCAGCAGAAAATTATCAGCCGCAGGTCCCAAGGTACTACAGCAGTGACAACAGTACGGGAATGATTCTAGATCCAACCACAATGGGAGGACAGAATGGTCACAACCCAACATTGGCACAAGCTGAATCAACCCAGTTTTTGATGCCTCAAAAGCAGATGCAGGGGGGAAACGCACATGCTCAGATGACGGGTAGTCAGATGGGCATGCCGGCAATGATGACCCATAGGGGGTGATTCTAACCCTGGCGGTCGGTGTTAAAGCGGCGGCCAACCCGCCAACAGGCTGGCGGTCCAAAAAATGGAATTCTGACCCTGGTGGGAACCGCCAACACAGCCCGCCAACTTAACACTCCGACCGCCGCGGCGGTACAGACAAACAGCGCGGCGGTCACCGCCAACAGGCAGGCGGCAGACAATGTACCGCCCACACTATCATAACTCACCAATCCGCCACCTTTTCCGGGGCGGGAGCACCGCCGATAAAAACACGGCGGAAACAGACTACGAACGGGAAAACGCTCACCTCTACGCACTCCACGAGGACGAAGGACAGCATGGAACCCAAATTGAACATCATACCTGCTCTCGTCTACCTTCTCATCTACCACGAGTACGAAGTCCGGCGCAGACGACAACGGTGAGTACTGCACCTACGACACACGGGAGGGGGAGGACGAAAGGTTACGGGCACACACATATGCGACCCCCCCCACCCCAATCATGTACTCACCAATGCAGAGCACCAAGTCACAGTGACACCACCCAAACACCCCTGAAAAATGCTAGGACATAATCATATTTGGAATAAATATTTATGTACCAAAAAGCTCCAGAAAATTAGCGTACAACCATGAAAGATATCCACAACAAAACTAATGACATACACATCAGTGTATGACTGAAGTACCAAGTCCTGCACATCCTACCAATTCAGCATGTCCGTGGGCCAAAGTCTTGAGAAACAAGGGCAAAGCCCACACAGGAGACCTGAGTCCTTTGGAGAGAACACTGCAGGGGCATCAGATGTAAAAACTACAGGCACCTCAGGGGGAAGGGAAGGGGGGGGCACCACAGCCACATGAGTCCACGACGCCAGATCCACGAGGAGCCACCATGCCCACCTTTCAATCCTGGGGAGTGCAAAGCCACAGTCTCTCAATGTCTCTACAGTGTGTGGGCTGCCCACTGTTCAATCCTGGGGAGTGCAAAGCCACAGTCTCTCAATGTCTCTACAGTGGGTGGCCTGCCCACTGTTCAATCCTGGGGAGTGCAAAGCCACAGTCTCTCAATGTCTCTACAGTTGGTGGGCTGCCCACTGTGCCATCCTGGGGAGTGCAAAGCCACAGTCTCTCAAGTCTCTGTAGTGGGTGGATTGCCCACTGGACCATCCTGGGGAGTGCAAAGCCACAGTCCATCATGTGGATGACAGTCTCCACTGGTCAAGGAGGAGGCATGGTGGGCACAATGAACCATCAACGGTGCTTGAGACGGCGGGGCCCAGCGGAGCGGTGCTTGAGACGGCGGGGCCCAGCGGAGCGGTGCTTGAGAGGAAGGGCCCAGCGGAGCGGTGCTTGAGAGGAAGGGCCCAGCGGAGCGGTGCTTGAGAGGAAGGGCCCAGCATAGCGGTGCTTGAGAGGAAGGGCCCAGCGGAGCGGTGCTTGAGACGGCGGGGCCCAGCGGAGCGGTGCTTGAGACGGCGGGGCCCAGCGGAGCGGTGCTTGAGACGGCGGGGCCCAGCGGAGCGGTGCTTGAGAGGAAGGGCCCAGCGGAGCGGTGCTTGAGAGGAAGGGCCCAGCGGAGCGGTGCTTGAGAGGAAGGGCCCAGCGGAGCGGTGCTTGAGACGGCGGGGCCCAGCGGAGCGGTGCTTGAGACGGCGGGGCCCAGCGGAGCGGTGCTTGAGACGGCGGGGCCCAGCGGAGCGGTGCTTGAGAGGAAGGGCCCAGCGGAGCGGTGCTTGAGAGGAAGGGCCCAGCGGAGCGGTGCTTGAGAGGAAGGGCCCAGCGGAGCGGTGCTTGAGACGGCTGGGCCCAGCGGAGCGGTGCTTGAGACGGCGGGGCCCAGCGGAGCGGTGCTTGAGACGGCGGGGCCCAGCGGAGCGGTGCTTGAGAGGAAGGGCCCAGCGGAGCGGTGCTTGAGACGGCGGGGCCCAGCGGAGCGGTGCTTGAGACGGCGGGGCCCAGCGGAGCGGTGCTTGAGAGGAAGGGCCCAGCGGAGCGGTGCTTGAGACGGCGGGGCTCAGCGGAGCGGTGCTTGAGAGGAAGGGCCCAGCGGAGCGGTGCTTGAGACGGCGGGGCCCAGCGGAGCGGTGCTTGAGACGGCGGGGCCCTGTTCAGCGGTGCTCTTCTGCACCGCGGGCCCTGTTCAGCGGTGCCTATCTCCACGGCGGGGCCCTGTTGAGCGGTGCTCTTCTGCACCGCGGGCCCTGTTCAGCGGTGCCTATCTCCACGGCGGGGCCCTGTTCAGCGGTGCTCTTCTGCACCGCGGGCCCTGTTCAGCGGTGCCTATCTCCACGGCGGGGCCCTGTTCAGCGGTGCTCTTCTGCACCGCGGGCCCTGTTCAGCGGTGCCTATCTCCACGGCGGGGCCCTGTTCAGCGGTGCTCTTCTGCACCGCGGGCCCTGTTCAGCGGTGCCTATCTCCACGGCGGGGCCCTGTTCAGCGGTGCTCTTCTGCACCGCGGGCCCTGTTCAGCGGTGCCTATCTCCACGGCGGGGCCCTGTTGAGCGGTGCTCTTCTGCACCGCTGGCCCTGTTCAGCGGTGCCCATCCAGCAGGTCAAGGGAGCCAGACCTGGCCTGGACTCCCTGTTCAGTCGCCCTCGGACCGTGACGTATCTGGACCCTTCGGGGACGGACTCCTGGCCTCCTTAGTGTCCTCCTTCCCAGCTGGGATGTGGCATGTGGGGTCCACCTTCTCCGCGCTCCTGCTGCCCTTCCGCTCCTTTGATCGGGCTCTCGGGCCCTTGCCTCCCCCAGATGGTGTGGGTGGTGAAGTGGCCGCACATTGCTCCTTGGGGGCAGCCCTGTCAGTCCTCGCACGGCGGTCCTTGGTTTTGCGGGTCCTCTTGCCGGGGGGGGGCTGGACGTGTCCTTGCTGCAGCTCGATGTGTCACTGCTGGCAAAGGGTGGGCTCCAGAACCCAGGCACAACAGTGACACCCGAAGCTGGGCTGGTGGTGGCTGCGGTGCTCTTGGGACTCTTTGAAGATGGATGGGGGGGGTCATCGGGGGGAAAGAGGTTAAGGTTAGCCAGGAAAAGTTTTTTAGGGCCAAGGTAAAGGGTAGGAGTAGTGGAGATGGAAGTGGAGGTAGAGGAGGTGGTTGTAGGAGAGTCAGGTGTGCTGTCATTGGGTGAAGGTGCTGGTGCTGTAGGCTGTCGTGAGGTGGATGGCTGTTGGGTGGGTGGCTGCCTGCGTTTGTGTGTCTTGGAAGAGGGGGTGACAGACACAGTGGGAGAGGACACAGGGGACGTGTACATGGCAGTGGGGGTGGTGACTGCATGAGTGTGGACTGTACTGGAGGGTGAGGTGGTGATGGAAGCACTGGCTGATGTTGGGGTGCATGCAGGTGTGAGTGTAGACGTCACAGGGAGGGAGGAGGGAGACGAGGAGGAGGGGGACACAGGGGTGGCAGTGGCTGTTGGCATGTCTGCATCTGGGTGTTGCTCGGGTGAGTGTTTGCGGGATCTGTGGTGCTTGTGTTTGGATGAGCTGCTCTTGGGTGTTGAGGTGTGTGCAGGCTGGTCTGATGGTGTGGATGGGATAGGCTGAGGAACAGGAGACAGAGACAGGCTGGAGGCAGTCAGAAGAGGGAGGCTGGAAACAGGGACAATGGCTGCCGTCAGTGCTGAGGCCAGAGCAGTGAACGCTCGTTGATGGGCAGCCTTACCCGAATGAATGCCCTCCAGGTACGCATTGCTCTGTTGCACCTCCCTTTGCACACCCTGGATGGCATTCAGAAGGGTCGTCTGCCCAACAATGAGCGTCCTTACCAGGTCAATGAGCTCCGCACTGAGGGCAGCAGGGGCAACAGGGGCAGGGGCTGAGGTGCCTGGGGCGAAGGAGACACGCGCCTTCCTGGGCGAAGCGGCACGGAGCGAAGACTGAGGGGCTGCTGGGAGGGCGGGGCTGGTGCGCTGGGTGGCGGCTGTACCTGTAGAGGCGGGGGGCACGGATGTTGCCGCCACCCCTAGGGAGCTCCCATCCGAGGACGTGTCGCTTTCGCTGCTCTCACCAGCGGTCCCCGTCGTGGTGCTCCCCTCGCCCTCCGGATCACTGGTGCCCTCGGTGTCTGTTCCTGGGCCCACCGGGGCCTTGTGTCCTGCAGCTCCCTCGTGCTCCGATGCCATATCTCCTCCGCCTGATGATGCTAATGCACACATGCACAAGAAGATGAAGAGAAAGGGTGGGGGGAGAAAAAAGAAGACCAGGTTGAGTGCATGCAATGTCAACACCGTTGGCGGAGAGGACAGACACAGGTGCCTAATGCACTAAGCCGCGCATTCGGGGTACACTACTCAGTACTACTGACTAAGACAACAGGCCAAGAGACGTCAAACGCGCACATGGGAGATGCTGGACCTTCAATGGCTGTACTTGTCACCCTACAGAGGTGGGGGCCGGGGGCACAGGGCCATGCCTAAGGGAGAGGACTACACTACAGAAAGCGCCCTGGCCTAATGTCACCCACAGCCCTCCTCCCCCACCCAGACGCCTCCACTGCGCAGAAAGATAGGAGAATGTGCTGATACTCACCCCCTTGTGTCTGCTGTGATGTCTTAAAGCGCCCATCCAATTCAGGGTAGGCCACCGCCAGGATCCGGGACATCAGGGGGGTCATGGTGCGACTGGCACCCCTCCTAGGTTGGGAGGCCATCCCCAGCAGTGTTTCTGCGGTCTTCCTTGTTCCGCGGCGGATGTCCTCCCACCTCTTGCGGCAGTGGGTGCCCCGTCTGTTGTGGACCCCCAAGGTCCGGACTTCCTTGGCGATGGCACGCCAAATATCGATCTTCTGATGGGCGCTGACCTATTAGACATGTACAGGGTGGAAAGGAGGAAATCATCAATGGCCTGCATGTTAGATGTAATTGGCCCCCCCCCACCCACTTTGCCATATGGCACATGCTCTCATCTGTCGGGCGTTGCACTCCTCATTCGCCCCCCACCCCACCCCACCAACTTACATCCACCCCAATCCACACAGGCATAGCCCATTCCATTAGCACCCGGGGTACTCACTTGTTGGTCTGGAGGACCGTAGAGTAGCGCATACTGGGGGAGGACCCCATCCACGAGCTTGTCCAATTCTTCAGACGTGAAGGCAGGGGCCCTTTCCCCAGTCACAGCAGCCATTGTATCTTCCAGACCGAGGTCACAGCAGCACTTGCAGTATAGGTCCTCTCCTGTGGATGATCAGGTCTCAAGTGATTAAGCAGATAGAAAATGGCGGTCACGTCCGCGGCGGTGCGTACCGCGGCGGTGCGTACCGCGACCGCCGGCGCACTTCGTTATTGGCTCCTGAAACCCATAGGCTTCAATGTTAACCAATGCGGCTTTGCGCCGCGGTCTTCGACCGCCTACCGCCACGGTGTGCCCCGCCAGCGCAGTGACCTCACATCCCATTGTCCCACTTCACAGGTCAGGCAGCCGCCATTTCAAGGGCCCACATGGCTTAATTTTGACTGCGACACACAGGCCTAGGCCTTGCATTGCCACACATACACGCCTTTCAACCCATTGCCATTCTTTAACTGTGCAAGCTGTCTGTACGTACCTGTGGTTTGGCTGACTCTGTGCTCCATGTTGTCCTTCCTAGGCACCGTCCGCTGGGACTTGGGATGAGAAGGAGGAATCCTCGCGTGTACCGACCGCTGGTGGACCTGTCGACAATGGAAGAACGCCATATAATCCTTCGATACCGACTTGACCGTGCCACTATCCATGAACTGTGTGCCCAGCTGGAGCCAGCCCTGATGTCCCCCATCCGCCAACCCACAGGGATTCCCCCTCTGGTGCAGGTTTTGTCAGTCCTCCATTTTTTGGCCAGTGGGTCATTCCAGACCACAGTGGCCATGTCATCTGGAATGTCTCAGCCTATGTTTTCAAAGATTTTGAGCAGAGTGTTTTCTGCCCTGATGAAACTCATGCGGAGCTACATCATTTTCCCCGAGGAGGGTGACTTGCCCACAGTGAAGGGTGATTTCTATGCCCTTGGACATATCCCCAACATCATTGGTGCCATTGATGGGACCCATGTGGCTTTGGTACCCCCAAAAGACGATGAGCAGGTGTACCGAAACAGAAAGAATTATCATTCGATGAATGTCCAGGTGGTCTGTTTGGCTGACCAGTACATCTCCCATGTAAATGCCAAGTTCCCAGGGTCAGTGCATGACGCGTATGTGATGCGAAATAGCAGCATCCCCTATGTGATGGAGCAGCTACAGAGACAACGTGTGTGGCTAATAGGTGACTCTGGTTACCCCAACCTGCCGTGGCTACTGACCCCAGTAAGGAATCCCCGGACAAGGGCAGAGGAACGCTACAATGAGGCCCATGGGCGTACAAGGGGGGTGATTGAGAGAACCTTTGGCCTCCTGAAGGCCAGGTTTAGGTGCCTGCATATGACTGGTGGATCCCTAATGTACTCACCAAAGAAGGTGTGCCATATCATCGTGGCGTGCTGTATGCTTCACAACCTGGCTTTGCGACGCCAGGTGCCTTTCCTGCAGGAGGATGGTCCAGATGGTGGTGTTGTAGAAGCCGTGGAGCCTGTGGAGAGTGAAGAGGAGGAAGACTCTGAGGACGACACAGACAATAGGGACAGAGTGATACAACAGTATTTCCAGTAACACCCAGGTAAGAATCACCCACGCCATTTCACAATTGCTTCTAGCCTCCTGCATCTATACTTTCTGTAGTTCCCCACAGATGTTTTTTATTAATTTATGCCTTTCCCTTCCCTTCTCAGTGCTGTCTGACTCAGTACCTGACTTCTGCTTGGTTCGCCCATGAAATACAGCGTATTGACATTGGTATGTTGTCATGACTAATTGACAGGACAGAAATTGAACAGTAATATGTTATCCCTTTGTTAATAATACAGCATGACTCAAAACAGGTTTGTGTGCAAAAAGTGATTTATTTACAGTGCTAGATACCGGTACATGTGATTCTAAGGGTGATGGGTGGGGGTGGAGGAATATCCATGGCAGAGTCCAGTTCTCAGTCTCACAGGTGCATTGTTCTTTTGCCTGTGGAAGGATGGAGCATAGGCAGTTCATGGTTGGACAGGGTGGCAATGTGGGACAGTGGGAAGACTTGAGGGGGTATGTCCTGCTGGCGGGGGTCTTGACATCCTACTCTGTCTTTTTCTTTGGTCTCAGGCTCCTCTTACGGGGTGGTTGTTCTTCAGCAGGAGGTGGGGTTCTGGGGGGCTGTCGAGGTGTTGGGACCTCCTGTCCACTAGCGCCGGCGGAGGTGGTAGGCTGTTCCTGGTCCGGCCTAGTGACAGGGGCCCTGTGTGGTGCACCATGGTCCCGCAACGCGTCCTCTATCCTGTGGAGGGCCAGGACGATGGTCCCCATTGCGGTCCCGATGATTCTCAGCTCCTCCCTGAAGCCCATGTAGCGTTCCTCCTGCTGTGCCTGGATCTCAGTGAACCTGGCCAGTACCGTCGCCATCGTTTCTTGGGAGTGGTGGTAGGCCCCCATGAGGGTGGTGAGGGCCTCTTGGAGAGTGGGTTCCCTGGGCCTCTCCTCCCCCCCCTGTCGCACAGCAGCCCTCCGAGCTGCCCGGTTTCCCCCGGCCTCTGTCCCCTGGCCGGTGTGCCCGCTCCCACTGCCCCCAGGTCCCTGTTGTTGTTGCGGTGTCGGGTTAGCCTGGGTGCCCTGTAGTGGCAGACACACCGCTGATTGAGCTGTCCTAGAGACAGAGGCATGGGCCCGCTGGGTGGGAGCTGTGCTGGTGTCGGCAGAGGGGGTCGGGTCTGGTGTGGCCTGTGTCTGGGTGAGGGGAACCGACTGCCCAGAGGTCCCCGATGGTCCGGGCTGGTCATCAGGTTCACTGTCGACAGAGCTGCTATCCTCAGTGTGGGCCTGTTCCGGTGGTGGGATGGACACTTCTGGACCCTCCTGGCTGGTGTGTTGTCGTTCGGGTCCTGCATGGGGTAAGAGAGTTTGGTTATTGTTTCTGTGTGTGCAATAGCATGCGTGTTGTGGGTGCCCTTGTCCCCCAGTGCAGGCATTCCCTGGAGGGAGGTGTTGTGAGGGTATTTAGTGGGGGGGAGGGGTTAGTGCAGTGGTCATGCTTAGGTGATGGGTGCCCATGGTTTGTGTTGGCATGCAGGAGTTGGTGTTGGGATGGGTGGGTTGTGCTGGTGAGACATTGTCAGGAAGGATGTGTGCTGGGGGGTTGGGGGTGAGGGTGGGGGTGTGGGTTGGCATGCTGGTGGGGTGTGGGGGATATAGTAGTTGAGATGGGACTTACCAGAGTCCATTCCTCCGGCTACTCCTGCGAGGCCCTGAGGATGCAGGATGGTCAAGACGTCTTGTTCCCACGATGTAAATTCGGGAGGGGTGGGTGGGGGTCCGCTGCCAGTCTTCTGGACCGCGATGTTGTGCCTCGAGACCATCGACCGGACCTTCCCCCGTAGGTCGTTCCATCTTTTGCGGATGTCCTCCCTATTCCTGGGATGCTGTCCCACCGCGTTGACCCTGTCCACGATCCGCTGCCATAGCTCCGCCTTCCTGGCTATACTGGTGTGCTGCACCTGCGAGCCGAAGAGCTGGGGTTCCACTCTTAGGATTTCCTCCACCATGACCCGGAGTTCTTGGTCCGAAAATCGTGGATGCCTTTGGGGTGCCATGGGGTGGTGTGGGTGAGGTGTGGGGTGGTGTATGTGATGAGGAGTGTGTTGGTGAGTGGTGCTTTGTGCTACTATGTGGTGTGTGTGATGGTGTAGTGTGCCTCAGTGTGTCTTCCTTTGGATTGTCTGCTGTGTCTCTCTCTCCTTCTCTCAGTATTTGGGGTCGCAGGGGTTTGTGGGTGATGTGGGTGTGTGTTTTATAGTTGGTTGATTGTGTGGGAGTGGTGTGTGTATGTGTATCAGGTGTGTGTTTTTCAAATTGTCCAATGTGGCTGTGTTTTGGTGATGTGTGTGTATTCTGACCGCGGCGGTGTGTAGCGCCAATGGAATACCGCGTTTGAATGACCGCCGTGTGGATTCGTGGGTCGTAATGGCATGGGCGTATTTCTGTTGGCGTGACGGTGGAGGTTTGGTCATCTCCAGTTTATCGCTGCCCGCCGATGTGGCGGGCTGCAGTGGAGGACGGATTTTTGGAGGTTTGGCCGTTATGGGTCAGAATGACCGTGGCGGTTGACCGCGGCCGCGGCGGTGTTATGGCGGTCTTCTGACCGGCGGTAAGGGCATTTTACCGCCGAGGTCAGAATCACCCCCATAGTGTGGGAATGAACATGTCTCAGAACATGGCAAATGGACAGAACCCAGATGCGATATCCTTACCCATTACTGTAGGTCCACCGGTACCTTTGTACAGTCAGCCTAACTTGGGTATGAGCGGCCAGGGATCAATACTGCAGAATGGGACAGAAAGGAGGTGCATAGAAAACACTCCAGGGATAACTCCGATAGCGGCTCAGCCAACTGGATCTGGGTCCTTGATGGAGTTTAGTCCCATATGTGCTCAGTCAACACTGGTGAGGTCGAGTCCCCCACTGGTGATACCGCTGTCATCGAATACTGAAAAGTTGCCGCAACCATCAATGGCAGTCGATGTGAATGCTACACTGATGGGGTTGAATGCGCAACAGCTGACACAGTGGTTTAACAGTCTGAATTCCACACAAAGCTCAGACAGTGGGAAGGGAGAAGATTATCTGAATAGGGTCAGGTTAAGCATGGAAGCACAAGAATTGGTGGAAGGGACTATGGGTGTGAATAGGTTAGAGTCCTATTCGGAAGAAGAGCTGAGGTATCTATGTCCCAGGATTACGAGAGAAGTGGACAAGGTACATAGAAGGTTGCAAGAAATAGCAGAAAAAAACGGGGTGGAGATAGACAAGATGAAACACTTGAGCAGGAGCTACAGATTGGATTTTGGGACCACAGACTTTGAACATATGAGGTCAGCAGGCATGAAGGCACACCTTAGAGAACTGCTGCAGAGTGCACAAGTGTGGAGGTGCTTAGACAAATGGGAAAGCAGGTGGGTAAAGAGAAAGGAAAAGAGGAGGGACAGTGCTACAGAGCAGAATGAGAAAAGACCACAGAGTAGCGAGGCAGTAACCATGTTACCAATGAGGGAGACTGCAGGGGGAAAATTAATAGATGTACCATGGCACAGAAGCGACATTCAGTCCTTTACGGATGATTTCCCCAAACTGAGAGAGAAACCGATTGAATGGTATCAACAGACTGACAGGTTTGTGAAGCTTGCAAAATGTCTCTGGGAAGACCTGAACACCCTCTTTGAGATTGTGGTTCCGGCAGATTTGTGGGAGGATTGCAAAAGAGCTGTAGGTTGGCCGACAAGTGAACCAGAGAGAGACAGGGATACGGGTGCACCATCACCTATGGTGATGAGCTTGTACTATAAGGTGATTGAGCATTTGAAGACGAAGGTTGCCGCGAAAAATGTGGATTGGCAGAAGATCGATCGAACGGCCCAAGAGGCTAAAGAGTCGATTCATAGTTACTATGAGAGATTGTTGAAGGCGTTCAAGAACTACAGTGGCACGGAAACAATAGAGGTGAAGGACATGCTTCATTTTGTGTTTAGATTTGTGGAAGGGCTGAGACCAGAGATAAGTCAGATGATAAAGTCGCATTTGATTTGTTGGCAGTCGAAACCGATTGATGAGGTGTTAAATTATGTGAAATACTGTAGCGACGAAATTGAAGTGAAACAGAAAAAATTTAAAGAAAAGGTGATGATGATGCAACTTAAAGCAGCTCAGACAGGTCTGCAAGGTTTGCAAGGGTTGCAAGGGTTCCAACAGCAGGCACCGCAACCGCAGCCGCAGTTGCAGGGAAATATGATGTTTCAGCCACAGGCGAGAGGCAGAGGCAGAGGAGGTTTTGGGAATAATGGTCCGGATTTGAATACTGTTGTCACTTCGAATGGTGTGCAGGCATTGAAAAAGGTGATGCCGTGTCACGTGTGCGGAATCGTCGGTCATTGGAAGCGCGAGTGCCCGATGGTGGTGCAGGAAGGTGCAGGTGCAGGTGTTGGTCAGCAAAACAATGATGTCAATGCATTCCAGACAATGAGGGGACCGAAAATGAGAGGTCCAAACCCAAATTTTCAGACCGTAAATCAGTTGCAGGGATTACAACCTATGCAGCCGCAGCAGATGCAGATGCCCCGTATGCAGATGACGCAAATGCAGCCAATGCAACAGCAGTTACCCATGGTACCTAATCAGCAAATGCAAATACCTTTGGCACCAATGAGTCAGCAGCAAGTGATGGTTCCTCCACAGGTCTCGGGTCAGGTAATGAGTACAAATGGCACCGTACAACAGTTCCCATTACACAGTGAGAGTGGAATAAACAATGTATGGGAGAGTGAAAGTTCAGGAGAAGAAGGAGATTGTGTGCTTGCAGCATCCTTGGAAGTTGATCAAAAGGGTCCGTACGTAGAGGGAAGAGTAATGGGTCATCGTGTCTCATTCTTGGTTGACACAGGAGCCACACGTTCAACTGTTAAGAGCAGTGAAGTACCAAATTTGCCACTCTCAGGGAGAACAGTTCAAGTGGTGGGAGTAGCAAACAGGCACCTGACGAACCCAATTACAGATCCGGTATCAGTCAGCATTGGTAACTATCAAGGGTTACATAAATTTGTGGTATGTGACTCAAGCCCGATAGCACTGTTGGGGAGAGACCTATTGTGCAAATTGGGATGTTCGATTATGTGTTCGAACGAGGGAATACAAATTCAGACGAGCAGTGATGGGGAAGAAGAGGACAGTGTAGAGGAGGATGAGATGGAAACTGTCGATGAAGAGTATCCTCTGATTTGTCTTTTCCCGATGATAACTGAAGAAGATATTCCAGCTGAATTACGGGAAACAGTCGGAAAGGAAGTGTGGGATATGACAGGGAAAGAGGTGGGATTGATGAAAGGAGTGGAACCAGTGAAAGTGACTGTAAAGCCCAATGCAACCTTTCCCCAGACCCCACAATACCACATGGCACAAGACACCCTCATGAAAGTTGCCCAACTCATTGACGAATTTGTAAAACAGGGAGTACTGAAAGAAGTGTTAAGCAGTCCATGTAATTCACCAATCATGGGACTAATAAAGCCGAGTGGAAAGGTCCGAATTGTGCAGGACTTGAGGAAAATAAATGACATTGTAGTCAAGTGTTGCCCTGTCGTACCAAATCCAGCTGTGATAATGTTTCAAGTCCCTTGCGATGCTGAGTGGTTCTCAGTCATCGACTTGTCACAAGCATTCTTCTCGGTGCCTCTTCATGAGGACAGCCAATTTCTCTTTTGTTTCAAATTCTTAGACAGAGTTTACAGTTGGTGTCGAATTCCTCAAGGGTTCTCTGAGTCACCGTCCATCTTCAATCAGATTCTAAAGAAAGATTTGGAAGCATTAGAATTGCCATTCGAATCAACCCTAGTACAGTACATCGACGACTTACTGATCGCATCAAAGACAGAAAGTGGCTGCACAGCCGATACCATTGCCCTACTGAACCATTTGGGAAGGAATGGACACAAGGTGTCTCCTTCAAAGTTGCAGTTCTGTCAGAAGAAAGTGAAATACTTGGGTCACCAAATAGAGAAAGGGTCACGGAGAATAATGAAGGAAAGAATAACAAGCGTACTTCAAATGAGTCCACCAAAGACAAGGAGGGAGGTGAGGAAGTTTTTGGGGATGGTGAGCTACTGTCGTCAGTGGATTCCCAACTTCTCAACTCTAGCAAAGCCTTTACTGAAGCTGACCCAGAAGGATGCCTTGGACCAAATTGAGCTGAAAGGAGATGAGATGGATGCTTTTGTCGAATTGAAAGAATGCATGTGCAGGGCTCCAGCTTTAGGTATGCCTGACTACACAAAGCCTTTCACATTGTTTTGTCATGAACGTGATGCATGTTCTTTGTCTGTCTTGACTCAAGTCCATGGTGGCATAAACAGACCAGTAGCGTATTTTTAAGCTACTTTGGATCCGGTCGCAGCAGCACTTCCAGGGTGTTTGCGCGCTGTAGCAGCAGTTGGTATCAGCCTCACTCAGAGTGAAGGAATAGTGATGGGACACCCAGTAACAGTCATGGTCCCTCACTCAGTTGAGATACTTTTGACTCGCTCCCGAACGCAACACATGACTGGAGCAAGACTCACAAGGTATGAAACGGTAATTCTGGGCTCACCGAATGTGCAGCTGAAAAGGTGCACTACGTTGAATCCAGCAACCTTGCTTCCTGGAGAAAATGCTAAAATTGAGAACGCTGAAGACGTCGAGCATGACTGCCTTCAGGTGACTGAATTCTGCACAAAACCTCGACCTGACATTAAGGATACTAAGCTTGATGAAAATGACCAAATTGTTTTTGTTGATGGTTCATGTCTAAGAGATGGGATGGGAATTTTGAAAGCAGGATATGCTGTATGTACTGTAACAGGTGTCTTGGAAGCGTCCTGGCTTCAAGGAGTCTATTCTGCACAAGTAGCAGAACTTGTAGCCCTTACAAGAGCATGTCAACTGTCTGCATTGATGAAAGTCACCATTTACACTGATAGTCAGTACGGGTTTGGGATTGTGCACGACTTTGGACAACTATGGTCACAGAGAGGTTTCCTGACTTCTTCAGGATCCCCAGTGAAAAATGGGGAGAGAATAAGGGAATTGTTACACGCTATTCAAATGCCAGCCGAAGTTGCAGTGGTAAAGTGTAGTGCTCATACAAAAGGACAGGACTACGTTTCTCTGGGAAATGCATATGCGGATCAAGTCGCAAGATTTTGTGCCTTGAATTGTATATTACTCAGAGATGAATGGAATTCGATAAATGAACCAGAACTCGAACCAGCTGAAGCATTTGCCTTGAAGGTCGTAGATACAATAGATGAACTTAAAGCATTACAGAATAACGTCAGGGAGGATGAAAGAGATTCCTGGATTAAATCACAATGTATAAAAAGACCCGACGAGTTATGGGTTTCAAATGAGGGAAAATTTGTTTTGCCAAATAGTCTCTTATCACAGCTTGCGCGGTTCTATCATGGGCAAGCTCACCTAGGGAGAGATGCCATGATAAGATTGTTCAAAACTGATTGGTTTAACCCCAGATTTCGTCAAGCTGCAGAAGCAGTTTGCCATCGATGTGTCACTTGCCAGCAGATGAACCCAGGAAAGGGAACAGTTGTGAACGCGAGCCACATTGGCAGAGCCAGTGGCCCGTTTAGTAGGATGCAGATGGACTTCATTGAGATGCCTGTGCATGGAGGTTTGAAGTATGTGTTGGTGATTGTGTGCATTTTTAGTCACTGGATTGAAGCATACCCCACACGTAGAAATGACAGCCTTACAGTTGCAAAGCTATTGTTGAGGGAGTTAATACCACGCTTCGGATTCCCGATCTCTTTAGAATCAGATAGGGGAAGTCACTTCAATAACGAGGTGATAAAGTTACTCTGCGAAGCGCTGAACATTGAGCAAAAATTGCATTGTAGCTATCGCCCTGAAGCATCAGGACTGGTGGAGCAGATGAATGGTACACTGAAATCAAGAATGGCGAAAATATGTGCATCGACAAATTTGAAATGGCCTGACGCATTGCCCTTGGTGTTAATGTCAATGAGAAACACCCCTGACAGAAAGACTGGATTGTCCCCGCACGAAATTCTCATGGCCAGGGCCATGAGACTTCCTGCAGTTCCCGCAAACGCGCTTTTGAATATTACAGATGATATGGTGTTAGACTACTGCAAAGGTCTGGCTGACGTGGTTCGCTCTTTCTCTCACCAGGTGGAAGCAACCACCTTGCCACCGATACAAGGTCCAGGACACACACTGAAAGCAGGAGACTGGGTCGTGGTAAAGAAGCACGTGAGGAAGTCGTGTCTGGAACCCCGTTGGAAAGGCCCTTTCCAAGTGATCCTGACGACAACTACAGCTGTGAAGTGTGCGGGAGTTCCCAACTGGATTCACGCCAGTCACACAAAGAAAGTGTTGTGTCCCACAGATGAGGAAGTTGAAGCGCTGAAACTGCCAGTGCCTGATAAAACAGTGCTGAGTGCTGAGACAGAGCAAAACCGAACTGAAAGCGAACAGGCAGAAACAGGAGAGTGAGAAATATTCTCGGAGGACGAAGCAACAGACTCACTTGGGGAAGACCAAGGAGAAACCTCAGACAGCGACGAAGCAGCTGAAAGTGACAAAGAACCTGAAGCAGCTGAGGGTAGCAAAGAGCCTGAAGCAGCTGAAGGTGACAAAGAGCCTGAAGCAGCTGAAAGTGATACAGAGCCTGACGAAAGTAACGGTGGCGAAGGGCTCGAAAAGGGTGAAAAAGCAGGAGAGCCTGATCAGAGGAGGGCTTTCCCAGAAGCAGACAATACAGAAAAAGAAAAAGAGAACGTGATTGGTTCCCCAGAAGGAGGGGACAAGGCAGAACAGAACGAAACAGTTCAAGCTTCCACAGAAAAGGTCGCAGGTCCATCAAATGGACACGGTGCAAAGAGGAGACTAAGTATATCACCAGTAAAACAGAGAACTAGAGAAAGTTTGAATGACGGAGAAAGGCCAAAAGTGAAAGAGAAAAGAAAGGAAGTGACTGTCGTGGTACCAACCTCAAGTGAAGGAAAAGATTTGGCCAAAGAGGAAAGTACCAGTGAGGCAGAATCGAAAAGAGAGGCAAAATTGAAAAGGAAAAGGATACCAAACAGGAGATACTCCGGTCCAGAATGGGCATATGTAGTCAATGACGATTGGACTGATGAGTTTGTATCTCTAAGCCTCGAGAACGAAGAAGAAGAGATACCAATAGAAAAGAAAAGTTTTATGGACGCTGTTGATTGAAAGGGTGATAAATGACATTGCTTGCTATACAAACAACCAGTTAAGACATTGCTAAACCGGATGAGACACTTGCTGAACTGATAAAAGACTGAGTTATTGCCGAATTGAGACAAATGCTGCTAACCGATAAGTGACTGGCCTCTTGAAGAAAACTGTGTGAACATTGCGCTCGTTCAGCTTCGTAACTGAATTACTAAATAGTTTATTTTATAGGTGCTTCTAGCTCTCTGATTCTATAAAGATCATGACGCAAAACAGCAGAAAGAAATATTGTAAATATGTGTGTATAGGCTTGATAATTGCATGCGTACTAATAATAATGGCAATAGTGCTTGCTACACGTGGAAAGGGTGAGAATGAGAGAATTGATGCTTCTACTTTTGCTCCTGTTACTGTCACTGAACTAACCGCATTGAAAAGACTAGAATTAGATGAGAGACACTTGCATGATAAGAAGGAGCTTTCATATAATGTTTTCTATCGCTTGCTAACAGAATATGTTGAGACTATGGATGCGAAAGATTGTTATGTGTGTACACAGATACCAACATCAGTAAAGGAAGGGGTGACTTATCACCACATGCCTCTTACATACGGGATTACATGTAGTATAGTAATGTCTAGATTTTATGGTCAAACTAACATACAGTATTTTTACTCTAATTATGATGTTACCTTTGCATATGTTCCTATAATAGCGCAGCTAAGCCAGATTGCTAAAGATTGGGATGCTAAAATAATGAGGGAATTTTTCGAGCCAATGCTACCTTTTGAAATGGCTCACGCTCATAGGGAAAACCTTACCTGCTCGCTCTCTGCAGTAGAGATAAGCTTTTTAGATCACACAGATGATAGAAGGGCACAAATGAATGCGAAATTAGAAATAGAGCTACATAATAGGACTTCAGTAGATAATTATGATTTTGCCGCAATAAAGACACAAGGGAGAATAGCTTTAGATGCTTGGCATGTAGGGAAATTTTGTATATATCGAGGTGAATCTTATTATGACAACATTTTCGTAGGAGCGATTGAGTGTAAACATACGTTTATCTTTAAGGCCAAATGGACATTCATGATGAACGGACTTGACCCTGCCATTCCAGGTGTATATTACATTTGTGGGTATAATGCCTATTATCGTCTTCCAAAGGGATGGTGGGGGAGATGCTATTTGGGTATAGTGTTCCCAAAGGTTTATCAACTGGATGACCTATCGATGATTCAAAAGACATCTGGATCCCATCGTATCCAGAAAAGAGAGACCGCAGCTGCTGTGGTAGGAGATATATTTGGAGCCATGATTCCTTCATTGGGAGTTGTGCTGAATTCCATCAAAATAAGAAAGTTGTCTACTATAGTGGATAACATGTTGACAAAGTTTTCAGGTGCTATAATCCTGATAGATGCTGAACTTGCAGCGGAAAGAGCTATGACTCTTCAAAATAGGCTTGCCTTAGACATTCTTTTAGCAAAGGATGGCGGCGTTTGCAAAATGCTTGGTGCACGACACTGTTGCACGTATATTCCAGATAATAGTGTGAAAATTAAAACTATGCTTGCTAATCTAACAAAAGAGAGTGCAGATTTGAAGGAATTGAAAGAACCAGGAGTGTGGGAGAAGGTTGGAAAAGGACTTGCTTCAGTGGGAAATTGGATTGGGGGAATTTGGAATGGAATATTACTAAAAATAATACAGGGAATATTAATAGTACTGATTTGCATATTTGGAATTTGGGGAATAAAAAGGGGAATAATAATGATTATGGAAAGAATTAAAAGAAGGAAGGAAGAGAAAATGATGAAAAGAATGGCAGAAGAATACAAAGCAAAAACTAGGGGAATTAAAAGGAAAAGAGAACTGACAGAATTTTAATGGAATAAAATTTGTGGGAATAGTTTGTGTGATGACAAGTAGTCATCAGAGGAGGGATTGATGAAGCTGAAATGAAGGTTTTACATTTATTAGCGCATAAACGTAGTGTAGCAATAATCATGTGTGACTTTAACCGAACTAATAAAGATTGTACGGGGACAAAATATGCCCTCAGAGTAGTTTGCCAACATTTATAAGCGTGCTTTATATAACGTGATGTATTAGAATTGCACTAATCCGACATAATCATAAACGTGTGCTATGATTTGCTTGTTTGAAATGTTTTAGCTTAGCATTACTTTAGTGGAGGCTTTGGCCTAAGTTGTCTGGTCCCACGATTTAGATGCTCGTATTTTTCCAATGTGCTAATAAACGTGTATTTTTGCTTGAAGCTGTACTTTTCCACTGAGATCGTTCACATGCTTATCTTAAGGTTTCGTGCCAGCCTGGCATATTTTCTCTTTACTCCAAGGTCGATCTGCAGGTGCGGACAATGGAAGCTCTGAAAGTGAGTTAATTGGTATAAAATGTTGCAACTTGCGTACCCGTCTCCAAGGATAATGTATGCTTAAGTAAAAGCTTGAGAACTGTCGTTTTTGATTGGACAATTTGAAGCTAACCTATGAACCCTCCAATGGAAGACCCTACTGGATTTGAACTGTTCTCTATTTAAACCAGGTGCACGAGAAGAAAGCAGCCATTATTGCTGTTACCAGCTTTTACCAGCTATTGCCCGACATTGCGCCATTCCGTAGCTATTATGGCCCACTTTGCTGCGACGCCATTTTGAAAGAGACTCTGATGCTTTCTCTAATCGAGAGAAAGAGACTTTAAATGATTCTTGCCCTAGAGACTTTAACTTTGATCCCTTTGCATGAAGTAGTAGTTTTATTTTGCCGCCGTGAGGCAATTGCCCCGTCCACCCCTGCCCCTTTGCCCTGTCCCATGCTGATCGAAACGGTACCCATGCTGATCGAGAAACGGTACCTGTGAGACGAAGACTTCCTTGAATGCTGATTGTAATTGGTAAATATGAAAGGAAATTGTAAAATTGCATTGTGTTTCTTTTAGGTAACCAACTGCTGATTTTTGATAAGAGCCCTAGTTAGGAGTTTTCTAAATTAATGTTGCTAAATTGTTTTTGCATGAAGTCCCACATGCCGATGCTAATTTGAGGTTAGATGAGGATTCCTTTTGTTGCACGATGCAATTTGAGACCTTGTTATGCTGACTAAATGTATGCAATTAGCTCATTACAGATTATAGTTTTAGTGATTTGCATTGCCATTATCGAATGCCTTGTTATTCAAATGCTGCATAGATTGCACTTGTTTCGTCGTTATGGACAGCTATTAATGTTCATTTATGTTTATCATTTGATGTTGAGACACATCTATATTGTGCTAGCTTTGTTAATATAGGGAAATAAATTCACTAACTTTGAATGAACTGGTGTGGTTATTCCTGACTGAAAGGTCAGGGTTCGCCGAAATGTATTCTGGATTAATTGTCAAGTGTTATGTTGATCAGGGTATTGCTTATGTTCGTTATTGATTATTGATTTGATTGAATTGACCGACATAGAGTAAGGAGAGTCCCACTTAGCCAAAAGATTCATCGGCCTAAAGAGCGTCCAAATACAAGTAAATTATTAGCACGGAACGCTCTATCAGGGTTGAGTAAATTGTGCCGCAAAAAAGGAAAATTATGCAGCATTACCCAACATATTTTGTGATAGCATTACTTCAATAGGTTGCCATTTTTTAACTTGTTAACATTGTATGGGCATTAGTTGCACCTCATTAGTACCAGTTTAACACCCAGATATTGCAGTAAACTAAAGAAAGGTGACAAGTCAATCTTTGCAAAGGGCCTTCCACTGCAAAACAACAAGTCTTGCTGTGTTTTTACTAACTTTTGAGACGTTTGAGCTAGAAATGATGTTATGTTAAAATCTGCAGATTATGCGGCAGATGATGGACTATATGACAATGTGTCAGATCTACAATTATGCAAAAAAAAAGTCACAACTGCACAACTGCATAATTCCTGTGGTGCTGGCTGTATTCCTAAAAACCCTGCATGAAAACTACCTTAAAACTTCATTCTCAGCTCTCCTCTTTCTTTCAAATTACTCGCTTTCCTTTCCATTCTCTGCATGCCTCCTCTCTGACCACAGGCTACCCTAAATCATGTGCATGTTTGCCGTAATCTCTCTTATTGTATTCCTGCAAATTGCCCACACCTCATTTCAAATATTTTCTCTTTTATTGTATTCCTGCAATTTGCCCACACCTCAGCACAAATATCACAACTTCTCATTTAAGTAATACCCTTGAGACCTAACAATACCTAATCTCCTGTAGTTCATATATTTATACTTTGAAACAATGCATGAGCCTCCACTCGCCCACTAAGGATCGTACTTAGCTCCTATTAATACAATACACCACATAGAAACTGAAGTAAATGCATGGTATAGTTTTATTAGGAGCACAAGACTAATTCCAATAACCCAAAAAACACCTGCTAACTCTGGGTTCTGGAGCAGAGTGCTGCCCGACGTAAAGTGTTACAATACTTACTCAGGGGTTCTATATAAATTCAGTTAAAATACAATACAATATATAACCCTTCTGCCTCATACTTATACTAAGTCCTTAACACTCAGCAATTGAGCAGTCAATTGTAGTTCATACAGACTACACAATAATTTCCTTATACTGCTTGACACTTACACAAGACAAAACTGCTATATGTTATGTCCATCACCCAGTACTGTACCAGTTCATGGCATTAAACTAACCATCAACAACTAACGGACACTGGATAAATGAAGAGATCTGCCACATGCTGTTGGCCAATAGAGGACTTTAATTTAGTCCACCACTGTGGGTACCAATTAGCTACATATGATCACTTTTGACATCTCACAATGGCAATCAGATATGGAATGTTGGTAACAAAGTCCATTCCAGCAGCTCTCTGATTCATGTGTCCATACAACCTACGCTTAATCAGGCTCATAAACTTTATACAAGGTATCTCAGAATGCAGTAACCAGCTCAGTGAACTATGAAAATAAGAAATATCATAAGGGACCTGCAGAGCTGCTTAAAGCTGCCAATTTACTGAAAACCACAAACAGTGCACATATTTCTAACACCTCTTCTTCCATCACACTGCTATGCATTGCATTCCATAAAAAGATAACTGTACCTCAGTGGTCATCACTCACTGCATGGAAATACTTCCCACATAGGATCAAAACAAAGACAACATCCTTCCACCCACACACCCTATACAGTGTAATGTGCTACCCATGTAGGAAAGTATTTCCGTATGCCACACAGGGTTGGTAACAGGGGTGTAGCTTCAGTGCGGTTGTTTGGGGTGTTACACACATCTAATAAATGAATTTTCTGCTAAAGAGTTGGGTAATAGTGTTTTCAGTCAAGTATGGTGAGGTGTCTATTTGATTTCACCAGGAATATTTACATACACACAGACAGAAAAGCACACACTCTCTCTCCCTCTCTCTGTTTTGAAAGCCTTCAAAAATGGTTACCTTACAAAATATTGTGGTTTCTCTCACTTAGGACCCCTACCAATCCACATTCCCTCTCCCTTTCCACCACTGCCCTTATGCCCCTCTCATGCACCCTGCTTGTCATAAAATTTATTTTAACATTATATGACAGTTGAAAATCTGAAGCTCACATTCCTCAATTCTTACTGACCAAGCTACACCCCTGGTAATAAGTGCTATATAAGTGTTGCAGTATAATACAATACAATAAATAATTAATTCACAGAACCTCACATTTCCTCTTTGCATACAAGGCACTAACACACATCAGTACTATCCCTGTAGACACAGGGCCCAAGGGCCTGGTGCTACCAACATTGCTAAAAGGTCTGCAGGCTTTCTTGGCACTAACTCCTTACCACCACCCATACTGATAGAGGGACTCTCACAAAGCATTTCAATAGATAGAGTGAAGAGACTCTCACTGAGATGCAGAATGCAAGGGTCCTTGCAGGTACCCTCCCTCTTAATACATACAAAGCTCTGCAGCCGCTCTATACATATGCAGACCAAGTGCATTAGTGTGTTTAGAGATATAGAGGCCATAGACCAGTTGCATGTGGCCCTCCTGAACTTCACATGCAGGCCCCTGGCTAACAGCAACACTGGGCTGCTTTTTACACAACTCAGCATTAACATTCTAAAGATGTTAAATAAACAGGAAAGCATTTATTTAAAAGTTAATTGAAGTGAAAGGAAGGAAGTAACTAGGTTGTTGTGCACCACTTAACTTTAGGAACACCTCCATTTTAAGGACAATTTGCAGCAAAAGTGTAAACATATGATAAAGTCTGTTCAGAATTCAAAAAGTGCATTTCATTTACATGCAGAAGCATTTCACTTTAATAAATCAGATTATATCAGTGTGTTGAGAACTATTTTTTTTAAGTAAATGTTGCTTGAATGAGAATTTACCTTAAAAAACAAAAGACAAGAGGTGTCTGGCAAAACAGGAACAGTTTGTTTATTTAAACATTATGGCCGGGGGAGCAGTTACAGAACCAGGGTCCGAGGACTGTCTTCCAATGTACACCAGATTGAAACAGGTTCTAATGCATTTCTCTGAGTATATTAAAACAATAAAAACATATTTTTTTTGTTAAACCTGCAAACAGTTGTCATGGAGTCATATATATGATTCCAGATAGTAAGTGCAGGTGGGACTTGACCTGGCGTGGACACAATGTGGGCCACTGAGCATGTGTCCAGATGTCCGTCCTAAGGGGCGCGTGGTTGCTGCATGTGCTGAGTGTGCTGTGTTCTGATTGGCTAAGTGTTCCTTACTACACGTGGCATCTAATGTTATGTTTTTTTGGGAATGCATGCATCTCTCTGGCCATGTGTGTTTTATTGGGGACAGTCTCAGGGGACCACTGTGGTGTTACTGTGCCTTTCTGTGGGATCTGATATGAGTTTTCCTGTTTGTGCATTTGGCTGCCAGCTGTTACTCGCCTGTGACTTGTCAGTCATTAACCTCAGGCTGAGGTCTCAGAGCCTGCCTGACCATGTATCCACGTGCCTGGGTTGAAGGAGAGTTAACGACGGGGTAATCTAATAATGGTGATGCGACTTCATTCATGTATATAAATGTATTGCTGTGCGCATCTACATTGATTAATTCAATATTAACATTATAGTTTTCATACATGAATTTAGAAACATTCATTCCCCTTCCCCATCCTGACAACAATGCCAAAAGTGAACTAAGAGGCAAGTCAGTTGCAATGAGCACTGTTTGCGTAGCCTGGGTTCCTATTACATATGAACAACATTATAGTTCATTAAATCAAACACTGGAGACGATTTTGTACAGGGCACACATGAAGTTCTTCACTTTGAGGTCCTCTTATATGTGCCAGGAATGAAACAGGAGGGAAAGTGAAATAAAACAATTGCCTATCTTCACGCAGTCTGGTAAAGTGGGGAAGCCGGGATTCATTCCAGGTTTTCTGTTTTCACATTATGAAACCCAGCCACTAGAGATATATGCCTTGCTTAGTCTACACCTACTTTACCACCAACCCCCACCCCTTGACCACCACCTTGCTTGTATCAATGCTGTCCTTGGTCACTTCACAGACCAAAATTTGGCCGCTGGGAAAATGTTTGCAAGTACCCATACCATAGACTGTCATTTGAGGACGCAGTGGCCATGATTTCGCTTTCCCAGCTCTGGGGCATATTAACAAGAAAGTGGTGCATCACTCCTGAAATGCCTGATTTACAATACGGTGCACCTTGGCGCACGTTAGAACAATAGCATATAAATGTTGAAGCACTGTGGCACTTTGCAGTATTATCGCCAAACGTTATGGTGCTAATCTTGCCAAGTAAAGGGAGGCCCACGGACTAATATGGGTGCGTCATTTTAACGCCGGCCTCAGGCAAAAAATGGCTCAGCTAAATCTTGTAGATTTCACTGCGCCATATTTTAGGACCTCCCAGCGCCAGGACGCAACCCTTGCATAAATTATGCCTGGTGCAGGCACAAAGTGGCGCAAGGGTTTACAAAGTGGCACAATGCAAGCATTGCGCCAGTTTGTAAATACGGTGCGCAAGGAATGCTTACCTAACGCCACATTAGCGTAAAAAAAATGACGCTAATGTGGCCCAAGGAGGCGCCAGGGGCTCGTAAATAAGCCCCTCTGTTTAACCCTTTAAATTTTCTGAGACGCGTCTCTCTCTAGTTGCTCACTTCCTGCTGTTGTTACAGGGAGCGGTGTGCTGTGGTCCTGGAGGTAGGGTTAACCACGGACAACAGGAGGCCATTAGAGCACTGAGCAGGGAGCCATAAGAGGAAATTATCGCCACCATCATCACCATAACAACCGCACGGTCAGGGAAGTGGGGCAGGCTAGATGGGACCTCAAAGGTCTGAGCTCATCTTCCAAACCGCCTTTTCTATCAGTGCTTGGCTAAGAGGCCTCATACCCAAAGCTGCTACTCAACAAGTCTGTTGAAAATGAAACTCCTTCTTGAAACTGTCTAAGGGTATATGTGTGTGCGTGCGCAGGAGCGTACGTGCGTGCCTTGGATTGTGCGTGTGGGTATAAGCTCCCTATCTGCCAGTGCCCCTCTGTGTTTAACTTTTTCTAAAATATCGGCATAAACGATTCGTTTCACAACACATTTTTTAAATTACAGCTCTGAAGAGAAATGTATGGACTACTCCAGCACGTCATGGTGTAGTAATGTTAACCACCTGACAGGTTTTTTGCGTGCGTGACTGGTATTAAAATGTCAGGACAGGTAAACAACTTTGGAGAATCGTAAAAATCCAGTATTTTTCCTCTTCGAAACATAATTTTCCCTGAGAAAAGTGGCAACCATTATGTTCTAGTCAGTGCTTTAAATGGAAAAATTGAAGTGCAGGTACTCTGTACCAGAGTACCTGCTTGTTTCCGAGAAGTGCCGGTACTCTCCAATTAAAAGTATTACGTTTTTCTTGAGATATGCCGGTACTCTCCCTCTCAAAATAAAAAAGTGCCGGTACTCAGTACCGGAGAGTACCGGCCCATTTAAAGCACTGGTTCTAGTGCAGTGTCGAGGGCCGTTATTTGCTTCCAATAGCGAATGATGCATTCGTCTTTAACAAACTTTGGCAAATCCAATTAATCTTGCCTTTCAGTCACTTGTATTGCGGAGCTGATGGCTTTGTCAATGCTGCTTTGTACTGACATCACAGATTATTATTAATTTACAGTTCACAAACGGTCCTCGCCCATTTTGGGATTGTAAAATAACACTCAAGTATAACTACGTGGGTGGCTCTCTATACTCGCAGGCTAGATTATATTACGCGAGATATTTTCACTGCCATGACTTGACTTCGTCATTGTATTCTAGCTCGAGTGGTAAGCTGATTTGTTTTAGTCATGTATATGTGTATCTGTATGACAAGAATGGTAACCTGGACAGATACATGGGTTCTTTCGATCCGGGATTCAATAATTGTATTCATATGCATAACAAGTGTGAAAATCCAATAAAATAGTTTAAATAAAAAATAAAGTACAATTAAAAGTTTTCTAGATCACCACGGGTGCATTAGCATGCATGCATGTGCATGGAAGGCAAACTTGGAATTCTCTCTGCTGCACTTTACGAGAAGAAACATCCCAGAACAGACAACCTTGCGTCAAGCATGTGTACGCATGAGTATGCATAGGCAAGCATGTATGGACAGCCGTGTTTTATGAGTTTCAACAAAAGAAAAAGCATTTAAAAATTGCCACCCATCTTGCACATGCACGTAAAGCACCAGCTGCGATCTTTGATTTCCTAATCACATTTTATTAATAATTTACTGTTCCAGAATGGCCAACACCCGCTTTTGAATGATAAATGAAGAAATAAAATATGCCTGGGATGTTGTGCAAATTTATTGAAGCAGGCAGCCACGTAGCAGTGTGCAGCTGCTTGGCCCTCTAAAAAAAAAAAAAAAAAAAAAAAAAAAAAATCACGTTTGTAGGAAGGTGTTGGAGGAGTCCCAGCGGAGGAGTGGGGAGGTGGCAACAATGCAGCGAGAGAGCAGATGTTTAGGAGAGTTAAAAAAATTCTAGCTCATATGCCAAGAATTTTTGATTCTATTAAGGACGTGGCGGCGACGATTATGCTTTCTCTTTCCTTTACTGGCAAAACAGCAGCCAATGAAAACACAGTAAAACTTTAAACTACATGTCCCATGATAACCATATGCTGTCCAATCACAGTCCTTCTCTTGACCAAGGCTTCAGCAACAATGTCCATCCTCTTTCTTTGCCATAACATTAAGAGCATAAAGTCAAATTTAAAGAACTTGCAGACAACCGATCCAACGATCCGGTTCCAGAACACTGCTAGCCTTGCGAAGTCAGGTTCTTCTACCGAACTCCATCAAAGGCCAGGATTCTTGAATTCCAACAAAGCGACCCATCGGAATCCTTTTCACGAAGCAGAAGTATTCACCCCTGATGAGAATAATAAACAAAACTAATATCCAAACTTATAAAGTGATGCGTAAATCCATCAATAAAACACTTTCATTGTACACAACCAAAAAATACATTGTATAGCATCAATATCATGGACGCCTCCGTGTCCTTAATAGAATCTAAAATTCTTGGTGCGTTAGCTAGAATTTTTTTAATTCTATTTCAGGACCTGAGGCTTTGGATTATGCTAGTTTAAAGTTTATTCACCACCTCTGACACCACATCTACAATTGGTTTGTGATAGAACACTTTAAAAGTAGAATCACTCGACCAATCAGCCGCAGCCATGATATCTTCCAATCTCGCCCCAGTTGAAAAGGCTTTAGAAACCATGGCTTCTCTAACAGAATGAGCTCCAAAAATACATGTATCTATACCTGCTTCAGTCAATAACCTTCTGACCCAAAGGGCCAATGTTGCTGCAGTAACTGGTCTAAGAGGTTTCTGTAAAGAAATAAGTAATTGACCAGAAACATCCTGTCTAAATTCTTGCATACAATCTACATAAACTTTAATGCATTGCACTACATTGGTTTGGGGGAATTTGGAATGGAATATTACTAAAAATAATACAGGGAATATTAATAGTACTGATTTGCATATTTGGAATTTGGGGAATAAAAAGGGGAATAATAATGATTATGGAAAGAATTAAAAGAAGGAAGGAAGAGAAAATGATGAAAAGAATGGCAGAAGAATACAAAGCAAAAACTAGGGGAATTAAAAGGAAAAGAGAACTGACAGAATTTTAATGGAATAAAATTTGTGGGAATAGTTTGTGTGATGACAAGTAGTCATCAGAGGAGGGATTGATGAAGCTGAAATGAAGGTTTTACATTTATTAGCGCATAAACGTAGTGTAGCAATAATCATGTGTGACTTTAACCGAACTAATAAAGATTGTACGGGGACAAAATATGCCCTCAGAGTAGTTTGCCAACATTTATAAGCGTGCTTTATATAACGTGATGTATTAGAATTGCACTAATCCGACATAATCATAAACGTGTGCTATGATTTGCTTGTTTGAAATGTTTTAGCTTAGCATTACTTTAGTGGAGGCTTTGGCCTAAGTTGTCTGGTCCCACGATTTAGATGCTCGTATTTTTCCAATGTGCTAATAAACGTGTATTTTTGCTTGAAGCTGTACTTTTCCACTGAGATCGTTCACATGCTTATCTTAAGGTTTCGTGCCAGCCTGGCATATTTTCTCTTTACTCCAAGGTCGATCTGCAGGTGCGGACAATGGAAGCTCTGAAAGTGAGTTAATTGGTATAAAATGTTGCAACTTGCGTACCCGTCTCCAAGGATAATGTATGCTTAAGTAAAAGCTTGAGAACTGTCGTTTTTGATTGGACAATTTGAAGCTAACCTATGAACCCTCCAATGGAAGACCCTACTGGATTTGAACTGTTCTCTATTTAAACCAGGTGCACGAGAAGAAAGCAGCCATTATTGCTGTTACCAGCTTTTACCAGCTATTGCCCGACATTGCGCCATTCCGTAGCTATTATGGCCCACTTTGCTGCGACGCCATTTTGAAAGAGACTCTGATGCTTTCTCTAATCGAGAGAAAGAGACTTTAAATGATTCTTGCCCTAGAGACTTTAACTTTGATCCCTTTGCATGAAGTAGTAGTTTTATTTTGCCGCCGTGAGGCAATTGCCCCGTCCACCCCTGCCCCTTTGCCCTGTCCCATGCTGATCGAAACGGTACCCATGCTGATCGAGAAACGGTACCTGTGAGACGAAGACTTCCTTGAATGCTGATTGTAATTGGTAAATATGAAAGGAAATTGTAAAATTGCATTGTGTTTCTTTTAGGTAACCAACTGCTGATTTTTGATAAGAGCCCTAGTTAGTAGTTTTCTAAATTAATGTTGCTAAATTGTTTTTGCATGAAGTCCCACATGCCGATGCTAATTTGAGGTTAGATGAGGATTCCTTTTGTTGCACGATGCAATTTGAGACCTTGTTATGCTGACTAAATGTATGCAATTAGCTCATTACAGATTATAGTTTTAGTGATTTGCATTGCCATTATCGAATGCCTTGTTATTCAAATGCTGCATAGATTGCACTTGTTTCGTCGTTATGGACAGCTATTAATGTTCATTTATGTTTATCATTTGATGTTGAGACACATCTATATTGTGCTAGCTTTGTTAATATAGGGAAATAAATTCACTAACTTTGAATGAACTGGTGTGGTTATTCCTGACTGAAAGGTCAGGGTTCGCCGAAATGTATTCTGGATTAATTGTCAAGTGTTATGTTGATCAGGGTATTGCTTATGTTCGTTATTGATTATTGATTTGATTGAATTGACCGACATAGAGTAAGGAGAGTCCCACTTAGCCAAAAGATTCATCGGCCTAAAGAGCGTCCAAATACAAGTAAATTATTAGCACGGAACGCTCTATCAGGGTTGAGTAAATTGTGCCGCAAAAAAGGAAAATTATGCAGCATTACCCAACAGATTTTGTGATAGCATTACTTCAATAGGTTGCCATTTTTTAACTTGTTAACATTGTATGGGCATTAGTTGCACCTCATTAGTACCAGTTTAACACCCAGATATTGCAGTAAACTAAAGAAAGGTGACAAGTCAATCTTTGCAAAGGGCCTTCCACTGCAAAACAACAAGTCTTGCTGTGTTTTTACTAACTTTTGAGACGTTTGAGCTAGAAATGATGTTATGTTAAAATCTGCAGATTATGCGGCAGATGATGGACTATATGACAATGTGTCAGATCTACAATTATGCAAAAAAAAAGTCACAACTGCACAACTGCATAATTCCTGTGGTGCTGGCTGTATTCCTAAAAACCCTGCATGAAAACTACCTTAAAACTTCATTCTCAGCTCTCCTCTTTCTTTCAAATTACTCGCTTTCCTTTCCATTCTCTGCATGCCTCCTCTCTGACCACAGGCTACCCTAAATCATGTGCATGTTTGCCGTAATCTCTCTTATTGTATTCCTGCAAATTGCCCACACCTCATTTCAAATATTTTCTCTTTTATTGTATTCCTGCAATTTGCCCACACCTCAGCACAAATATCACAACTTCTCATTTAAGTAATACCCTTGAGACCTAACAATACCTAATCTCCTGTAGTTCATATATTTATACTTTGAAACAATGCATGAGCCTCCACTCGCCCACTAAGGATCGTACTTAGCTCCTATTAATACAATACACCACATAGAAACTGAAGTAAATGCATGGTATAGTTTTATTAGGAGCACAAGACTAATTCCAATAACCCAAAAAACACCTGCTAACTCTGGGTTCTGGAGCAGAGTGCTGCCCGACGTAAAGTGTTACAATACTTACTCAGGGGTTCTATATAAATTCAGTTAAAATACAATACAATATATAACCCTTCTGCCTCATACTTATACTAAGTCCTTAACACTCAGCAATTGAGCAGTCAATTGTAGTTCATACAGACTACACAATAATTTCCTTATACTGCTTGACACTTACACAAGACAAAACTGCTATATGTTATGTCCATCACCCAGTACTGTACCAGTTCATGGCATTAAACTAACCATCAACAACTAACGGACACTGGATAAATGAAGAGATCTGCCACATGCTGTTGGCCAATAGAGGACTTTAATTTAGTCCACCACTGTGGGTACCAATTAGCTACATATGATCACTTTTGACATCTCACAATGGCAATCAGATATGGAATGTTGGTAACAAAGTCCATTCCAGCAGCTCTCTGATTCATGTGTCCATACAACCTACGCTTAATCAGGCTCATAAACTTTATACAAGGTATCTCAGAATGCAGTAACCAGCTCAGTGAACTATGAAAATAAGAAATATCATAAGGGACCTGCAGAGCTGCTTAAAGCTGCCAATTTACTGAAAACCACAAACAGTGCACATATTTCTAACACCTCTCCTTCCATCACACTGCTATGCATTGCATTCCATAAAAAGATAACTGTACCTCAGTGGTCATCACTCACTGCATGGAAATACTTCCCACATAGGATCAAAACAAAGACAACATCCTTCCACCCACACACCCTATACAGTGTAATGTGCTACCCATGTAGGAAAGTATTTCCGTATGCCACACAGGGTTGGTAACAGGGGTGTAGCTTCAGTGCGGTTGTTTGGGGTGTTACACACATCTAATAAATGAATTTTCTGCTAAAGAGTTGGGTAATAGTGTTTTCAGTCAAGTATGGTGAGGTGTCTATTTGATTTCACCAGGAATATTTACATACACACAGACAGAAAAGCACACACTCTCTCTCCCTCTCTCTGTTTTGAAAGCCTTCAAAAATGGTTACCTTACAAAATATTGTGGTTTCTCTCACTTAGGACCCCTACCAATCCACATTCCCTCTCCCTTTCCACCACTGCCCTTATGCCCCTCTCATGCACCCTGCTTGTCATAAAATTTATTTTAACATTATATGACAGTTGAAAATCTGAAGCTCACATTCCTCAATTCTTACTGACCAAGCTACACCCCTGGTAATAAGTGCTATATAAGTGTTGCAGTATAATACAATACAATAAATAATTAATTCACAGAACCTCACATTTCCTCTTTGCATACAAGGCACTAACACACATCAGTACTATCCCTGTAGACACAGGGCCCAAGGGCCTGGTGCTACCAACATTGCTAAAAGGTCTGCAGGCTTTCTTGGCACTAACTCCTTACCACCACCCATACTGATAGAGGGACTCTCACAAAGCATTTCAATAGATAGAGTCCAGAGACTCTCACTGAGATGCAGAATGCAAGGGTCCTTGCAGGTACCCTCCCTCTTAATACATACAAAGCTCTGCAGCCGCTCTATACATATGCAGACCAAGTGCATTAGTGTGTTTAGAGATATAGAGGCCATAGACCAGTTGCATGTGGCCCTCCTGAACTTCACATGCAGGCCCCTGGCTAACAGCAACACTGGGCTGCTTTTTACACAACTCAGCATTAACATTCTAAAGATGTTAAATAAACAGGAAAGCATTTATTTAAAAGTTAATTGAAGTGAAAGGAAGGAAGTAACTAGGTTGTTGTGCACCACTTAACTTTAGGAACACCTCCATTTTAAGGACAATTTGCAGCAAAAGTGTAAACATATGATAAAGTCTGTTCAGAATTCAAAAAGTGCATTTCATTTACATGCAGAAGCATTTCACTTTAATAAATCAGATTATATCAGTGTGTTGAGAACTATTTTTTTTAAGTAAATGTTGCTTGAATGAGAATTTACCTTCAAAAACAAAAGACAAGAGGTGTCTGGCAAAACAGGAACAGTTTGTTTATTTAAACATTATGGCCGGGGGAGCAGTTACAGAACCAGGGTCCGAGGACTGTCTTCCAATGTACACCAGATTGAAACAGGTTCTAATGCATTTCTCTGAGTATATTAAAACAATAAAAACATATTTTTTTTGTTAAACCTGCAAACAGTTGTCATGGAGTCATATATATGATTCCAGATAGTAAGTGCAGGTGGGACTTGACCTGGCGTGGACACAATGTGGGCCACTGAGCATGTGTCCAGATGTCCGTCCTAAGGGGCGCGTGGTTGCTGCATGTGCTGAGTGTGCTGTGTTCTGATTGGCTAAGTGTTCCTTACTACACGTGGCATCTAATGTTATGTTTTTTTGGGAATGCATGCATCTCTCTGGCCATGTGTGTTTTATTGGGGACAGTCTCAGGGGACCACTGTGGTGTTACTGTGCCTTTCTGTGGGATCTGATATGAGTTTTCCTGTTTGTGCATTTGGCTGCCAGCTGTTACTCGCCTGTGACTTGTCAGTCATTAACCTCAGGCTGAGGTCTCAGAGCCTGCCTGACCATGTATCCACGTGCCTGGGTTGAAGGAGAGTTAACGACGGGGTAATCTAATAATGGTGATGCGACTTCATTCATGTATATAAATGTATTGCTGTGCGCATCTACATTGATTAATTCAATATTAACATTATAGTTTTCATACATGAATTTAGAAACATTCATTCCCCTTCCCCATCCTGACAACAATGCCAAAAGTGAACTAAGAGGCAAGTCAGTTGCAATGAGCACTGTTTGCGTAGCCTGGGTTCCTATTACATATGAACAACATTATAGTTCATTAAATCAAACACTGGAGACGATTTTGTACAGGGCACACATGAAGTTCTTCACTTTGAGGTCCTCTTATATGTGCCAGGAATGAAACAGGAGGGAAAGTGAAATAAAACAATTGCCTATCTTCACGCAGTCTGGTAAAGTGGGGAAGCCGGGATTCATTCCAGGTTTTCTGTTTTCACATTATGAAACCCAGCCACTAGAGATATATGCCTTGCTTAGTCTACACCTACTTTACTACCAACCCCCACCCCTTGACCACCACCTTGCTTGTATCAATGCTGTCCTTGGTCACTTCACAGACCAAAATTTGGCCGCTGGGAAAATGTTTGCAAGTACCCATACCATAGACTGTCATTTGAGGACGCAGTGGCCATGATTTCGCTTTCCCAGCTCTGGGGCATATTAACAAGAAAGTGGTGCATCACTCCTGAAATGCCTGATTTACAATACGGTGCACCTTGGCGCACGTTAGAACAATAGCATATAAATGTTGAAGCACTGTGGCACTTTGCAGTATTATCGCCAAACGTTATGGTGCTAATCTTGCCAAGTAAAGGGAGGCCCACGGACTAATATGGGTGCGTCATTTTAACGCCGGCCTCAGGCAAAAAATGGCTCAGCTAAATCTTGTAGATTTCACTGCGCCATATTTTAGGACCTCCCAGCGCCAGGACGCAACCCTTGCATAAATTATGCCTGGTGCAGGCACAAAGTGGCGCAAGGGTTTACAAAGTGGCACAATGCAAGCATTGCGCCAGTTTGTAAATACGGTGCGCAAGGAATGCTTACCTAACGCCACATTAGCGTAAAAAAAATGACGCTAATGTGGCCCAAGGAGGCGCCAGGGGCTCGTAAATAAGCCCCTCTGTTTAACCCTTTAAATTTTCTGAGACGCGTCTCTCTCTAGTTGCTCACTTCCTGCTGTTGTTACAGGGAGCGGTGTGCTGTGGTCCTGGAGGTAGGGTTAACCACGGACAACAGGAGGCCATTAGAGCACTGAGCAGGGAGCCATAAGAGGAAATTATCGCCACCATCATCACCATAACAACCGCACGGTCAGGGAAGTGGGGCAGGCTAGATGGGACCTCAAAGGTCTGAGCTCATCTTCCAAACCGCCTTTTCTATCAGTGCTTGGCTAAGAGGCCTCATACCCAAAGCTGCTACTCAACAAGTCTGTTGAAAATGAAACTCCTTCTTGAAACTGTCTAAGGGTATATGTGTGTGCGTGCGCAGGAGCGTACGTGCGTGCCTTGGATTGTGCGTGTGGGTATAAGCTCCCTATCTGCCAGTGCCCCTCTGTGTTTAACTTTTTCTAAAATATCGGCATAAACGATTCGTTTCACAACACATTTTTTAAATTACAGCTCTGAAGAGAAATGTATGGACTACTCCAGCACGTCATGGTGTAGTAATGTTAACCACCTGACAGGTTTTTTGCGTGCGTGACTGGTATTAAAATGTCAGGACAGGTAAACAACTTTGGAGAATCGTAAAAATCCAGTATTTTTCCTCTTCGAAACATAATTTTCCCTGAGAAAAGTGGCAACCATTATGTTCTAGTCAGTGCTTTAAATGGAAAAATTGAAGTGCAGGTACTCTGTACCAGAGTACCTGCTTGTTTCCGAGAAGTGCCGGTACTCTCCAATTAAAAGTAGTACGTTTTTCTTGAGATATGCCGGTACTCTCCCTCTCAAAATAAAAAAGTGCCGGTACTCAGTACCGGAGAGTACCGGCCCATTTAAAGCACTGGTTCTAGTGCAGTGTCGAGGGCCGTTATTTGCTTCCAATAGCGAATGATGCATTCGTCTTTAACAAACTTTGGCAAATCCAATTAATCTTGCCTTTCAGTCACTTGTATTGCGGAGCTGATGGCTTTGTCAATGCTGCTTTGTACTGACATCACAGATTATTATTAATTTACAGTTCACAAACGGTCCTCGCCCATTTTGGGATTGTAAAATAACACTCAAGTATAACTACGTGGGTGGCTCTCTATACTCGCAGGCTAGATTATATTACGCGAGATATTTTCACTGCCATGACTTGACTTCGTCATTGTATTCTAGCTCGAGTGGTAAGCTGATTTGTTTTAGTCATGTATATGTGTATCTGTATGACAAGAATGGTAACCTGGACAGATACATGGGTTCTTTCGATCCGGGATTCAATAATTGTATTCATATGCATAACAAGTGTGAAAATCCAATAAAATAGTTTAAATAAAAAATAAAGTACAATTAAAAGTTTTCTAGATCACCACGGGTGCATTAGCATGCATGCATGTGCATGGAAGGCAAACTTGGAATTCTCTCTGCTGCACTTTACGAGAAGAAACATCCCAGAACAGACAACCTTGCGTCAAGCATGTGTACGCATGAGTATGCATAGGCAAGCATGTATGGACAGCCGTGTTTTATGAGTTTCAACAAAAGAAAAAGCATTTAAAAATTGCCACCCATCTTGCACATGCACGTAAAGCACCAGCTGCGATCTTTGATTTCCTAATCACATTTTATTAATAATTTACTGTTCCAGAATGGCCAACACCCGCTTTTGAATGATAAATGAAGAAATAAAATATGCCTGGGATGTTGTGCAAATTTATTGAAGCAGGCAGCCACGTAGCAGTGTGCAGCTGCTTGGCCCTCTAAAAAAAAAAAAAAAAAAAAAAAAAAAAAATCACGTTTGTAGGAAGGTGTTGGAGGAGTCCCAGCGGAGGAGTGGGGAGGTGGCAACAATGCAGCGAGAGAGCAGATGTTTAGGAGAGTTAAAAAAATTCTAGCTCATATGCCAAGAATTTTAGATTCTATTAAGGACGTGGCGGCGACGATTATGCTTTCTCTTTCCTTTACTGGCAAAACAGCAGCCAATGAAAACACAGTAAAACTTTAAACTACATGTCCCATGATAACCATATGCTGTCCAATCACAGTCCTTCTCTTGACCAAGGCTTCAGCAACAATGTCCATCCTCTTTCTTTGCCATAACATTAAGAGCATAAAGTCAAATTTAAAGAACTTGCAGACAACCGATCCAACGATCCGGTTCCAGAACACTGCTAGCCTTGCGAAGTCAGGTTCTTCTACCGAACTCCATCAAAGGCCAGGATTCTTGAATTCCAACAAAGCGACCCATCGGAATCCTTTTCACGAAGCAGAAGTATTCACCCCTGATGAGAATAATAAACAAAACTAATATCCAAACTTATAAAGTGATGCGTAAATCCATCAATAAAACACTTTCATTGTACACAACCAAAAAATACATTGTATAGCATCAATATCATGGACGCCTCCGTGTCCTTAATAGAATCTAAAATTCTTGGTGCGTTAGCTAGAATTTTTTTAATTCTATTTCAGGACCTGAGGCTTTGGATTATGCTAGTTTAAAGTTTATTCACCACCTCTGACACCACATCTACAATTGGTTTGTGATAGAACACTTTAAAAGTAGAATCACTCGACCAATCAGCCGCAGCCATGATATCTTCCAATCTCGCCCCAGTTGAAAAGGCTTTAGAAACCATGGCTTCTCTAACAGAATGAGCTCCAAAAATACATGTATCTATACCTGCTTCAGTCAATAACCTTCTGACCCAAAGGGCCAATGTTGCTGCAGTAACTGGTCTAAGAGGTTTCTGTAAAGAAATAAGTAATTGACCAGAAACATCCTGTCTAAATTCTTGCATACAATCTACATAAACTTTAATGCATTGCACTACACATAACTTTTTGTCATGGGGAAAAAACGGATATGCAATACAACATGGTGATGTTTTTGTACGTCTTGTAATGGAAAAAGAGACCCCTGAGGGAGTAAATCCTCTACCTGCTAAATCCAAGGCCTTAACATCCGAAACTCGTCTACAGGAAAGTAAACAGAGCAACATAGTGAGTTTCGCCGAAATTTGTTTGCGGGAAAGATCCTCAGAAGGCCAAGTTTTAAGAAAACGTAGGACAACATTAACATCCTATAATGAAGAATACTTCGGTTGAGGAGGTTTAACCATGCGAATACCTCTGAGAAGTTTACACACTAATGGATGTTCCCCCACTGGTTTACCCTGAATATGAGGGTGACCAGCTGAGATAGCCGAGCGACAATTATTAATCGTCCTGTAAGCCCAGCCCTGTGAGGCCAAGTCAGATAAAAAATTGACTATGATGTGAATTTCTGATCCTTACTCTTTTCAACGCCCCAACATAGCCACTTCCTCCAGGCGTGCTCATATCTCTTATGACTGGAGGGGGCCGAAGAATGAGATAAGAAAAACAGTGCAGATTCTGAAACTCCGGGCACTTGCTATCGTCTCCTGAAAGTCTCCACGCCATCAGGGACAATTGGCCCTGCCGAATCAGAGGATGCGCTCTGCCTGATGGATCCAACAGAAGATCCTCGCTGCCCAGCAACAGCACCAGGAATTCACACGATAGTGTAATTGCGAACGGGAACCAAGGCTGTGCTCTCCAATATGGATTCACCAAAATCACCCCTGCCTGATTGGCAGAGTATGTGGGCCATGACCCGCGGAATCATGACGAATGGGGAAAGGCATATAAAATGCCCCCATCCAAGGTTGAAGAAACACATTTGTCCCTGCTGCAAGAGGGTCTGGCCTCCAATTGTACTAAGTCAGGACTTGATTGTTCAATCGGGAGGCAAACAAGTCTATTTCACAACGTCCCCACTTCCGCTGAAGTGCTTGGAAAATCCTCAGATTGAGTGGAAGCAAGAGTTCCAATCTGCTGTCATATCGGAATGACCCGGGATATTCTCCGCTATTACTGAAATTTGGTGATGCAGACAGTAATGCCAAAATCCTTTGTGATTTCCACCAAAAGATGAGATCTGGTCCCTCCGAGACGATTGATATACCTGAATGCCGACACAGTGTCCATCTGGAGGAGAATACAACGATGTGTTCTGCGTGGGGTGAGTGATCTGATCACAAACACCCGACAACTGATGTGGTAATTCAATTCTCCCGGGGCCCATCTCTACTGAGCGATAACGTGCTCCCCAGGCCCATTGGCTGGCATCCGACTCTATCACTACGTCTGGAACTGAGGAAAAAAATCATCCTACCATTCCATGCATCCATGTGGGAGAACCACCAAGAAATCTCGGTCTTGGCTTCTTCTGAAATCAAAATCATGTCCGAGTATTGTAGCCCCTTCTGAAGATGCAAAATCTTCAGCCTTTGAAGCGCTCTGTAGTGTAGAGGCCCCGGAAAAATGGCTTGAATTGAAGATGCCAGAAGGCCCACTAAACATGCTAATGTCCTCAATGATATAGTCGGAGAGACAAGGGTTCTCTTCAACTCTTTCTTGATTGCTATTCGCTTGGCTAGAGAAAGCAATAGCAGGGCCTTGATGGAGTCTATTTGAAAACCTAAGAACTCAATATTTTATGATGGCACTATGCTGGACTTCTCAACGTTGATGATGAACCTGAGATCCTTAAATAATTGAATTGTCCAATTGAGATGACTAATGACCATGTCTCACTCTTGTGCCACAATTAAGATGCTGTCGAGGTAAACAATAAGTCTTGCACCTCTTTCCCTCAGATACTGAACCACCGGACGCAGAATCTTGGTGAAACACCAAGGTGCCGAGTACAGGCTGAAGGGTAGTGCAGTAAACTTGAACCAACGGAGGCCCCATTGGAATTGAAGGAAGCATCTGTGGGGTCCAAAAATTAGCACTGAAAGGTAGGTGTCTTTTAATTCCAACCCGACCAGCCAATCACCATTTCTTAATAAATCTCTGAGGAGATGTATGCCCTCCATCTTGAAATGGCAGTATACAATCCAAGAGTTGAACTGTTTGAGGTTCAGTACAAGTTGGGATCCACCCCCTTTCTTTTGTGCCAAGAATATTGTGCTCACAAACCCTAGGGGATGAGGAGAGGACTCAATCACAGCTCCTTTCTGCAGGAGTGCAGTAATCTCTTCATCTATGAAAGAACAATCTTCAAGGGAAAAATGGAGCGGAGAGGGAAAGACCTTCTGAATTGGTGGAGCATAGAACTCTAGTTGAAAACCTTGGACAGTCTGCAACACCCACAGATCTTGTGTGATCCTCTGCCATGCCAAGATAAAATGTTGAATTCTGCCCCCCAAAATTACTTCCAAAAAGGGAATAATCCTTACCTGTTGCATTGATATCTTGACTGGAACCACCTCCGTGGAACCCTCTGGTGGCCTGGCCATGACCTCTGTAGTGGTTAGGTTAGAAATTTGAGGAACCGTAGGTACCCCCTCTGCCGCTCTGGTGTACAATTCGTGAGGTGTGAAAACCTTGGCCTGGCGCTCGACTCCTGAGGCGTCCGGCCAGGGCAAAAAGAGCATTATTGAAAACCTTTTTTATAGATGATTGAGCTTTGTCAAGTGCAGTAAAAGTTGCCACATACTTGCCCAAGTCTTTGACAAATTTGTCGCCAAATAGCATACCATTAGCTAAGGACCCTGCCTCATTAGCTGCCAAATCAGCTAGCTTAAGGTCTAAGTGCATGAGGAATGATTGCCGATGCTCAGTGGACATGGGGCAGTTTGCGTTGCCTAAAAGACAACTATCATGCTGAGCCCATTCCAATACTACTGGATCCAGGGGAGTGTTGGTTTCTTTAGACTGGATCACTAAGTTCAAAATTTTTGTTAATAGTACAGATACATCTAAGAGTTTATCCTGACAGCCGTACCAAGCGTGGCCCAACCCTTTCTTTGGATCTTTGGCAATTATTTTCAGAAACGTGGCCATGCTGGGTTCTAATTCCGGAGTATCTGCCACTTTGTCAGTCAAAGATGGCCTGGGACATTCTGAACGAAGGGTGTTGTGTACTTTCTTTCAAAACCTTTTTGTAATCTGTCCTGCACATAATGAGCCACCTCAACACAAGGAACCTGCTCCGTCGAGCGGGGATGGATGATGTCTTCTTGGGTAAAAAGGAGATTACAGCCACTTGGAGTTGAAGTTTCTGAAGGAACATTGTGTGATTTATATTTTTTCTTGAGTGGAGGAGAGTCTTTCTGCGAGTCCTCTGACTCTGAATTAGAAGAGGAACGCTTTTGTGTCTCCACCTGAGGCTGAGAGGGCAAAGGGAAAAGTAGTTGTGGATTCACTAGGGTTAAACCCTCCATACTCATGATCACGCTGCACAGAAGCTGCTTTTGTGCCAAAATATTGGCCGATGATGCTCCCCTTGAGCGTTGCATTGGAAGGCCTGATATCCCATGGAATTATAAGGTTGCGAACAAGTCTGTTGACTGCTTTCACCTAAAAATTCTCTCCTGCCAAAATTAGTAAATGATTGAGTGAAAGGTTTTTAGGCCTTTATCAAGGCCCAATTCACGGAGTCCTGCACATGGTGATCATGCGCCTCTACTAGTCTCTACTCCATCTGGTGTTCCATGGGCACCTCTTGCAATTCTAGAAACTGTTCCTCCTCATCGGCGTAATACGCAATTATTGCAGCTAGGAGGTATGGAAGAGTTTGATAGAGGGGGAACCCTGTGGCAGGTATGATGGAAATAGTTTAAATAGGGGAGTAATACAACTGCCTGGCCAGCTCAAGAAAATTAAGACTGAGGAGGGAGCACCTGCACACTGAAAATGCTTTATTTTCTGTGAATCCCCTAGGGTCCAGCCCTAAAATGCTTGTTTTAGCCCCGTTGGGCGATCTCTGAGGCTGATTCAGTAGTGCTGTTTTGCACGCACCCACAAGCCAATCGGAAACAAAAGTATTTCTGAATGAGCTCACGGCGCATGCGCAGACAGCACAATTGAAAGAGGACAGAGTCCTCTGACAGTGTGAATACTTTAAATGCCGAGAAACTCCACCGGCCCCGCTCCTGCTCCCCACTGGCCTAGTGCCAGGGATCATTAGATCCTTTTGAAAGGCACAATGCGCTGCCACACAATTAACTCTTAAAGCATGTGCGTCCAGAACGCAGTACAACTGTAAACCTTTATAAGTAGAAAACATAAAGCACTTAGCTGGCTGCTGCAGCAGCAAAGAAAGTGGACAGACATTGTTGCTGAAGCCTTATATATGGTCAGGAGAAGGACTGTGATTGTACAGCATATGGTTATCATGGGCCATGTAGTTTAAAGTTTTAGTATGTTTGGAATGGCTGCTGTTTTGCCAGTAAAAGAGGGAGAAAGCATAATTCAAAGCCTCCGGTCCTGACAGAATGAAGAGAGCAGCAGCAAGATGTTTCAAATGAAGGCATGAGACAAATTAGTTCCTCGTGCACTAGAGTGCAAGCACTCAAAATGTCATGGCCTGGCAGGGCATAATGGCTAAGGCTTCCTAGTGGGCCTCCACCAACCACCCTATTAAATGCCACAATCCTGTACAAGCAGGTGAAATTGTAGTACAGCAACAAATCATTGTAGGTCAGAAGATGCAAAGGACAGACCATCCTCAGGAGAGATTGATTCATTGTCTAAAGAAGTGTTAAGAGTCTGCTATTAGGAAGGCTATGGGAGACAGGCCTAACTGCAGTGATGTCATACAACCAAAGTAGTAGAAAGTTGCAGTTTACTTGCAACCCTAGGGGTAGCAGCTGCTCTCAATCCAGTCTTCCTTCAACTGCCTAATCACATAGTTACCAGATGGAACATGGAAGCTTGTGATGTCAAGACCTTCTCCAACCATGACTACAAATATTTTCCCTCTTAATATACAACAATAATAATACAACAAAAATTAACCACTATATAATAGGCAGAGTAGACAAACATAAAAGTGAATTCACAAGAAAAAATATATATATTGTAATTGCAGGCTGATCCTGGCACCCAGGGATCCCATCTCCCTAAGCCTGGCCTATATATATATATATATATATATATATATATATATATATATATATATATATATATATATGTTATTTTCTTTAGGGAAGGGCCGATCTTGATCCTGGGGACCCCATCCCCTGGGGTGTGGCCTAATTTTGTTTGGGGGGCCTCGTGGCCTCCCTACCCAGCAAGATCTCAGCCTCATCCCCCAGAGCCTGTCCTAAACATTTTGTTTTTTCTCTGGGGAGGGGGGCCCCCCTTCCCATACCAATGTCCGCCCTAGAGACCCCATCCCCAGGGCTCGTCCATGTGACCTGGGTGCCCCTCAGGGCACCAAGGAGCAGATGTAGGTAGAAATGGGATTGCGACTCGCAAATTGTGAGTCAGCAAGATCTCAGCCTCATCCCCCAGAGCCTGTCCTAAACATTTAATTTTTTCTCTGGGGAGGGGGGCCCCCCTCCCCATACCGATGTCCTCACTAGGGACCCCATCACCAGGGCTCGTCTATGTGACCTGGGTGCCCCTCAGGGCACCAAGGAGCAGATGTAGGTAGAAATGGGATTGCGACTCACAAATTGCGAGTCGGAGCGACTCGCAATTTGCGAGTCGCAATCCCATATGCAGGATGGTGTCCCTGACACCAACTGCAAATCGCAAGGGGGTTGCAAAGACCCACCTCATTAATATTAATGAGGTGGGTCGCAATTTACGACCCCCTTGCAATTCCCTGCACTCACAGGGATGGTGGCCTGCTGGAGACAGCAGACTACCATGTCTGTGACTGCTTTTTCAATAAAGCTGGGTTTTTTTTTGGCATTGCAGCCCGTTTTCCTTAAAGGAAAACAAGTTTCAATACACTCGTGAAAATGAAACCATTTGGTTTCATTTTTTCAAAGTAGGCAGTGGCCATAGGACCACTGCCTGCTCTGAAAAATATTTTTAGAGCCATTCACAAAGGGGAAGGGGTCCATGGGAGCACCCCTTCCTATTTGGGCGTCGCATTCCCATTGGAATGTGCATCGCGATGCGCGTTTTGCATGGCTCAAACTGCGAATTTTGCAGGTTTGCGCCATGCAAAACGTTTCCTACATCTGGCCCAAGTAACAATGTTGGGGACTGTGGGGGCAGCCTGAAGTTCCCCCAGTGTCCCAGCTGGCTCTCCTCCACCTGCGGGAGCCAGCATTGCTGTCACAGAGAGGGAGCTGCTTTAGCAGCTCCCTCTCTGTGAGAGCAATTGTTTCCTCTGTCTCCCTGCCTGCATCTCCGCAGGCAGGGAGACAGAGGAAACCTCTACTTGCAGTGATGGAGAACTGTTTGACAGCTCTCCCTCACTGCAAGCAGAGTGTTTGCTGTGACTTGGCAGAAGCTTTAAAGCTGCAGCCAAGCCACAGCAAACAGCTATGTTCCGAGGGTGGGCACCCCGGGACATCGCAGGAACCGGCCCTGGGGGGTGGTGTTTCCCAGGACCCTCATTGGCCACAATTGGCTCCTTGAGGGGGGCAGCATGGCCCCCTCCAATGAATAGCCCCAGGGAGGTGTCCCCCCTTTCTTTTGGAATCCTGCAGAACCCTGGTGAGCCAGTAATACCCTTGGAAGACTGGAAAGAATGTTTTAAGACCTATGTCCAAGCCTAAGGGGTGACATTGTCACAGTAGCCAGGATGCTGTCCATGTTAAAACATTGTCTGGGAGCAGAAGGAAGGCATGTTTTGAAACATCTCCCTGCCTTATCTTCCACTAAAGAAGAAGATAGTAATGATGAGGAGAATGATTTGAGGTGGCCATACAGAAACTGCATGCTAACTTTGGAGAAAAAAAACAAAGTACTAGAGAGGTTTAACTTCTTAAAAATAAGTCAACTTCCAGGTAAATCGGTGGAAAGCTATGTTGTCAGTTTGAGGTCACTTGCGGCTACCTGTAACTATAAGAACTTCCAAGAGGAAATGTTGAGCAATCAACTAGTTTTGAAAGTTAATAACCGGAAAGTGTAGGAAAATCTGTTTAACACGGAAGGACTCACTCTACAGGTGGCAAAGGATTTGATGAAAATGGCAGAGATTATGGATGAGGGGCTGAAAGAACTGAAGCCTAAAGATAATATTGAGGCAGTCCAGAAAGAAATACACAAAGCAAGAAAAGAAGAAGGTGGCAGAGTCAAATGAAAGGGGGTAAAAAATCTTGACTTGTTATAAGTGTGGTTTGAAGGGTCATATAGCAACAGATGAATCATGTCCTGCCGGCCGTTTGGTAAGTATGTAGAAGGCGCAAAGCCAAAGGCAAAGATGTGTAAAGGGAAGGTAGCTGGAGTAAGGAAAAACAGCACTTCAGTGAGTATCCTAGAAAGAGGCAAGAATGAAGATGACTGCCAGGATGTTATCTTAGAAATTCAACAGATTGGTGAAGACAATCGTTTCTTCTCTATCAAAGTTGATGGTGTGAGTGAATGATGGCAGGTTCTGAAGCCAGGTACACCCTGATCGGAGAGGAATATATTATTGGATTTCCCCATCATACTCTCAGAGTGCAGATTTTGGTGGTTTATGGCAACAAACCGACTGAACTAGTGGGTTTGATTGAAGCCTGATTGGAATTTCAATAAAAGCAGGTGGCATTTAAAGTGTATTTTGCTAAGAAGGGTTCATGTTTATTGGTTTGGCTGAAACAGAGAGATTTGGGCATCCAGCTGGACCCTAACCATTTGGATCAAGTGCTAGCAGCACAGTCAGGGGTGTGTGCAGTGGATGTGAGAGGACAGTATGTCACAGAGTTCCCACAAATTGTAAGGATAATTTGGAAACTCTCAAAGGGTTCATGCATAAAATAATTTTGAAAGGGGTGACTCCTAAACCTCATAAACCTAGAGGTGTTCCGCTGGTGATGAAAGAACCTGTGCACAAATAACTACAAAGATTGCACAAGAGTGAGGTAATCCAGAAAATCGACTCATCAGAATGGCTTGCTCCATTGGTGGTCGCTGGGAAGAGTAATGGTGATATCAGGATGTGTGTAGATCTAAGGGATCTAAATGCAGAAATCTGGGTGGCTAGGCATCCTCTGCCTAACATAGGGGAGATGTTGACCATCATTAAGGGAGCAGAAGTCTTTCCCACCTTAGGCCTTTTGTCAACCTATCACCAGATTGTGCTATACCCTGATTCTCAACTACTAACATAATTTGTCATGCCAGAGGAGTCATATAGATATAAATGTATGACTTTCAGCTTTGCCTCAGCAGCCACAGTATTTTAGAGAACTATGCACCATCTATTGAAAAATACACCTAAAGTAAAGTATTTCCAGGATGACATCTTGGTGTTTGGAAAGAATGAAGTGGAACATGACAATGCAATGAAGAGTGTGTTGAGAATCCTATTTGAAAGTGGGTTGATGATCAAGAAGGATAAAGGCAAGTGTAAAGTAGAGTATTTAGGCCACTGGATCAGTGGCGAGGGGATATCTCCTAAATTAAAGCTAGTTTCTACCATAGAGAATGCTCCTACCCCAGTGTGCAAGGTTCAGTTGAATCATTTGAGAAATATGTCACTCCTCCATCATTCCTCTCAATGTCTTCCTCCAACCAATCATATCACCTTGCTTCATTGTCATTGTCACCAGTCTTCTTACACTTTGACATTGTACTTATGTGACAAATGTTGTCACAGCTAAGCCAAACAATATTACAGTAAACTTTCCTTTTTTTTATTTTATTTTTAATTTATTTTTATTATTGGAAGGAAACATATAACACATATATTCTTAAGTCATTATACACAGAAAGCTTACAATATAATAGAATATAGGGTGGAAGAGATGAGAAGAAACACATCGCCAAGTTGGATCATACGTAATACAAAACACAAAGCCTAGCCACCCCTCAAATTCTATCTAGGAGTGGTGCCCATTAATTCAAAAGGGGGTGGCCCCGATCATTATGGGCCTGTATCCAAGCCTGAAACAGACCCCATATTGTCTTCCCTTTCCTCCTGGCCTGTCTCCCCTTCCGTTCATACAATGACATCTCCAAGTAATATACAGACAGCAGCCTAGCCAACCATTGTTGCCAGGACGGGGGTCGTAGATCCAACCATGCTGTTGATATACAGATTCGAAACACCGCCATAGCTACAAAGATAAACGCTCTATGTGGTCCAGCGATTTCGCCATCAGCCCCAAAGACCATGATCTCAGGTGTAAGGACAAGATCATAGCCCACTACCTCCTTCAAAACAGAATGGATACCTTCCCTTGAAGCTTTTAATTCCCCACAAGTAGCCATCATATGTATGATATCTGAGCCGTGCATCCCACATCTTGGACAGTTTGTTCCTGACACACATCCCCATTTGGCGAGATGGGCTGGTGTATGATACAGATCAAACATAGTCTTGTAGTGCCGCGCTTGTAAGGAAGATGATAATAGAATAGTGCATCCCAACTCCAGTGATCTCAAAAAGTTGTTACTACCATCTGCCAACTTCTTACTCCACCTCTCCTTGTTCTTTTCTAGATCATCTGCTTGTTCTATCATTAAAATAGGTTAATTGACCTAATAGTTATGCTGGGTTTAGCCAGAATATCATTCAACAATTGGTTACTTTTAAATCCCTGGACCCCCCCTGTTTTTTTCCCTAAAAAGTCCCTTATCTGTAGATATTTGAAGAAGTCCCTTTTCTGTAGACCATACTGTTCCTGTAGATCTCGAAACGTCTTGACTCCCGAGTTGTCAAAAAAGTTTCCTAACCTGGTTATACCTGATGTACACCACTTTGCCATATATTTATCATGAAATATTTCAGGGAGTAGTGAATTCTTCTCGATCATGGTATAATAGTTGTATCTACCAAATCCTTTCTTTTTGTACCATAATCGCCAGCACTTGTGAGCCGCTTCTAAGACTTTATACCTAGTTTTCTTATAATATCCAGGCTCATGGTATGTTACCAGACACCCATTGGCTGCAGCTCCTATCTGCAGCTCGTATATGTTGGGGCTGTCAGCCTTTATAGCTCCTTCTGTGTCAGGTCCCAATAGCGGGCGCATATACTGAAAGGCTGCTGCCATTTGATATAATTTTATATTCGGTAAGGACCACCCACCCCTTTCACGAGGGAGAGACATAAATTTGCTCGATCTCCTACACTTACCATATGCCCATATAAATCTCATGATTATTCTATCAATCTCTTTAGATTTTAAGTTAGTAAAGTTCAATGGTATAGCACGAAATAGACACAACAACTTCGGGAGGAAGATCATCTTTATCATATTGCATCGTCCTACAATGGTTAAATGTAGGTTATTCCATCTGCATGCATCTTCTCTAAATTTGGCAAGTATGGGATCTATATTTAAATTTACAACTTCATCTACATTTGGTGTAATATTAATACCTAAGTATACTGCATGATCCACCCTCCGTGTATCTTTAATATTTGTATATTGATTAGCCAGCAACTGTGTCTTAGCTCCATTTAGCAGATATCCGGAAAACCTTCAAAAAATTTTCGTCACCACTTCAATCTCTCTCAGTGTTGAATCAGGAGAGGGGGTTAGTATGGCTATATCATCTGCATATGCTAAGACTTTGGTATCCCATCCCTGCCTATGGATTGGTGGAATCTTACTATTTTCTTCCAATTGTCTCAGCAGAGGATCTATATACAAAGCAAACAGAAGAGGAGAGCATGGGCACCCCTGCCTGGTGCCTCTCCTAATCGAGATAGTCTCAGATTGTCCTCCCATTAGTTGTATTTTCACAGCCGGGGATCTATATAAAGCCCTTACTGCTGTAATAAATTTCTTCCCTAGCCCATAATATTCCATAACGTACCACAGATACTTCCAATTCACCCGATCGAATGCCTTCTCTGCATCCAAAAAAACAGCTGCCATAGGCTCTTTTGCAACTTCCGTGGAATCAAAGAGTGCTAAAACTCTCTGGATATGATTAGTTGTATCTCTTCCTGGGATAAACCCATGCTGCCGGGGAGAGACCAACTTTTTAATCACCAATGACAATCGAACTGCCAAGATCTTTGAATATATCTTTGCATCACTATTTATTAATGTGATCGGGCGATATGAGGCTGGATTTAACAGGGGTTTTCCCTTCTTCTGAAATATAACTATATTAGCTAGATCCCAAGATGGGGGGATTTTCCCTCCATTTTGTACCTGAATATACAGCTCCAACATAACCGGAAGCAGAGGTAGTTTAAAAACTTTATAAAATTCTAGAGGGATCGAATCAGGACCAGTAGCCTTCCCTGTGGGCCGATTGCTCATTGCCATTTCTATTGCTGAGACATCTATCTGTTCTCCAAGGCATGACTTGTCACTCTTATCTAGTTTTCCCATCTTAATGGGGTACAGGAACTCTAAAGCATCTTCATCCGAATATGCTGATGTTTCATCGTAAAGTTCCTGATAATATCCATGGAACACCTTTCTGATTCCGCCCACTTCTGACGTTACCCGTCCTTGCCGGTCTGTGATCTCCCTAATTACCCCCGCCGCTGTTTTCTGGGTTGCCCGAATCGCTAGCAGCCGCCCAACTTTTTCTCCAAACTCAAACCCTTGCGTGCGCTGCATTAAATATTTCTCTGCTATTTTTTGGGCTGTAGCCTCATTTGCTGTCGCTTTTATTATGGCAACCTCTTCCTGTGCTTTCCTTATATCTACTCCAGCTTCTATAGCTATAGCCAACTGTCTTTCTGCACACCGCAACTTCGCTTGGGACTCTATTACTCTCCCTTGAGCCTCCTTCTGCCTTTTAATACTAAAGCTTAATGTTTCTCCACGAATACCAGCTTTCAGAGTGTCCCAAACAATCTCTACTGAGGCTGACCCCTGATTGAACCCCAAGAATTCAGTTATCCACTTACTCATATGCTCACAATATTCTGGATTTTTTAAAAGTCCCCTTTCGAATGTCCATCTGCTGACTTTTGGTTCTAACCCATCCAGTTCCACATCCAGCACTAAAGGATTATGATCTGACACCATCCGTGAGTATAACTCAATCCTGGCTTGTTTTAAAAATACCGGGGAGATTAGAAAATAATCAAGTCGAGCTAATTTCACATGAGGAGCCGAGTAATAAGTATATCCGGGGTCGGGTTTGCGCAACTTTACCCAAGCGTCCACCAGCCCTAATTCTCGCTGAATAGCACCCATTGCCTTATACACCCGAGGTTTACGCCCTTGATACTTCTTAGTTGTGGGTGCTAATAGATCCTGTAGTCCCTCCCACGAGCCATTAAAGTTAAAGTCACCACATATGATATAGGGAGGGGCCCATCCGGTTAGCTCGATAGCGAGGGTATCAATTACTATCGGATCATCAGTAACTACCCCATATATGGAACATAATGTAAAGCTATTATGGCCGTAGCTACATTCTACTATTACCCATCTTCCACCAGTATCGGCCTTTTGCCGAGTAAATTTTAATTTACTAGTCTGGTCTAGAATCGCCACTCCTTTAGTTCTAGTTTCTTGTTTGGACCAAGCAATTGCCTTCAAACCAAGTGAGCCGAGGATCCCAGAGTTTTTATATTCCACGTGTGTTTCTTGCAGGCAAAGAATATCTGCCTTAAAAGTTTTCAATTCTTCGGCAACTCTCCTTCTTTTATGAGGATCATTCAGTCCACATATATTGATTGACACAATTCTGAGTCTAGCCATACCCCTTCCTTTTTGTAATTTCAAATCTTTTCTCTTTGAAGTCCCTCAGGTTAACATATCTGACTGCACCATCTCTTAGATTCCCTTTCCTTCCTTTTCCATTTCTTTGCCCCCTATCTCTCACCTCCATTAATCGTTTCCTTTCCTTTTTCTTCCCCTGTTTTAACCCTATCGCTCCTCCCCCAACCCCTCCTACTTTCCCCTTCCCCTTCCCAATCCCCTTTCCCTCACCCAGGGCCAGTCGCCCCTTGCCCCCTCCCTGGCCCCCTCCCTCCCCCCCTGATACTGGCCCCCCATTCTGTTGAGCAATCAGACCCCACATGGCCTGAATGTTGGTGTCGTGCATGCATCGACCTACCCCCACCCACCGGTACCCCGAGTGCCTATGCCTTCCCTATTTCTTCCATACTCTATACATTCACCCCCATCAGATATTCTTTTGCCTTAATTTCGGACGTGAAGACTCTTGTTTTTCCACTCATTATTGTTTTTAGCCTAGCGGGGGCCAACAAATAAGCCTCCCCTCCTTTCTCGAAGAATGGTTTAATAAGCTGCCGGAGCCGCCATCTCCGCTCCACTGTAGCGTGACAGAAATCGGGGCGGGTAAAGAAGGTAACTCCGTTGCAGGAGCGCGGGGTATTGGGAGGAGTCTTATCAGCTATCTCTTGACGTACCAGATAACTCCCAAAATATACCAGAATCACTCTTGGGTATTTAGAGTCTGCCCGTTGACCCCCCTCCTGTCGGTTTATCGGGAACCTGTGAGCCCTCTGCACCTCATTGTCCCAATCCCGATTCCCCAGTTCTGGAAAAGCCCCACGCAAAAGACTAACCATGTATGCCTGTATATTGTTCCCTTCTAGTCCTTCTGGTATACCCAGAAATCGTAGATTGTTCCTTCTCTGTCTATTTTCCAAATCTTCTATTTTCCACATCACATCCGTCAGTTGTCCGTCTCGGGCAGCATTCTGCTCTTTGAGAGTATCCATGTCATCCTCGACTGCCACTATCCGATCTTCCATAGAGCATAGCTTAGCTTCAATTTCCATACATGATTTCGCTACCTTACGAACAGATCCTTGCAGCCTCTTTGTGGCAACCCTTGCCGGACGACTCTCCATCCTAGTCTCCGTTTGAAGCTCTTTAATTGAACTGTAAATTGACTGCAGGATCCCCGCCTCGGTACCCATTGCGTGAGCATTACCAGAATTACCAATGCTCCACTGCAGCTCCCGGGTCACTTCCATTTTTATCTTTGGCGGGGGTTTGGTTGCCACTGGTAGGAGTATCTGCCAGGCCGATCCCCGAATAGTCCCACCTTAAAGTCCTACCACTCATAGGTGCCACGTTTTCTGAGCCCTCTTGTAGACCAGAACGTGATTTAACAAATTTCCGTTGACGAGCCTTACGTACTGTGTGTTCCCCACTTGGAGATTTGTTACCCGTTTCGGATGTCTCACTCTCATCAGTTTCACTAAAACTGCAGTCGGCGCTACCGAGATCAGACTCCTCTGTCAGAGAGTAAAACTTGTCACTGCTTTCTCTCCCCCAGTCAGTTAGTTGGAGATTTTTCCCCCCCATAATTTTATCCCGTTTTTTAGGGCTGCCTAAGGGGTTGGTAGAATCGTTCTCCTCCGCTGTGTGTCCTGATGGACTTCCAATTCTCCCCTTACTTTGAAGGTCCACCTGTTCGCCTTGCTCCATCTGTTGAATTTGTAGCTGTCCATTTCCGGGGAGACTGAGCACTTTTCCGATTGCTTCCCGGCTGATGTCCTGATTTTCCCGGCTGATGTCCTGCATCTCCGCAGGCAGGGAGACAGAGGAAACCTCTACTTGCAGTGATGGAGAACTGTTTGACAGCTCTCCCTCACTGCAAGCAGAGTGTTTGCTGTGACTTGGCAGAAGCTTTAAAGCTGCAGCCAAGCCACAGCAAACAGCTATGTTCCGAGGGTGGGCACCCCGGGACATCGCAGGAACCGGCCCTGGGGGGTGGTGTTTCCCAGGACCCTCATTGGCCACAATTGGCTCCTTGAGGGGGGCAGCATGGCCCCCTCCAATGAATAGCCCCAGGGAGGTGTCCCCCCTTTCTTTTGGAATCCTGCAGAACCCTGGTGAGCCAGTAATACCCTTGGAAGACTGGAAAGAATGTTTTAAGACCTATGTCCAAGCCTAAGGGGTGACATTGTCACAGTAGCCAGGATGCTGTCCATGTTAAAACATTGTCTGGCAGCAGAAGGAAGGCATGTTTTGAAACATCTCCCTGCCTTATCTTCCACTAAAGAAGAAGATAGTAATGATGAGGAGAATGATTTGAGGTGGCCATACAGAAACTGCATGCTAACTTTGGAGAAAAAAAACAAAGTACTAGAGAGGTTTAACTTCTTAAAAATAAGTCAACTTCCAGGTAAATCGGTGGAAAGCTATGTTGTCAGTTTGAGGTCACTTGCGGCTACCTGTAACTATAAGAACTTCCAAGAGGAAATGTTGAGCAATCAACTAGTTTTGAAAGTTAATAACCGGAAAGTGTAGGAAAATCTGTTTAACACGGAAGGACTCACTCTACAGGTGGCAAAGGATTTGATGAAAATGGCAGAGATTATGGATGAGGGGCTGAAAGAACTGAAGCCTAAAGAGAATATTGAGGCAGTCCAGAAAGAAATACACAAAGCAAGAAAAGAAGAAGGTGGCAGAGTCAAATGAAAGGGGGTAAAAAATCTTGACTTGTTATAAGTGTGGTTTGAAGGGTCATATAGCAACAGATGAATCATGTCCTGCCGGCCGTTTGGTAAGTATGTAGAAGGCGCAAAGCCAAAGGCAAAGATGTGTAAAGGGAAGGTAGCTGGAGTAAGGAAAAACAGCACTTCAGTGAGTATCCTAGAAAGAGGCAAGAATGAAGATGACTGCCAGGATGTTATCTTAGAAATTCAACAGATTGGTGAAGACAATCGTTTCTTCTCTATCAAAGTTGATGGTGTGAGTGAATGATGGCAGGTTCTGAAGCCAGGTACACCCTGATCGGAGAGGAATATATTATTGGATTTCCCCATCATACTCTCAGAGTGCAGATTTTGGTGGTTTATGGCAACAAACCGACTGAACTAGTGGGTTTGATTGAAGCCTGATTGGAATTTCAATAAAAGCAGGTGGCATTTAAAGTGTATTTTGCTAAGAAGGGTTCATGTTTATTGGTTTGGCTGAAACAGAGAGATTTGGGCATCCAGCTGGACCCTAACCATTTGGATCAAGTGCTAGCAGCACAGTCAGGGGTGTGTGCAGTGGATGTGAGAGGACAGTATGTCACAGAGTTCCCACAAATTGTAAGGATAATTTGGAAACTCTCAAAGGGTTCATGCATAAAATAATTTTGAAAGGGGTGACTCCTAAACCTCATAAACCTAGAGGTGTTCCGCTGGTGATGAAAGAACCTGTGCACAAATAACTACAAAGATTGCACAAGAGTGAGGTAATCCAGAAAATCGACTCATCAGAATGGCTTGCTCCATTGGTGGTCGCTGGGAAGAGTAATGGTGATATCAGGATGTGTGTAGATCTAAGGGATCTAAATGCAGAAATCTGGGTGGCTAGGCATCCTCTGCCTAACATAGGGGAGATGTTGACCATCATTAAGGGAGCAGAAGTCTTTCCCACCTTAGGCCTTTTGTCAACCTATCACCAGATTGTGCTATACCCTGATTCTCAACTACTAACATAATTTGTCATGCCAGAGGAGTCATATAGATATAAATGTATGACTTTCAGCTTTGCCTCAGCAGCCACAGTATTTTAGAGAACTATGCACCATCTATTGAAAAATACACCTAAAGTAAAGTATTTCCAGGATGACATCTTGGTGTTTGGAAAGAATGAAGTGGAACATGACAATGCAATGAAGAGTGTGTTGAGAATCCTATTTGAAAGTGGGTTGATGATCAAGAAGGATAAAGGCAAGTGTAAAGTAGAGTATTTAGGCCACTGGATCAGTGGCGAGGGGATATCTCCTAAATTAAAGCTAGTTTCTACCATAGAGAATGCTCCTACCCCAGTGTGCAAGGTTCAGTTGAATCATTTGAGAAATATGTCACTCCTCCATCATTCCTCTCAATGTCTTCCTCCAACCAATCATATCACCTTGCTTCATTGTCATTGTCACCAGTCTTCTTACACTTTGACATTGTACTTATGTGACAAATGTTGTCACAGCTAAGCCAAACAATATTACAGTAAACTTTCCTTTTTTTAATTTTATTTTTAATTTATTTTTATTATTGGAAGGAAACATATAACACATATATTCTTAAGTCATTATACACAGAAAGCTTACAATATAATAGAATATAGGGTGGAAGAGATGAGAAGAAACACATCGCCAAGTTGGATCATACGTAATACAAAACACAAAGCCTAGCCACCCCTCAAATTCTATCTAGGAGTGGTGCCCATTAATTCAAAAGGGGGTGGCCCCGATCATTATGGGCCTGTATCCAAGCCTGAAACAGACCCCATATTGTCTTCCCTTTCCTCCTGGCCTGTCTCCCCTTCCGTTCATACAATGACATCTCCAAGTAATATACAGACAGCAGCCTAGCCAACCATTGTTGCCAGGACGGGGGTCGTAGATCCAACCATGCTGTTGATATACAGATTCGAAACACCGCCATAGCTACAAAGATAAACGCTCTATGTGGTCCAGCGATTTCGCCATCAGCCCCAAAGACCATGATCTCAGGTGTAAGGACAAGATCATAGCCCACTACCTCCTTCAAAACAGAATGGATACCTTCCCTTGAAGCTTTTAATTCCCCACAAGTAGCCATCATATGTATGATATCTGAGCCGTGCATCCCACATCTTGGACAGTTTGTTCCTGACACACATCCCCATTTGGCGAGATGGGCTGGTGTATGATACAGATCAAACATAGTCTTGTAGTGCCGCGCTTGTAAGGAAGATGATAATAGAATAGTGCATCCCAACTCCAGTGATCTCAAAAAGTTGTTACTACCATCTGCCAACTTCTTACTCCACCTCTCCTTGTTCTTTTCTAGATCATCTGCTTGTTCTATCATTAAAATAGGTTAATTGACCTAATAGTTATGCTGGGTTTAGCCAGAATATCATTCAACAATTGGTTACTTTTAAATCCCTGGACCCCCCCTGTTTTTTTCCCTAAAAAGTCCCTTATCTGTAGATATTTGAAGAAGTCCCTTTTCTGTAGACCATACTGTTCCTGTAGATCTCGAAACGTCTTGACTCCCGAGTTGTCAAAAAAGTTTCCTAACCTGGTTATACCTGATGTACACCACTTTGCCATATATTTATCATGAAATATTTCAGGGAGTAGTGAATTCTTCTCGATCATGGTATAATAGTTGTATCTACCAAATCCTTTCTTTTTGTACCATAATCGCCAGCACTTGTGAGCCGCTTCTAAGACTTTATACCTAGTTTTCTTATAATATCCAGGCTCATGGTATGTTACCAGACACCCATTGGCTGCAGCTCCTATCTGCAGCTCGTATATGTTGGGGCTGTCAGCCTTTATAGCTCCTTCTGTGTCAGGTCCCAATAGCGGGCGCATATACTGAAAGGCTGCTGCCATTTGATATAATTTTATATTCGGTAAGGACCACCCACCCCTTTCACGAGGGAGAGACATAAATTTGCTCGATCTCCTACACTTACCATATGCCCATATAAATCTCATGATTATTCTATCAATCTCTTTAGATTTTAAGTTAGTAAAGTTCAATGGTATAGCACGAAATAGACACAACAACTTCGGGAGGAAGATCATCTTTATCATATTGCATCGTCCTACAATGGTTAAATGTAGGTTATTCCATCTGCATGCATCTTCTCTAAATTTGGCAAGTATGGGATCTATATTTAAATTTACAACTTCATCTACATTTGGTGTAATATTAATACCTAAGTATACTGCATGATCCACCCTCCGTGTATCTTTAATATTTGTATATTGATTAGCCAGCAACTGTGTCTTAGCTCCATTTAGCAGATATCCGGAAAACCTTCAAAAAATTTTCGTCACCACTTCAATCTCTCTCAGTGTTGAATCAGGAGAGGGGGTTAGTATGGCTATATCATCTGCATATGCTAAGACTTTGGTATCCCATCCCTGCCTATGGATTGGTGGAATCTTACTATTTTCTTCCAATTGTCTCAGCAGAGGATCTATATACAAAGCAAACAGAAGAGGAGAGCATGGGCACCCCTGCCTGGTGCCTCTCCTAATCGAGATAGTCTCAGATTGTCCTCCCATTAGTTGTATTTTCACAGCCGGGGATCTATATAAAGCCCTTACTGCTGTAATAAATTTCTTCCCTAGCCCATAATATTCCATAACGTACCACAGATACTTCCAATTCACCCGATCGAATGCCTTCTCTGCATCCAAAAAAACAGCTGCCATAGGCTCTTTTGCAACTTCCGTGGAATCAAAGAGTGCTAAAACTCTCTGGATATGATTAGTTGTATCTCTTCCTGGGATAAACCCATGCTGCCGGGGAGAGACCAACTTTTTAATCACCAATGACAATCGAACTGCCAAGATCTTTGAATATATCTTTGCATCACTATTTATTAATGTGATCGGGCGATATGAGGCTGGATTTAACAGGGGTTTTCCCTTCTTCTGAAATATAACTATATTAGCTAGATCCCAAGATGGGGGGATTTTCCCTCCATTTTGTACCTGAATATACAGCTCCAACATAACCGGAAGCAGAGGTAGTTTAAAAACTTTATAAAATTCTAGAGGGATCGAATCAGGACCAGTAGCCTTCCCTGTGGGCCGATTGCTCATTGCCATTTCTATTGCTGAGACATCTATCTGTTCTCCAAGGCATGACTTGTCACTCTTATCTAGTTTTCCCATCTTAATGGGGTACAGGAACTCTAAAGCATCTTCATCCGAATATGCTGATGTTTCATCGTAAAGTTCCTGATAATATCCATGGAACACCTTTCTGATTCCGCCCACTTCTGACGTTACCCGTCCTTGCCGGTCTGTGATCTCCCTAATTACCCCCGCCGCTGTTTTCTGGGTTGCCCGAATCGCTAGCAGCCGCCCAACTTTTTCTCCAAACTCAAACCCTTGCGTGCGCTGCATTAAATATTTCTCTGCTATTTTTTGGGCTGTAGCCTCATTTGCTGTCGCTTTTATTATGGCAACCTCTTCCTGTGCTTTCCTTATATCTACTCCAGCTTCTATAGCTATAGCCAACTGTCTTTCTGCACACCGCAACTTCGCTTGGGACTCTATTACTCTCCCTTGAGCCTCCTTCTGCCTTTTAATACTAAAGCTTAATGTTTCTCCACGAATACCAGCTTTCAGAGTGTCCCAAACAATCTCTACTGAGGCTGACCCCTGATTGAACCCCAAGAATTCAGTTATCCACTTACTCATATGCTCACAATATTCTGGATTTTTTAAAAGTCCCCTTTCGAATGTCCATCTGCTGACTTTTGGTTCTAACCCATCCAGTTCCACATCCAGCACTAAAGGATTATGATCTGACACCATCCGTGAGTATAACTCAATCCTGGCTTGTTTTAAAAATACCGGGGAGATTAGAAAATAATCAAGTCGAGCTAATTTCACATGAGGAGCCGAGTAATAAGTATATCCGGGGTCGGGTTTGCGCAACTTTACCCAAGCGTCCACCAGCCCTAATTCTCGCTGAATAGCACCCATTGCCTTATACACCCGAGGTTTACGCCCTTGATACTTCTTAGTTGTGGGTGCTAATAGATCCTGTAGTCCCTCCCACGAGCCATTAAAGTTAAAGTCACCACATATGATATAGGGAGGGGCCCATCCGGTTAGCTCGATAGCGAGGGTATCAATTACTATCGGATCATCAGTAACTACCCCATATATGGAACATAATGTAAAGCTATTATGGCCGTAGCTACATTCTACTATTACCCATCTTCCACCAGTATCGGCCTTTTGCCGAGTAAATTTTAATTTACTAGTCTGGTCTAGAATCGCAACTCCTTTAGTTCTAGTTTCTTGTTTGGACCAAGCAATTGCCTTCAAACCAAGTGAGCCGAGGATCCCAGAGTTTTTATATTCCACGTGTGTTTCTTGCAGGCAAAGAATATCTGCCTTAAAAGTTTTCAATTCTTCGGCAACTCTCCTTCTTTTATGAGGATCATTCAGTCCACATATATTGATTGACACAATTCTGAGTCTAGCCATACCCCTTCCTTTTTGTAATTTCAAATCTTTTCTCTTTGAAGTCCCTCAGGTTAACATATCTGACTGCACCATCTCTTAGATTCCCTTTCCTTCCTTTTCCATTTCTTTGCCCCCTATCTCTCACCTCCATTAATCGTTTCCTTTCCTTTTTCTTCCCCTGTTTTAACCCTATCGCTCCTCCCCCAACCCCTCCTACTTTCCCCTTCCCCTTCCCAATCCCCTTTCCCTCACCCAGGGCCAGTCGCCCCTTGCCCCCTCCCTGGCCCCCTCCCTCCCCCCCTGATACTGGCCCCCCATTCTGTTGAGCAATCAGACCCCACATGGCCTGAATGTTGGTGTCGTGCATGCATCGACCTACCCCCACCCACCGGTACCCCGAGTGCCTATGCCTTCCCTATTTCTTCCATACTCTATACATTCACCCCCATCAGATATTCTTTTGCCTTAATTTCGGACGTGAAGACTCTTGTTTTTCCACTCATTATTGTTTTTAGCCTAGCGGGGGCCAACAAATAAGCCTCCCCTCCTTTCTCGAAGAATGGTTTAATAAGCTGCCGGAGCCGCCATCTCCGCTCCACTGTAGCGTGACAGAAATCGGGGCGGGTAAAGAAGGTAACTCCGTTGCAGGAGCGCGGGGTATTGGGAGGAGTCTTATCAGCTATCTCTTGACGTACCAGATAACTCCCAAAATATACCAGAATCACTCTTGGGTATTTAGAGTCTGCCCGTTGACCCCCCTCCCGTCGGTTTATCGGGAACCTGTGAGCCCTCTGCACCTCATTGTCCCAATCCCGATTCCCCAGTTCTGGAAAAGCCCCACGCAAAAGACTAACCATGTATGCCTGTATATTGTTCCCTTCTAGTCCTTCTGGTATACCCAGAAATCGTAGATTGTTCCTTCTCTGTCTATTTTCCAAATCTTCTATTTTCCACATCACATCCGTCAGTTGTCCGTCTCGGGCAGCATTCTGCTCTTTGAGAGTATCCATGTCATCCTCGACTGCCACTATCCGATCTTCCATAGAGCATAGCTTAGCTTCAATTTCCATACATGATTTCGCTACCTTACGAACAGATCCTTGCAGCCTCTTTGTGGCAACCCTTGCCGGACGACTCTCCATCCTAGTCTCCGTTTGAAGCTCTTTAATTGAACTGTAAATTGACTGCAGGATCCCCGCCTCGGTACCCATTGCGTGAGCATTACCAGAATTACCAATGCTCCCACTGCAGCTCCCGGGTCACTTCCATTTTTATCTTTGGCGGGGGTTTGGTTGCCACTGGTAGGAGTATCTGCCAGGCCGATCCCCGAATAGTCCCACCTTAAAGTCCTACCACTCATAGGTGCCACGTTTTCTGAGCCCTCTTGTAGACCAGAACGTGATTTAACAAATTTCCGTTGACGAGCCTTACGTACTGTGTGTTCCCCGCTTGGAGATTTGTTACCCGTTTCGGATGTCTCACTCTCATCAGTTTCACTAAAACTGCAGTCGGCGCTACCGAGATCAGACTCCTCTGTCAGAGAGTAAAACTTGTCACTGCTTTCTCTCCCCCAGTCAGTTAGTTGGAGATTTTTCCCCCCCATAATTTTATCCCGTTTTTTAGGGCTGCCTAAGGGGTTGGTAGAATCGTTCTCCTCCGCTGTGTGTCCTGATGGACTTCCAATTCTCCCCTTACTTTGAAGGTCCACCTGTTCGCCTTGCTCCATCTGTTGAATTTGTAGCTGTCCATTTCCGGGGAGACTGAGCACTTTTCCGATTGCTTCCCGGCTGATGTCCTGATTTTCCCGGCTGATGTCCTGCATCTCCGCAGGCAGGGAGACAGAGGAAACCTCTACTTGCAGTGATGGAGAACTGTTTGACAGCTCTCCCTCACTGCAAGCAGAGTGTTTGCTGTGACTTGGCAGAAGCTTTAAAGCTGCAGCCAAGCCACAGCAAACAGCTATGTTCCGAGGGTGGGCACCCCGGGACATCGCAGGAACCGGCCCTGGGGGGTGGTGTTTCCCAGGACCCTCATTGGCCACAATTGGCTCCTTGAGGGGGGCAGCATGGCCCCCTCCAATGAATAGCCCCAGGGAGGTGTCCCCCCTTTCTTTTGGAATCCTGCAGAACCCTGGTGAGCCAGTAATACCCTTGGAAGACTGGAAAGAATGTTTTAAGACCTATGTCCAAGCCTAAGGGGTGACATTGTCACAGTAGCCAGGATGCTGTCCATGTTAAAACATTGTCTGGCAGCAGAAGGAAGGCATGTTTTGAAACATCTCCCTGCCTTATCTTCCACTAAAGAAGAAGATAGTAATGATGAGGAGAATGATTTGAGGTGGCCATACAGAAACTGCATGCTAACTTTGGAGAAAAAAAACAAAGTACTAGAGAGGTTTAACTTCTTAAAAATAAGTCAACTTCCAGGTAAATCGGTGGAAAGCTATGTTGTCAGTTTGAGGTCACTTGCGGCTACCTGTAACTATAAGAACTTCCAAGAGGAAATGTTGAGCAATCAACTAGTTTTGAAAGTTAATAACCGGAAAGTGTAGGAAAATCTGTTTAACACGGAAGGACTCACTCTACAGGTGGCAAAGGATTTGATGAAAATGGCAGAGATTATGGATGAGGGGCTGAAAGAACTGAAGCCTAAAGAGAATATTGAGGCAGTCCAGAAAGAAATACACAAAGCAAGAAAAGAAGAAGGTGGCAGAGTCAAATGAAAGGGGGTAAAAAATCTTGACTTGTTATAAGTGTGGTTTGAAGGGTCATATAGCAACAGATGAATCATGTCCTGCCGGCCGTTTGGTAAGTATGTAGAAGGCGCAAAGCCAAAGGCAAAGATGTGTAAAGGGAAGGTAGCTGGAGTAAGGAAAAACAGCACTTCAGTGAGTATCCTAGAAAGAGGCAAGAATGAAGATGACTGCCAGGATGTTATCTTAGAAATTCAACAGATTGGTGAAGACAATCGTTTCTTCTCTATCAAAGTTGATGGTGTGAGTGAATGATGGCAGGTTCTGAAGCCAGGTACACCCTGATCGGAGAGGAATATATTATTGGATTTCCCCATCATACTCTCAGAGTGCAGATTTTGGTGGTTTATGGCAACAAACCGACTGAACTAGTGGGTTTGATTGAAGCCTGATTGGAATTTCAATAAAAGCAGGTGGCATTTAAAGTGTATTTTGCTAAGAAGGGTTCATGTTTATTGGTTTGGCTGAAACAGAGAGATTTGGGCATCCAGCTGGACCCTAACCATTTGGATCAAGTGCTAGCAGCACAGTCAGGGGTGTGTGCAGTGGATGTGAGAGGACAGTATGTCACAGAGTTCCCACAAATTGTAAGGATAATTTGGAAACTCTCAAAGGGTTCATGCATAAAATAATTTTGAAAGGGGTGACTCCTAAACCTCATAAACCTAGAGGTGTTCCGCTGGTGATGAAAGAACCTGTGCACAAATAACTACAAAGATTGCACAAGAGTGAGGTAATCCAGAAAATCGACTCATCAGAATGGCTTGCTCCATTGGTGGTCGCTGGGAAGAGTAATGGTGATATCAGGATGTGTGTAGATCTAAGGGATCTAAATGCAGAAATCTGGGTGGCTAGGCATCCTCTGCCTAACATAGGGGAGATGTTGACCATCATTAAGGGAGCAGAAGTCTTTCCCACCTTAGGCCTTTTGTCAACCTATCACCAGATTGTGCTATACCCTGATTCTCAACTACTAACATAATTTGTCATGCCAGAGGAGTCATATAGATATAAATGTATGACTTTCAGCTTTGCCTCAGCAGCCACAGTATTTTAGAGAACTATGCACCATCTATTGAAAAATACACCTAAAGTAAAGTATTTCCAGGATGACATCTTGGTGTTTGGAAAGAATGAAGTGGAACATGACAATGCAATGAAGAGTGTGTTGAGAATCCTATTTGAAAGTGGGTTGATGATCAAGAAGGATAAAGGCAAGTGTAAAGTAGAGTATTTAGGCCACTGGATCAGTGGCGAGGGGATATCTCCTAAATTAAAGCTAGTTTCTACCATAGAGAATGCTCCTACCCCAGTGTGCAAGGTTCAGTTGAATCATTTGAGAAATATGTCACTCCTCCATCATTCCTCTCAATGTCTTCCTCCAACCAATCATATCACCTTGCTTCATTGTCATTGTCACCAGTCTTCTTACACTTTGACATTGTACTTATGTGACAAATGTTGTCACAGCTAAGCCAAACAATATTACAGTAAACTTTCCTTTTTTTAATTTTATTTTTAATTTATTTTTATTATTGGAAGGAAACATATAACACATATATTCTTAAGTCATTATACACAGAAAGCTTACAATATAATAGAATATAGGGTGGAAGAGATGAGAAGAAACACATCGCCAAGTTGGATCATACGTAATACAAAACACAAAGCCTAGCCACCCCTCAAATTCTATCTAGGAGTGGTGCCCATTAATTCAAAAGGGGGTGGCCCCGATCATTATGGGCCTGTATCCAAGCCTGAAACAGACCCCATATTGTCTTCCCTTTCCTCCTGGCCTGTCTCCCCTTCCGTTCATACAATGACATCTCCAAGTAATATACAGACAGCAGCCTAGCCAACCATTGTTGCCAGGACGGGGGTCGTAGATCCAACCATGCTGTTGATATACAGATTCGAAACACCGCCATAGCTACAAAGATAAACGCTCTATGTGGTCCAGCGATTTCGCCATCAGCCCCAAAGACCATGATCTCAGGTGTAAGGACAAGATCATAGCCCACTACCTCCTTCAAAACAGAATGGATACCTTCCCTTGAAGCTTTTAATTCCCCACAAGTAGCCATCATATGTATGATATCTGAGCCGTGCATCCCACATCTTGGACAGTTTGTTCCTGACACACATCCCCATTTGGCGAGATGGGCTGGTGTATGATACAGATCAAACATAGTCTTGTAGTGCCGCGCTTGTAAGGAAGATGATAATAGAATAGTGCATCCCAACTCCAGTGATCTCAAAAAGTTGTTACTACCATCTGCCAACTTCTTACTCCACCTCTCCTTGTTCTTTTCTAGATCATCTGCTTGTTCTATCATTAAAATAGGTTAATTGACCTAATAGTTATGCTGGGTTTAGCCAGAATATCATTCAACAATTGGTTACTTTTAAATCCCTGGACCCCCCCTGTTTTTTTCCCTAAAAAGTCCCTTATCTGTAGATATTTGAAGAAGTCCCTTTTCTGTAGACCATACTGTTCCTGTAGATCTCGAAACGTCTTGACTCCCGAGTTGTCAAAAAAGTTTCCTAACCTGGTTATACCTGATGTACACCACTTTGCCATATATTTATCATGAAATATTTCAGGGAGTAGTGAATTCTTCTCGATCATGGTATAATAGTTGTATCTACCAAATCCTTTCTTTTTGTACCATAATCGCCAGCACTTGTGAGCCGCTTCTAAGACTTTATACCTAGTTTTCTTATAATATCCAGGCTCATGGTATGTTACCAGACACCCATTGGCTGCAGCTCCTATCTGCAGCTCGTATATGTTGGGGCTGTCAGCCTTTATAGCTCCTTCTGTGTCAGGTCCCAATAGCGGGCGCATATACTGAAAGGCTGCTGCCATTTGATATAATTTTATATTCGGTAAGGACCACCCACCCCTTTCACGAGGGAGAGACATAAATTTGCTCGATCTCCTACACTTACCATATGCCCATATAAATCTCATGATTATTCTATCAATCTCTTTAGATTTTAAGTTAGTAAAGTTCAATGGTATAGCACGAAATAGACACAACAACTTCGGGAGGAAGATCATCTTTATCATATTGCATCGTCCTACAATGGTTAAATGTAGGTTATTCCATCTGCATGCATCTTCTCTAAATTTGGCAAGTATGGGATCTATATTTAAATTTACAACTTCATCTACATTTGGTGTAATATTAATACCTAAGTATACTGCATGATCCACCCTCCGTGTATCTTTAATATTTGTATATTGATTAGCCAGCAACTGTGTCTTAGCTCCATTTAGCAGATATCCGGAAAACCTTCAAAAAATTTTCGTCACCACTTCAATCTCTCTCAGTGTTGAATCAGGAGAGGGGGTTAGTATGGCTATATCATCTGCATATGCTAAGACTTTGGTATCCCATCCCTGCCTATGGATTGGTGGAATCTTACTATTTTCTTCCAATTGTCTCAGCAGAGGATCTATATACAAAGCAAACAGAAGAGGAGAGCATGGGCACCCCTGCCTGGTGCCTCTCCTAATCGAGATAGTCTCAGATTGTCCTCCCATTAGTTGTATTTTCACAGCCGGGGATCTATATAAAGCCCTTACTGCTGTAATAAATTTCTTCCCTAGCCCATAATATTCCATAACGTACCACAGATACTTCCAATTCACCCGATCGAATGCCTTCTCTGCATCCAAAAAAACAGCTGCCATAGGCTCTTTTGCAACTTCCGTGGAATCAAAGAGTGCTAAAACTCTCTGGATATGATTAGTTGTATCTCTTCCTGGGATAAACCCATGCTGCCGGGGAGAGACCAACTTTTTAATCACCAATGACAATCGAACTGCCAAGATCTTTGAATATATCTTTGCATCACTATTTATTAATGTGATCGGGCGATATGAGGCTGGATTTAACAGGGGTTTTCCCTTCTTCTGAAATATAACTATATTAGCTAGATCCCAAGATGGGGGGATTTTCCCTCCATTTTGTACCTGAATATACAGCTCCAACATAACCGGAAGCAGAGGTAGTTTAAAAACTTTATAAAATTCTAGAGGGATCGAATCAGGACCAGTAGCCTTCCCTGTGGGCCGATTGCTCATTGCCATTTCTATTGCTGAGACATCTATCTGTTCTCCAAGGCATGACTTGTCACTCTTATCTAGTTTTCCCATCTTAATGGGGTACAGGAACTCTAAAGCATCTTCATCCGAATATGCTGATGTTTCATCGTAAAGTTCCTGATAATATCCATGGAACACCTTTCTGATTCCGCCCACTTCTGACGTTACCCGTCCTTGCCGGTCTGTGATCTCCCTAATTACCCCCGCCGCTGTTTTCTGGGTTGCCCGAATCGCTAGCAGCCGCCCAACTTTTTCTCCAAACTCAAACCCTTGCGTGCGCTGCATTAAATATTTCTCTGCTATTTTTTGGGCTGTAGCCTCATTTGCTGTCGCTTTTATTATGGCAACCTCTTCCTGTGCTTTCCTTATATCTACTCCAGCTTCTATAGCTATAGCCAACTGTCTTTCTGCACACCGCAACTTCGCTTGGGACTCTATTACTCTCCCTTGAGCCTCCTTCTGCCTTTTAATACTAAAGCTTAATGTTTCTCCACGAATACCAGCTTTCAGAGTGTCCCAAACAATCTCTACTGAGGCTGACCCCTGATTGAACCCCAAGAATTCAGTTATCCACTTACTCATATGCTCACAATATTCTGGATTTTTTAAAAGTCCCCTTTCGAATGTCCATCTGCTGACTTTTGGTTCTAACCCATCCAGTTCCACATCCAGCACTAAAGGATTATGATCTGACACCATCCGTGAGTATAACTCAATCCTGGCTTGTTTTAAAAATACCGGGGAGATTAGAAAATAATCAAGTCGAGCTAATTTCACATGAGGAGCCGAGTAATAAGTATATCCGGGGTCGGGTTTGCGCAACTTTACCCAAGCGTCCACCAGCCCTAATTCTCGCTGAATAGCACCCATTGCCTTATACACCCGAGGTTTACGCCCTTGATACTTCTTAGTTGTGGGTGCTAATAGATCCTGTAGTCCCTCCCACGAGCCATTAAAGTTAAAGTCACCACATATGATATAGGGAGGGGCCCATCCGGTTAGCTCGATAGCGAGGGTATCAATTACTATCGGATCATCAGTAACTACCCCATATATGGAACATAATGTAAAGCTATTATGGCCGTAGCTACATTCTACTATTACCCATCTTCCACCAGTATCGGCCTTTTGCCGAGTAAATTTTAATTTACTAGTCTGGTCTAGAATCGCAACTCCTTTAGTTCTAGTTTCTTGTTTGGACCAAGCAATTGCCTTCAAACCAAGTGAGCCGAGGATCCCAGAGTTTTTATATTCCACGTGTGTTTCTTGCAGGCAAAGAATATCTGCCTTAAAAGTTTTCAATTCTTCGGCAACTCTCCTTCTTTTATGAGGATCATTCAGTCCACATATATTGATTGACACAATTCTGAGTCTAGCCATACCCCTTCCTTTTTGTAATTTCAAATCTTTTCTCTTTGAAGTCCCTCAGGTTAACATATCTGACTGCACCATCTCTTAGATTCCCTTTCCTTCCTTTTCCATTTCTTTGCCCCCTATCTCTCACCTCCATTAATCGTTTCCTTTCCTTTTTCTTCCCCTGTTTTAACCCTATCGCTCCTCCCCCAACCCCTCCTACTTTCCCCTTCCCCTTCCCAATCCCCTTTCCCTCACCCAGGGCCAGTCGCCCCTTGCCCCCTCCCTGGCCCCCTCCCTCCCCCCCTGATACTGGCCCCCCATTCTGTTGAGCAATCAGACCCCACATGGCCTGAATGTTGGTGTCGTGCATGCATCGACCTACCCCCACCCACCGGTACCCCGAGTGCCTATGCCTTCCCTATTTCTTCCATACTCTATACATTCACCCCCATCAGATATTCTTTTGCCTTAATTTCGGACGTGAAGACTCTTGTTTTTCCACTCATTATTGTTTTTAGCCTAGCGGGGGCCAACAAATAAGCCTCCCCTCCTTTCTCGAAGAATGGTTTAATAAGCTGCCGGAGCCGCCATCTCCGCTCCACTGTAGCGTGACAGAAATCGGGGCGGGTAAAGAAGGTAACTCCGTTGCAGGAGCGCGGGGTATTGGGAGGAGTCTTATCAGCTATCTCTTGACGTACCAGATAACTCCCAAAATATACCAGAATCACTCTTGGGTATTTAGAGTCTGCCCGTTGACCCCCCTCCCGTCGGTTTATCGGGAACCTGTGAGCCCTCTGCACCTCATTGTCCCAATCCCGATTCCCCAGTTCTGGAAAAGCCCCACGCAAAAGACTAACCATGTATGCCTGTATATTGTTCCCTTCTAGTCCTTCTGGTATACCCAGAAATCGTAGATTGTTCCTTCTCTGTCTATTTTCCAAATCTTCTATTTTCCACATCACATCCGTCAGTTGTCCGTCTCGGGCAGCATTCTGCTCTTTGAGAGTATCCATGTCATCCTCGACTGCCACTATCCGATCTTCCATAGAGCATAGCTTAGCTTCAATTTCCATACATGATTTCGCTACCTTACGAACAGATCCTTGCAGCCTCTTTGTGGCAACCCTTGCCGGACGACTCTCCATCCTAGTCTCCGTTTGAAGCTCTTTAATTGAACTGTAAATTGACTGCAGGATCCCCGCCTCGGTACCCATTGCGTGAGCATTACCAGAATTACCAATGCTCCCACTGCAGCTCCCGGGTCACTTCCATTTTTATCTTTGGCGGGGGTTTGGTTGCCACTGGTAGGAGTATCTGCCAGGCCGATCCCCGAATAGTCCCACCTTAAAGTCCTACCACTCATAGGTGCCACGTTTTCTGAGCCCTCTTGTAGACCAGAACGTGATTTAACAAATTTCCGTTGACGAGCCTTACGTACTGTGTGTTCCCCGCTTGGAGATTTGTTACCCGTTTCAGATGTCTCACTCTCATCAGTTTCACTAAAACTGCAGTCGGCGCTACCGAGATCAGACTCCTCTGTCAGAGAGTAAAACTTGTCACTGCTTTCTCTCCCCCAGTCAGTTAGTTGGAGATTTTTCCCCCCCATAATTTTATCCCGTTTTTTAGGGCTGCCTAAGGGGTTGGTAGAATCGTTCTCCTCCGCTGTGTGTCCTGATGGACTTCCAATTCTCCCCTTACTTTGAAGGTCCACCTGTTCGCCTTGCTCCATCTGTTGAATTTGTAGCTGTCCATTTCCGGGGAGACTGAGCACTTTTCCGATTGCTTCCCGGCTGATGTCCTGATTTTCTGATGGGCTTTCTATGGGTTTGTTCTTGGTTTCCCATACTTGAGTCTAGGGGAGTAGATCCTTTTCCTGACAAATTATTTTCAGGGGAGGGGATTGCATTTGCAGCAGAGGCACCTTGTACCCCACCGGCCAGAAAAAGCCATTATAGTAGATTGATTTTTACCTTTCATTTTGTTTTCCAACAGGGAGGTAGTGCTGTCGCTTATCTTAGCACTCATCTTGGCATCTTTCATCAATCCTAAAGTAGACGTATTTTCCCCACCCGCTTTACCAGTTGTAGACGTTAAGCGTTTATTTAAGCCTGCTGACTCTCCTTTTCCCCTGCCAGAGCGTGCGATCTTAGCGCCCTCGCTTTTATCTCCCAGATGCCTATTAATTTTGGGTGCCATATTTATTGTTATAGTCTGAGATAGTAATCTGATGAATCTTGTTATGCCCACCGCTACCGCCAATACCTCTGTTATTGTTTACTTAATCACACTCCTTAATGGCCGTGCAGGGGTAGTCATATGCCATAATACATTACTATGGGGGTCATTCTAACCCTGGTGGTCCAAGACCGCCAGGGCTAAAATGACGGGGGCACCGCCAACAGGCTGGCGGTGCCCCGCTGGGCATTCTGACCGCGGCGGTTTGACCGCGGTCAGAAGTGGAAAACCGGCGGTCTCCCGCCGGTTTTCCGCTGCCCATTTGAATCCTCCATGGCGGCGCAGCTCGCTGCGCCGCCATGGGTATTCTGACAGCCCATACCGCCATCCTATTCCTGGCGGTTCGCCCGCCAGGAACAGGATGGGGTATGGGTTGTCGTGGGGCCCCTGGCATGGGCACCTCAGGGGCCCCCGTAAGAGGGCCCCACAAAGAATTTCACTGTCTGCTTTGCAGACAGTGAAATTCGCGACGGGTGCCACTGCACCCGTCGCACCTTCCCAATCCGCCGGCTCCATTCGGAGCCGGCGTCCTCGTGGGAAGGTAGTTTTGCACTGGGCTGGCGGGCGGCCATTTGGCGGTCGCCCGCCAGCCCAGTGCAAAACCCAGAATACCCTCAGCGGTCTTCCGACCGCGGAGCGGTATTTTGGAGGGGGAAGTCTGGCGGGCGGCCTCCGCCACCCGCCAGACTTAGAATCACCCCCTATGTGTGGTTGGAAGCATTGACACTTCCTAGGATTCTTCCTCTTCTCTCCCCTGGGTAACAGAGTCTTTTCAACACTTTTTCCAGATCATTTCTCCTCTATTTTCCTTCCACGCCCTTGATTGTTGTCATGTTATGACAGAGATGGCAGCAGAAACGGGTGCAGGTATGCGCAGAGTCCTTTATGGTGGCTATTGCGGCGAAAAAGAGCGCGACCACTTAATAAGTAACAAAACAATTGTCACTAAAATGCTGATGTCCTGGGGGAATTCCCATTGCTATAGCATCCGCGCCGCTGATACCGTAGAGCGACAGTCAACACTGCCCGTAGCTAACTTGATGAATGCTGTAGCTAAAACAGCCAGCCAGACGCAGCGCGAAGCTCCCGTGAGCACAGGCTGCAGACCTTTCATTTTGCGCCTTTACCATCTTGCTGAAAGCAAACCCCCTCGCATTGTTTCTGCATTGTTAGGCCCGAGCGGCCATAAAGTTTTTGTAAGATTCCAGCCCGCGATCAGGCTTGAGCCGCCCTGCTCTGAGACGGCTCCTAGGTTTGCGCTGTTTCCCGCGCACGGCGTTAGTTGAGAGCCGCCGCCTCTGCCTCTGCCGCCGCTCTCACCTCCTTTCCGCGGCCGAAATCCCCCCGGGATGCTAGAGGTTTGCCGGCGATTCTTCACAGTGCCTCTGCTCCCGATACTGCTCAGCCGCAAACGCGGCACCAACTGCGGCCTCGGGATACCGAGTGGGCGGGGCAGGAAGCCTCGCGATTACACGGCCACCATGTTGCTCCTCCACAGTAAACTTTCCTAACTTCTTTAGGATCTGCAAATCAACACTCATCCTTCTTCACTATTCCATTCTTTTTGATATCTACTCAATCTCCTACCATGAGATCAACCAGTGGCACCTGGTGTCTTTCATCAAAATTCTTCTTGCAATCCAATGGAACTCTGCTTATAGTACTATCTTAGGTGACCACTCAATTTGCCTGGTTCTTGGCATCCAAGCAATATTATCTTTATTAAGTAGTCCTCTGCCTTTCATAAGAACAAATGGGCTTAAACCAGTAACATTACTGTGTGTAATTCTGTAAGTCCTTAACATTTTCAGAACTTCTCTTTCCCAAAATATCCTTTTTTTTCTAGTTAGCTGAAGAACTCCCCTGATTACTCTGTTTAATATCTCTACATTTCCATTACCGCCAGGATGATAGTTAGATGTGGTTGTTTGCATTTACGCCATTCATCATCAAGAACTCCTATTCACAACTAGACACAAATTGAGGTCCATTATCACAAATATTTAAGTTAGACAAACCTTCTCTTAGAAAACTTTGGGCATCAACTTGATTAAAACATTGGCATCTATATGTTTTGGTAACTCCACTTCCGGTTATTTAGAAAACACCTCCTCCATCACAATGATAAACTTACTACTATTTCCTTCATCAGAACTAGGTCCCATGATATCAAATGTTTACCTTCTCTCGAGGCATGCTAGGATATTTAATTGGACACAAAGGTGGACGAAATGTTACTTTAGCATTATCTGAGTTCTCACAATTCCTGAAAGATATTTCCACCTCCACATCTAACCTGGACCACCAATATGAATCTTTAACACTTTTGTTCACTTTCACTATTCCTAGATAACCTTCATGGCAAACACTGATAATCCTTTTATGTGAACCACCCTAAAGCATCTGAAAAGAGAACCATTATCATCTACACTCAATTCATCTTTCATTTCCCAATACTTCACTATGTCTTTCTCATCTGTTCTCTTCACTGACACCCTTTTTTTAAACATATTGCAGGACCTAACCCAACTCAATATCACCTGTCAGATTCCTACTCCACAGTTCTCTTGTAATACAGTGTTCTGAATTAACAGAAATTCTGGCAACTGGTTACTCATCTCATCTACTAGCAGAAACCTCCCTTGGGGCAAAGGTGTTTTGCATTAAAAAAAAACACAACGTTTTTTGCTCTAGGAATATATTCTACAACATAACTATAATCCAATAGTCTCATGGACATACGTGTAATACATGGTGTAGCATTACTCATACCCTTGGTAGTTAAAAATCTTACCAAAGATTTAACAATCAGTCAGTAATTTCTAAAGGGCTGCTAATCACCCATAGGATCTCAATGCAGCGGTCTCTCCTAAACTGCTTCAGTGATGTGGTCTGTCTGAGTTCGAGAGGTAGCGTGTGCCATGTCCGGGCTGCGAGGTAGAAGGATCTTCCTCCTGCTGTGCTTTTTTGGATCTTAGGAAAGGCTGCGGGGGCGAGCTGGGAAGAGCAGAGTTGTCTGTTGGGTGTGTAGAAGGCGAGGTGGTGGTTGGGGTATGCCGTCCTATGTTGTGAAGTGCTTTGTAGGTGAGGATCAGGAGTTTGTACGTGATGTTCTTGTTGACTCTGAGCCAGTGTAGGTTTCTGAGGTGAGAGGAGATGTGGCTGTGTCAGGGGATGTCAAGGATGAGTCTGGCTGCTGCATTCTGGATTCTTTGTAGTCTTGAGTGCAGGTTCTTGGTGATGCCGGCATTGAGTGCACGGCCATAGTCCAGTTTGCAATGACACGTGCGTGGGTGACTGACTTCCTCATGTCAGAGGGGATCCTCTTGAAATTCTTTTGAAGGTGTAGGAGGGTGTGGAAGCCTGACGACGAGACGTGTTGACTTGGCGGGTCATGGATAGAGAGGAGTCCAGGATGATGCCCAGATTTTGTGCATGGTCTGTGGGAGCAGGGGCGTTTCCCAGTGCAGTAGGCCACCAGGAGTCGTTCCAGGCAGAAAGGGTGGAGCCGATTACGAGGATTTCCGTCTTGTTCGAGTTGAATTTGAAGCAGTTGGCTTCCATCAAGGCAGTGACTGCTCTCACCCCATTGTGGACATTTCTCTTGGCCTTTATAGGGTTGTTGACCAGGGAGAGGACCAGTTGGGTATCGTCAGCGTAGGAGACGAAATCTAGCTCATGTTGTCTGATGATCTTGGCTAGAAGGGCCATGTAGATGTTGAAAGGCGTCGGGCTGAGTGATGATCCTCGGGGCACTCCGCAGCATCTATCATTGGGTTCTGATGTGAACAGCGGTAGTCTGACACTCTATGTTGTTCCGGTGAGGAAGGACCTGATCCATTCCTGTACTTCATCACGGAGGCTGGCGTTGTGGAGTCTGGCATAGAGGGTGGAGTGGGAGATGGTGTTCAATGTGGCAGAGAGGTTGAGGAAGATGAGCGCAGTCGTGCCTCTATGGTCTAGTATGGTGCGTATGTTGTTGGTGGCTGCTAGAAGTGCTGTTTTGGTGCTGTGGTTGCTCCTGAATCCGTATTGGGATGGGTCTGGGATTTGGTGTGTCTCATAGAATATGGTGAGTTGCTGGTTGACGGCCTTTTCTGCTACTTTGGCTGAGAAAGGGAGCAGAGAGATGGGACTGTTTATGATTACTTCTCAAAATAACAGGAGGACCTCACACATATGGCATATACCGTTCCAACCCCACACACAAACTAGAGTCTCTCTTTCTATTACAGAATACTTTTCCTCAACAGGAAACAAAGAACAATAAACATATGTAATAATAATTTCTTTTACATTTTTCTCTCTCTGAGTTATTACTGGTCCCACATCTTTGTTGCTTGCATCAGTGGTAACAACGCTTAAAAAATAGGAATAAAAACCTTGTAAAGGTAATGCCTTGCAAATATCGTCTTTGACTGCATCAAAAGCCTTTTGACATTCAGAAGACCACACAAATTTAACATGGTTTGTGAATATTCCTACGTTTTTGTTGCAAAATTTTAGGCAAACTCAACCAATCCTTGGAAACCCCTTATATCACTGATATAGATGAAAGAGTATTTTTTTTAATCCATTCTAACAGTTCTTTTTTATTTATTTAATTCCACCTCCATTAATTTCATGACCCAGATAAGTCACTTTTTGTTGAGCAGAATTGCATTTACTTATTTCAGCAGTTAGGCTAATTTTTCCAAATTTTCAAAGCAATTTTCAACCTTTCATCATGTTCACATTTCATTTTGCCCATCACCAGATTGTCATCCTGGAAAAAAAAAAACATTATCAACATTCTTGAATAACAAGAACATTAACCTTTGGAAATGTGCCATGGCAGACGCTAATCCAAAAGGAACTCAACAAAACTGATAACATCGAAATGGAGTTATGAAAGTGGTATGCGACCTCAAGGTCTATTGTGGAGAACTGCTTCACATCCTTGGTTATAGCCAACATTTCTTGTATTTTGGGCAATGGAAACTTATTAACAAATATGTTATTGTTCAAATCACACAGGTCAACACACAACCTCACCTTCCATTTGGCTCAGCATGCCACAAAGAGTGGAGACTTCCAATCAGAAAATTCAACCTGGTCTACTATTCCTTAATCTTGTAGTTTATCAAAAGTCTGTTTGTACCTCACATCTTAATGCAAAAGGTATACCCCTTACTTTATGATAGTGACCGAGGCTGGTGTAAACAGGCAAAACATGTTGAAGTACTTCAGGTTTGTTCAATAAAATTGGGATATGCACCGCAGTTCGAGTGCCGTTGTTCACTGTATTTGGTGAAGAGTTAAGGATTTGAGGCGGTGACGGCAGTGTCATTACTGCGGCTCCACTGGCATTTGAGTTGCATGCTGGCAACCGCCAATTACGTTTGGACCCCTGTCTATATGTATACAAGGTACAGCCTTCTCCTTTAGAACTGTTTTATGCTCAAATGCAGTTAATTTCTCAGTAATAATTGAGAAAAATATGGGAAATTCAGCTATCAAACACATCTCCACGAGTTCATCATTGGCCACTAATAAAATAGGTTTTGGGCTGCTAGGAAACAGCACCATATCAAGTGCACTTAAATCCATCCATCCATCCAGATGGACCCTTGATAGCTACATAAGGTTTTATTTCAGAATTTCTGCCTTTGAATTCAAACAATAAACTTATCAAATCAAACAAATGTATTGGTTACCCATAAGTTTTCAGATTTAAAATCATCAAGTCCTAATTTATCTCCCAAAATGTTTATACATTTTTCCTACCACACATTTTCATTAATGAGAGTATAGGGTGATCTTGCATCAGCCACAATATATATCATTATGGGTTTCTTGTGGGTTCATTTCTCAACTGCTTCTATGATATCATAATGAATGTCCAAGACACATCCTTTGTCATTGTCACTTTCCAGGTCGCTAGACAATTTGCTGTCATCACTGACACCTTTAACCATATTTTTGTTACCTGCTTAACTTTTTCACTTTCCCTTCTGCACACTCTAGCATATTGGCCAACAATACCACAAGCAGAGCACCTCTGTTTGAGTACAGAACATGCCTTATTGTGAGCCAAATGTTCTGAACTCCCATACTTGCAGCATTTATAGCATCTTTCTGAAATCTTCTGTTTGTTATAGTCAGTAGATTTGTCATAGTCTTTAGCTTGCTTAACTAGGTCTTTTATCTTCCTAATCCACTCCTTGCTATTTTCAACTTTTGCTATAACATTATCGTTTTCCATAATAGTAGTTTTAATGCATCTAATTCCTCTTTTTCTACACTAGACACAACATCCTTAAAGGGTGAATGCCCATTGACCCATCAGTGATCCTGAATACTAGTATCACAAACATGCATAATCTCTTGGTTTCTAATAAGTTTATCATGTAGCGTACCAAATCTACATGAGAAACTAGCTGACTATCTAGTCATCCATACGTTCAGATATCCCTTGTTTATTCTGAACACATTTGTAATAATCAATAGCAATGAAATCAGTGAAAAATAAGATGAAGATTTTCCAATTTGTGTTGAAATACATCTCCAGCTCCCACATGTTTAGACTTTTCTCCATGCTGGTATAAATGTTTAATCCAACTGGACCTAAACAGTGGAAGCTTTTTTTCCTTCTAAGAAGACATATCTTCTGCATCAAACATTGAAATATAATTAATGAAGAATACTTTCCACTCTTCCCATTTCACTGCATGTTTTGAGCAAAAAGGTAAAAAGGGTGGAGTAGGATTTAAATTAAGATACTGAGCACACATGTTGAATTAAAAGACGAGGTAAATTTTAGTGTGAACAACAATTCTGTAGATAATATATGAGATTGTAAAACAAAGTGTTGTAAATAAAATGAATAACAGGTAACAAAAAATACCAGAGTGTTTCAAGTTATCTCTGATTCAATTAATAAGCAATGAAGTGGCATGATGATAAACACAATGACAAACGTGGTATTCCCTGTACCTCCAATGCTGAAGTGTTTTTAGTTAAACAAAACATCAAAGATGGTGACATGGTGGTTCATGCACTCTCATCTTTATATGTCAGATGACAATGTTTGTCATTGAACTGGAAGGGATTGTGAAATATCGAAGTGTCACACAAAGACCAAGTGTAGAAAATGAGCCAGGCCTATTCAGCAAGAGACTGTTAAGTGTGTGGTTTGTAGCTGGTGGTGTACTTTGGAGTACACTATCAGTAATATATTATTAAAGCCTTGTGTGTTATAAAACTGTCACTTACAGACAGCACATTCTCCATTGAAACGGACACTAAATTTGTACGTACATATTTTACTGATAAAATAAATATAGCTCACAAAGGACAATGGCCCTCATTCTGACCCTGGCGGTCGGCGGAGAGACGGCGGTCGGACCGCGAACAGACCGGCGGTATTAAAAATGGCATTCTGACCGCGGCGGTCCCCGCCGCGACCGACCGCTACTTCTCCACTCCGACCGCCGCGGCGGTCATGACCGCGGGGCTGGAGTTTGCGCACTCCGGCCCGGCGGTCGTCCCAAGACCGCCAAGGGTATTATGACCCTGCCTACCGCCGCGGTTTCTTGCGGGCGGGAACCGCCGTGCGAACCATGGCGGTAAGCACTATCGGGCCAGGGAATTCTTTCCCTGGCACTGATAGGGGTCTCCCCCACCCCCCACTACCCACCCGAGTCCTCCCCCCACACCCTCCACCCCCCTGCCACCCCCCAGAGGTGGTACGAACCCCCTCCCCACCCCCACCCCGACATGCACATACATGTACCCCGACATGCACACACCCCCAACATGCACATATACACACCCCCTACACACACATACACAACGGGGACACATACCCGCACACATACATGCCGACATGCGCACCTGCCGAACAGCACACATTACCCATAGACACAGCAGCACCCCCCGCCCGCATACACGCACTCACACACCCCCTCTACACACTCACACGCACACCCCCATGCACGCCCACATCACACAACACCCCCCCACACCCTCCCCTCACGGACGATCAACTTACCTTGTGCGTTGGTCCTCCGGGAGGCGACGGGAGCCATAGGGACGTGACCGCCAACAGAAGACCGCCAACAGAAGACCGCCACACAGAAATGTGGGTCGTAATTCTGTGGGCGGTGTTCTGCTGGCGTGGCGGTGGAGGTTGACCAGTCTCCACTTTCCCGCCGACCGCCAGTGTGGCTGCTGGCGGTTTTCCGGCGGAACGCTCCCAGCGGTCAGAATGTGCACAGCGGCACACCGCCGCGGTCGGCGGTCTTCACCGCGGCGGTAACTCAGCGGTCTTGCGAAAAGACCGCCAAGGTCAGAATGAGGGCCAATGTGTGGAAATTAGGTTTCAGCGAATATTTGTCATTTGCACATCATTAAGTAAAGAGTCTTGATTTGTTTTAAGCCTATCAAAATAGTTGCTTCCATCACACATCAGAATTACAAATAGCACACTTTTTGTGCTTTCATAACTGCTGATATATTTAGAAATATCTGTGCATTTCATGTATAGGTATTTAATTGTTGTTGTGTGTTTGAAAAAACTACTTCCTATAGCCTTTCCTTTCATCACCAGCAAGATTGTCACATAGTTCATTATGCAAAAGCCTCTCACTTTGCAGTCAGAGGAAGAAAAGTAAACAACAATCCTTATATGGAAAGAATAATCAACAATTTGTCCGAAGACATAGGCTAACATTTGACCTCTGTCTCTGAATTAGGGGTGGGCAGTAAACTCTGCTCCCCGGGCGGATTAGCAGAGTTCTGGCACTCCACGCTCTGCTTGTAGCTCAGGATTCAGCAAAAACTCCAATACCGTTCCGTAGTGGAGCGTACCTGCGTACACCCAGATGCACTGTAACCAAATAAAGTAAAATTTCTTCATTCTGCATACATTTTTGGTAACATACATTGTATATGTTGTATATGGAGTATCGCATTGGTAAGCGTCACTTACCCTCAGTGTGATACAGGGTATGCATTTTCAAAATTTCTTTGATATGTCGTCCAGCTCAACTCACAACCTATGCAGCTTCACACTTAAGGGCACAATAAGCAAACCCCTTCCTTCTCCGAGTCCCAAGCTGCATGCTCCATTGGATAGCATTTCTCCACGTTGCCCCAGCAACTGCATGGCTTCAATGCATTGAGTTATATTACTCAGCCTTGTAGCTGATCCATGTAAGGAAATACACACAGCACACCAATGCACTCCCAGGCGGCGGTCAGATACAGGCTGCCTGGGAGGAAACTGCAGATTAAAACAGGCCTCCCTTACAAGACCAGGCAGCTACTGACAACGATAAGCGGCTGTCTGTCCTATGTTTTTTTTACGTCGGAGGCCACCCCTTCACAGACTGTATTGGATTGCATCCATTCCTAATTAGAAGTGTGCACAGAGAGCAGAAGACTGACTTCACTCTTATTCTCTATCCGAAGGCTGAATGCACAGTGATGTGCCATATGGAGCATCAGTAGACTCAGGGTGAAGCATTAGGGTGATTCCAGGGGCAAACAGGTCATCTGGGTGAGGTCTCACATAAAAGGAGGGAGATCGTGCAAGGTTCATCCTTGGATTCAGAGACCTGGAAAAGGTGAAGAAAGAGTAAGCTTTCTAAAAGACTTATCTCAATTTCAGGAGCACATTCTGGACCATCAGGAAGGAAATCTTATAGCAAGGATAGTGGTGTAACAACCTGACTAGAACGTCAAAGCTATTCCACCCTGCCAAGCCTAAACTCCGTGCAATAGCTCAGTGAGTTCAGCACTAGCTGCTGTCACAATCGAGCAATCAGTTTGCATCTTGAAATCCTGTCACAAGGGCCAGCTCAGACTTCTCATTCACAATGAGCCTAAATTGAGTACCATCAACCAGGTCCCCAATAACACATCTTATACATAGTAGTTTGTGTAGGAAAGTAGCCTCTTTCTAGCATGGTTACCCCCACTTTCGGCCTGTTTGTCAGTGTGTTTGACTGTGTGTACTAGGATACTGCTAACCAGGACCTCAGTAGTTATGCTCTCTCCCTTTCAATTTGGTGGTTGGATACTGTTAACACAGTATTCCACTCATAATTGGCATACTGGTGCCCCCTTATAAGTCCCTAGTATATGGTACCCAGATACCCAGGGCATTGGGGTTCCAGGGGATCCCTATGGGCTGCAGCATTTCTTTTGCCACCCATAGGGAGCCAATGCAAAAGGTTCTGCAGGACTGCCATTGCAGCCTGCATGAAAAGGTGCAAGCACCCTTTCACTGCCATTTACAGCACCACTTTGCAGGGCAGGAGTCTCAGTAGAGAGTCCAGGTGCTGGCAGGGGAAGTCTTTGATGTCCCTGAGACTTCAACAACAGGAGGCAAGCTTAGTTCAAGGCTTTGGAGATTCTTCTCAAGCAGGAATGCATAACAGAGTCTTTGTCCCCTTTCACAGGTAGAAGCAGCAACTGCAGGATACCCCAACAAAGCACAGTCACAGGCAGGGGCAGCACTTCTCCTCAGTTCTTCAGCTCTTCTCCTTGGTAGAGGTTCCTCTTGATTCCAGAAGTGATCTAATTTTCAGGGGCTTGGGTCCACTACTTAAACCCCTTTCTGCCTTAACTAGGCAAACCTCAAAGGAAAGTCTCTCTTGTTTTTAAGATCCTGCCTTGCCCAGGCCAGGCCCCAGACACACACCAGAAGGTTGGGGACTGCATTGTGTGAGGGCAGGCACAGCCGTTTCAGGTGTGAGTGACCACTCTTCCCCTACCTCCAAGCACAGATGGCTCATCAGGATATGCAGGCTACACCCCAGCTCCTTTTGTGTCACAGTCTAGAGGAGAGGTGCAAACAGCCCAACGGTCAAACTGACCCAGACAGGGAATCAACAAACAAGCAGAGTTACAGAATGGTTTAAGCAAAAAAATGCCTACTTTCTAAAAGTACCATTTTCAAACACACAATCTAAAACAACATTTACCGAAAGATGTATTTTTAAATTGTGAGTTCAAAGACCCTAAACTCCACATTTCTATCTGCTCCCAAAGGGAATCTTAACTTTAATAATATTTAAAGGCAGCCCCCATATTAACCTATGAGAGCGATAGGCCTTGCACATTGAAAACTGAATTTGACAGTATTTCACTGTTAGGACATATAAAACAAATGAGTATATGTCCTACCTTAAACATACACTGCCCCCTGTCCACACTGCCCCTGCCCCTGCCCATAGGGCTACCTAGGGCCTACCTTAGGGATGCCTTACATGTATGAAAAGGGAAGGTTTAGTCCTGGCAAGTGGGATATTGTTTTACAAAACTGCACATACAGACAATGCGCTGGCAGGTCTGAGCCACATTTACAGGGCTACTCATGTGGGTGGCACAACCAGTGCTGCAGGCCCACTAGTAGTATTTGATTTACAGCCCTGGGCACCTGTGGTGCACTGTACTAGGAACTTTTTTTTAAATTAAATTTTTTGCTGCATGTGAAATTACATTTACATAAATCAAAGATTGATCCCAATTTTATCTTGACATACAATTTCTGTAAAATAGTTCAGAGTGGAATTAATTTGGCATTAACACAGCTCTTGAAACCCAATCTAATACAGAAGCTTCATAATACGTTTGAACATTGGGGAGTGCCAGCCCCCAATCTTCCACTGTAAGAGTTACCTTCTCTAACTGTAAACGAGGTTTCTTATGGTTCCATATGAATTGTCTAATCAGTGAATACAGATCTTAGAACTTTTTTAGGGGCTCTCAAAATTATACTATAAAAAACAAATAATAGTAAGGGGAGGATCATCATGTTCACCAGTGCTGTCCTCCCTACAAATGTCATAGTAGCTTCCTGCCATTTCAAGAGTAAGCCTTGAATTGTTTTAAAAACCATTATATATTTCAACTGATACAAGTCAGCCAAATTATCGGATACATATATGCTTAGATACCTAATAGGGCATGAGGAAGAAGATAGCACCCGAATATCCTTCGGTAAAACTGATGTATTTGCATTGTACAAGAGAGCTTCTGACTTGTACCGATTGATTTTGTATCCACCCAGGTCCGAAAAGGCCTTAATCTTCAAGAAAGCTCTATCGATATTGTGCAGATCTGCGCAAAGATACAGAATCATATCATCGGCAAATCATTTCAACTTGGGTGCTTGAGGAAGCAGGGAATGTAAATGTTGATCCTGCCGGATTGCTGCTGCCAATGTCTCAATAAAAAGGGTAAACAGCACCGGAGACAGAGGACAGCCCTGCTGCGTGCCCCAAGACATATGTACTAGCCCTGCTACTTGTACGTTTATTGAAACCCTGGCTTGGGCACCCACGTATAACCTTTGTAGTGTCTGAATAAATTTCCCTGGGAACCCACCGAACTTACCTAAAATCATAAACAATACTTCCCATTGGACTATATCAAATGCCTTCTCAGCATCAAGCATTATGATCGCCACCGGGTGGTTATTATGGGAGAAATAATCGAATGCCTGGACCAAGAAGTTAGTATTACTGGACAGCAGCCTACCCGGTAGGAACCCACGTTGATTCTCATGTATAAGTCCTTGTGCCACCTGAGCCGTACGAACTGCGAGAATCTTAGTGAACAATTTATAGTCCTGATTCAGAGGACTTATCGAGCGATATAAACCCGGATTTTCCGATGGTTTATCCTTTTTTACAAAGCTTACCACTAAAGCCCTGGAGAATGAGAAAGGGACCTCTACTCCTTGTAATATTTCATTAAATAATTCAACTAATATTTTAGCTTTTTGACCCTCTAGCACTTTATAAACTTCTGCTGGGAGACCATCCTCTCCGGGGGGTTTTCCGTTAAGGGCTTCCCGTATTGCCTCTGCTACTTCAGCGAGAGTGATAGGGGATATTAGTATATTCTGTGCTTCTTGATCTAGGCCTGGCAACACCACTGAATGTAAATACTGTTTGATTTGTAATGAATTTGCTTGCTTTGTCTCGGTATATAGCTTTCTATAGTGCAACAGCAATATTTTTTCTATCTCATTGGGCTGGCTAAGCGTTATACCCCACACCTCAACTAAGATAGAGGCATACCTTACTGTTAACAACACCTCGGCAACCCCAGTGGCTCTCCTGTGCGACACATTAAAAGCAGTTATTAGGGGCCAGTCTATTACCATTGTAGCGCGCTTTAATACAAGTAGGCGTGACAAGCGCTAGCAACTGGAATATAGGGTCAGAGAATTAACGAGGACGCGTAGGCATACTGGCTTGATGGTGATGTGCCGAGAGCTTACGGTGACCCGTAAACAACTAAAGGCCCTAGACACAGACAGGGTTAAGTATGGTTTCCTGCACACAAAGCAAAAGTGCTATGGGGGGGAAATAAAGCATGGTGCCTTTTGGCATATCGTCTCTGGACCCAAACATCGCAGTGGAGGGTAAATGAAATAAGATTGCAAGATGGAACTGTGTCAGATGAGGAGGATCAGATTCTTAAGGAGTTTGAGTTGTTTTATACCTCCCTCTACGCAGCGCAGGTGTTGGACCCTGCTGAGATTGAGAATTACTTGGAGTCAGTCCCACTGACCTGTCTCCCACAGAGCACCCGCAACGCATTAGACAAAGATATCACCCCCACTGAGGTGCTTATGGCCATCCAAGGCCTCCGGCTGGAGAAGGTCCCGGGGCATGATGGTCTTGGAGTGGAATTTTATAAATCCTTCAGGGTCCGTATAGCACCTATTTTGGCTCGACTATACAATGATTTTGCGATATCCGGAAATCTCACCCCTACGATGCAATTAGGCATGATTATAGTGATCCCTAAGCCAGGGAAAGACCCCCAATTGTGCTCATCTTACCGCCCAATCACGCTGTTAAATACTGACCCTAAGCTCTTAACGGGCATCTTAGCATCTAGGTTGGGGCCCTCTATGCAGGGCCTCGTGGACCCAGACCAAACAGGATTTATCCCAGAACATACATGCACAGATAACACTAGAAGGCTCTGCCATACCTTGGACAAAACCCAGTGTGCCAAGTGGTCTTCTCTGCTTCTGTCTATAGATGCAGAGAAAGCTTTTGGCAGAGTACATTGGAGATTCTTGCATGCACTCCTCTCCCACTATGGGCTGGGACCGCGGTTTTGCCACTGGATGTTGTGTAATTATAAATCTTCGTAGGCAATTGTAAGCGTGAATGGCTCTGTGTCGAAGCTAGTTCCCATCTTAAGAGGCACAGAACAGGGTTGCCCCCTGATGCCTCTGCTATTTGCTTTGTATATGGAGCCATTTGTCGAACGTGTGCGCCAACATCCGCACATACATGATATTCCAATGGGTATTCGGTGTCACAAGATAGCACTTTATGCAGATGACGTGCTGCTCTGTGTGTCTCAACCACAACAATCACTCCTGGTGGAGGAGTTGACAGCATTTGGAGCAGTGGCAGGTTCAAAACAAATTTAAATAAGTCCTCTATCCTAAATCTCACAGTGCTGGAAACGGATGGGGCACAGCTGTGGAGGGATCTGGCCTTTGTGTGGCCTACGCAGGGGGTAAGGTACTTAGGCTTAAAAATCTATCCTATGCTGACACCTACAGCTGAATGCAACTACTCCGTGTTGCTGAAAAGTGCGTGTATTGAACTGACTAGCTGGAAAGAGTATGGCCGCTCCTTGCTAGCCTGTGTTTTAGCCATCAAAATGACACTACTGCCCAAAGTGCTGTTTATTATGCAAACCCTCCCACTGCAGCCCCCTTGTGGTCTCTTAGATAAACTGAAGAACCTAATCTGGGAGTTCATCTGGACACAGAAAAAGAAGAGAATGGTGAAGGCACAGGTCTATCTGCCAGTGTCTGAGGGCGGGCTGGGGGTATCTCACCTGCTAAGCTACTATCAGGCAGCGCAACTGTGCTATTTAGTGGAATGGTCACGTGTGTGCACTGAGAAGTACTGGTGCTTCATTGATCAGGCAGTGACAGGGCAACATATATTGAAAATACCTTGGCTTCCAAAGGCATCCTGACCCCCAGGTGTTTATATATACCCCTTCTTGCATGCCACAATGGAGGTGTGGGACATGGTGTATGTGAAAAGGTGCTTATCCACTCCTCTGTCTCCACAAACACCACTCTTTGGCAACATAGATTTTCTGCCTCCTTTTGGGGTTCTGTTCTACACTCTATATATGAAATCTATGAAACTACCATTCCGCGGCTCCCGAAGCTATGTACTGTTAGGGCTAGCGAACCCACTGACTTTTCTTCTTAAATCCCCGAAGGGGAGGGCTATCACGCTGGCGATAGGGGCCGCTAAACATTTGCCACTGAGTCAATGGAACTTGAGTGAGATCCCTGCACACATGGATTGACTCCGTAAATTATGGGACATTCTGGGCATGGAAAATATCTCAGCGGGGGGCATCAGGCGCAATGCTGTTGTTCAATAAGACCTTGGGCCCCTGCATCAACTACTTCTCTGATGAGTTTAGAGAGCTGACCTGCCCTCATTATCTACGCATACTACACTTGACCGCTCCCAACACCACCTCAACAAGACAGCACTCACCTATTGGTATGACAAGGAAAAGACATAGGCGTCTTATGTTGTTTTGCCTTGTTTTTCCCCTGTTCATTTCCTCCCCTTTTCTGTTATTGGTGACCACCTGCTGATGGTTGTATGTGACGTTGCTGTACTTGTCTTAAGCTGTAAATTCAATAAAAAGATCTTAATCCTAAGAAGTGCATGTGGAGGAGATGTGTTTATTCCAGTTAGGGAGGGTGAGCCAACCCCACCCAAGGGAACACCAGCATATGAGGTGATAAAAGCGAGAGGAGTTTTGGCATGCATTTGGATCAAACAATGGTGTAAAATTTCAGAAAAGGAGGGTTCATTAGCTTTCCCATGTTATGAAATCTTTAATTTGATAATTTTCGAAAATTTGAGAAGAGTATTGTGCAAACTAATGCCTCCTCTGAGACACGCACAATTTAAAGCACTTGCTATTTGGGAACTAGTTGCAAGACAAAAAGAAACACTGAGATTTGAGAATAGAATGAGGAGGGCAGAAAAGACATTGGCAGAAGCTAGATTGGATGAAGAACAGAACATTTGGAGATCAGATATGCTGGGAGGAGTAAAAATGTATACAGCTATAACAGAAAAAGGTGATGGGAGTACAAAAACTAAAACAAAAAATAAGCAAACAGACAAGACTGAGCAGAAAGCAAATGACAGTAAAAAGACAGCTGCACATGACAGTGACTCAGAAGATGAGTTTATAAATCAGCTTTTAATTAATCGTTCCCCGCCATATCATACAGGTGAGAGAGTAGTTTAGAACAGAGCACTAAGTGTGCCCACAGCCCCAGTTTCACTGTGTCCAGTTCAGGTAGTCCAGAGTACCTCAGTTAGTTCAGTGATGCAAGTACCACAATTTATCCAGCACTTCTAATTGTTAGTAGAGCACAGCAAATTACAAGCCCAATTGTGAATCAGGTAATACCAAGTACAAACGTGAGTCGGATGGAATCAACACCTAATGTGAAAGCACCTGTGCAGAATTTTAATCAGAGAAAGACAATGCCCATGTATTCTCCAGCATCGACAATCCCAAATGTTGCCCCAAATCAATCAGGACAGACTTACAGAACAGTGCTAACAGGTCAAAGTGCAGGGATGAGTATTCCACAAAATCAGACACATTTGATGAGACCAGAAGCACTGACAGTGCCTGTAACCATAGGTCCTATTGTCCCATTGTATGCTCGAAGCAAAACTGGGAGTAGTCTCCAGACCCCAAATCGTGTATATGCAGGAGTTTCACCATATTCAACTAGTTCAGAAATGGAAAGGTTAGCTACATCTGTTCCAGCTATGACACCAATTAGAACTGCAGATCCAAACCAGACGATGGATTGAATAGGTCCAATAATAGATGTGAGATGTCCTCCAGGAACTCCAGTTACACACACATATCCTCACCAGAGCAGATTATCAGCATCCCATGTAATGCCCCACAGAACATGACACAACAAAACATCACCGTGCAGGGATTTTCAGCACAGCAATTGACTGAGTGGTTAGACAGTCTGATTGGAGCTTCAGTTACAGTAAACAATAGTGGCAGAACAGAAGAGATCTCAGAAAGAAACAGAAGAGTGAATGTGCCCACAATAAAATTAGGATTAAATGAATTAATTGAGGGAACATTTGAGTTAGAAAGATTGGATACATACAATGAAGAAGAATTGTACTTTATGTGCAAAGATGTCACAAATCGTGTAGTATTGACTTATGAAACATTAGAAGAACTGACTGCGAAATAGGAAGTGGAGTTAAACAAAGCAAACCCCTTAAGGAAAAGATTTATTTCCAAAGACATTGCAAAATGAGGTCACTTGGCATGACAATGCACATTAAAGAAATCATTCTAAACATTCGAACATGGGGAGCTTTAGATAAATGGGAAGGCAGATGGGCAAAGGAAAGAGATCAGAAGAAAGCAAAGCAGAATTACCCTCCAGCTGGACCAAATCAAGCTGATAAGAGTGTAAAAATGCTGCCAATGAGAGAGATTCCAGGTGGAGGTTATGTACATGTCCTGTGGAGCAGAAGTGACATAATGTCATTTACAACTGATTACCCGAGATTGAGGGAGAGTGGTACAAGCAAACAGAGAGGTTTGTTAAACTTTCAAAATGCCTGTGGGAAGATTTGACCACCTTATTTGACATTGTGGTTCCAGTCGATTTGTGGGTTGAGTGCAAGTGGAGTGTTGATTGGCCAACTTGTGAACCGCCAAGAGATCCAGTAACAGGTGCGCAATCTGAAGATGTGATGAAAGGGTATTACAAAGTGATTAAATTCTTGAAGAATAGAGTTTCCCCTAAAGATGTTGATTGGCAAAGGATTGACAGGAAAGCACAGGAAATGAAGGAGTCAATTCATGCATATTATGAGAGACTGTTGCAAGCATTCAAACAGCGCAGTGGGTCAGAAATTATTGAGCCGAAAGACATGAGTCATTTTGTGTTCAGATTTGTGCAAGGATTGAAACCTGAAATTAGCAGTATGATCCAGAGTCATTTGATTTGTTGGCAGAATAAACTGAATGATGAAGTGCTGCAGTATGCCAGGTATTGCAGTGATGAAATTGAATTGAAGCAGGAAAAGTTGAAGGAGAACGTGATGGTGATGCAAATTAAGTCTGCCCAGGCAGGGACACAGAGTCCGCCATGGATGTTGAACACTGGTGGGATGCAAGGTATGCAACAGCAGGGTAACAACTTGTCTCAATTTAGAGGTAGAGGTCACAGTGTTCGGATAGATCAGAGTGGTAATGCGGGTGATGTTCAGTCAATGATAAAGCTGAGCCCATGTCATGCTTGCGTTAGTTTCCCGCACTAGAAAGAGGAGTGTCCGTACAGTAATGTAAATAATTTGGTGCAGAATGGCGGTGTTGCACAAACTGTGGAAAGTAGACAAATGTGATTGTTCCTACTGGATTACAACAGATGCAGGTCTCCCAACAGGTTCAAGTCCTTCAGCAAATGCACATTCTTCAAGCCCCAATGTAACAGCAACAAGTGATGGTTCCTCGGCAAAACATGAATCAGAGAGCAAATGCAAATGTGAATCAGTTACTCGCAGAATGCCCATTAATTGATTTCCGTGATGATGAAGTCTCAGAAAAATATGACTGTGACAGTTCAGATGAGGAAGAATGTGTACTGGCTGCATCTTTAGAGGTGGATCAGCGTGTCCCCTATGTAAATGCCAATGTTATGGGACATGATGTTTCATTCCTGGTTGACACTGGAGCAATGTGTTCCACTGTCAGAATTGCAGAAATGCCAAACATGCCCTTGTCAGTAAGGAAAGCGCAGGTGGTAGGAGAAGCAAATCAGCATTTAACAAACCCAATTACAGAGCATATCCCAGTAAAAAGTAGGGTAATTTGAGGATTTGCACCAATATGTGGTTTGCAATTCATGTCCTGTGAGTTTATTAGGATGAGATCTATTGTGCAAATTAAATTGTTCCATTAGTTGCAGTCACAATGGAATAGCAATTCAGACAACTAGTGATGATAAGACGTCCAGCAAAATTGATGAAATGTATCCTCTCATTTCATTATTCCCAATGATGACAGTTAATGACTTGCCCGAAGAGTTGCAAGGAACAGTGATGGTGAAGATTTAGGATTTTTTAGGAAAAGACATTGGTCTCATCAGAGGAGTTGAGCCAATTATAATAACAGTAAAACCCAATCTAGTGTTTCACAAGATCCCCCAGTATAGTATGGCCCCAGAAGTAATTGCAGGAAATACTCCTGTAATTGAAAATGTTGTTGATCAGGGAGTCCTGAAGGAAGTAAAGGGAAGTCCATGTAATTATCCTACGATGGGACTGCAGAAGCCCAATGGAAAATACTGCATTGTCCAAGATTTGAGAAAGATGAATGAAATTGCCGTACCCTGTTGTCCTGTGGTACCAAATCCTTCTATGATTTTGTTCCAGATCCCTGGTAAAGCAGAGTGGTTTTCTGTCATTGACTTGTGTCAGGTATTTTTTCAGTTTCACTGCATGAAGAAAGCCAGTTCTTATTCGGAAATTTGGAAGCTGTGTATATTCCTGGTGTCGTACTCTTCAGGGGTATCCAGAGTCGCCATCCATTTTCAATCAGATCCTGAAAAATAATTTAGAGTCCCTGAGCATCCCAGTTCATTCAGTCCTAGTCCAGTACATAGATGATTTGTTGGTGGCATCAAACATACATGATGCCTCTAGGAGAGATACTACTGCCCTGGTGAACCATTTAGGTGAGAACAGGCATGAAGTTTCTCCTGTAAAATTACAGTATTGTCAGAGAGAATTCAAATATTTGGGTTATCAAGTAGAGAAAGGAGCAAGGAAGGTGAATTACAGCAATCATACAAATGAATCCATCTGTGACACAGAGATGTCAGAATGTTCCTGGGAATGGTTGGCTACTGCTGGCAGCGGATCACAACTTTTTCAATGATTTCCAAGCCACTACAAAAGTTGACACATGAGTAAGGCCTTCTCTGAGCTGAGTGAAAGCCTGTGCCTAGCCCCAGCTCTGGAAATGCCTCATTACAATAAATGTCTTTGATGGTTTTGCCATGAATGTGATGGTTGTGCACTTTCTATTTTGACGCAGTTACATGGAAGGGTCAACAGACCAATGGCTTATTTTTCTGCCACATCAGACCCTGTAGCTGCTGCTTTGCCCAGCTGTTTAAAATCTGTGGCTTCAGACAGTGCAAAGGCATTGTCATGGGTCACCCCCTCAATGTCTATGTGTCCATTCAATTGAGGTCCTTTTTAACAGAACTAAAACCGAATATTTGACCTATACTCTTTTGACTCGTTATGAGTTAGCAATCCTTGATTTGCCAAATGTTAATATCAAAAGATGTACTTCTCTAAATCCTGCAACGCTCTTGCCTGTGAATATTGACAATGTGATAATGAAGATGAAGTGGAACATAACTGTCTTGATGTGACTGAACTATGCACCAAACCTACACCCGATATTCAAGATACTCCATTAGATGAAAATGACTTTGTCATGTTAGTTGATGGCTCCTGTTTGAGAGATAATGAAGGAACTCTGAGGGCAGGTTATGCGGTTTGCACATTCTCAGGAGTAATAGAAGCTTCATGGCTTCAATGAGTCATTTCAGCCCAAGTAGCTGAATTGATGGTTCTTACTAGAACATGCTGTGCTTCTGAACAGCTCAAAGTGACTATTTTCACTGCTAGCCAGTACGGGTTTGGTGCGAAACACGATTTCGGACAGTTGCGGTCCCAGAGAGGCTTTATGACCTCTTCAAGATCTCCAATCCAAAATGGTGAAAGAATATGTCAGTTATTGAAAGCATTACAATTATCAGTAAAAATTGCAGTTGTGAAATGTGCAGCACAACAAAAGTCAAACGATTATATCTTGTTGGGCAATGCCTATGCTGATTAAGTGGCCAGATACTGTGCGCTTCAATGTACATCCTTTAATGAGGAATGGAGTGATTGAAGCAGCACCAATGAGACAAACCAAAATTTCTTGATTGACAGCAATTGACACCTGGGAAAAGGTTAAAAGATTACAGGAAGAAGTGACTGAGGAGGAATGCAGCAGCTGGAGTAGAGCAGGTTGTGTTCAGAGAGATGAAGATGAAGTTTGGGTTTCAAATGCAGGAAAAGCAATGTTGCCAAACAGTTTGTTGCCTTCAATGCTGAGGTATTACCATGGTCAGGTACACCTTGGCAGGGACGCTGTGATCAGGGCATTAAAACAGACATGGTTCAACCACAGGTTCAGATTAGTGGCAGAAGCAGTGTGTCACAGGTGTGTAACGTGTCAGTGGATGAATGTTGGGAAAAGCACTGTGGTTAATCTGAGCCACACAGTTAGATCACAAGGTCTTTTCAACAGAATGCAGCTTGCTTTCATTGAGATACCTGCATGCAATGGACTTAAGTATGTATTAGTGATAGTGTGTGTTTTTTCACATTGGGTGAAAGCTTACCCAACTCGCAGAAATGATAGTCCCACTGTTGTAAAATTGCTTTTAAGGGAATTGATTCCAAGGTTTGGATTCCCGACCTCTTTGGAGTCAGACCGAGGATATCATTTTAGTAATGAGATCATAAAATTGTTGTGTGCGGCATTACAAATTGAGCAAAGATTGCACTGCAGTTACAGACCAGGGGCATCTGGATTGGTCAAGCAGATGAATGGAACGTTAAAGTCTCGATTGGCAAAGATGTGTGTTTATACAACATTGAAATGGCCTGATATAAAGCCACTCGTTCTGGTGAGCATACCTAGCACTCCTGAAAGGAAGACAGTACTGTCTCCACACGAGATTCTCATGGGAAACACCACATGAATAGCAGCCATGCCTGCAAATGCACTTGTGAACATTACAGATGACAGTGCTGGATTATTGGAAAGGACTAGCTGATGTGGTTCACTCTTTGTCTCATCAGGTTGAAGAAGCAACAGCTCAATTGTCACAGGAACCTTGTCACAACTTGAGTCCTGGTGAATGGGTTCTTGTGAAGAAACAGGTTAGAAAGACATGTTTGGAGCTGCATTGGAAAGGGCCGTATCAGATTGTTCTAGTAGCTACAACAGATGTGAAGTTTACTTGTCTGCCAAATTGGGTTCACATGAGCCATACACGCAAAGTTCCAAGTCCTCTTGAAGATACAGTGCCTGTCCCTCTTAGGTTGGAATCAGTGAGTGAAGAGGTCCAGGTTAGCCAAACTGTGAGGATTGGACAAGTGGCTGTTGCAGAGCCTGCACAAAGTGGTGGGGGTCTGATTGCATCAAAGACTGTTGAAGGTGCAGGAGAGTCAAGGTCAGTCCAGACCCAGTTGCTGATGTTCTTCTGACAATTGCTGAAGTAGCTGAAGAGTCTGATCAAAGTGAAGGTGAAAACAGTGCAGCAAGAAGATCAAAGTGAAAAAGGATGCGAACTGTAGATACGCTCCACCCAAATGGACTTACTTTGCTGCAAATGAATGGTAAAAGGAATTTCTTGCCTTTTGTTTTGACTATGAGGATTCAACTGAATATTCTGGAACTTGAAATTGCAATTGAGTTGAACTTTGAAATAACCTTGCCAATTGATGAGCAGAGGCACTATTTGCTGGAAGTGCTAATCAGTGATGACCAAACTGTAATTTATTAAAGACTTTTCCTTTTGAATACTAAGAACGTTTTAGTAAAACTTTATGAACTTTCTAGAAGTCCAAGAACAGTCATAACTAAGGGCAAAAGAATTTGAACTATTGTTTATTTTGTTTTTGCTTTGCCCGTGTTAAGAAAAAAAACATTTAAGAGCTGCTTTACATTTTGATTTTTGTTTTTGTTTTTGAATTTGGTATTTTTGGTCTGATTCAAAACAAGTCATCAATCCGGATCAGGGTAAACGGAGTAAATGTAAATATGCGTGTTTAAGTTAAGCAGTAGTATGTGTGATTGTGAGCATATTGATGATTGTTGGATTGAGTGTGTCAGTGAAGGACAATTTAGAGAGCACCGTTACATCAGTGCATGAGGAGTCACAAACAAAAGATCAATTTTATGAGGATGAGAGACTGCTTCATCTTGATGACTCAAAGGGAGCTTTGTCTTCTAAAGTATGCTACTGGATACTGTATGAATATATTGAAACTATGGATGTGCATGATTATTATGTGTGTACACAAATTCCTTCATCTGTACAGGAAGGAATCACATACCATAGTCTGCCTTTGACTTGAGGTATTAGTTGCAGTTTGTTATTAACACGTCTATATAATCAAGAGTATATTCAGTATTCTTGTTTTAACTTTGATCTCGTCTTTTCCTTTGTTCCTATTAACCATCATTTGAGTAGCATTCCTAAAGCTAAAAACATTGACATAGTGGGAGGTTTCTTTGAGCCAAAACTAACCTTTAACACTGCTTATGCGCACAAGAATAACTTAACCTACATTCTCACACAAGGGTAAAAGGATTTCACTAATCGAGTGTATGACAGGAGAAAAGCAATGAAAACCAGAATAGAGAAGGGAATAGTTTTGCAGGATTGGCAGAAAGATGTTACACATCTTGCATGTGGTGATATACAAGGACGTTAGTTTGGCAACATGTAAGGAAGCTATGTATATATAGGCCACAATCAAAGGCTGATAATACATTTGTAGGAACTAATTAATATAGGTGTGTATTTTTGTTTAAGAGTGTTTGGACCTTTTTGTTAACTAGACAGGATCCTGCCATAGTAGGTGTTTATTTCATTTGTGGGAAAAATGCCTATTAAAGCTGCCAAAAGGCTGTTAGTGCATGTTATTTAGGGGTAGTTTTTCCCAAAATATATCATGTGGACAGCTTTGACAATCCAGCCTGGAAAGCGAAATCTAATTCCATGCCATGAAGAGGAACTAGTGCGTTTCATTTTTACATGTGAATGTCAGTGTTGTCCTTCCACATGAAGCGCTTTATGCCTGAGTTTAGATTCATTCACTGATGATTTCTTGAAGGATTACATTTTTAACAGGTTAGTGTTTGTTTTGTGCCCAGGCTTTCAAGAACTGTTTTATGTTAATATGAATAATTAAAAAAACAAAAAAATTGTAATAAACATTAAGGCCCATATTTATACTTTTTGACGCAAAACTGCGCTAACGCAGTTTTGCGTAAAAAAAAATAGCGCCGGCTAACGCCATTCTGAAGCGCCATCGGGCGCCGTATTTATTGAATGACGTTAGCCGGCGTTAGCCGCCGGCGCCGTCTGGTGTGCGTTAAAAAAAACTACGTACACCAGGCAGCGCCGGCGTAGGGGGATATGGGGCTTGGGCGTCAAGAAATGGGGCAAGTCAGGTTGAGGCAATTTTTCCGCCTCAACCCGATTTGCGCCATTTTTTTTCACTCCCAACCCCCATAGAAATGACTCCTGTCTTAGCAAAGACAGGAGTCATGCCTCCTTGCCCAATGGCCATGCCCAGGGGACTTCTGTCCCCTGGGCATGGTCATTGGGCATAGTGGCATGTAGGGGGGCACAAATCAGGCCCCCCTATGCCACAAAAAAAAAAAAAAAAAAAACACTTACCTGAGCTTACCTTAATGTCCCTGGGATGGGTCCCTCCAGCCTTGGGTGTCCTCCTGGGGTGGGCAAGGGTGACAGGGGGTGTCCCTGGGGGCATGGGAGGGCACCTCTGGGCTCCTTCAGAGCCCACAGGTCCCTTAACGCCTGCCTTTTGCAGGTGCTAAAAAACGGTGCAAAAGCGGGCGTACGTCATTTTTTTTGACCCGCCCACTCCCGGGCGTGAATTTTGCCCGGGAATATAAATCCGACGCACATGCCTCGGAGTCGATTTTTTAGACGGGAACGCCTACCTTGCATATAATTAACGCAAAGTAGGTGTCCACGCTAAAAAATGACGCTAACTCCATGGACTTTGGCGCTAGACGCTTCTAACGCCAAAGTATAAATATGGAGTTAGTTTTGCGTCGAAATTGCGTCAAAAAAAAACGACGCAATTCCGGCACAAACGGAGTATAAATATGCCCCTAAAGGTCTTAGGATCTCTGCTACATTTGAAAAATAGGTACCGCTCTATCCGAGGCAAGCACCCTTATGTTTGTCAGGCTTTCAAAATTAGCTTCCTTGCTGAATCTCAGGACTAATTTTCACGCCCCACCACTTTGACATTTCACCAGCCGCTGCAGCTTCTAACGGACCTTGCCGTATATTTCTTGCTCTGCTGATGAACCTGAATTTTATGCTGATGCCAGGTTAGTTATATTAAAATGCAATGCTCATTGTTCCCTTGTTTGTTTTCTAAATTAGAGTTAGCATGTTGACACCTGCCTGTATTTTTCTATTGAGACTAACTTAGCCCAAGTTAGACGACTTTTCCAAAAATTTTTGTCTTCTATTTCTTTTTGTTTTTGCCCGCATGTGTTAGCCCGTTCCCATACATGCTTGTCCTAATTTGTGATAGTAGTAGGTTGCCCCTACACCCTGTTCATTTAAATTGATATATTGATTTGTAAAATTGTCTTGATTCATTTCATCAACAAATGATTTGAAATCTGTTTCTGTTGTACAAATTGTTTCTTTGCTGGTATGTATTTTGGAATACCTAATGGTGTTGATATTGAGTAGATTAAACATGTTTCGTAGATTTGGTCAGCCTATGGTTTTTCTTTATTGGCATAATCTGATCTTGCTCCCAGTTTACGTTACTTTGGCTCTGTGGTTATAATAAAGGTTTGAAACTTTTCACAGATTGTAGTTTTGTTTCCATGGCCACCTTGGTCATGGTGTATACATTTACTATTGTATTAAGATTGGAATGATTCCGTGCGGTTAACCATGCTCCTCATTGGGTCCAAAGATCCTTTCAACCTCAAAGGAAAGTGTTTTCGGATCCTGACTGGGAAGAAAGAATGCGCTAACAATACCAGATAAGGTCTGACTCATACAAAACAAAATACATCACAGAACATATTATGAAGAACAAACTACACACAATGGGATTGTCACTGAGAAGGGAATGAGAAAAATGCAAAATAGAAAAGGATACCTTCCCACATGCCATCTAGTTCTGCAGAGAAAGACAGGGTTTCTAGATGGAAGTGGGGGAGGGGTGCTGGGGATGAAAATCCTGGTGACGCTCAAGTAGACTGTACTGTGCATTCAAGCGACATAGACTCACTGAGATGTAAATTGATTATCCACTGGGGCTCATGATAGCAAAATGTGATATTAGCAGAGACTAGCTAAAACAGACCAGGCCATCTGAAGTGAGATGCCTGTTGGGAATGAGGGATGTCCAAGGACATTCAGGAAGATTTTGGGCTGCTCGAGAGACCTGTTGAATTAAAGAAGAAGGGGAATAGAAACTTAGGCTGGCCTGGCTAACATGGCCCCCGGGGAGAGCGAAGGGCCTGGCCTGCTCAGTGACTAAAACAATTTCAAGAATTGTAACGTATACAATACATCATGTAAAGAGGATGAAGGGTGAGATCCCAATGCCACAGAAAATACAAACTATAACATTCTAATGTGAAAATACTCCCTGTATTTAAAATTAATTGAAAGTCAGTAAAAATAATTTAAAACAAATAATAAAAAATAGAATGCAAATACTTCATATGAAGAGAAAGGGCATAGAAACGTAAACTATAAAGCAGGTAAAAGAACTGGAAGGAAGATGAAAAACACAAAAAGCCACTACTATTACAAGTAGGGTGATCCAAAGCCCACTTTAGGTATATGTTAAAGTCAACAACAGCCATCCCAGTGTTGGCATTCAGCACAGAACACAGTCAAGAGGATACACTGGAACAGGCCTCAATCTGGCTCAATAATATCTGTTGAATCTGTAATCTGGCTGGATCCCTCTCTATTCAAGCACTCCCTACCATACACAAAGAACAGCACGGCCACCAATAATAGAAGCTTACATCACACAGAACAGATTTAGCATGGGTAGCATAAAGCCAAACATACAGGCTTACACTCCTGAGCTAAGAGTATATTTAGGAATGTGATGGTGGGCAACAGACTTCGTTCCTGGCTCCTTTTGGCCCATACTGTGTGCCAGAGACGCTGAGAGCAGGAACCAGCCGGGGAACCTCATGTATGCAGGCTAGAGTGAAAGAGTAGGGGACTGATCAGAATGTCGGGCCAGAGCATCCTACCGGGTCCTCTGTCCGCCTGCTGTCCTCAGATCCCATTTAAAGGGCGTCTAGCCTCTTAAATTGTTTCTAGAAGTCGGTAGACCTCAACATCCGGCCCCTGTGATCCCCTTAGCCGGTATGAAATCACTCTCCTTCTCCTGTAAAACTAGCCAACACAGCGCCGTCTGCAGGGCCCACAAACGGCCCTCCCATTACCTCAACCGCTGTCACAGATCCTCAATCACCTGAAAACAGACCTTAAATAGCCTCAGGTGGTCCGAGGGGGATCACAGGCTTATCCTCAGCAACCCTTAAGCCAGTTTTGAGCCATTTTCAGTCATCATCAGAGACCCTCTTTCAGTATGAGAAACCTTCGACAAGTCCCCGGACATACCGCAGTGTCCAACAAACAATCATTAAACACCCTCACCTGTCATTTAGATCCAACCCTGGCCCTCAGTTACAATCCGACTTTACAGCTGTGCTCTGTGAAATGGAAACCGTCATTGCTACTTCACGGGCGATCCTGAGGGCAAAGGCGCCTTGTATTTATTGTTGCGCTCTGTGCCTTGTCTTTTTCAGCATTCTCAAAGAAATCTCTCAAAACCACCAAAGAACCCCGGCTCTGATTTTGCGGAGGGCACAGGTGTGTCAGCCTTCACCTCCACGCCGCGCTGCTCAGGATGAAGCGCCACGTAGGATAAGCATGCCCTTAAAGAGGTCATTCCGCTCTCTTGCTGGTCAGGGCCTAATTCACGGATCATTTCCCGGACCATGAAACCAAGGAATAAGCTAACACGCTAATCTCTCTTCCACTATTTGCACCTGTTACTGCAGTGCAGCAGTGCCCAGGCGCGTGCAGAGGAACAAGGACAGGGCATTTATCGAATCGTTTTGTGCCGTCGCCCCTCTGTCTCCGGCACAGCCTGTCCTCTTCCAGCACGCGCTTTGCTTTTCTGGGCCAGTACAATTACACAAGGTCGGAGCCTGCCAGCAAGTAGGAGCTTTCGAAGACTGAACCAGTCTGTTCGCAATCTCACGCTAGTGCCAACAGTCAGCCAGTGCTCTAAGTAGGTCAATGCTGCTCTGATTACTTACTCGTCATCTTCTTTACCCCGAATCCTACTATTCCTTGTTCTGCATGTGCGCCTCATATCTCAAAGACCCGCAACGGTGCTTGCTCTCCGAGCTGCTGACATTTCTTGTATCCTACAGGACGAGTAGAGAGAGAGAAAAGCGGACAGTGGCAGTAAACACGCGTAACTGAAGCCACCTGGAGTACCAAACACCAGGGTTAAAGCGAGGAACCACTAAGGCTTCGATAATGAATAGTGTAGTGAAGCTTACGGACAAGTGACTTGAAGATAACAACCTTGGCCCTTTTCCGTAGACGCAGCTATGGAACATATTTCAATAATCCCCATGAATGATAGTGCGAAGACAACATTTTAATGAATTAGCAATGTGTTTTTGTGACCATAATGTCAAAGATGTCTGCATATACAAAAATCATTTACGCGCACAAAGAATCATTTTGCTGTGGGGCTTATCGACTGGACACACATTCCAAACCACTAGAAACCACTTTATCTACTTCATCTTCAAAGAAGACACTAGTCTCAAAATAAAATTGGTATGTTATGCTAGCCTGTGTTACAAAGCATTCTCAAAACACCTTCGGTGTTCATGGCATGATGAAGACAAACTGTATGTCAGTCAATTCTCGGCAGGAGTATTCATTGCTCCCTTCCAACCTCCCGCCCACAGATGCCAGAGGACCCCCCTCAAGGACATGGTTCATTATAGCCAACTACAACCTGGCAACCAAGGAACACAATGATACACATTCGACTTACCATCAAATGGTTCGTTGGAGTGCTCAACTAATCAATTTTTCTGCTTCAGTGATAAATAGATAAGTCAAGTAAAGCCACTAAATGTCGAGGATCTGCTACGGATCTGCCTCATATTCAAGTGTTGACAGATTATTACAAATCCTGGATGACCATAGACAATTCTCGCTAAGGCCAGTGCCGTAATTCTCAGCAGGGTAGGACTAGGACAGAAAATAGGCCTAGACACCACAGTAAAAATGGTCCCCATTAGTGAACTAGAGAATTTAAAAAGCTGCCCAGGTTTGCAAACTGGAGCAGGTTTAAACTGGTAAGGACACTGTATACGTGTTTTCAAGATATGAAAGGCTGCATGCATTTGTGCTTGCTGCAGGCAATGTTTGTTTTAATACCAGAGAAATCAACAGTAAAAATCTTCCCAGCAGACCATAAAATAGGCCTACAAACGGCCCACAAACTGACCTCTCAGAACATCCCACCTGGCATTTCCTGATTGCCCTGTAGGCCAATCCGACCCTGGTTCTTCGGCAAGGGGGCAGTCTGGTCACCTTTACAAAACCACCATCACGAACCAGTTACAAAGTTGAGGGTATGTGTCACTGAGATATACACAGTAAGGAATGTACAGGAACCTGATAATTTTACTTTACGGCAGAAGATAAAGATACAATTTTGATGGCTACTGTTCCTGTATGCATAGCCATGTAATCTCCCCATTATAGGCACAGGGTAGAAAGGCAATTGCAGTGACCAGAGGACTGTTGTGACCAACAAAAATAAACACTGAGGTGGGTCATAAGCTTAGGATAAGTTGCCTGCAATTGGTCTTCACACAGGAGGCTGAGGCATCCTCAATAGGCTCCAAACTGAAATTATACAAGATCAAAGAAGAGCTCACTAATACAAATACAGATGACCACTACTTGTGCTCTTACTATCATTAATCAGGAGACACAGATGCCAGCGATGAGGATGGCCAATATGGGTCCGTCAGCTGGCTTGAGGCAAACATTTTGGTCTTGTAGAGCATCACACTTTTACTTCAACACTGTTTCACTTTTCTTATAAACGTTCAGCTTTGTGTCTGTCCCCAGTATATGTTCAACCACTGCCTTGCAAATGCCCTTGATGCCCCTCTCTAGTTCACATTATGACTCATGCAGTGCTTCCTATTCACTCTGTGTCCTCTCTGGTGCCATCTTCTCATAGTGACACAGTTCATGTCATTGGTTTGGTACAGCACTTAGCATCATGCCGTTCTGGGACATCAAGCTCAATCTCGCCTGGCTTTAACCATGTTCCGCATTTTCTCAAGCTCTGCCATAATCGAGTCCTCACGTGGGCTTTGTTTTCCCCATACCTGTGCTTAAGACCCTTTGATTCCTGTGAACACTTTCTCACACAGAACAGTGTCTATTTTCATCATATCCCCTGCCGCATTCTGAAAGAATGGATCAACAGAAGAACTGCATTCCTTTCAGCTACATCTGTAGACTACAACTATAGTTTCCTAGTCACCCACTCATCTGGGCATGCCCTTCAACCTCCTCAGCCAATGCCCCTATATGAGATTTGTTATGGTTCATGCACTGTAATGCACTGTGTGTTCACGTGGGGTTCTAGAGATGGCGACGTAATAGGGGGAATTCTGAGATGTGGGGATTCCATGAAGGACTGTTGGTGAGGACGAAGGTGGAAGAAGAGAAGGAGATTTATTGGCTACCTATGGGTGGATGTTTGATGTACTAGAAGTTATTTATCTACAATAAAAGCATTAGAAAAATACATCTTGTCAAGATTCATCTCCAGACATGGGATACATGCATCCTCCCCTCAACTGGCGTGGGATTTCTGGATGCTGCAGTCATTCATTGTGCTGATGGCATGCATTCAATCTTCAAGCATTGTAGATAGTGATTTACATGGAGGAAATATGAACACATCAAACAATTTGGGTCAAAGTCAGAGAGACAAATTGCACATGCTAATTGACAAGGGGAAAGTATGGTGGCTCAGTGGACTAATGAAATATCCAGTGGGATCTGTGTTTGACCTCATGGTCAAAGTTTCAAATCCTATGAGTCCGCTCAGCCTTTCATCCCTCCAATGCCAATGAAATGATTTAGCATTAATATAGGTACTAATAAATATATGTAATGTAGTGCTAAGATCAGGTAAATATGCACTTCACAAATATACATGTTATGTTTATGTTCTGAGAGAAGTTTGCCTACTAAGGACCTGATTATGTGTGTGGCAGTCCTCAAAATGCCACACTTGCAGTGGCTGTCGTACCACACGGTTGTGGTGGTCTGATCGCCACATTACAAGGTTGCCTGGCAGCCCCGGCAACCTACCACTGTCTCTGCCGGGATTTTCAATCCTGACGGGCTGACGGTGGCGGAGGTTGGAATCAGCCACAGCGGCGCCACCCTTCTGATTACGACCAGGTTCTCCGCCAGCCTTTTCAGGGTGATGAAACAGGTGCAGTGGGCTACAAGGGAACCCCACTTGGCATGACCAGTGCAGGGGTCCCCCTGCCCAGCACCCACACAATGCTCACTGTCTGCTTTGCAGACAGTGAGCATTGTCAGGGTGCTGGTACACCCTGCGGGTGGCAGCCAATTCGGGTGGCTCGATTATGAGCCAGCGACAATGGTGCAGCCACTTTCCCGCTGGGCCCGTCAGCCCAGCAGGAAAGTTGTAATGAGCCTAGCGGGGAGGTAGCCAGTATGACGGCAGCCTCCCCATCTGAAGTTCGACAGACGGGTCATCACGTCCGTCGAATTCGTAATCAGGCCCTAAATGTCAGCGAATATGACCTGTGTTGCAAGTGGGTCTGTAGAAAACTCACAATGTTCATACACATTTGGTTCATGAAAGAGAGCAACTATCTTGATGTGCAAGTGAAGGGAGGATATGGCGTTACTGACCTCTATGCCATCTATGGACTAAGGGGTTCATTATGACTTTGATGGATGGAAAACCCCGTCCGCCGAAGTTCCGCTGGGGAGGTTGCCATGCAGCTGCCTCCCTGCTGGCTCCATTACAAGTTTCCAGCAGGGTCAGCGGGTGGAAACAGAGTTTTCAACTGCTGGCCCAGCGGGAAACACTCTACAGAATATGTCATAGAGCTGGCTGCAATGCTGTTGTGCCTAGGGTGCACCGGCACCCATCGCGAAGTTCACTGTCTGCAAAGCAGATGTGTATCTTGCGTCGGGGCTGTCCAAGGGGGCCCCTGTACTGCCCATCTGCACCCGGTCTCTGCCAGCCTTTACATGGCAGAGTTACCGCCATGTAACCTCTGGCTGAGAGGGGGGTCGTAATCCCCAGGGTGCGCTGCTTGAAGTGGTGCCCGGGCGGATTAGGACTGCCAGGACCGCAAGACCCTGCTGTGGAGGAAAACTGGCGGTGCTGGCGGTCCGACCGCGGCGCTACCACCACTGTCATAATGTGGCAGTGGGATTGCCACATTGCTGACAGTCCGACCACCACCACTGCCAAGGTCGTAATGATGGCCTAAGATTCCTTCAAAAGTGGCATGTTCCAATAAGCTTGACATGGCAAGTGACATTCTGAGGGATGTAGTCATGGATTAGCAAGGTTCGTAGTGACAGGCCTAAATCTCTTCTTGATATCACTGGAGGATGTATCTAAAAGCAAAAGGACAACATGCCTCAGTTTAGCAGACAGTTCTATCTTGTACCACTACTCGTTTACACAGTGAATATTAACCTCACATGCCCATTGTGCAGCCTGGAGTAGTATCAGCAAGTAGTGCAACTCTGTACAGATGCACGAGCATAGATCATGTAGATCCTGTGCCATCATTGGTTCCAATTCCCAAAGGTAACTATGTATTATAAATTTACACATGTATACTTTACTCCTGCAATGAAGCCTTAGGCATAAGTATACACTTTTTTTGGTGCTCACCATTTTCAAGTGTATATTCACACCTAATTGCAGACTTACATGTCTCTACTCCCCTCACTGCAGGGAGGTAGATATTTAAGACTGAAATGACGAGTGTAAAGTTAGTACTAGTAACTAACTTTTCAAAAGTAGAGGGCAATCTCTGCAAATGAGTCGTAGCGCGCTGTATGGCAAAGTACAGGAAAAAATAATAATGTTTAATAATTCTTAAAAATGATTATTAAAAATTGAACAGAAACACTCACACTAGAATTTTATCATGTAGAATTTATTAAATTCAACTACGTTTTTTTGCATTCATTTAAAATTATGCTTCATGTTTTTTATGAACCCTAAAATGTTTTTTTTTTAAATGTCTCTCATTAACTTATAATATTATAAAATATTTGATTTGTAATTAAATTCAACTTTTAAACACTTTTATATATATCAATGTATATAAAATCTGAAGGTCAAAATAAATTAATTTATTTAATATTACTTCCTATGGCATATCATAGTAAGTCCTTACCGCTGTTATTTTCAAGTGTGTTGCAGTACTTGCGATGGGGCATTTGAGGTGCTAGAGTTATTCCAAGGCTCAGCTGGAGTAAATTTACTACTATTTAAGGTATTTTTTGGTAGAAGTGTCTTCAGAAGTATAGTTTGTGAATAGCAAAGGGATTACTCTTTTGTGGGTGGGGGTTTATAATCGCACGTCCCTCCCCAAAACCACGCCTCGTTCCTCCTGAAACCCCATCCAAATAGGAATAAGTATTCCTCATTTTCCAGCCACTCCTCTGGTCCCTCTTACAGTTACTACCAAAACATAGACATACGTGTGTGGAGATTTCTGCACAGAAAAGATAGGAGTGGCATGACAGAGATGAAGGTCTTTGTACCTAGATATGTGAATTGAATTTTGAAGTATGTTAGTAGTACTATGGTAAAACCACTAAAGTACAACAAAATGCAGTTTGTGAATCAGGCCCAAAGATTACATATAGCTAGGGATGCCTCGTTCTTAAAGGCTTGCAGTAAATCATAGACATTTATTGCTTTCCCATTCAGATTGTGAATCAAATGGTACCAACGTCAAGTGAACATGCAGTCAACCCACCAAGAATGCTCTAGCATGCATCTGCCATGTTGTGAGAAGTCATGGACTCTAGCTGCACTAATAAGAAAACAACTCTCATATTCCCCTCCAAAATATCCACTTGATTTCACCCTTTTTATATGAGAACAAAAAGAGTTGCTTTCAAACCATATGTGCCTACCTTGTTGACGTGTCTCTTTTCAGGCGATTTCTCTAATTTGCTCCATGGCGCACCTGGATGCTGCATCATTTTTATGGTTCGTCTAGTCTCTGGACGTTTGTGGTGCATTCATGTTGGTTATTTGAGAATATTTGTTCCTTAAAAATATATACAATATAAAACATTTCCTTCATCATACAATGATTTTATAAAAACTAACCATTTAAAATAGATATTTATACATTAGAAATCCACAAGTTCTTAGGGCAGTAGTTTTTCTTGTCATCTTGAACTGAAATGAACAAACTCTTAAAAGGATACTAGACCAATCTCCTTTGTATCATCGCAATTATTTTGACTGATACAAATCCATAATAGTCCACAGATCATTTATGCTCAAAAATCACATCACTGGATTAGCAACTTTACACAATGCTTATATAGGTCTTAACAATTTACTTGAGAATAAATATATTTGAGCACAATCTACAGTGTCTAAAATTCCTAATGGTTTTATCTCCCTGTGTATTACATATATTAACTCAATTGTTTTAACAGTTATTAAAATAAAGATTAAAAAGGAAGTGCTCTTTTAAAAACACTTGAAAGTCTCTATAAAATCATAAAGACTGTACTACTTTTCTGATAAAAAAGATGTGTTAAAAATTCAGACTCTTCTGCCTCTGCAAGAGCCCAACTACAAATAAGTATCTACGTAGGCTGGAGACTATGGGCCTCATTAAGAGTGCGGCGGTCTGAGCTCCTCATCACAACCCTGGCGGTCGGGCCGCCAGGATCGGAGATCCCAGCAGTCTGGAGGTGGCAGAGGTCCTAATCTGCCAGGGCAGCGCTGCTAGCAGTGCTGCCTTGGGAATTATGACCCCCTTCTCTGCCAGTGGTTTCTCGACTGTACCATCGCCATGAAAAAGCTGGCAGAGAACAGGTGCAGGGGGTACCGGGGGGGGGCTGCACTGCCCATGACCTTGGCATGGGCAGTGCAGTGGCCCCCCGGGGTCCCTGCACTGTTTCTTTGCAGACAGTGAAGACTGTGAGGGTGCTGGTGCACCCTGAACTCTATAGCATTGCCACCGGCTCGATTACTAGCTGGACACAATGCTGTTTTTTTTTCTACTAGGCCAGCGTGTGGAAATCTAGGTTTCTGCCACCTGACCTAGCGAGAAACTCTTAATGGTGCCGGCAGGGAAGTAGCCCGTATGGCGGCAACGTCCCCGTCAGAAGCTCACCTTCTGCCAAACTCATAATGAGCCCCTATGTGAGGAGATGTATAGCTTTTTCAAAACCCTTATAGCTTCAAGATATTGCCTAAACCCTAGGCAAATACATAATGGACATAACCATTTTGTCTTGGCCTCACATAGGCTGGACAAAAAAAAAAACATGTGCTACATTTTCTTTAGCATTCATGTGGCAGAAGGTACAAATATTTCCAAAGTTACCACTATCTTTTTTCCATTTCATTGTATAGGGCCCAATTTCTAATGTGTCATAGCAGAACTTTATGTAAAGTGGCTTACCCAGTTGTGATCAGGTAATATCCAAAAACATTTCAAAATACAACCTACGCTTGATTTCCAAACATTGGGCTAACAATTGCTACAACCTAGAGCTGTGGTGTGAACTGGCAATAACATATTCCCAAAAGGGAAGTTTCAATCGCTTTTTAGAGAGCATAGACAAAGAGTGAGAGTCAGTCCAGAAAGAACATAGGCCTAATTTGGTGAGCCAAGATTTTGGATTTCAGAACTAATGTTAAGTTTGTTCATTTAGGAAGAATGTGCTTGAAACTGAGGAAGGAAACAATGGTAACAAGGAAGGCACATTCTTTCTCTTTGGCTTTAAAAAGCTGTCCATATCATTCTTTGGACTAGTTGTTGCAGCATAATAGAGGTTCAATACACGCTGTCATAAGTACTCTCTCTCTCTGATGAGACTAGTGGACTTGGGGAAGCAGCACTTCTGCGTTGTAGGTGACTGAGTCATTCCCACACCATTTGGCAGCTGTCAACCCAACCCTTTCAGCTCACTAGCAGTGCTTCACCAAAACCCAACCGGTAAAGGTGATTTGTGGCAGCCTTACATGGAACTCTGAAAAACCTCTCAGGGAAAATTGAAGTGAAACAACCCTTACCCTTTTCTCACCACATACAAGTCTCTTACACACACGGAGGCAAGACAAGAAATGCAGGACAGTTTTCAATACGTTTATTGAAAAGACTGGAATCTATGATAAAATGCATGAGCTGCGATGATTAGGATTATGAGGATTAACAAAATCAGAATTATGAAAATTAGAGATGTGAATATAAACAACTGCAACATATTGTTATAACATGAGTATACAATTCCTACCTAAAAGCCTAATCTCTAGCCCCTAAGTGAGAGTGTGGCAATGTAAGACAAATCTGTCAGTACAGTGTCCATGAGAAGCACATCCCAACCCCCTTACCTTGGTACAAGGTCAGGATCCGTGGGGACACAAAGGCTAAGGTCTACTGAAAACTGGCATGCAGCATGGATGGAAGTTCCGACTGGAACCCCCTCTAATGTCCTTTGATCTACAAGATGTTTTTATGGGGGACTTGCTTACGTTCATGTACAGAAGCCTGACGTGGGTATCTAAGTGTTGGACTGTTCACGCAGTCTTACGGCTGGCAATACAGAATATTATTCTGTGTGCCTTGCATTCTGTTCTTGTGATTCAGAGGAAAGAACATGCTGCAAAGCATATCATCCATAGCACTGATAATGACGCATTTACGGAATAGCAGCAAGCGCAAGCAGGATAAGTCAAAGGAACCTGCCATTGTCCAAGATACGTTTCTTCGACCCACTCAACAAAAAGATCATTATGTGGGGAAGATAGTACAACTCTTGATACAGAACCACAGGTTCGTATAGCTGATAATATTTTGTCACAAGGCAATGTCCCACTCTTAGCAACAGCAAATAAAAAAATTATGAGCCTGGTGTCAATAAAGCTCTTCCCAAAACTGGAAAGGGCCCCAATAGCAATAAAAACCGGTGCAGTACCATTAATTCGCCTTTATAGGACACAGGTCAGAATAATACATTAATAACAATCATGCATCCTGAATATGTATTGATATGTACTGAAGACATCTTAATCAGAGGTCAAATTGTTAAATTATTAGCGGCAAACCAATATCTAAAACGTTTGTCACCCATGAATATTGCAGTAAAACAATTAATTTGGTTGTTACATGGACATCGACGTAGCAGCTAGCTTAATAACCCAGAAGCTGATGGTTTTCAAAGAATAGGGGTTCTGGTAACTCAGCCAACTAAGGCTCGCTACCATCAATTCTTCTAGCAAACAAAGAGAGAAAATCTTGTAAAGCACCATCTACTACAGAATCCAGCAGTCAAAATTATATACCCTTGACTTTAAAAAAAAATGCTGTTGGACTACAGTCTAAGGCCTGATTTTCTCATATCGCGCCCTCACAATGTCAAGTCAAAAAACAAAAGGGAGATGCTGTGAACTCAATTGGTCCGGCAAAACAAAAACAGAAAACTGGGAGTAGATTGTCCTTACTGAAAATTCTAGCTTTTGACTGCAGATGTCCATCAAAACAATGTTGAATCACTTACACAAATGTGGAACAAACATGCCAAAAGACAAGTACCCATTCTTTCCTGGAATGTGACCAACATGGTAAAAATTTGCTCTGGTCTGGAGAATATTCCTACTTGATTCGACATGGCATCATTTGTATTCATTTGGAGGGATGGGTGTAAATAATGCTTTGGAGGCATTGAAATTATGGTTTTCCATATGTTTGGTTTGATTGTGGGATTCACAAATAAAATAAGTCTTCAGTCAGAAGAATTACTAAAACAAACAGGGCCACATAAGTCATCAATGTTCCTGTGGATATTGGATCCTTAATGATGTATTTTCCTTTCCCTCCGCTAGGTGCTTGTGGTCTCGCTGCCAACGTTCCCTCAAAGGGAATGGAAATTTCCAAGGTAAGTGTTTGTTTCTTATACGAGGGATCTTCTGTTCAACTCTTCAGCTAGAAGTTCTCCCCTTTTTTAGCATTCCATTATTTTGCTTACTCATACTCTTTTGGGTGATTTCTCAGTGATAGTGTAGTGGCTAGAAGAGAGAAAAGTGCCCAGGTGCTAGTGACAGGACTTCCCTTCAACTTCTTCTCTTTAGGCCTTTCCCACGTGGTTCATGCATTAGACAGTTGAAGTGAGGAACCCTCTTTTACCATATGGCAGTCTATTTAGGCCTAAGACTAAGGGCCTAGTTAGGAGTTTGGCGGTTAGACTGCCATGTTGGTGGTCCTGAAAAGAGCGCCATGTTGGTGGTCTTTCAGAACTCCCCATTATGAGTTAGACGGGCAGGACCGCAGACCACCAAGCCAAAATGGCAGACCGCCAGCGACATGGCGTCCTGGAAATAGGCAGTTTGACCTCCAGTGCCGACTGCACCGCAACCAACCAACGAGCATATTAAAAGCACACAGTCGCCATGGCAGTCCCTTCACGGCAGACAACCAATGGCCGTCCAAACCACAGCAGTTGGCGGACAACAAAGTAATAGAAAACTGCACATTGGATGAATTTAAAAACAACACAGCTGACACACATTGCCACATTGGACACGCCTGTACAAGACACTATAAAACACATCCCTTCACAGATCACAATCCTTTGCAGTTATACAGCAAGACACAGAAGCCACAGCACCTTTTTTCCACACAGTACATATATTGGGCACCCCTTTTTTCACCATCCCATAGAACACCCTGCACACACTTTTGTCTATTCACATCCATTTGCACTGCCTCTGTTTAGTATGTCACTGTCACCTGTTTTTTTTCCCACCATGGCACGTTAAAAAAAAAAACTGTTTTTCAGAAGATAAGTTAAGAGTCATTGTGGATGAAATCATAAGAGTAGAACCACACTTGTTTGGAGCACAAGTCCAGCAAACTCCTCTAAGTAGGAAAATCGAAATGTGGGACTGGATAGTTGACAGAGTAAATGCTGTAGGCACCACCCTGCGCACAAAGGAGAACATCAGGAAGAGGTGGAACGACCTCAGGGCCAAGGTCCTTTCACTGGTCTCCAGGCACCAGCTGCAGGCCAGGAAGACTGGCAGTGGCTCTCCCAGTGCCCCACTACATCTCTTCCCCAGGGAGGAGAAGGTCTTGACCATCCTGCATCTTGAGTGCTTGACAGGAATACCAGGGGGAGTGGAGTCTGGTAATTCACAACACAAGCATATGTCACAAAAATGCTATGTCATGCATACTCATAGCTCATCTTTTCTCCACTGTCTTCTTTATGTACCCCACCAACATTCAATACCTAAAGTATCTGGGTGTTAAAACTTTCAATCTGTAGTGTTGGACCCAACATCACAGCTACTAAGGTCCATCACATGCCATATGTCCAAATGGGCCCTTTAAGTCTTTCAAGATACAAAAAAAATCCCACGACTCATGGTATGTCTCAATGGGTAAATGTATGCCCAAACCTAAATGTAGTCTGCATAGAGATTTGTAATACCCAAAATTTGATAGTGTGTGTAGTACAGAGAGTTACCTGACTGCAACTCATGGGAGGCACAGTTTCTATTACTCCAAACACCAGACCAGTGTTTAAGTTTCTAAATACCCCTGTTTGGTAACTCTCAATTGAAATTTACTCACCTGGGAGGATACCATTTGTCAGGTGTGGGAAGTAGAGGGAGTGACCTGACTGCTAAGATCAGGAGGCCCTGTTTCTGTAATTCCAACCACCAGCTCAATGTACACATGCCCAAATACCCCTGTTTGGTAACTCTCAATTGAAATCTAGTCACCTGGGAGGATACTATGTGTATAGTGCGTGTAGTTGAGAGAGTTACCTGACTGCAATTCCCAGGAGGCACTGTTTCTCTAACTCCAAACACCGGACCAGTGTTAACTTGTCCAAATACTCTTGTTTGGTAACTCACAAACAAAGGCCCTCATTACGACCCTGGAGGTCAGTGATAAAGTGACAGTAATACCACCAACAGGCTGGCGGTAACTACTGCCAAATTATGACCATGGCAGTGATATCTCCGATAGACAGCCAATGTACCACACCGATCGCCAGGGTGGAAACAACAGGCACCACAGCGGTAGCCGCCTACAGCCAGGCAGAAGACAAAGTACCGCCCACCATATTTTGAACCTGCACTCCGCCACCTTTTCCTGGTCGGTACCAACGCCATCAAAAGCCTGGCAGAAACAGAGCACAAAAGTCAAAGGACTCATCATTGGAGACACAGGGAAGAACCACGCTGCCATGGAACCAGAACTGCAAGTTTTCCCGATGTTCTTCTACGTTATGCTCCGGCTGGGACACCAACGAAGGCGAAGACAATAACGGTGAGTACATCTCCCAAGCATACAAGGGATGGAGAGAGGAAAACGGGAGTGACACACACATGCACAACACAGACCATACACACACACACCATACACACAACCATATGCATTACAAAAACAATTTGATCACAAAAATCTGCAGAATAATGCAAAGGCAACAGGAATGTACGAAAATGAATGTAATCAGTCCAACAATGAATTCAACAATCCGATTTACACATTAAACAGATCTGTACACATGTATAAAATAGGGACACTGCCCAGTCCATAGTTCACAGGGACCACATGGTCACAGGGCAAAGTCCACGGCCCCAGTCGAATCCTGCACCAGTACGGAGAGAACACTGCAGGGGCATCAGTTGGCAAATAGGCAGGCACCTCATGGGGAGGGGAGGGCACCTCAGCTGGATGCAGAAACAAGTCCACTGGTTCTGGAGGGGGCAACACGCCCTGTGCTTGGTCCTGGGTAGTGCAAGGCCACTGCTCCCGAGTGGGTGAATACCCCACTGGTTCTGGAGGGGGCAACATGCCGTGTGCTTGGTCCTGGGGAGTGCAAGACCACAGTCTCTGGAGTGGGTAACTTGCCCACTGGTTTCAGAGGGGACAACATGCCCTGTGCTTGGTCTGGGGAGTGCAAGGCCACAGTTTCCGGAGTGGGTGACTTGCTCACTGGTTCTGGAGGGGGCAACATGCCCTGTGCTTGGTACTGGGCAGTGCAAGGCCACAGTCTCTGAAGTGGGTGGCTTTTCCACTGGTTCTGGAGGGGGCAAGATGCCTGTGCTTAGTCTTGGGGCATGCAAGGCCACAGTCTCTCGAGTGGGTGACTTGCCCACTGGTTCTGGAGGGGGCAACATGCCCTGTGCTTGGTCCTGGGGAGTGCAAGGCCACAGTCTCTCGAGTGGGTGAATACCCTACTGCTTCTGGAGGGGGCATGCCGCACAGCAGGCCTTGGAGGCTGGAATATATGGCATCCACCTGTGGTGATGGCTGAAGTGTGGTGGTGGCTGTAGGAGGCTCCTGCTTAGCCCCTGCACACTCCAATGGCTGCACTGTGGTGGTGGTTGTGGGAGGCTCCTGCTCAGCCCCTGCACCCTCCGATGGCTGCACTGTGGTGGTGGTTGTGGAAGGCTCCTGCTCAGCCCCTGCACTCTCTGATGGCTGCATAACCACGGCTGGCGGTGGGGGCTCTGTGATAGCTGCTGGTGCAGGCTCCTTCCCCTTCTTTGCAGCTGTTGCAGGCTCCTTCCCCTTTGTGGCTGGTGCAGGTCCCTTCCCCTTCTTTGTGGCTGGTGCAGGCTCCTTCCCCTTCTTTGTGGCTGGTGCAGGCTCCTTCCCCTTCTTTGTGGCTGGTCCAGGCCCCTCCCCCTTCAGTATTGTTGGCCTGGAATCCTTTTCGCCATGAGTAGGTGCTGCTACCACTGGGCCCTTGGACTGTTTGGCTGATGTGCTTGGCTGGGTCCTTGCTACCCTGCATATATGTGTAGGACGGAGGGGTGGAGGGGTAGGGAAGAGGTCAATCTGGAAAAGGAAAAGCTTTTTAGGGACATTGGGGCGGGAAGCGGGAGGATTAATGGGAGTGGAGAATGAGGGAGTGGTTGTTGGAGGTGTTTGCTGGATTTGGGTGCAGGTGCATGGGCTGTATGCTGTTGTGAGGTGGATGGCTGTTGGGTGTCTGAGTGCTTGCGTCTGTGTACTTTAGGAGGGGGGACAGACACAGTGGGAGAGGGCACACTGGATGTGTGCATGGATGTTGTGGAGGTGTCTGCCAGTGAGGTGTGTGTTCTGCTTGGTGTGGTGATGATGCTGGTAGTGGATATTGATGTAGTGCATGCCGGTGTAAGTGCGGACTTAACTGGGTGGGAGGTGGAGGAGGAGGAGAGGGAGACAGTGGAAATAGTGGATGTTTTGTGTCTGAAAATGAATGTTGTTTGTGTGAGTGCCTGTGGGAAGAAGTGCAGTGCTTGTGTTTGACTGTAACACTCTTGGGTGTTGTCTTGTGTGCATGCTCGTCTGGTCGTGTGCTTGGGATGGGTTGGGGTTGAGGACAATGGGACTTGGAAGAGGAGGTTGGAGGGGGGATGGTAGAGACAGGGACAATGACTGTCATCAGACGGGAGGCCAGAGCTTGAATCGATCTCTGTTGGGCCGCTGATCCACCATGAATACCCTCCAGGAATGCATTAGTCTGCTGCATCTAGGCTGCCAGCCCTGGATGGCATTCACAATGGTTGACTGCCCTACAGAGATGGATCTCAGAGGTCAATAGCCTCCTCACTCAGGGCAGCAGGGCTCACTGGGGCAGGGCCTGAGATGCCTGGGGAGAAGGAGATGCCCACTCTCCTGGTGAGCGGGCACGGGCAATTCGCTGAGGGGCTACTGGGAGGGCAGTGCCGGTACGGGGGTGGCGGCTGTACCTGCAGCTGGGGTGGTCACAGAGGTGTCTGCCACCAACAGGGAGCTCTCATCCGAGGAGGTATCAGAGTCTGTGATGTCCACTCCAGTCTCAATGGTGCCCTCAGCGTCAGTGGACTCTGCCTCCAGGGTACTGTGGGATGCAGCTCCCTCTGTCACTGGTGCCTCTGCTCCTCCACCAGATGATGCTAATGCACATAAGGAAAGGATGACAAAACAAGAAAAGGGGGAAGAGACAAAGGATACACAGGGTCAATGACTGCACCAACACCACTGTTGGTGTAGACAGCACCCTCACACACAGGGAACAGACCTATGCACTATGCATTGCGCTACCAGTGAAATGGCTACTCAACAAGGAATGAGGAGGGTTACACACCACCAACTGCAGCACACCTGGGAACCACGCAGCCCTGACCAGTAATGAATACTAACAAGCTAGGTAAGCAGTATTTCCCCTTCAGACCCTTAGCCACCATAAGACCTACGCTGCTATGTCTGGCCTCGGCGCACCCACTGACACTCAACCACCACCTGCATACCACCCCTCCCGCCCTGAGCTTCAATGATGGCCACAGTACTCACCCCTTTGTGGCTGCTGTGATGCCCTCAAGCGCCCATCCAGCTCAGGATAGGCCACCGCCAGTATGCAGGTCATCAGGGGGATCAGGGTCCGACGGGCACCCCTTTCTCGTTAGGAGGCCATCCCCAGCTGGGCCTCTGTGGTCTTCCGTGTCCAGTGTCTCAGGTCCTCCCACCGTTTGCGACAGTGGGTGCTCCGCCTGCCATAGACCCTCAGGGTCCGCACGTCCTTGGCGATGGCACGCCATATACCCTTCTTTTGATGGGCGCTGACCTGCAGAGGCAATACAGACAGGAGAACACCATTAGACAAACAGTCCAGCCAGTAACACAAATGGCCCACCATACCCGTTTCCATCACCATTGGCACACACATACCCCAGCACACAACATGTACACCACCAAGAGGACATCCACCCACCCCCTTACTTGAGTCCTTCACACACACAACTCCATGCATTCATGCCACATGCATCGTGCCCACAGTGTACTCACCTGTTGGTCTGAAGGCCCATACAGCAGTCCGTACTGGGGTAGGAGCCCATCCATCAGTCACTCCAACTCCTCAGAAGTGAATGCTGGGGCCCTTTCCCCAGTCACACGGGCCATGGTAGGTTCCAGACACAGGTCATAGCAGCACATGCAGTGTAGGTCCTCTCCTACGGAAGGTCAGGAAACAAGTGATGAATATGATAGAAAATGGTGGTCACGTCCGCGGCGGTGCATACCGTCACCGTCGGTATAGGTCACCATTGGCCACGGTACCCCATAGGGCCCAATAAAAACCAATGAGGAACTGCATGGCGGTTCCCGACCGCCTACCACCATGGCGCACAACGTCAGCGGCATTACCTCACTCACACCTGTCCCACACCTGTCCCTCCACACAGGACAGGCGTACGCCATTTCGGGGGAGGGATAGGCCTATGGATTAATGCTGCATCACAGGATAAATAGGCGCATACTTCACAAATTACACTGCCCGATAACATGTTTGCAGATTGCTGACTGCTGTTGTGGGTCCATTGTTCAGTTGGGTACAACCTCCTCACTCTTTTGTCCCTTAGATACCTACTTGTGCGGATGAATAGGAGATGGAGACATACCCCGTGTACAGACCCCAGGTGGACTTGGCTACACTGGAGGACAGGCACATTATCCTCACCTATAGACTGGAAAGTGCCACAATCACACAGCTGTGTGCCCAATTGGAGCCTGACCTGATATCTGCTATCCGTCACCCCACTGGGATTCCCCCTCTTGTGCAAGTGCTATCAGTTCTCAATTTCCTGGCAACTGGTTCTTTCCAAGTGACAGTGGGCTTGGCAGCAGGAATGTCAAAGCCAATGTTTTCAAATGGGCTGACAAGAGTGTTTTCTGCCCTGATAAAACACATGTGCAGCTACATTGCATTCCCCCAAGTTGAGGATTTGGCCCCTGTGAAGGCCGGATTCTATGCAATAGGACATATCCCCAATATGGTGCGACTGATGGAACACATATTGCATTTGTCCACCCCGCCAGAATGAACAGGTTTTCAGGAATCGTAAGAGTTTCCCCTCCATGAATTTGCAGTTGGTGTGTTTGGCGGAACAGTACATCTCCTACGTTAATGCGAAGTATCCTGGGTCGGTGCATGATGCCTTTGCCCTGAGGAATAGCAGCATCCCAAATGTGATGTCCCAACTACAGAGGCACAGGGTGTGGCTAATAGGTGAGCCCTAGTTCCCACACAGTATATGTTGGTGTATGCCTATGGTGTTGGCCATATAGGATAGTGTGTGGCTAAATGTTGTCCCTCAATATTTGCAGGTGACTCTGGTTACCCGAACCTATCATGGCTGCGGCCCCTAAGAGGAATGCCAGGACGAGGGCAGAAGAATGTTATAATGAGGCACATGGACGAACCAGAAGGATCATTAAAAGGACCTTTGGCCTCCTGAAGGCCAGGTTCCGGTGTCTCCATCTGACAGGTGGATCCCTGTGCTACCTACCCAAGAAGGTCTGCCAGATAGTAGTGGCATGCTGCATGCTGCACAACCTGGCCCTCAGATGACATGTATCTTTTCTGCAGGAGGAGGAGACTGGAGATGCCCCTGTGGCAGCAGTGGACCCTGTGGACAGTGATGATGAGGAGGCAGAGGATGAGGATGTGGACAACAGAACATCTGTGATCCGTCAGTGCTTCCAATGACACGGGAGACAGTGCAACTTTACATTTCAATGACTGGTTGTATTCTGTGTGACATTGGCATGCTGGTGTTTCCCACTTTTTAGCCCACTTACTTTTACCTCTAGATATTGATTTTGCAGATGTTGGTGGTTTGACAAATACTCATGGTGTGATCACAACAGCCAGCTACAGGTCATTAATTCTATGCTCATTCTATGTACAGTTCATTTGCAATGGTTGTAGCTGTTTCAATCAATACATATTTGAAATACTTGAAGTTGATTTTTATCAAAGGGTGTTTATTGTAGTGCTAATATATATAGAGGGGAAAGTGCAATGGGATGGGGTGATGATGAAGGAAAGTCCAGAGTATTGTTCCAGTCTGTTTGTAGCACTGGTGCATTGTCCATGGGGACATAGGAAGGGGGGAGCAATGGCACTTCAAGCTGGACAAGGTGACTGAGTGGGACACAAGGGGGACAATCAGGAGAGTCTCATTTCCTGGCGGTGGTCTGTCTGGATCGCAGGAAACGTTCACCTTCTGCAGCGGAAGGGCTGCTGGTGGCCTGTTGGTCCTGTGGAGGGGGCCTCCTAGCCACTAGCAGCAGCGGAAGTGGAGGGCTGTTCAGATGATTGGCTAGTGGGAGGGACCCGCTGGTGTGACACACCCTCCCTCATAATGTTGGCCATGTCTGCCACCACCGCTGCTATGGAGATCAGGGTGTTGTTGATGGCCTGCAAGTCCTCCCTGATCCCCTGATACTGTCCCTCCTGCAGCTGCCTGTTCTCATGCATGTTGTCTAGGATCTGGCCCATCGTGTCCTGGGATTGTTGATAGGTGCCCAGGATCTCGGAGAGTGTCTCCTGGGGTGTCGGTTGCCTGCTCCTGTCCTCCCCCTGGTGCACAGCCAGTCCTCCTACTGTCCCTGTTGGTCTGTGCCTCTGTCCCCTGAACTGTGTGCCCACTGCCACTGACCCCAGGTCCTTGATTTTATTGTGTGTGAGGTGTAGCCTGGGTCACTGTACAGGTGGGCACACTGCTGATTGACGTGTTCTGGGGACAGAGGTTTGGTGACTTTGGGTGGGTCCTGTGATATTGGTTCCTGATTTGGGAAGCTCTGTGGTGGACTGTGACTAGGCTTGGGGGACCGGCTGTCTAGTGGTCCCTGATGGGCCAGGTAGATCGTCCAGATCCTGAAGGCCAGAGTTACTGTCATCACTGTGGGCCTCTTCTGTTGGTGGACTGGATAGTGATGGCACCTCCTCTCCAGTGAAACTGGAAGGGTCACCTGTGGGGATGTAAATTATGTATTATGCTTCATGTGTATGACATATTGTACATCCCTGGCTTCCCCTCTATGGTTGGTGTTGCCCTGCCACCTTTTACTTGTGTATCCTGGTGTATGGTGGGATTGTTAGTTTCCCTATGCTGTGCATGCTTTAGTGATGAGTGTCCATGCAGGGCTGTGAGGGGTATCCATGCATTGGTACTGTAGTGAATCCTAGTTCGTTTTAATGGGATAACAGGAGTTAGCTTAGCCCCTGGCTTGTAGACTCGTGCCCCCATCACCTAGTGACTTTTAACCTACTTAGCTTGCTCTGTCTTAGCCCATTTAATTATTTATTTCTTCTAAGATGGCTGCCTTGTTTATAGTTAGGCCACTTGTTATGAGTTACATTATCAGTGTCACCGCGCCAAGGCGTCAAGATCAAGCACCAAAGACAAATAAACAGTAGGTGTTCACACTTAGGGATTTTCCCTCTCTATACTTTCGAGGGATTGTTGATATTAATTGCCGTCCCAAGCATGCCTGTTATCTATTGTTTAGGAATACACCTACGTCAGGGGACCTTGTAGATCTGTATAAATACATCACACTTTTAGACAGATAATCAGAGGGATTCCGACCAGAAGGCATTGCCACCATCGCTGATACCGATGCTGCAGTCGTCTTGACGCTGACCCAGTCTTCGTGTCCCTGCGGAGTCTGAGATAGAGACCTCATTCCAAGGTAACGAGGGTTGGGGGCTCCTCTCATGGACATGGCATTGGCAGATTAGGTTTAACAAACCCAGCTCTCCTTTAGGTAGGAGGTTAGGCCTTTTTACATCAGGGTATTAGGGCATCTTACATCTCATATATCTTTTCTATGTATTGCAAAATGGTGGGGGTCTTCGTAACAATGACTCTCATCTTCACAATACTGTTACTTGCTTTATTCATTATCCTAATCATTGCAGTCCATGCAACTTATCACAAATTGCAGTTATGTTAAATAAAAAGCTATTATAACTTTACTGCATCTGTGTCATTGCCTGTGTTCGTATGAGACATAATATATCTGTGAGAAAAGGGTAATCTCCGTTTAACCACGACACTCCTTGAGATATCTTATTTTTTAGTCCATGTGTAAACGGCTGCCATAAATCACCTTTTACTATTGTGTTTCTGGTGAGGTGCTGCTAGTGAGCCAGTAAGGTTGGGATAACAGTTGCGACTTGTTGTAGGAAAGACGCAGTCGCCTACAAACAAAAGTACTGTCATCCTTAAACCAGCAGTCTTGCTCAGAGCAAGAGTCCAAACTACGACAGTACAGCATGCAGGGCTTGGCATTGGGATTAGTGCGATGTGATGGTGGAGTGTGTGGGATGGAGTGAAGTGATGGGAATGAGGGTATGTGATGGCATTCAGGTATGGGGGTGATAATTGTTGAAAGTTGACTTACCAGAGCCCAGTCCTCCTCCAACTCCGGCCAGGACCTCAGGATGCAGTATTGCCAGTACCTGCTCCTCCCATGCTGTGAGTTGTGGGGGAGGAGGTGGGGATCCAACGCCAGTCCTCTGTATAGCAAGTTGGTGTCTTGCTGCTATGGAACGTACCTTCCCCCATAGGTCGTTCCACCTCTTTCTGATGTCGTCCCTTGTTCTTGGGTGCTGTCCCACGGCATTGACCCTGTCCACGATTCTCTGCCATAGCTCCAACTTCCTTGCTATTGATATTTGCTACACCTGTGCTCCAAATAGCTGAGGCTCTACCCTGACGATTTCCTCCACCATGACCCTTAACTCCTCCTCAGTGAAACGGGGGTGCCTTTGTGGTGTCATGTGTGTTATGTGATGTGTGTTGGTGAGGGTGTGGTGGGTAATGTGTTGGGGTGTGTGATGTGGAGTGCGTGAGAGGTGTATGGGTGTGAGTGGTGTGTGGCTCTAGTTGTCGCAGTGGTCTTGGTGTCAGTCTTGTGCCAATGATTTGTAATCATAAGGGGTTGTGGGTAATGTGGATGTGTGTTTTCTAGTGGTGTGGGTGTGTGGGTGTCAGGTGTGTGTTGTTTAAATTGCCCAATGTGGTGTTGTTTTGTCTGTGGGTGTCCATTGTGAGTGCGGCGGTATGTACTGCCAATGGTTTACCGCCGTTGAATGTCCGCCATGGTGATTCGTGGGTCATAATGTGATCGGTGTTGGTACTGTTGGCGCAACAGTGTGGGTTTTGGGACCGACTTTAGTACTGACCTTTGGTCTGGCAGAAATATGTATGTGGCTGTATTCTGTCGGATTGGTGTGTGTGTGTCATAATATGGTGAACAGATATCCGCCACTGTGGCGGTAAGTTGGCGGCCGTCAGTGTGGCGGTAAGTGGGATTTACCGCCAGTGTCATAATGAGGGCCAAAGAGTACTCACCTGGAGAGATAACATTTGTATAGTGTGTGTAGTACAGGGAGTGACATGACTGCAGCTCCCAGCAGGCCCTGTGTACTGTAACTCCAATCAACAGCACAATGGTCACATGCCCCAATACATCTGTTTCTTAACTTTCAATTGAAATGGACTTGCCTGGGAGAATAACATTTGTATAGTGTGAATAGTCCAGGGAGTGACATGACTGCTAAGGCCAGGTGGCTTTGTTACTGTTACTCCACTCACTAGCCCCGTGTTCTCTTGTCCAAATACCATTGTTTGGTAACTCACAAATGAAGTGCACTCACCTGGGAGGATAACATTTGTATAGTGTGTGTAGTACAGAGAGTGACATGACTGCTAAGGCCAGGGGCTCTGTTACTCTTACTCCACTCACCAGCCCTGTGTTCTTTTATCCAAATACCGTTGTTTGGTAACTCACAAATTAAGTGTACTCACCTGGAAGGATAACATTTGTATAGTGCGTGTAGTAAAGGGAGTGACATGACTGCTAAGGCTAGTAGACCCTGTAACTATAATTCCAACCATCGGCCCAGTGTTCACTTGTCCAAATACCCCTGTTCATCAACTCTCAATTGTGTGCTCACCTGTGAGGATACCATGTGTATATTGTGTGTAGTAGAGAGAGTGATATGACTACAACTCTCAGGAGGTCTTGTGTCTCTAATTCCAAACACCAGATCAGGGTACACTTGTCCAAAGACCCTTGTTTGGTAACTCCCTATTGAAGTTTACTCACCTGGGAGGATACTATTTGTCAAGTGTGTAAAGTAGAGGGAATGGGTAGAGCAACTCCCAAAAGCACTGTTTTTCTAACTCCAAACACCAGACCAGTGTTTACTTGTCCTAAAACCGCTGTTTGGCAACTCTCAATTGAAGTGTACTCACCTGGGAGGATACCATTTGCTAAGTGCTAGGAACTAGATGGAGTGACGTGACTGCAAAGCCCAATGAGCCCTGTTACTCTAGCTCCATCCACCAGCACAGTGGTCCCTTTTCCAAATACTCTTTTTTGTCAACTCTCAAATGAAATATACTCACCTAGGAGTGATCAAGCACAGATCATGCCCAAATCAAAGATGTATCTGTCCATATAGCTCCATATTGACCTGCTATCCTAGGATGAAATATTTGAGGACATGAATTGCACCTTACCCAGTGTGTATAACAAGTATTCATAAGGCCTCAAGATGCCTCACCAGATCGGTACTGGCAGTTGACACATTCATTCTGCACTGTGTACATGATGACTGCACTTACATGTACAAAAAAGCCCTGGGGTTGCCTGCATCACACTCAACTAGGCCACCAAATGGGCAAAGCTATATCTTGCCTAGCCAATGTTGTGCCTGCACTGGTGGGAAGATGACATTTTCAGGCCATCCTCCAACATGCTAATGATCTGCACATTTCAGCAGCTGCTTGAGTCAAAGCAATTTGGCATGCTTCACACATCATGTCAGTACATCCAATACCATGGTTACTTGCCACAATAGGATTAACTGCAACTTAACTTTGTACAAGGTGTCTGCTTACTATAACTCTAAACTGTTGGAGGTAGATGTCACAATGCAACCAGTAACATTGCATGTTTTACATCAACAGGTTGAGCTGCCACTGTGCACATAGAGGCCACAGAACAGACTGCCACTACCCCCCTGGATGAAGCCCTCAGTGAAAAAGATACTCCTGGATATCTGGACGTGGAGGATGGTTCTAGCCAATCTGGGCAACCTGGTCAGACGGCAACAGTGAGTCTCACTGTGCCCACATCAACACCTCCCAGCCCGGTTGCCTGAACATCACAGGCAATCATTTACCCCCAACCTGTGTCCCTAGTACATTGTCTATCATCTCGTGACCCCCCCATTCTGGATCCTGATTTGCAACACAACACTTCCGACAATATGGGACCAGAAACAAGTGGGAGAGGGCACTGTGTGGCAAGGGTGCATGGGAGGGATGTTGGGTGCCAGTGGGGTGAGGCCACTGGGGCTGCAGTCAGCCAGGACACCATCAGCCACGTCGTGGAGGTCTATTAGGAGTCCCAGGGTGTGATGGGCCAGGTCCTGACCAAACTGTGGAAAATCAAGCAGCTACAGAGGGACAGGTACAGAAACATGCGGGAACAGATGAAGGCCCACAGTAATAACATGGCCTCCATAACAGGGGTGCTGAGGGACATTCACACCACCATGAGCAGAGCTTTTTAAAAATAGTCTACCCCTTCCTTTGTCTCATTAACACCATGAAAATCGACATTGGTGCCAGTCACTGGAAGGGAAGCCCTGCCAGAGGAAGAACCAGCCCCAGACACCCCTGCCTCTGTAGCAGCAGACCCCCCCCCCACCCAGGCAAGTGGGAATGCCCAGCAGAGAATCCAAAAGGTGCAGGTGGCTAGACACCCATCACTATCCTCAAATGACCTCTTCCTAAAGGACCTCCTTTGTTTGCCACACATTCACTCTGTTGACTGATCCTCAACCACCTACCAGTTCCAACGGAAGGAGTACCCGGGACTTTGGACTCCCAGTGGTGTGGCATCTAGTCCTATGATTTAATTCACCATGACTGACACCTTCACTTTACATTTTTGTTTCTTTCTATCCAATTTTTTTCTGTATTAGCATTGAAATAAAATCACCCATCACAAACTCATTTTCTGCTGGCTAAATATTTACATTTAGGTATGTAGAGATGTTCTTCCATGTGAACTATACGATGAAGATACAAGCTACTTCTGCAAGCAGGGAAATGTTACAGCTATACGGTGTCCAGCTCAGGATTACAACCATTGCACACCAACACATTAGTACAAGTGTCTGGTCAAACCAACAATTTTATTACAGTGTTAAGATCATAGGCTGTAAATGTGTCTGGACTATTGGAAGCAAGAATGAGTGACTCATACTGGGTATATGAACATATTTGAAGGTACAGACCCCAAGACCATGGAAATAAGGGATTTGTCAGACATTGTCCTGGAGAATTGGCAAACAGTAATGCGGTTGTCAGCAGCTGGAGCCTTATCACATACCACACCAAAGTAATCCAACATCACATAATCCAGGATACAGACAGATGGCAGTTCAACAGTCCCTGATCACAGGGACATCAAAATCCAATCCCCATGTATCTGATGGCATGCCACGATCATATTTTAGTGTATTGGCGCAGGCACTGTGGCCTGCAATGATGAAACACATCTACAGCTATATACAGGTCATACAAAAACAGTGTTTAACCAACACGAAGGAAACATGACTTGGTCAAAGCTAGAAGTACATATTTTCAGACCACATGATGACATGATGCATCAGGTCTATCACAACACACAAAACAAGTGCAATGGGCACTTCTGTACCTCCACCCAAACACTGTGCAAACTGTCTTGGTGCAGGTCTCATACATACAGACTCTGCAACCTACATTGCCTGGAACAATCCATGCCCACTTTGTGTGTCAGAACAGCATCAGATACCTGCAAATGTCAGAACTCTGAAAAACCCACATGAAGATGCCATGGGGAAGATACCTGTACAAAAAAAAAAAAAAAGAAATATAGGCTTGAAACCATACCTAAGACACAAGTCAAATAGCAAGCAAATGGAACACAAAGTACATTGCAAGGAAACTGCCACAAACAAAACAACATCATCAAGGTGGGGATGTGTCAAAAGCTATCCTATCAAGCAGCCTTTAGGAGAATATTGCAGAGTATCAGCTCCCTAGCTGTCCCAAAAACACTGAACTCCACACATTCTCACAAATACAGTTCATTGTACAGACACAGTCATTACATCACATGACATACTTACACTCATGAAAAGTAGTTGCTGATGAGATATTATTGCAAGTCAGTTCCGTCCTCTTCACTACTGTCATCCTCGCTTGGCACTTCAGGAGTCTCACCTGGTGGCACTACAGGCTTCCCCTCCTCTGGGATGTACAAGATATTCCTCCGCAGAGCAATGTTGTGAAGCATACCACACTGATCTGACACACTTTCCCGGGTGAGTAGAGGAGGGCGCCACCAGTCCTGCCCAGACGCCTAAATCTGGTCTTCAGAAGCCTAAAAACCCGCTCCACCAGATGCTGTGTTCTTCCATGGGTCTCATTGAAGTGGACTTTCCCTGGCATAGTTGGATTCCTCGGTGGCGTCAAAAACCAAGGACGGTTTGGATATGCTGAGTCTCCGGTTAAGGAATGGGACATAAATGCAACAGTGAGTCACTCACTTCATGGTTGTACCACCTGACATTGCACACACACGCAATCAGGATAGACATGACTTACCAACCAGCCAGGCCTTTTCTGGGTGCAGTTGTGACAGCAGCTGGGGTATGGTGCTGTTCTGCATTACGAAGAAATGATAGGCTGATCCAGGGTAATGGGCACAGACATTTGAGATTGAGAGATCTGCCAAACAGACAACTTGCACATTGGTGTAATGGAGGTTCTTTCTACGTGATAGACTTGTTCAGTGGCCCGAGGTGGCAGCAAGCCAGGATGTGTGTCATCAATGGCTTCCACCACATGTGGGAGGTGGGCAAAACCATAAAAATTCATCTTCACATTGGCTAAATCCTCATGTCTGAGCAACCTGATAAAGCTGTCGATGTGTTTTAACATTGCTGAGAGGAAATCCTTCAACACCAGACTGAACATAGCTTTGGATATACCAGCAGATAGGACCACTGTATGTTGAAAGGACCCTGTGGCTAGGAAGTGCAATACTGACATGACTGGTACAATGGGTGGTATGCAAGTTGGATAACTAATAGCTGGCGTCAGATCTGGCTCCAGCTGATGGCATAAATCCACTATTATTTGTCTATTCAGGTGGTATACATAATAATATGCTGTTGTTCCATGGTCTGAAGGTCTGGAAGTGGACGGCAGACAGGAGGTTGTTGCATCATCCCTCTCCCAGGGTACCTATGTGTGACAAGAAATGATTTGGAACATTAGTCAGTAAGTCCACAGCAACATACATGACGCATGCCAAAAATTGCACGTGACAAAGCATTTCTGACTGATAGACATGACACACAGTACACATCACAGCTGGCAAGTTCACCAGGGTCACATGTGACCCCCATGGTTGTCAACACATGTATCCCCAACATGGATTTTGAAGAAACTCAAAGATGTGCCCCACAATTGCCCCTCAAAATGTGACTGTGTATTCCGACTGCCAAAATGACCTTCAGCAGTGGTGGAACATGCACCTCCATCAAATGCCATCTATACCCTGATGGTTGTGTAGAAGGACTTACAGTATAAGACAGAATAAGGATGCTTGTGATGCTACAACACATATATTATAAATGTGACACAGTTTACAAAGCAAAATACAGCATTTCAGGCCACCAAAATGGCGGATGCTTGACCCATTCCACTGGACATTGGGAATCGCCCGCAGCCGCTACCGGAAGGCATCAGGGCAGTAGGCAGTTCCAACCACAGCGGACACAGCCATAGGCTAACGTTGTTGTATGTGGTGGTCGCGGCCCAATGGCTGTGTCCACCGGCGGTGACAAACGCGTATGTGACGGACGTGACCGTCATGTTCAACACATTCATTCAATTGACTCCTGACACAGCTGCCAGCAACACCTCCACAACCTGAACTGCTGTGTGCCACCTCTGGGAGCCATCATGTCATGTTCAGAGGAGCCGGAGAGGTTTGTTGATGACGTCCTACCCCTCTATGAAAAGCTCTATGCCTCACTAGAGGAGCAGATAAGTATCTCATGGGCATAATTGATTCTGTTCTACGCCATCCTTTCCCTCCTCACAGGCTACAATGTGCCCCTGTGTGCCAGTTAGACTTCTTGTGTACCTGCTGTTGCAGTGTGCGTGGCAACAATGGGATGTACACTGTGCATGTATTGGTGGTCAGTACTATATTTTAAGTTCAGTCACATTGTGTTGTGAGGTTTTTGGGGTCCTAAAGCTTTCTTTTGCTGGATGTACATAACTAGATAAGAATACCTTACTGCCATCCAATTACATTTATTTCTTCATGATTGTTATAAATGTTGTAAAACATGTATGTGCACAACAGCATGAGCTGTGTATGCATCATGTATGAGTCATTTAAGGATCTTGTAAAACATGTGTATAGTACCACAAAGCTTTCAACCCACATCTGACCTTGTCAAACTGTAGTCTGATATCCGTATCATGACTGACTCTGCCCTTTAGGTTGCCACACATACCACATGTCAAAATGCTGATGGCCACATGATGTACTGTCATGCATGGAAGTGATAGAAATAGAGTGACATGTAGGTTCTGTATGCTCAGCCTGCAGTGACCAGGGCCTGTCAAATGTATCCCCCAGTATGGGATATAGTCCAGGCTGGGGTAGAGTCACTGTGGCTATGCAACTGTGACACTCTGTCCGTTCCCTGTACACCAGCAGATCCTGGTATATGGACAATATGATGCTCTAGTATCAAAACTTGCCCTGAATGCCTCAGTCCATTTACTGAATTAGGAATGGGTACTGAGGTACATCCCAAGAGTAATCCATATGTACATTAGGCATCAATGTCTGACTCATGACAGGCCCTTACTCCCACAGCTCTGTTGTTACCTTCAAATAAGTCATATTTGTCCTGTACAGGCTTATTGCACAAATGACAGTCCCACAGTACAGTGTGTTGATTCCTGGGAGGCCATGATTTGTGAGTCAGCAACTTGGTCACATAGCAAAAATTGTACATTGCATACCTTTATATGTTAAATGCCATTGCTGTAAGATAGACACATATGTCCAAAGGAGTGTTCTGTGATAAAGGTATGTACCAGAGAACCCAACCTTGAAGTGGCATGAGTCTGCCTTTGGTAGGCCACATGTCCACACATGCATAAGGAATACATTTTCTGTACCCATCATGACAGCCCCTTCATTGTCACTCGAGTTTAAGGGTGAAGTCTGTTCTATGGCAGTTGCCTGTCGGGATTGTATGCAGTGAGTCAATCTTGCAGAGTGTGAATGTGTTGGTCCATTCAGACCTAAGGAGTTTACCCTTCAGAAGCCACTTATGTGTGTGGTGTTTCATTGTAGCTCACATCACAGTACATGTTGTTGGAGCATGGGATACCTGATGTCAGTAGGCATGCTTAGTCATTGTAGGCCCTGAGCAGGGTAATGGGTTAGTCTGCAGATTAATATATATATATATATTTATATATATATATATATATATATATCTGTAGTCATGTCCCTGTACTTATTGGCTTGTGTGCTTTACACTGGTGTGTTAACAAACTGAGCATTTCTAGCTTGGTGTTTCTGACGTGTGTGATTCAACCATTTGTGCCAAAACTTGTGATTGTAATCTCTTGATTTGTCTTTTGCATCCATGCAGGTAAACGCCCATCAGAAGAAGGAGATATGGAGAGCCATTGCCCAGAAGGTGGGGTCCACTGTCTCAAGAAGTGGAAGGACCTGAGACACTGGGCTCACAAGATCAAAGAGGTCCAGCTGGGGCTGTCCTCCCAATGTGGGCGGGGCGCACGTCGGACCATGACCTCCCTATTTGCCTGCGTTCTGGGGGTGGCCTACCCAGACATTGACAGGCGTTTGAGGAGAGCAGAGCAGTCAGAAGGGGGTGAGTACAGCGCATATTCCTGCCTGTCACATTGCCAAGTTAATGTGTTATGTTCTGACATCTCCCTCTGATGATTAGGGATGTGCCATGTGTGACACAGTAGATAAGTGACTGTTTGTGTAGATGTCATGTGATGTGCCTCGCCTATTGGCCCAGGGACCTAGGAAACAACTGTGTACAATCCATAACCAATTTGCTCTCCAAGAACAACATATGGCTGTGTACATTGATCAATCAAGTACTGTTTGTTGTTGTAGTGGGTGTAAATTCTTTGCAACAGGCCACTACTCCTCAGTGTTACAGGCCAAAATAAAGGTAGTGATGGATTACTGTCCTCAGCCATGTGTCTGGTCAAATTAGTATATTGGCATCTGTCACCCAGAGACTACTTGTCTTCAGTGTGTGATGGATGCGTGTGCCTCACTATTGTCTATAATGTGAAGATGGTCATCATACATGTGACAGAGCATAGATTGTTCTTTGGATCAGTTACAGAACAATACTTTCCTTTGGTAAGTGGGTAGTGTCCATTGATATGGTCTGTGTGCCATCACTGTTGCCAACATTCCATGTGCCTACAAGTTAGCATGTGTCCCTTTCTCTTTTGACAAAATGTGTATGCTGCTGTTTCATGCATGCTCTACCTGTGTTCACGGGATGATTTCTGTATTCCCTCACATATATGTGCATGTCAACCCATGTGTGGAATAGTACATTTGCAACGGGGGTACAATTCATGGTGTGCCACAGACAGGAGTGTGTCACCATTGTTGGCTGATGTATACCCTCAACTGTCATTGCATGTCATTTGGCATGTACAACTGCAGTAGCAATGAAGGACAAGATGTGTACAACTACATTTTTTTAGCCACAAAGTGCATTTCTAGGCTATTGATGTGGCATCATGTAGCAAAGTGCACTGCACATGTGTAATGGGGAAGATTTGTAACTTGACTGTTGGCATGCATCATGGAGTGACTTGAAGGTATGTTGAAATCACATGTGGTTGGGTACAGCCATTCATCCACAGACATCTAGGTTTACAGGACCAAAATCGAGACAGTGCATGTTGAGGGCCTCCTACAGGTACCTGCAAATCTCTGGGCCTCTCCAACATACAATGGACTAATGGTGTCTACTGATGCAATCAGAGTATGGAATTGTAAGACATGCCAGACCTTAGGGGGGATTTTCCTGGAGCTTGCTGATTCATTGTGTTGTGGATTTTAGGGACAAATCTCCCTGTAAATTTGCACATGATGTTTACAGCGTACATTTCCATGCCAAACGTGTGGCACATCAAAGCAACATAGGTACTTCCTCCCTGACTCCAATGGGACACATTTCACTTGGTGAAGTGTGCATTATTGATGCTTCCAGTGTGACATGAGTAATTCCATGTCTGCATGACCTTGTGTGGGATATGTGGGAATGAATTTGGCTTTGGCCTACTATTGTATAACGACAGGTAACTGAGGTATGCTCCATGAGGCAAAGCATTGAAGGTGCTGTGGTCTCCTACTTGTTCAATGGTTACTGTGATTGCACAACTTCAGCCATGCAATTATAGTTGTCTGAGATCCTGATTTTCCTGTGGGCAACTGTTGACGGTTCATATGGCATGTATGCATAAGGTATGGTACATGTAATGGCCACTTTGGTGGAGTTTGTTGCTGGGGCCTACTTGCTAATCACAGCTCTTGTTGAAGTGTGATCAGGACATGTGGTGACCCTTTTTCTCTTTTTATTTTCAGCATCAGCCCAGGCAAGCTAAGGAGACAGTGCACAACCAAATAGGGAAGCATCTGGCCATGCTACCTCCTGTCAAGAGATCACCGACACAGAGGGACCCAGTGGCCCGGAGGGTGAGGAAAGTGCCACGGAGGAGACAGGATCTACATCCTCATCATCAGATTCTACCTTCAGTGGCCACTCCCTAGTGGTGGCAGACCCATCAAGGCCTACCCCTGTATCATCTCTGTCCGCCACCCCCAATTCTATCACCACCCTCCCTGTTGCTCCTCATCAAGTTGGCTATTCCCGCTCACCAAGAGGGTGGGCATCTTCTTTGAAGCAGGCACCTCCGCTCCAGCTCCTGTTACTCCTGCTGTCCTGAGTAAGGAGACTAGTGACCTCTGTGGGTCAGACTGCCATTGTGAGTGCCATCCAGGGGTTGGTCAGACAACTTCAGCAGACAAATGCTTTCCAGGAAGGCATTCATAGTGCCATGCCTGGCTCACAGAGATCTTGTCAGGCTCTGGCCTCCTCACTAACAGCAGCCACTCACCCCTGCATTCTGTCCCCGTCCACCTCCCTCTTCCAAATCCAAATCCCCCAAGCCCCCATTCCACTGCCTATCCCAAACACGCAGACACATCCACAAGCAGCAAACATCAACACATACACCACAAGACACACCAGCACACAGGCACTCAACATACACTCACAAACACAACATCAGCCACCATTTCAGCAGACGCCCCATCACCCCCACCAACCACACACCACATCAAGCATACCCACAGGCACCACCACAACAGCCAGTGACACATCCACCACACCCACCATATCCGCAGACACACCAACAGACACACAGACATCCACCACATTCATCATACTTGCAGACACCACCCCAATAGACACACAGACATCCACCACATCCATCATACTTGCAGACACCACCCCAACAGAAACACAAACATCCACCACTACCAGCATACCTGCAGACACCACCGCAACAGACACACATATCCACCACTCCATTACCTAGCACCTCCACACTTACACATGCAACAGACACCACCCAAATATAAGTATACCTCACAAATACACACACCCAAGCCATCTACACCCACACACCAGATGACCACTCCCTCAACTTCCAAATCCCCAACCCCTTCTGATGACTGTCCCAGTGTTCCGAAGGTGAGTTTCCTTTTTCAGCTCGCCTTTTCCCCTATTCCCTCCACACACCGTCCCAAACCCAATAGGTCCAGACCCACATCCCAACCGATCCCTTCCATGTCCAATTCCTCCCCTGTCACACCTGCCCTCCTTGCAAGCACCCACACCCCTTCCCCCAAGTAGAAGCCCATCCCTCCTAAGAAAGAGTTCACCCCTCCCAAACTCAAACCCACCCATCCCAAATCCCACCACCCCGCAAAGATGATCCCTGAGTTGCCCGCCTGCTCCATTGATGCCCTTTCCTGTGGAGGTTCCCTGGCAGTAAAAGCAGTCAAGTGTGGGCACAGTACTGTGGAAAGAGTTTAAGATGGACTGGTCAATGGGCTTTGCTCATAATCATTTTGGTTGAAATAAACCCAAATGGTTGTTTTTTTGGGTACCCATTTGTCCTGCAATTCCTTTTCTACCTTTATGTTGTTCCAGAGTAATTTGTGTTGACTGCATAAAGTTGTGTGTGTTTCAGCCTGATTGCTGATCCATTTGTTGTTGTTATGAAAATCTGACTTTGTGGAGAGTGCTGGTGTCACCCAGGACAAGGTTATATGTTGAATGTATAGACATGTGTATTTTTAATGCAATTGTGATGTCATTGCATTGTGTAATGTTTGGTATGGTAAGTATTTCATCTTTTGTGGTCCAATGTCAGCATGTATCGTGTTTGACTTGTCCCCCTGATATGGATTGTACATACATCTCATGTGGCAGTTTGAGTTTTCTTTGTGCAGACACTGAGGGTGTTTAATTGTGCTACCTTTGTTTGCATTGAACTGTGCATGTGTCCATTTTGATGTGTGACATTTGAGCTACTTCATCTAGAGGTATGTTCCATGCAGTTGCAGTTGCATTTGCTTTCTTGGGTTGCACATCCACATTCTGCAGATAGGCGTGTCACTTGGCTCTAGTATTGTTTGCCCCTGAGATACATGTAGGACCAGTTCCTGTGCAAATGTTGTTTTAGGGGCATGTGCAAAGTATGATGTGTCCCAGTGCAGCATCATGTCTGAGTGCTCCTGATACCCCCATCCCTATTGTGCAGCTATTTTTTGCATAGAGAGCATGGGATATTTGTCTCTCTGACTATTGTGAATCACATTGTTCTTCCATTTTGTTGCAATGTGGGTGATGTGTGGGTCCATATCAGGAATGTTTAATGGGAGTGGTATTTTTAATCTGACGACAGTCCATGGCATGTGTGCAATGTGAGGGTGTCAGTTGTATTGGTAGATGTGATGCTGCTGTGTTGTTGGTGTTGTGTGACACAATGTTGTGTACACTTCACTGTCCCTGTGCCTAAGATGTGCTAACGTGTGTTTTTGTGCAGTGTAGTGGTGCAGTGTGAGAGACCTGCCCAAAGTGCGCTTAATAGCTGTGACTGTGTCCTTCTTTGTGAATGACTCCAACTGTGTACACAAAGATAAGTATACGTGATGCCCGTAGCGTGAACCCCATATCTTGTGGATGGAGGCAAGACAATCCACGTGTCTAGACAAGACCAATGATGTTCGTCATTGTTGCCCACCATTCCTTTAGCCACGTGTCTTCAACTGGCTTGCCTCCATCTCCTTCCCGATTTCCTTGACCTCTGGTTTCTTCTGGCTGGGCACACAGCTTTTATTTCCTTCTCCAGCAGCTTTTGTCCTCTGGGTTGGTCCCAAGTTCGTGTTTTTGTCCACTCTCCTTCTCGCCGTCCCCTTTGTTTTCTCTCTCTTTCTCTCTGACTTCTCTGTTCTCCCTCTCATTGACTTCTCTGTCTCTCTCCTTTCAATCCGCCTCCGAATCCTGCCAAGAAGACACCATTCTTAGTTTTTACAAACACGTATGACCAACTTCTCTGGCCGCCCCTTCTTCCTGTTGTGGTTTCTTTCTTTCTTTTGTCCTTCTTTTATTTTTATGGCGCCTCCTGCCTCGGTGGATGACACTGCAGGATCGTTGGCATCTTCATCAGGTAAATTCTTCTCCTCCCTTTTCCATTGCCCCTCACATATCAAGAATCATGAAGTGAAATGAAAAACTCCCAAATTTAGGGCTATTATGAATTTTTCATGCCCGCAGAAAAATAAGAAAAAATAAAAGACATGTAAAAGTTGATTTATCTATATATGTCAGAGTTTCAAAGGATAATAACATAACAGTATACAAAAATAGAGGGGATTTAGGAGGGATTATGGTCCAGTGTATATCCTCCCAGTGGAAATGTCAAGAAATATGTAATACACTGTTCCAACCAAGAAAGAAAGAAAACAAGTGGCGGGGGTCCTAAATTTTAGGAGCAAGAAACCTCACACATCCATAGGATGTCATGCTTCATCATCGGTACTGCTCCTCGTCAGACCGGCGCTGCAATGTCTGACGGGCACCGCCCCTAATGGGGGGGCTCTTTGCCGGAGATCTTTTGCAATGATGGTGCCGTGACCTTAGAAGTAAATGTGTGAAAGAGGAGATTGAAAAAAATCGTGGTTAAAATTGGCTCACAGAACTGCCACTGGGTCGATAATTTTATTGGACCAGATGGACGGTCAGGGTCAAGATTAAAAGAGTATATATAGTCAAAAACGAGTGAACCAGAGGTAATGCTCAATCACTCTGTATGAGATAGTGAAGGGGGGAATTGGGGATTTTCCAAAACCTACCCTATCATGGGTCAACATGTTTCGCATCCTGGTGGTCCATACGGATCCAGTGATGCTTCATCAGGACCTAGATGACTACGTGAATCTCCAATTTATATGGGCCACATATGTTTCCTAATACAAGTGTACCGTCAACGGATGCCAGAGATTATCTGGAAAAATAACCGTCACTTACATAAACATGGAACCACTTAGTCCTATTTGTCGCCCGTCCTACATTAGTGAACGAGCATCCTAGGAACACAAAGACCTATAATCCAGCGCAATTAACGTTTGGTAGATAAGGTGCTGGTGGGCGGAGAACCTACCCAGGTCCGAGGTCCCTGCATCACTGGATCCGTATGGACCACCAGGATGCGAAACATGTTGACCCATGATAGGGTAGGTTTTTGGAAAATCCCCAATTCCCCCCTTCACTATCTCATACAGAGTGATTGAGCATTACCTCTGGTTCACTCGTTTTTGACTATATATACTCTTTTAATCTTGACCCTGACCGTCCATCTGGTCCAATAAAATTATCGACCCAGTGGCAGTTCTGTGAGCCAATTTTAACCACGATTTTTTTCAATCTCCTCTTTCACACATTTACTTCTAAGGTCACGGCACCATCATTGCAAAAGATCTCCGGCAAAGAGCCCCCCCATTAGGGGCGGTGCCCGTCAGACATTGCAGCGCCGGTCTGACGAGGAGCAGTACCGATGATGAAGCATGACATCCTATGGATGTGTGAGGTTTCTTGCTCCTAAAATTTAGGACCCCCGCCACTTGTTTTCTTTCTTTCTTGGTTGGAACAGTGTATTACATATTTCTTAATAACATAACAGACCTGAAGCCCAATAATCACAATGCTGTAAGTGTTAAGATTGACAACAGGGACCCCGGCTCTGGCCCACAGGCCCATTAATCTTAATGAATAAATACAGAAATCCCACATCAAAAAAGAAGCTGGAAAATGTTTTAAAAAATTGGGCACTACCTTGCTGAATTATTGAAGTGTCAAAGCAAAACTCAGTCGATCCTCACAGGCGATTTCAATTTAATCCTGATGCCTAACCTGTTTGAGATAATCAAGATTCTGCAACCGACGCTTGTTGGGCAATTGCTGCTCAGAATATAAGCATCAAAAGAGGAAATCAACTGGAAAAACCATACTCTTTGTCTTTGAAGTATGTGCCTCGTGCCTTAAATGGGTGTTTTGTCAACCGTCGACCCACGTCGCACACGCACATCTCGAATGTAAGTCCAGCTGTGCGTGACTGCACTTTCACTTCCGTAACTATTTTTTAATAAGACTGATTCGTTCTATATTGAGAAACAGTGTAAAAGCGATCACTTTCCTCAGTTGTTCACTATTGATAGTTTCAATAGATCCTTAACCTCCCTCCACCTCGTGGGCTCGTGCAACAACCAAGAGAGCTGGAAAAAATATGTGGAGCACAAAAGCTACGACCAAATATAAGCAGTGAAAAGAATCTGTTAATCTGTTAATGAATAACTCTGTGCAACATAAGTGCAATATTAGCATGGGACAGGATGCATAACCAGCTTCAAAGCAGTCTTGCAGTCACTGGGACACGGAACAACACATACATCTTACCCAAAAGACCTCAGGGCTCAGAATGAATTAATGAACAGAGAAATGCGACCCCTTAAAAAACTCTGATGCCCAACAAGCCCACTTGATCAAAGTTTATTAGCTCTGAAAAATGTGTAGGAGGCAAAAAAGTATGAAGACAATTAAAGGATAGAACTTTAGACTGCTTGTTGCAACAAAACCAAAAGGGGTTCTGTAATATCACCAACCACCTATAGAGAGAAGAATCCTTGGTGCAAGGAAATAATGTGCATCGCAAAACCTGGTTAAAATGTATTACTATACTTTGTAAGAATGCATCAGTTAACCAACCAGAACTATTAAGAGCCCTGAAAGGAGACTATTCCACAATCCTACAATGCCGTTCTTACGAATTAAAAAGTGTATCATAAAAAGCAGAGCAGGCAGTGCCCCAGGGGCTAATGGCCTCTCAACAGCTGCTCATAGGCAGGAGCTGGATTTTTGGGCATGGACGTTTGAGGGCTTTTTTGAATCCTGCTTAACATGGAATACAGTCCAGCCCTCATGGCGTAGTTCTATAATGGAATTCATTTATAAAAATGTATACAAAAAGTGATGGATGGAATGCTTGAATGAATCTCAGCTACCGGTAATCACTCGGGCCACATCCCAGTCCACCATTATTTGGCACACCATGCCAACTCAGTTTGGACCCAGCTATATGCAAATTAGTCTTGTCCCTGCTCCAATGGGAACAGTCCAGCCCAAACTGTCAAGTCAGGTCCTCCCTGAACCAGAACACATCAACCCAGGACCAGTATCGCCCTTGTAATGGGCTCATCAGCCAGGTATAGCTTGGTTCCAGTGACACAGTGTGTACGGGATCTATGTCTAGGTATACCCATCCCACTTACGGTGACATATTAAATTATACAAAAAGTGATGGATGGAATGCTTGAATAAATTTCAGCCACCGGTAATCACTCAGGGCCACAACCCAGTCCATCATTATTTTGCACACCATGTCAACTCAGTTCAGATCCAGCTATATGTAAATCAGTCTTGAACCTGCTCTAAGCTCGAACTGCCAAGCCTATATTTTTTCCTGACAGTTAGCATCTGATAGCTATGTTGGAGTGGAATCTAAATACTTTGCCTCATTATTATTTGATGACCTTGAACTCTGGGCATGAAATAAAAACCTGATTCCGTTCAACCAAATTGGCTTTAAACCTCCAGCCAGCACTACAGATAACTTGTTTGCACTGTCAATGTTGGTTGAAAAAACAAATTAACAAAGGTCAGTTACTATAGTTTGTTGAATTTAGCAAAACGTTTGATCATGTAAATCAGCCTTTATTATGGAAACATTGGTGAGCTGGCATATCCCAATAATCTTTTACATGCTATTCAACTATTATACTCAGATAACCACAGCATTTTGGAGAAAATACTCAATAAGCAAGGTGGAATCCTAGCACCAATACTATTCAATCTATATATGGTGGACTTAAGCCTCTATTTAGATGCAGCTGATTCAGATTCAGCACACACAGGCTCACAGTTGGATATTGCAATATGGTGCCAATGTGTTACTCACAAATGAAACCTGAGTTGGCCTACAGAGATTTATAGATATTACTGTAAAGTGAATGAAATGATGATAAACTTTGGTAAAAACAAATATAGTAATCTTTGAGAGGAAAACAATAAAGCAAGGAGTGTGGTACATGGACAAACGACGCCTGGCCAAAAGTAATAAATACAAATACTGGAGGATCTGGGTAGATGATGGTGGAGGGCATTTCCAATGTATTAATGCTTTAAAAACAAAAATCATGTTCCTACTGTTTTCCTTTCAATTGTTTCTGAAAATTGACTAAAAATCTATCACTAATACCAATTTTGAAAATAATAATATCTGAGCTTATTCCCACCATTGCATACGCAATCGAAGCATTCCTGGACATATTTGGCACCTTTTTATACAACATTCAAAGTAAATCCTACTGCTTCCTATTTAACATGCCTAAACAAATCATCCAATGCACAGAATTGGCCTGAATTCAGCCCAATTGACCTACAAGTAGATCACAAAGCAGCTTTAAAAAAAATAAAAAAATAAAAATGCACAGACATTAAGAATAGCAAAAATAGAACACTGAAGACACTCACTGGAAGGACATATATCTTGCTAAACCTAAAAAGAACGATGCCTCATCTATTGCTTTGAATGCCAGTCTGAAACTGGAAGGAGTTAGGGTGCATGGAAGCAATACATATCAAATGCTCTTTTCAAGAAAATGTTAAGCAAAGTGATAAGATATTTCCTTTGCCACAGATAAAAAATTAACTAAAAGAAGTCACTCATGGCTTGAATCAAACTCTTATAGACGTCACCAAGTGTAAGGCTATCTGGCCAGGCGCGGCCCCACCTTTTGCCCCTCATGAAGAGTGTCTGTCAGGCTGAACAAAGGTCAGCCGGACAGAGACTCTTAATTTTCAGCTCAGACAGCCAGGAGTGAGACATGCGTGATTCGCGCAGACTCCTGGCTGCCTGAGCTGAACTTTGCTGGGCTGAGGAGGTCACAGCTCCTATGGGCGTGACCTCCTCGGCTCAGCAAAGGTGCCTCGAGGCCCTCCCCTGGGTGACGAGGAAAGCATCACCCATTGACTTCGACCTGGCGCTTCAGGTTTAAGACCTGAAGCTCCCAGGGCGAGTGTCAATCAGTGACTCTTTGTCACTGAGTGGGGTGGGGTCAGCAGTCTCACTGATCCCATCCCACTGCCTGACGAAGCTGGGACTGCTGCCTTGCCTCATTGGCTGACCTAGGGTCAGCCAATGAGGGAAGGCAGCAGTCCCAACCCTCCTGGGACCTCGCAGCTGAAGGTAAGTGTGTGTGTGTCTGATGTTTTAAAATGAATGTTTGGTGTGTGCATGCATGTTTGAATGTTATGAGTGTTAATGGATGTGCGTGCATGTGTGAAAGAATGAGTGTGTGTGTGTGTGATGTTTTAAAATGAATGTTTGGTGCGTGCGTGCATGTTTGAATGTTATGAGTCTTAATGGATGTGCTTGCTTGTGTGTGTGTGATGTTTTAAAATGACTGTTTGGAGCGTGCATGCATGTTTGAATGTTATGAGTGTTGTTAATGGATGTGCGTGCGTGTCTGTGTGTGAAAGAATGAGTGTGTGTATGTGTGTGCTTCCAGCCCGCCCCCCTCCCTCCTAAAGCTGCTGGCCACCACTGTACCTGGCTGAACCTTTTAAAGCTTATTACAAAATTAAACTGCTGCAGCTTTATTTGGGTTGCTTCCCATCCCTTGATTTTCTGCCCAAATTGGTAGCGAGCAAAAAGAACAGATGATGGATGGAATGCTGAACAAATCAAACATTCACTCCCAGTCAAAGATCTAAGTTTAATCCATCATTTTATGCTCACCACACCACTCCAGTCAGAACCCAGACATATGCAAATCAGTCTTGACCATACTCTCCATGGGAACAGTCCAGCCTGAACTGCCAGGCCAGGTCCTCCCTGGACTTGAAACAAACATCCTGGGTAGAGAGGTCTGCACTGCAAACTTGCCAACTATGGGCCTGATTAGGATCTCAGCGACATTGACGCTGAAACGTAAATACGGGGATGGGTAGGCATTGAGGCTGCCTTCAAGCCAGCAGCCTCCCTCCCATCGTATTACAATGTTTCCACCGGGTTGCTGTCACACACCAGCACCCTCAGAATGCGCATTCCGAGGGTGCTGGCGGGGGCGCTGCACTGCCCACAACATGGTCGTGGGCAGTGCAGGGTCCCTCCATGGCTCCCAGCACTGGCTTTCTGCCATTATTTCCATGGCAGTGCAACCACCGTGGAAAGGCTGGATTATGATCCTGACGTAGGCGGCAGTCTCCTGGCGGTCTGACCGCCTGGATCATAATCTGGCAGTTGGACCACCAGGAGAGCAGCGGTCCGACCACCACCGTGAGTTTGCCAGTCCTAGGACCACCAAACTCATAATCAGGCCCTATGTGCTTATCATCCATAACGCTTCTTCTATGCACCTATCAATGCTTAATTGCAGAATGCAGACGCCTTCTACTTAATATTTCTCTACAGCATGGCATTCACACATGCCATCATGCCATTATTTATTGTTTGCAGGTTGAGCATCCCCCTGCTGGTACCACAGTTATGAAATACATAGATATGCCAAGAGACTGCTAACACAGAAATGATCTGATTTGAGGGACTGTCTTTTTGTTCATCCTGCCTGCAGAAATCTGTAATTTCATATTTACATTGCTTTTAATTGCTTAATATTTGAGGTCTTATGAACTGTTTACCCATGAATAATTGAATGCTTTGTATTATAAATCATGCTGGACTAATTTTTCGGATTAAATGTGGCACTCGGTTATTTTTAACCAAGAAAAAGGAAAATTCTATCATCGATAATGTAACATACAAATTGATTTAAGTGTTTCTGCCTATTAAGAACAGGAATCGCATTATGCACTTTGAATATTTTACGCACTTTATTGATCTTTTAATCACATTCACAAGTTATAATCTATGACCCTCTTATTGCAAGGTACTGGACTGGTTGTGTTAATGTATATGGTTTCAATTAACTGAAATAAACTTACTTTTGATATATTGTTTTCTATTGTCTTGTCTAGCCCCATTCTTTCTTTCTCCCTCCTTGAATGGGACTGTTGAAATGACAGGCCAGGTTTTCAGTGTTCTATGAAAATACAGATAAGCGCTACTTTTCTTATTCTTGCAAAAATCTTGTTCTAGTGTTCCGCACTCAGAGAAGAATAGGAAAGTCAGAGCATAAGGAACCTGCTGAAGCTGTGCAGGCTATTGAGACGTAGGTTACTAAACCACCCTGCAGGTGACCATATTTCCTCTATTTACCAGCAGGTGTGGGAAAAGATAAGTAGCATTGCAGGTGGTGGGGCTCAGCTAGCCAAGTTTCCTGCAACAGAATAATGTCAAAGCTCATGATGTAGCTAAGAAAGGAGCGATCAGAGGATTTGCTAGCAAGGCTGCTGATGTTCCAGGAGCACAATCGAAGAGACTTATTACATAGTTTGGGGTCAGACCCCCCATGCCTTGCCTTGTCATTGGCCACCAGGAGGATTGTGTAGTACTGGTGCAAAGGTAAAATGATTATGTCCTCCAAGCGCCAATTACAGAAGAAGTGGTTTATTGTATTATTTTAAGATAAAGAAAATAACAAGAGCCGCAGCTACAGTAGTCACCTGGTGAGAGGTTCAGGATAACTGCCTCTCACCAGGAAAACAAAAGCAAACATTCCAACAGAATGTGGAACGGGATTGCATCAGGAAGAAATAACTTTCCGATGCAATCACATTCCACACTGCATTAAAGACACACACTACAGATTGTTAATAGTTCTTGAGATCCACACAGGATTATGAGCGGGAGTATGTGATGTCGTTGCATATGCAATCCTCATTAGCCTTTCACTCCTTGGTGAGTGTCCTAAAGCACCTCTAAGGACAGAGCTGGTGGTCGCAGTGTGTGAGGCTCTCCAGCCCAAGTGCGGGTGTGATGATAACAGAGGGGCCGGGTAGCCTGACTCACAAAAAAGTATAATGTGTATCCACCAGTTCTTAAAGGTAGAGCACTCCGCTAAGATTTTCTGTGTGATTTTAGATGTATGCCAGATAGTATTGGTCACTTTGCCCAGCTACGGTGGCTCAGTGAGGACGAACTCCATGAATTCAACATCCGATGTGAGAAGATCTGCCAGAGATGGGATGTGTGATAAAAGTAGTAGGATATTGCCCCTATTTAGTACATCCCAGTTCCCTCTGACACGTATTCAGACCAAATGGTAAGGCTGTTTAAGTTAATCTGAGAGTGTTGTCCTCCTGAGGTTTGTGGATCATTGCTCCTAATGTAATCCTGGGGTAGAAAATAGTTGTGAGCTCCTCGAGTCTGCACATTGAGATCGAGGTTAGGATTGAAAGGGACCTGAGACTAGTGAAGCGAGTTTACCGGAGGATGCGCAGCCTGTGTTGTGGGTGATATTTGGTCTCCTGAGGTGCTCCTCAACCAGTGCAGTGTTAAGCCTGATGAGTAATTGCGATTTGACAGATGGGTGGCAGTCTCCTCCAGAGGTTGTGTAGGTTCCAAGATCTTGTCCCCTGTCCGTAGACCCCATGCCCTACCCCATGCCATTGGGCAGGCACACGGCTGCATTGTGGCCGAGATTAGTGCGCCGGGTGCTGGAGGATGTGGCTGACTATCCATGGACCTGGCAGCATTTGGCCGATCAGCACCTTGGATCAAGACTCTTGTTGTCAGAGCCCTGACTTTTTACATAGTGCCCTCCGTTGAGGGCCCTCCGTTGAGGGGATTTGCTCCCTGGCCCAAGACAGTAGCTGTCAGACTCTTGATTTGCTGCATGGTGCTGTCCATCAGGGGCCTAGTGAGAAGGGTGAGCAAGGGAGGAGACCTTTCATAGGTGTTAGCAGATGCCCCCAGGTACTTTAAAAGAGGAACCCTCTCTATGCCTTGCTGCTGAACCATGTCTCCAGGGGTTTTGTCCCTTAGGCCATCTCAGGTGCTACTGCCCCTGGAACAGAGAGCCTGGTGGGTCCCCGATTGGGCCCTACTGCGGTGCATTTCTGCTAAAAGGTACCAGCTATTGATTTCACGTCACAAAACTGTGGGTTCAGTTGGCAGATCAGTTGGATGAGTGGGCTAAGTTATGTCTCCACTCTGCCTTAGACCAGCAGGTTTTTCGTTACAGCCTTTTCTTTGGAGTCTTTGTTGCTTTGCACTTGTTTTTGCTTTTGTTTTAGTTTCTTGGGCACCCTCTGGGGCTGAGCCCCCTTCAGGACAAGACACAGAGTGGGTTGCAGGTTGTAAAAAGCCTGGAAATGTGTAAAAACCCACCTCAGATCGGTGTCCTGTATCTGCCGTTCGATTGTTGGGATGCTGCTCTGAGTGGCTAACTGGGGCCGCTGGTGCTGGACTCTAGGTGGATGGACATAGTTTTTGTTTTGATGCTTGAGCCAAAATACCTGTGTCCTCGATTCTAAGATCCTTAAAGAGAGTAATACGCATCCCAGGCAGTGAAAATAGTTTGTCCACAATTAGTCCGCATCTGCAGCTCGGGAATACGTCAAAGGACTCTGACTGGGTCTGCCTAATAAGAAAGTTCAGGTTTCCCAGCTTCTCATCTATAATGACAACAAATCCTGCCAAGGTGTTGAAGAAGGCTAGTTGGACATCCATTTTGTCTGATTGATACCAGAGGCCTGTAACCAGAAGTTGCATAGTGTTGAGTAGTGATACCCAGGCGCTGTGTGTGATGGACCAATCCGCATTACCTTGGTTGGCTATTGTTACTCCAGTTGTATTGGCAGCTAGTGTGGCCGGACCTGTGTCAGTTTCAATATTGAGAGCTGAAGGTAAACCTTGAGGGTATGATCCTAACATATCCTCCCACTCTTGGGTGCTCAGAACAGAGATGGAACGCCATTCTCATACCAGCAGCTCATAAACATCCTCCTTGTCACTTGAATTAGCAGGAGGCGATCTGTCACAGTTTGAGGGTGGAAGGGAAGCAGAGGGCAGCTGGAGTTGAGAGTCCAGATCCAGGGAGTGAGAGACTAAGGGGGTCATTCTGACCGTGGCGGTCGGCGGTGAAGCTGCGGGAAGACCGCCAACAGGCTGGCGGTCTTTTTTTGTGAATTCTGACCATGGCGGTGACCGCCATGGCCATCCGCCGCTTTACCGTTCGGACCGCCACGGCGGTCACGACCGCCGGGCTGGAGACCTGGGTCTCCAGCCCGGCGGTCGTCACATACCACCGGCGGTATTCCAACCCGCCTGACCCCGGCCTACCGCCATGGATTTCATGCGGTTTGGGACCACCATGAAATCCATGGCGGTAGGCACTATCAGTTGCAGGGAATTCCTACATTCATACACGCATTCACGCACATACACATCCCCCCGCATTCATACACGCATTCACGCACATATACATCCCCCCGCATTCATACACGCATTCACGCACATACACATCCCCCCGCATTCATACACGCATTCACGCACCCTCTCCACATACACACACGCACACCCCCATGCACGCACACAACACACAACACCCCCCACCCCCCTTCCCTAACGGACGATCACCTTACCTGTTCCTGGTGGTCCTCCGGGAGGGAACAGGACCCATGGGGGCAGCTCCGCCGACGCCACCACGCCAACAGAACACCGCCACAGCGAATCACAGGTTGTGATTCGCTGGGCGGTGTTCTGTTGGCGTGGCGGTGGAGGTGGAGCTACCTCCACTTCCCAGCCTGCCGCCAGTATGGCTGTTGGCGGCGCTTCGTCCGGAAACGGGCGGAGCGCAGCCAAGAGTCAGAATGGCCCGTGCGGAAGACCACCAGCACTGGCGGTCTTCCTTATGGCGGTCCCTCGGCGGTCTTACTGAAAGACCGCCGAGGTTGGAAGGACCCCCTAAGTCTCAATTGCGTTTGTTTGTGGGACTCGGTCATTTGCAGTTTCCTCTTGCGTTTTCTACTCTCACTTTCTTTACTGGGGGTGACCCCCCCCCCTTGTTTGCCCAGACCTCATTGGTTGATATAGTTTGATAAAGTACTGTAGTAGATTACTGCTACAGAAAGCTACAGAAAGCTGTGAGAGTCCGTCTTCTTCACGGATGCGCAGTAGTGAACGGATTGGTGTGTTAGACGTACAGGCCATGTAGACAAACAGGCATAGGTAGGTGTTGCAGTTGGACATGGTTGGACGGCGCCACCACACCCCACCTTCCACCAGGCTGGGGGGCAGGAGCACACACATCATGAACAATGTTCAGAAAAGTCTGCCTGCAAGTGCGTGGTAGTTGATGACTGCTGGACTGCACTGCCACGCCCTGCACTACTGGATTAGTTATTGAAGAGAGGGGCATGAGAATGCACATCTTTAGGAAAGAAGAACCAAAGTGGAAGGAGATAGCAGTCAATTGATGTAGGGGACCCTGAGGGCTACAATATATGTAAGTACAAACTGGGGCCAAAATAATTAGCAAGTGGTGCTGGCAGGCTTTGGGGCTTTGAGGCAAGATGAAGTGGGAAGGGAGCAAAGTACCCAGACCTTTCAGTGGCCTTTAATGGCTTTTTTTAGCAGGAGCAGGGGAAAAAAGGAGAGGAAGGCCCAGGTCTTGGGGGAAAGCAGTCTGCCCGTGTGATAAAGCTAGTGCCTGGCACCTAGTGTCTACTGTCGGATGTATGATGGAACAACCTATACGTATATCATGCATGCCTTTACAAGGCAAGCTCTTCAACGACCGCGTGTTTACCATGCATGCCTTTACCACACATGCATTTACAACGAAATTCGTTGTAAAAGCATGTTTGGTAAAGGAACATGCATGGTAAATTCTCCCCTGCACCCTACACCTGACACTATACTCTACATGTCCAAGCCCTTATAACTGTCCCTTCCACCCCCTGTCCTGAGCCCTAACCCCTGCCCTACCCTGCCCTGTCCTAAAACCTACCCCGCCCTCTCCTAAAAACTACCCAACCCACCCTAAACCCTAAAACTTACACTGTCCTAGAAACTATCTCACCCTGTCCTAAAAAATACCCGAGCTCCCTGGCGTAAACCCTAAAACCTACCTTGTCCTGTCCTAAAAACGAACCTGCTCCCACCCTAAAAGCTAACCTGCCCTGTCCTAAAACTTACCCCACCCTGTCCTAAAAACTACCCCGACCCCCCCACCCTAAACTGTAAAACATATGATAGAGCGGTCCGTAGTAATAATTTTACCTGTGTTCGGACGCTCTTTAGGCCGATGAATCTTTTGACTTAGTGGGAACTCTCTGTACTCTTAATCAACCAATTTCATCAAATCAATAATCAATAACGTACATAAGCAATACCTTGTTCGACATAACACTTAACAATTAATCCAGAATACATTTCGACGAACCCTGACCTTTCAGTCAGGAATAACCACACCAGTTTATTCAAAGTTAGTGAATTTTATTTCCCTATATTAGCAAAGCTAGCACAATATAGATGTGTCTCAACACCAAATGATAAACATATATGAACATTAATAGCTGTCCATAACGGCGAAACAAGTGTAATCTATGTAGCATTTGAATCACAAGGCATTCGATAATAGCAATGCAAATCACTAAAACTATAATCTGTAATGAACTAATTGCATACATTTAGTCAGCATAACAAGATCTCAAATTGCATCGTGCGACATATGGAATCCTCGTCTAACCTCAAATTAGCATCGGCATGTGGGACTTCATGCAAAAACAATTTAGCAACATTAATTTAGGAAAAAACTCTCAGCTAGGGCTCTTATCAAAATCAGCAGTTGGTTACCTAAAGGAAACACAATGCAATTTTACAATTTCCTTTCATATTTACCAATTACGATCAGCATACAAGGAAGTCTTCGTCTCACAGGTACCGTTCTTCGGTCATCATGGGTACCATTTCGATCAGCATAGGACGGCGCAAAGGGGCAGGGGTGGACGGGGCAATTGCCTCACGGTGGCAAGGTAAACTACTACTTCATACAAAGGGATCAAATCAAAGTTAAAGTCTCTAGGGCAAGAATCATTTAAAGTCTCTTTCTCTCGATTAGAGAAAGCATCAAAGTCTCTCAAAATGGCGTCGCAGCAAAGTGGGCCATAATAGCTACGAAGTCAAAATGGCGGGATGTCCAATGATAGCGAGAGCGCCCGTTTCCTCTCGTGCACCTGGTTTTTATAGACAACAGTTCAAGTCCAGTAGGGTCTTCCATTGGAGGGTTCATAGGTTAGCTTCAAATTGACCAATCAAAAACGACAGTTCTCAAGCTTTTTTCTTAAGCATACATTATTTTTGGAGATGGGTACGCAAGTTGCAACATTGTCTACCAATTAGCTCACTTTCAGAGCCTCCATTGTCCGCACCTGCAAATCGACCTTGGAATAAGGAGAAAATATGCCAGGCTGGCACGAAACCTTAAGATAAGCATGTGAACAGTTTCTGTGGAAAAGTACAGCTTCAAGCAGAAATACACGTTTATTAGCACAGTGGAAAAATACGAACACCTAAACCGTGAGACCGGGCAACTAGGCCAAAGCCTCCGCTAAAGTAATGCTAAGCTAAGGCATTTCAAATAAGCAAATCATAGCACACGTTTATGATTATGTAGGATTAGTGCAATTCTAATACACCACGTTATATAAAGCACGCATATAAATGATGGCAAACTACTCTGAGGGCACATTTTGTCCCCGTACAATCTTTATTAGTTCGGTTAAAGTCACACATGATTATTTCAGCATTACGTTTAAGCGTTAATAAATCAAAACCTTCATTTTCTGCTTCATCAATCCCTCCTCTGATGACTACTTGTCATCACACAAATCATGCCCACAAATTTTATTCCATTAAAATTCTGTCAGTTCCCATTTCCTTTTAGTTCCCCTAGTTTGCGCTTTGTATTCTTCTGCCATTCTTTTCATAATTTTCTCCTCCTTTCTTCTTTTAATTCTTTCCATAATCATTATTATTCCCCTTTTTATTCCCCAAATTCCAAATATACAAATTATTACTATTAATATTCCTTCTATTATGTTCAATAAGATTCCATTCCAAATTCCCCCAATCCAATGTCCCACTGAAGCAAGTCCCTTTCCAACCTTCTCCCACACTCCTGGTTCTTTCAGATCCTTCAAATCTGCACTTTCTTTTGTTAGATTAGCAAGCATAGTTTTAATTTTCACACTATTGTCGGGTATATAAGTACAACAGTGTCGGGCACCAAGCATTTTGCAAACACCACCATCCTTTGCTAAAAGAATGTCTAAAGCAAGCCTATTCTGAAGAGTCATAGCTCTTTCCGCTGCAAGTTCAGCATCTATCAGGATTATAGCACCTGAAAACTTTGTCAACATGTTATCCACTATAGTAGACAACTTTCTTATTTTGATGGAATTCAACACAACTCCCAATGAAGGAATCATGGCTCCAAATATATCTCCTACCACAGCAGCTGCGGTCTCTCTTTTCTGGATACGATGGGATCCAGATGTCTTTTGAATCATCGATACGTCATCCAGTTGATAAACCTTTGGGAATACTATACCCAAATAACATCTCCCCCACCATCCCTTTGGAAGACGATAATAGGCATTATACCCACAAATGTAATATACACCTGGAATGACAGGGTCAAGTCCGTTCATCATGAATGTCCATTTGGCCTTAAAAATAAACGTATGTTTACACTCACTCGCTCCTACAAAAATATTATCATAATAAGATTCTCCTCGATATATACAAAATTTTCCTACATGCCAAGCATCTAAAGCTATTTTCCCTTGTGTCTTTATTGCAGCAAAATCATAATTATCTACTGAAGTCCTCTTATGTAGCTCTTTTTCTAATTTCGCCTTCATTTGTGCCCTTCTATCATCTGTGCGATCTAAAAAGCTTATTTCTACAGCAGAGACTGAGCAAGTAAGGTTCTCCCTATGAGCATGAGCCGTTTCAAAAGGTTGCATTGGCTCGAAAAATTCCCTCATTATCTTAGCATCCCAATCTTTAGCAGTCTGGCTAAGCTGCGCTATTATAGGAACATAAGCAAAGGTAACATCATAATTCGAGTAAAAATACTGTATGTTAGTTTGGCAATAAAACCTAGACATTACTATACTACATGTAATCCCATATGTAAGAGGCATTTGGTGATAAGTTACCCCTTCCTTTACTGATGTCGGTATCTGTGTACACACATAACAATCTTTCGCATCCATAGTCTCAACATACTCTGTTAGCAAGCGATAGAAAACGTTATACGAAAGCTCTTTCTTATCGTGCAAGAGCCTCTCATCCAATGCTAGTCTTTTCAATGGGGTTAGTTCAGTGGCAGTAACAGGAGCAAAAGTGGAAGCCTCAATATTCTCACTCTCACCCTTTCCATGCACTCTAAGCACAATTGCCATTATTATTATTACACATGTAATTACCAAGCCTATACACACATATTTACAATATTTCTTTCTATTGTTTTGCGTAGCGTACCTAGTCATGATCTGTATAGAATCAGAGAGCTAGAAGCACCTATAAATGAAACTACTTAACAATTCAGTTACAAAGCTGAACGAGCGCAATGTTCACACCGTCTTCTTCAAAAGGCCAGTCACTTATCGGTTAGCAGCATTTGTCTCAATTCGGCAATCTCTCAGTCTTTATCGGTTTAGCAAGTCTCATCCGGTTTAGCAATGTCTCAGCTGGTTGTTTCTTTCACGTTAGATTGTAGCAAGCAATATTATTTACTACTCTTTCAATCGACAGAGTCTATGAAACTTTTCTTTTCTATTGGTATCTCTTCTTCTTCTTCGTTCTCGATGCTTAGAGATACAAACTCGTCAGTCCAATCGTCATTGACTGCATATGCCCATTCAGGACCGGAATATCTCCTGTTTGGTATCCTTTTCCTTTTCAATTTTGCTTCTCTTTTCGACTCTGCTTCGCTGGCACTTTCCTCTTTTGTCAAGTCTTTTTCCTCACTTGACGATTGTTCCACGACAGTCACTTCCTTTCTTTTCTCTTTCACTTTTGGCCTTCCTCCGTCGCCCAAACTTTCTTTACCCCTTTCTTTTATTGGTGAGATACTTAGTCTTCTCTTTGCACCGTGTCCATTTGATGGACTTGCAATCTTTTCTGTGGAAGGTTGAACCTTTTCGTTCTGTTCTGCCTTGTCCCCTTCTTCTGGGGAATCAATCACGTTCTCTTTTTCTTTTCCTGAATCGTCTGCTTCTGGGAAAGCCCTCCTCTGATCAGGCTCTCCTGCTTTTTCACCTTTTTCGAGCCCTTCGTCACCGTTACTTTCTTCAGGCTCTTTATCACTTTCAGCTGCTTCAGGTTCTTTGTCACCTTCAGCTGCTTCAGGCTTTTTGCTACCCTCAGCTGCTTCAGGTTGTTTGTCACCTTCAGCTTCTGCGTCGCTGTCTGAACTTTCTCCTTGGTCTTCCCCAAGCGAGTTGGTGTCTTCGTCGTCAGAGAATATCTCCTTTTCTCCAGTTCCTGCCTTTCAGTTCGGTTCTGTTCTGTCTCAGCACTCAGCACTGCTTTGTCAGGCACTGGTATTTTCAGCGCTTCAACTTCCTCATCTGTGGGACACAACACCTTCTTTGTGTGACTGGCGTGAATCCAGTTGGGAACCCCCGCACACTTCACAGCGGTAGTTGTCGTCAGGATCACTTGGAAAGGGCCTTTCCAACGGGGTTCCAGACACGACTTTCTCACGTGCTTCTTTACCACGACCCAGTCACCTGCTTTCAGTGCGTGTCCTGGACCTTGGATCGGTGGCAAGGTGGTCGCTTCCACCTGGTGAGAGAAAGAGCGAACCACGTCAGCCAGTCCTTTGCAGTAGTCTAACACCATATCATCTGTAATATTCAAAAGCGCGTTTGCGGGAACTGCAGGAAGTCTCATAGCCCTGCCCATGAGTATTTCATGCGGAGACAATCCAGTCTTTCTATCAGGAGTGTTTCTCATTGACATTAGCACTAAGGGCAATGCATCAGGCCATTTCAAATTTGTCGATGCACATATTTTCGCCATTCTCGATTTCAGCGTACCATTCATCTGCTCCACCAGTCCTGAGGCTTCAGGGCGATAGCTACAGTGCAGCTTTTGCTCAATGTTCAGTGCTTCGCAAAGTAACTTTATCACCTCGTTATTGAAGTGACTTCCCCTATCTGATTCTAAAGAGATCGGGAATCCGAAACGTGGTATCAACTCCCTCAACAACAGCTTCGCAACTGTAAGGCTGTCATTTCTACGTGTGGGGTATGCCTCAATCCAGTGACTAAAAATGCACACAATCACCAACACATATTTCAGACCCCCATGCACAGGCATCTCAATGAAGTCCATCTGCATACGACTAAAAGGCCCGCTTGCCCTACCAATGTGACTCGCGTTCACAACCGTTCCCTTTCCTGGGTTCATCTGCTGGCAAGTGACACATCAATGGCAAACTGCTTCTGCAGCTTGACGAAATCTGGGGTTAAACCAATCAGTTTTGAACAATCTTATCATGGCATCTCTCCCTAGGTGAGCTTGCCCATGATAGAACCGCGCAAGCTGTGATAAGAGACTGTTTGGCAAAACAAATTTTCCCTCATGTGAAACCCATAACTCGTCTTGTCTCTTTATACATTGTGATTTAATCCAGGAATCTCTTTCATCCTCCCTGACATTGTTTTGTAATGCTTTTAGTTCATCTATTGTATCTACGACCTTCAAGGCAAACGCTTCAGCTGGTTCGAGTTCTGGCTCATTTATCGTATTCCAATCATCCCTGAGTAATATACAGTTCAAGGCACAAAATCTTGCGACTTGATCCGCATATGCATTTCCCAGAGACACATAGTCCTGTCCTTTCGTATGGGCACTACATTTTACCACTGCAACTTCGGCTGGCACTTGAATGGCATGTAACATTTCCCTTATCCTCTCCCCGTTCTTCACTGGGGATCCTGAAGAAGTCAGAAACCCTCTCTGTGACCATAGTTGTCCAAAGTCATGCACAATCCCAAACCCGTATTGACTATCAGTGTAAATGGTGACTTTCATCAATGCAGATAGTTGACATGCTCTGGTAAGGGCTACAAGTTCTGCTACTTGCGCAGAATAGACTCCTTGAAGCCATCCCGCTTCCAAGACCCCTGTTACAGTACATACAGCATATCCTGCTTTCAAAATTCCCATCCCATCTCTTAGACATGAACCATCCACAAAAAGAATTTGGTCATTTTCATCAAGCTTAGTATCCTTAATGTCCGGTCAAGGTTTTGTGCAAAATTCAGTCACCTGAAGGCAGTCATGCTCGACGTCTTCAGCGTTCTCAATTTCAGCATTTTCTCCAGGAAGCAAGGTTGCTGGATTCAACGTAGTGCACCTTTTCAGCTGCACATTCGGTGAGCCCAGAATTATCGTTTCATACCTTGTGAGTCTTGCTCCAGTCATGTGCTGCGTTCGGGAGCGAGTCAAAAGTATCTCAACTGAGTGAGGGACCATGACTGTTACTGGGTGTCCCATCACTATTCCTTCACTCTGAGTGAGGCTGATACCAACTGCTGCTACGGCGCGCAAACACCCTGGGAGTGCTGCTGCGACCGGATCCAAAGTAGCTGAAAAATACGCTACTGGTCTGTTTACGCCACCATGGGCTTGAGTCAAGACAGACAAAGAACATGCATCACGTTCATGACAAAACAATGTGAAAGGCTTCGTGTAATCAGGCATACCTAATGCTGGAGCCCTGCACATGCATTCCTTCAATTCAACAAAAGCATCCATCTCGTCTCCTTTCAGCTCAATTTGATCCAAGGCATCCTTCTGGGTCAACTTCAGTAAAGGCTTTGCTAGAGTCGAGAAGTTGGGAATCCACTGGCGACAATAGCCCACCATTCCCAAAAACTTCCTCACCTCCTTCCTTGTCTTTGGTGGACTCATTTGAAGTACACTCGTTATTCTTTCCTTCATTATTTTCCTTGACCCCTTCTCTATCTGGTGACCCAAGTATTTCACTTTCTTCTGACAGAATTGCAATTTGGTAGGAGACACCTTATGTCCATTGCTCCCTAAATGGTTCAACAGAGCAATGGTATCGGCTGTGCAGCCACTTTCTGTCTTTGATGCAACCAGTAAGTCATCAATGTACTGTACTAGGGTTGACTCGAATGGCAATTCTAATGCTTCCAGGTCTTTCTTTAGAATCTGATTAAAAATTGACGGTGACTCAGAAAACCCTTGAGGAATTCAACACCAACTGTACACTCTGTCTAGAAATTTGAAACAAAAGAGGAATTGGCTGTCCTCATGAAGAGGCACCGAGAAGAACGCTTGTGACAAATCGATGACTGAGACCCACTCAGCATCGCAAGGGACCTGGAACATTATCACAGCTGGGTTCGGTACTACTGGGCAGCATTTGACTATGATGTCATTTATTTTCCTCAAATCCTGCACGAGTCGGACCTTTCCACTCGGCTTTATTAGTCCCATTATTGGTGAATTACATGGACTGCTTAACACTTCCTTCAGTACCCCCTGTTTTACAAATTCGTCAATAAGTTGAGCAACTTTCATGAGGGTATCTTGTGGCATGTGGTATTGTGGGGTCTGGGGAAAGATTGCATTGGGCTTTACAGTCACTTTCACTGGTTCCACTCCTTTCATCAATCCCACCTCTTTCCCTGTCATATCCCACACTTCCTTTCCGACTGTCTCCCGTAATTCGGCTGGGATATCTTCTTCAGTTATCATCGGGAAAAGACAAATCAGAGGATACTCTTCATCTACAGTTTCCACCTCATCCCCCTCTACACTGTCCTCTTCTTCCCCATCACTACTCATCTGGATTGTTATTCCTTCGTTCGAACACATGATCGAACAACCCAACTTGCACAATAGGTCTCTCCCTAACAGTGCTATCGGGCTTGAGTCACATACCACAAACTGATGTACCCCTTGATAGTTACCGATGCTGACTGGTACCGGATCTGTAATTGGGTTCGTCAGGTGCCTGTTTGCTACTCCCACCACTTGAACTGTCCTCCCTGAGAGTGGCAAATTTGGTACTTCACTGCTCTTAACTGTTGAACGTGTGGCTCCCGTGTCAACCAAGAATGAGACACGATGCCCCATTACTCTTCCCTCTACGTACGGACCCCTTTGATCAACTTCCAAGGATGCTGCAAGCACACAATCTCCTTCTTCTCCTGAACTTTCACTCTCCCATACGTTGTTTATTCCCCTCTCGCTATGTAATGGGAACTGTTGTACGGTGCCATTTGTGCTCATTACCTGACCCGATACCTGTGGAGGAACCATCACTTGCTGCTGACTCATTGGTGCCAAGGGTATTTGCATTTGCTGATTAGGTACCATAGGTAACTGCTGTTGCATTGGCTGCATTTGCGTCATCTGCATACGAGGCATCTGCATCTGCTGCGGCTGCATAGGTTGTAATCCCTGCAATTGATTTACGGTCTGAAAATTTGGGCTTGGACCTCTCAGTTTCGGTCCCCTCATTGTCTGAAATGCATTGACATCATTGTTTTGCTGACCAACACCTGCACCTGCACCTGCACCCGCACCTTCCTGCACCACCATCGGGCACTCGCGTTTCCAATGACCTACAATTCCGCACACGTGACACGGCATCACCTTCTTCATTGCCTGCACACCCGTCACAACAGTGTTCAAATCCGGACCATTATTCACAAAACCTCCTCTGCCTCTGCCTCTGGCCTGTGGCTGAAACGCCATGTTTCCCTGCAACTGCAGCTGCGGTTGCGGTACCTGCTGTTGGAACCCTTGCATCCCTTGCAAACCCTGCAAACCTTGCAAACCTGTTTGAGCTGCCTTAAGCTGCATCATCATCACCTTCTCTTTCAACCTTTTCTGTTTCACTTCTATTTCGTCGCTACAGTATTTCGCATAATTCAACACCTCATCAATCGGTTTCGATTGCCAACAAATCAAATGCCACTTTATCATCTGACTTATCTCTGGCCTCAGCCCTTCCACAAATCTGAAGACAAAATGGAGCATGTCCTTCGCCTCGATTGTTTCCGTGCCACTGTAATTCTTGAACGCCTTCAACAACCTCTCATAGTAACTATGAATCGATTCTTTAGTCTCTTGGGCAGTTCGATCAATCTTCTGCCAATCCACGTTTTTCGCGGGTACCTTCGTTTTCAAATGCTCAATCACCTTATAGTACAAGCTCATCACCATAGGTGATGGTGCGCCCGTCTCCCTGTCTCTCTCTGGTTCACTCGTCAGCCAACCTACAGCTCTTTTGCAATCCTCCCACAAATCTGCCAGAACCACAATCTCAAAGAGAGTATTCAGGTCTTCCCAGAGACATTTTGCAAGCTTCACAAACCTGTCAGTCTGCTGATACCATTCGATCGGCTTCTCTCTCAGTTTGGGAAAATCGTCCGTAAAAGACTGAATGTCGCTTCTGTGCCATGGTACATGTACTAATTTTCCCCCTGCTGTCTCCCTCATTGGTAACATTGTTACTGTATCACTACTCTGCGGTCTTTTCTCATTGTGCTCTGTAGCACTGTCCCTCCTCTTTTCCTTCCTCTTTACCCACCTGCTTTCCCATTTGTCTAAGCACCTCCACACTTGTGCACTCTGCAGCAATTCTCTAAGGTGTGTCTTCATGCCTGCTGACCTCATGTGTTCAAAATCTGTGGTCCCAAAATCTAACCTGTAGCTCCTGCTCAAGTGTTTCATCTTGTCTATGTCAACCCCGTTTCTATCAGCTGCTTCTTGCAGACTCTTATGTACCTTGTTCACTTCCTTCGTAATCCTGGGACATAGATACCTCAGCTCTTCTTCTGTGTAGGACTCTAACCTGTTCACACCCATAGTCCCTTCCACCAATTCTTGTGCTTCCATATTCAACCTGACCCTATTCATATAGTCTTCTCCTTTCCCACTGGCTGAATTTTGTGTGGAGTTTAGACTGTTGAACCACTGTGTCAACTGTTGCGCATTCACCCCCATCAGCGTGGCGTTCACATCGACTGCCATCGATGGTTGAGGCAACTTTTCAGTGTTCGATGTTAAGGGTATTATCAGTGGGGGGCTCGACCTCACCAGTGTTGACTGAGCACATATGGGACTAAACTCCATCAAGGATCCAGACCCATTTGGCTGAGTCGCTATCGGAGTTATCCCCGGAGTGTTTTCTATGCACCTCCTTTCGGTCCCATTCTGCAGCATTGATCCCTGACCGCTCAGACCCAAGTTAGACTGACTATACAGAGGTACCGGTGGACCTACAGTAATGGGTAGTGATATCGCGTCTGGGTTCTGTCCATTTCCCATGTTCTGTGGCATGTTCATTCCTATACCATGGGTCATCATTGTCGGCATGCCCATCTGACTCCCCGTCATTTGAGCATGTGCGTTTCCTCCCTGCATCTGTTTCTGGGGCAGCATAAACTGAGTTGATTCAGCTTGTCCCATTGTTTGGTTGTAACCATTCTGTCCTCCCCTTACGGTCTGCTCTAGAACCATTCCTCCACTGTTGTCACTACTGCAGTACCCTGGCATCTGCGGCTGATAATTTTCTGCCGGTTTCAACACGGGCACATCTGGATATATTCTCCTAACCTGCGGTATCTGCGGGGTGAGCAATAAACTCGGGTCCTTTGGTCCCAGTGACGCTCCTGAACTCTGTGTTTCATTGTTCTGTACCGGTGCCGGAGGGGCAGAACTAGTACTTGAACCTTGTCCATTCTCCGCATAAGGTGGTGGACGGTCGTTCAGCAATTGCATTATCAACTCCTCATCCTCTAACTCCTCTTCTCGTCTCAACTTTCCTCGTCCTCTCTATCCTTGGAACACTTCCTGTCTGTCTTACAGGTAGCTTTCTTACCTGTCTCCTCTTCTTCCTTAGTAATTGCGGGAAACAATTTAATCCCCTGCAATACATCTGACCTCCACACCTTTTGTGCATTATCCCACCTAGCGTCCGCTAGTGTCTTTTCTACCTTCCTCATTCTGGTCTCAAACTTCTTTTGCTGTTGCTGTCTGGCCATTAGTTCCCAAATTGCTAGAGCCTCAAACTGTGCTGGCCTTGGAGGCACCTTCATGTCGTACATCGTGAATCTCAAATTCTCTAGGATCCTTATATTGAATGTCCCATGTATCGGGAACGCTACGCTCCTATGTTTCTCTGTCAACTTGTGCCATTGCTTTAGCCAAAGGCACGGAGCTACCCCCTTCTCTTCCATTACAATGTAAGCTGGTGTACCCTCGGGCGGCGTCTCTTCTCCTACGCTCGCTTTAATGTAAGACTCCCCCTTCATCGCACTCCTGAATGCTTTAAAGAATTTCATTTTCTCGTCTTTTATTTCACAAAGTTTGTAATCAATATGTGACTTTTATTCCCGGAATACTCTTCACCTGCCTTTCCCCTTCCAAATGAGCCCCACGGACTGCGTCCAATCCGTGCGCGACCCTTCTCTGCAACCAACCTATCCCAGCGCGGCTCCTAGTGACGTCACACTCACACACACTGCGGCTGACAAAGCCTCGCGGCTAGTCTTCCTTCACTCAGCTCCTCTCGTAACAACTTCTTGCATGTATCGCGAGCTACCAAAAAATAAAACAGATCTGTCGGTTTACTACAGGAAGGGTAACACAGTCACTTCAGGACCTTAGGGACCTTTCACTAGCCTCGGCCGCTATTCCGTCTTTCTCAGTCCCCACATTCGCAAGCAAATCTGACCCGCAGACCTACTCTCAACTTGTCATTGATCTATTCTAGTGCACTTTAGAATCTTGTCAAAGCCCGAAGTCGAAGTTTCTTTCACTCCCTAACACACGTACCGACTCGTTGACCACGCCCGATCAACCTACTAAACCGCCCAGACCACAACATGGATCAACATACTCCGGAGTCTCTTGACCTCGCAGGGCCCGTCTCAACAACAACAACCACGTGGACCTTTTTATGCACAAAGCGCCACACGCACATGAAGTTCGACGACTTCCCTACTCTCACACTCGGAGCCGCACCTCCGCTATTTCTATGAAGTTCGACGACTTCACTACTTCTACACTCGGAGTCGCACCTCCGCTATCCTCTAAAAAAAGAAAAATCCTCGCAACCTTTTCACACACCCTGCGGCAGTAAGCTGTGCAAGCGCAAAACCCTAACTTCACTCATACCATCACTAGTACCGCCAACGCTGAATCCACACCTCCGTTCTCTCCATTCGCAAGCTCCGACATCCCGGGAAAGTCGCGGTGGACCTAGCCCATCATCATTCTGTCAATCAGTTTTATCCAAGAAAACTCTAATTCAACTTCTCAAGTGGGGTCACAAAATGCGTAACCGTTAATTCAACACCATGTACTTTAAGAGTACAAGGTCCCAAAAGACGTAACCGTCCTCTGCTACCATCTACTGATAGAGCGGTCCGTAGTAATAATTTTACCTGTGTTCGGACGCTCTTTAGGCCGATTAATCTTTTGACTTAGTGGGAACTCTCTGTACTCTTAATCAACCAATTTCATCAAATCAATAATCAATAACGTACATAAGCAATACCTTGTTCGACATAACACTTAACAATTAATCCAGAATACATTTCGACGAACCCTGACCTTTCAGTCAGGAATAACCACACCAGTTTATTCAAAGTTAGTGAATTTTATTTCCCTATATTAGCAAAGCTAGCACAATATAGATGTGTCTCAACACCAAATGATAAACATATATGAACATTAATAGCTGTCCATAACGGCGAAACAAGTGTAATCTATGTAGCATTTGAATCACAAGGCATTCGATAATAGCAATGCAAATCACTAAAACTATAATCTGTAATGAACTAATTGCATACATTTAGTCAGCATAACAAGATCTCAAATTGCATCGTGCGACATATGGAATCCTCGTCTAACCTCAAATTAGCATCGGCATGTGGGACTTCATGCAAAAACAATTTAGCAACATTAATTTAGGAAAAAACTCTCAGCTATGGCTCTTATCAAAATCAGCAGTTGGTTACCTAAAGGAAACACAATGCAATTTTACAATTTCCTTTCATATTTACCAATTACGATCAGCATACAAGGAAGTCTTCGTCTCACAGGTACCGTTCTTCGGTCATCATGGGTACCATTTCGATCAGCATAGGACGGCGCAAAGGGGCAGGGGTGGACGGGGCAATTGCCTCACGGTGGCAAGGTAAACTACTACTTCATACAAAGGGATCAAATCAAAGTTAAAGTCTCTAGGGCAAGAATCATTTAAAGTCTCTTTCTCTCGATTAGAGAAAGCATCAAAGTCTCTCAAAATGGCGCTGCAGCAAAGTGGGCCATAATAGCTACGAAGTCAAAATGGCGGGATGTCCAATGATAGCGAGAGCGCCCGTTTCCTCTCGTGCACCTGGTTTTTATAGACAACAGTTCAAGTCCAGTAGGGTCTTCCATTGGAGGGTTCATAGGTTAGCTTCAAATTGACCAATCAAAAACGACAGTTCTCAAGCTTTTACTTAAGCATACATTATCCTTGGAGATGGGTACGCAAGTTGCAACATTGTCTACCAATTAGCTCACTTTCAGAGCCTCCATTGTCCGCACCTGCAAATCGACCTTGGAATAAGGAGAAAATATGCCAGGCTGGCACGAAACCTTAAGATAAGCATGTGAACAGTTTCTGTGGAAAAGTACAGCTTCAAGCAGAAATACACGTTTATTAGCACAGTGGAAAAATACGAACACCTAAACCGTGAGACCGGGCAACTAGGCCAAAGCCTCCGCTAAAGTAATACTAAGCTAAGGCATTTCAAATAAGCAAATCATAGCACACGTTTATGATTATGTAGGATTAGTGCAATTCTAATACACCACGTTATATAAAGCACGCATATAAATGATGGCAAACTACTCTGAGGGCACATTTTGTCCCCGTACAATCTTTATTAGTTCGGTTAAAGTCACACATGATTATTTCAGCATTACATTTAAGCGTTAATAAATCAAAACCTTCATTTTCTGCTTCATCACATACCTGGCCTAAAAACTAGTCCTTCCTGTCCTAAAAACTACCCAGACCCCTGTGCTGAAACCTACTCCTCCCTGTCCTACGAACTACTCGAACCCACTGCCCTAAAACCTACCCTGCCCTGTCCTAAAAACTACCCCACCCTGTCCTAAAAACTATCCAACTCCCCACCCCCACCCTGAAACCTAAAACCTACTCGCCCTGTCCTAAAAACTACCCTGACCCACTGCTCTAAAACCTACCCTGCCCTGTCCTAAAAACTACTGGACTCCCCACCCCCTAACCCCCACCCTAAACCCTAAAACCTACCCTGGCCTGCCCTAAAAACTACCCTGACCCACCGCCCCCAAACTTTAAAAGCTACCCTGCCCTGTCCTAAAACCTATTCTGACCCCCGCCCTAAACCGCACCCTGTCCTAGAAACTACCCCACCCTGTTGTAAAAACAATCCCCACCCTGAACCCTAAAACCTACCTTGTTCTAAAAACTACCCCGACCATCCTTCAACCTAAACCCTAAAAGCTAACGTGCCCTGGCCTAAAACCTACCCCGCCCGTCCTAAAAACTACCCTGACTCCCCACCTTAAACCCTAAAACCTACCCTGCTCTGTCCTCAAACTACCCTGCCCTAAACCCTAAAAGCTACCCTGCCCTGTCCTAAAACCTATCCCGACCAGTCCTAAAAACTGCCCTAAATCCTAAAACCTACCCTGTACTAAAAACGACCCCATCCTGTCCTAAAAACTACCCCAACCTACCTGCCCTAAACCCTAACACCTACCCTGCCCTGTCCTAAAAAGTACCCTGAACCACGCCGTGACCCTAAACCCTAAAACCCTAAAACCTACCCTGCCCTGTCCAAATCCTACCCCGCCCTGTCCTAAAAACTACCCTGACTCCCACCCTAAACCATAAAACCTACCCTATCTTAAAACTACACTGAACCCTCCTATCTTGAAATCTTAAAACCCACCCTGCCCTGTCCTACAAACTACCCAGACCCCCCCACCCTAAACCCTAAAAGCGACTCTGTCCTAAAAACTCCCCAACTCCCCACCCTCAACCCTAAGAACTACCCTTACCTGTCCTTAAACCTACCTTGACCTTTCCTAAACACTACCCAGACCCCCCGCCCTAAACCCTAAAACCTATCCTGTCCTAAAAACCACCCCGAACCACGCCCTAAACCCTAAAATCTGCCCTGTCCTAAAATCTACCCCTCCCTGTCCCAAAAACGACCCCAAGCCCCCACCCTAAAACCTACACTGTCCTGTCCTAAAACTATCATTCCACCACCCTAAACCCTAACAGCTACTCTGCCCTGTCCTACAACCTTCCATGCCCTGTCCTAAAAGCTACTCCAACCCGTCACCCCCACCCTAAACCCTAAAACCTACCCTTTCCTAAAAATGACCCCACCCTGTCGTAAAAACTACCCCGATCCCCCACCCAAGACCCTAAAATCTACCCTGATCTGTCCTAAAAACTACCCAGACACATCGCCATGACCCTAAACCCAAAAGCTACCCTGCCCTGTCCTAAAACCAACCCAGCCCTGTCCTAAAAACTACCCCGACCCCTCACCCCTCACCCTAAACTCTAAAACCTACCCTGTCCTAAAAAATACTGCACCCTCTCCCAAAAAGTACCCCGACCCTCCCGACCCCACCCTGAGCCCTAAAACCTACCCCACCCTGTCCTAAAAACGACCCCAACCCCTGCCTTTGCCCTAAAATCTAAAAGCCACCCCGCCCTGTCCAAAAATCTACCCCGACCCCTGCCCTAAACCCTAAAACCTACCCTGTCCTAAAACCTACCCCGCCCTGTCCTAAAAACTACCCCTCCCTAAACCCTAAAAGATACCATGCCCTGTCCTAAAACCTACCCCGTCCTGCCCTAAAATCTAACCCGACCCCCCCACCCAAACCTAAACCCTAAAGCCTATCCTGTCCGAAAAACTACCCAGACTATGACCCCTAAAACCTTCCCCACCCTGTCCTAAAAACTACCCCGACCCCCTGACCCTGTCCTAAAAATTAACCCAACCCCGCTCCTCCTTCTGCCCCCCAAACCCAGCCCCACTTACCCCTCTCTCTCCTCTGGTTGCTACTCCTTCCTGTTCCTCCTGGAATCTCTGCCGTTACCAAGCATATGCATGGTAAAGGCATGCATGCTAAACGCATGCGTAGTAAACGCATGTGTGTGGTAATGGCAGCGTGGTCAATGCACAGCGTTGCCTTGACCGCATTGCTAGTGATGCTTCCCCTACTGCCTAATGCCTAGCGAAAGGCCCTCTGTGCGGCGCCACGCCCCTTAAGGCTGCTCTGCAGTCCTGCAGTCTGGGGGGAATGAGCATGATCCACTTCTTGCCTGGCGATCAGATTGAAAACACGCTGGTGGTGCAATTTTGACCAAATCCTCTGAGCAGGGACAGCAGGAGGCCAGGCAGGGCCCAGGTGCCAAGTTGATTCGCAGGGCTCAAATGGTGTTCAGTGGTGCTCAAGACCGCTCAGTGGTGCTCAAATAAAATGAAAAAATAAATAATAAAATCAAATAAGTGAAGTGCACCGTGTGTTTCAGACTGTTGACTCACACTATTGACTGAGGCCTCAGCTGAGGGAGTGAGACCAACGAGGGGAGCGCTAGGGAGCATAAGAGGGTGGGAAGCAGGTGCTGCAGGGACCAAATGTGGAGTCAATGGGCTCAGTGAGGCAGTATTAAGCCAGCTGAAAGCAAGAAACAGATGGATGTGACAAAAATACAGGCCTGCTGTGGTGCAAGCCACACTGACCTACTACCGGCCGCCTCCGCACCACTCAGCTGGACCTGAGGCTCTTAGCCTTGTGAGCTCCCACCATCTCACAGCACTCCTTGTGCCTGTGGCTGTTTTTTTTTCTAGCAGCAAAAGACAGGTAGCGGCCTCTAGGGCGGCCTCGCACAGTACATCCTACCTGGTTCAAGGGGAGGGACTGCCAGGAGGTTTCCTCAGATGCGCTCTCCCCAGCAACAACCTGACAGCCTCCGGTCTAGAGATCCATCCAGCACCCAACGGGGTCCGTTCGCTCATCAAGTCCTCACTTCTCCGCTGGTGTGTGACATACCTAATGGAAGAGAGAGCTGAGTAGAAGGTGCTGCCAGGGTTGGACTGGAGCAGAAAATTGGCCCAGGCACCAAAATAAAATTGGTCTCTAGTAGCATATCAGATAGCTAAAACAGTGCCCCAAGTGTAAAAGGGAACAGTTTTGAACTTCTACAGACACACTGGATAGGTGTTTTTCAAAGTATGGGAGACAACATGCATTTCTGCCTGCAACAGTCAATGGTTGTGGTAATATCAGGGACATGAACAATAGAATCCAGCCCAGAGCACCATAAAACGGGCAACCAAACAGGTAAACAAATGGCCCACACACTGACCTGTCTGGCCTGCCCTTGTGGCACAGCCAGGTTGCCCTTCTAAGCCAGTTTGGTGCTGGGTTCTCTCAATGTTCTGGAGTGGGGTATTATCAGGAGAGGTGCCAAACTCGAAGGTAGAGATCCTTCTGGACAATAATACAAAGTTTTTGATGGATGAAATTTGGTCTGGAAGAACCAGTGCAGAAGCATGTCACGGACACAACATCCTGTGGCTGCAAGGCTAATGGATGGACTTTTTTGTTTTCCTCCATCTATCTAGGAAATTGCCCCCAGACGGTTCTACTCCCAAGACCAGTGCTTCCTGAACTTCTTAGAACCACAACCCAATTTTCAGAACAACAAACTTTTGCAGCCCACCTAGCTTTAATGGACATGAGGCAGGCAATTTGTTTATGCAATTAAAGCACTGTGTAGTAGTGCACTGTCATTTACAGAGAGCAAATTTTCATTGAGATGGCCACTACATTTGCACAGACCTACAGTTTTACTGATGAAACTATGCTGCATGCGAATTATAATGTGAAGAAATCGAGTTTCAATGAATATTTATCATTTGTGCATCACCAAGTAAAGTATTGATTCGGTTTGCTCCTTTTAAAATCTTTTTTCCATCACACTTCAGAATTACAAAGGAATGTGCCTAATTTTTGGTTTCCTAGCTGCTGATTATTTACAGGTATTTACATTTTGACATCCTATAGCCTTTCCGTCCACACTCCCTGAACCAAAGCAAGATTGGCACATAATTCACTTTACTTTTCTTCCTCTGACTGCAAAGTGAGAGGCGTTTGAAAACACCACTCCCCATGTAAAAAATCGTGCGCAGCAATATGTCAGAAGACATAGCCTGACATTTGAACTTTGTCTTGGAAGAGCAGCAAATGTGACAAGATAAATACAGAAGTGCTTCTTTACAAGCTCCATGCGCCACCGCTGCGTCACTTTTTCCTATATAAAACGTGACGTACCGGCGGCACGAGGGGCTTGTAAATAAGCCTCCGTCTTTTCAAATGCCTCTTTATTTACTACTTGGACTTTCACAACCTACCAGAAATTGGCTTGTGTCCCACCAGTGGGTTGCAACCCACAGCTTAGAAAACACTGTCCTAGCCTACAGGGGTCTTTGATTTGCAGTTGCAGGCTAAAGATCCGAAAAGGAGCAGGAACTATGGACCTTAAATAGTGTTCTCATAGCCCTGTTTACTTTATGTATGAAATGTGTTCTTACAATCAGTAAGGCAGGGGCTACAAGAAAGCGTGCCCTGCTACCAAGGAGAATGTCCCGAGCAGCAGCTGCTATCACAGATAAATCCCACATAACACCCACATTTATGGCTTAGCCTTGACAACTATAAGCTACAGAGCAGGTATCTTTTTGGGGGGCTTTTGTTTCCCTAACATGAAACTTTAAGACCAAAAATAAATAAAAAAACAGAAACCTGTCTGTAACAATGTACCAAAACATATGCACACACAGAGCAAAGTTGGACACCTCTGTATTCCTCCCGAATCAAGAGGTTGTCTACAAATCAGCCAAACTCACAAGTCCCTCATATCCACCTAAGGTTGATGTGATGCCTTTTCCAGAGGACTCTCACCCACGTAATTCCTTTGGCATGCTTCATCATTGAGTCCTCGCCCAGGTCTAATACCACTGGACAGGCTCAACCCCACTTTTGAAGGGAGCATTTTGATATTGATAATGAAGGAACCTCATAAATACTTTAAAATTGCTTAATGATAACTCTTCATGAAATTGCTTAATGATGAAACTGTAGTCAGTTTATTCCACAGAGACTTTTGGCAAATAAAAATTTAAAACATTATCAGATGTTAGTGAAGTTTATTAGTAATCTAACATCTGTTGCAAAGGTCTACATGTTTCAGCCAGCTTTTACCTGCCCAGTGGGTCACCTGGCTTTCACCAGGACCTTGTAAGTTCTATTTATTTAACTAATTGTTGCTGACATATTCTGTTGTAGCCTAGATCATATATGCATTCATGTATACATTTCATGCATAACTTGCAAACTGCTTAGGTACTTCCAGGCTATTCAATTTCTCTGTAGGATAAAATGTGGCCATAGGGAAGTTACAGGTGGTTGGACCCCATTGTCATGTCTACTCCAAAGTACCGTGCCAGGTTGCTGCCTAGTTTGTGTACTCTGAACCTCCACATCTTTACAGGAAAGCACACATGGTTACTTAGAGGAATGCCCCAGGCAGCAGCTGCTATCTCAGGTGTAGAAAGCCACCTGGACTCTCCCATACTTTGTTGCCCTCTGAGGGCAAGAGGGTGGGCGTCAGCCCAAGGTTATAAATAAAGGAGGGGCAGCTGATCCGGCAGTTCTCTATGCAGACATTCATGTGTGTGGTCGCTATTATTCACGGAGACAGGGGGCGGAGGTATTTCAAAATGCCATCAGAGAAACACTCTCAGGCTTGACAGAAGTAATTAACCTGAGTGATGACATCCTGACCTTCTCCGAGACACATGAGGAGCATCACTGCCACCTGAGGGCCACCCTGCAGAGACCCGCTGACGCAGGCCTCACACTTCACAAAAGAAAGTGTGCGTGTTATCAAACGTCAATTGACTTCTTTGGGTACATCTTCTCGAGGGAGGAGCTTCAGGTAGACCCGCGAAAAGAAGATGCCATTCGCCAAGTTTCCGATCCCTCGGAGTGCGACAGAAGTCAGGAGTTTCCTGGGGATGGCGATGTACTGTTGCCGGTTCATACCCCAGCAAGCCATGATGGCAAAACCACTTCAGCAGCTCACAAAGGTGAATCACAAGTGGGAATGGAGCCCTGAGGTAGACAAGGCGTTACACAATGTGAAGGAGGCACTGCTTGACAGTGACCATGGCGTACTTCCACCCAAGGAAGCAGACCGAAGTGGTGGTGAATGCCAGCCCTGTGGGACTGGGAGCCGTCCTACGGCAAGAATAGCGTTATCAAGAATGGGCCCCAGTGGCATATGCCAGTAGGTCGCTATCTGCTGTGGAGACCAGTTACGCCCAGGTAGAAAGAGAGGCGCTGGTGATTCGGTGGGTGTGTAAACATTTCCACCGGTGCCTCCATGGCCATGAATTCCAAGTAGTTACAGATCACAGGCCCCTGGTCTCACTATTTGCTGGGACCATGCGTCTGGCTCCCCCAAGGATTGAACGCTGGGCTGTCCTGCTCCAACCCTACCAATTCAAAGTCATCTACAGGCCATGTGTGAATAACCCGGCAGACTATCTGTCCAGCCACCCCTCAAGAAATACACTAGATTCTTCCCAAGAAGGGGGGGAAGAGAACACAGAGAACTTCATGAGCATGGTCATCCAGTCAACCTGTCCTGTAGCCTTAACGATGACGGACATTGCTGAGGCTGCTGAAAGAGACCTGGTCCTTACTCGCGTCAAAGAAGCGCTCAGCAGGAGACAATGGAAACACTTCCTAGGAGGGGTGAGAACATATGACCCGGAAGAGAGGGCTACCATGCAAGGGATGTGGAAAGTAAAGGATGAGTTGTCTGTAGGGGGCGATGGCCTCATCCTACGAGGACAGAGAATAGTGCTGCCTATGGAACCGAGTGGTGAAACTCACCCATTAGTGCCACCAAGACAAAAGCGCGGCTCAGAGCCAAAGTGTGGTTCCCAGGGATGGACGTGAAGGTGGACACTCTCGGTGGAAACTGCCACTCATGCATCATCACCTTCATCGAACAGCCTGTTTGCCCAATAGTCACCGAACCTCCCAGTTGGATGCCATGGTCTAAACTAAGCATGGACTTTGGAAGCTTTCCCAACAGAAGGCTGACTGCAGTCATGATCGACTCGTACACAACGTTTTCTGTGGTGGAAGCGGTGGCTTCCACTTCCTTCGAAAACATGAGACCAGTACTGGACAAAACGTTTGTGGTCTTTGGGCTCCCAGATGAAATCCGAACAGACAATGGTCCTCCTTTTCAGGGAAAGGATTTCAAAAGTTATCTTGAAAGGTTTGCAATACATCACCGCAAGATTATGCCATACTGGCCACAGACCAATGGTGATGTAGAAAGATTTATGAGGACCCTTAACCGCGCTTTAAGGATTGGTGTGGAATGAAGCGCGGATGTAGAACACTGTTTGCACCAGTTCCTGAGAGCATATAGACAAACGCTCCACAGTATGACTGGCTGTGCTCCGGCTGCATTGATGTTCAAGGTGGCTCTGCCGGATTGCATCCCGGCTGACTCTTGATGGGAGTCTTCTGAGTTGCACGTTGCAGCCACCCTACAGTGCCGGATGTGGACAAATCAAAAGGCAAATGATAAAAGTAGAACCACTCGTTGTGATCTTCAGGTGGGTGACCGTGTGGTCGTGAAAAACCGGCATCCTGGAGGAAAGTTTCAGACACAATTCGAGCCGGAGGTGTGGGAGGTGGTAAAGGTCCGAGGTTCCATGGTGACTGCCTGTCGGGCAGAGAGGTGAGTGATGAGAAACGTGTCACATTTCAAGCGAGCTGGTGTGTCAGAGGTGACCGAAGAAGAGGAAGAGGATGGTGCTGTGGGAGAAGGACAATATGGAGCAGAAGAAAGGACCGACACTAGAGAGGTGTTGCCCCCTGTAAGGACAGGTCGATCAGGTGAAGCAGACGAGAAGGTGTTGGTCGGTCGGAGTGAGCGGTATCACCTCCAACCCAATCCTGCTCCCAGCCAGAGACTTAGAGATTTCGCTTGCTGAGTCAGCAGCTCAGATCGGAAGAACTCCGCACCCTGGGAGTGGGTGGGGACACCCAGACTTTGAGGACACCTTGTTTGAACAAACCTTTATGTGAAGTGTTCCCTTTAAAGGTGGCGCCCGCATTTACACATATGGTTTACTGTTATGTTTTCCTTTAGCCTCCTATTTTTGTTTTCTTTTTTTTCTCTTAATTAAAGCCTTGGAGGGGTGTAGAGAGCTACCCGGGCTCTCACATACTTTGTTGACCTCGGAGGGCAAGAGGGTGGGCGTCAGCCCAAGGTTATAAATAAAGGAGGGGCTGCTGATCAGGCAGTTCTCTCTGCAGCCGTTCATGTGTGTGGTCGCTATTATTCACGGAGACGGGCGAGGGCACGTTTTACAGCAGGTAACCCTCAAAATACCCCATGTAAATGGCTTAGTTTTGAAGATGGTAAGCTACAGAGCAGGTGGGTTTTATCTCTTTACCGTGAAATATAAGGAGCAAAAAGAAACACACAAAAAACAAAAAACGCCTGTAACATGTCCCAAAAAGAGATGCAAGCCAGGGGCAAATCTGGATACCTCTTTATTCCACCTCGTCGACCAACGCCTTTCCAACTGCCAGTCCTGGAACATTCCTTCAGCGAAGTCAGTAGATTCCGGAACAAGCTGAAGGGAAGATGCAGTGCTCAAAACATCACACATCTTTCCCTTTTACAAAACAACCAAAAAGTAAACAAGGAAATCCAAGAACACTCCACGAACACCTATAAGACGTGTTCATACCATACAAACTTGCACTACAAAGGGCCTCTTTTACACTTGGCCACATTTGTTGTCACTTTTTCAGCAATTATCCCCTCATCCATAGATAAGAATTCTGTATGAGTGGACAATTGTTTCACGCTGTATTTAAAGTAGACTGCTTTTTCACAAAAAGATGCGTCTTTCCTTTGGTTTAAGGAAATGGGCTGATTTTGTGGGTACTATCTGTGTCCAGCGCTTGTTAAACCTAGAGCCAGTGCCATGCATTCATTTATGTATTTTTCTGTTTTTTTCAATGTACAGGAAGACTCTCTCTTCCACATGCACCGAAATACCCTGAGGCTGTGGCTGGAGTGTATCCTTACCTTCGGGGCCGTGTGTCTTTATTGACCCCGCTTCAGTAAGCCTTTTTCCAGAGACAGGTGCTACTCTTGAAACTCTCCGGGCCCCATGGGCCACTTTTCAGTTACCATCATGGGCTTCCTCACACCACGCCTGCCAGGGCAGATGGGTGTTTCTCTGGTGAGATGAACGTGCCTCTGCTTCGGTTTGGCCGGCACAAGATTGTGCAGTGGTTTACTGTGTCGGGTGTCATAAAAAAAAAAAAACTCTTCTATATGCGTTAAAACAATACTTCTGAAAACACAAACCGTGCAAAACCGCCAAATCAATCCTGGCAGCCTTTAAATTGTTCCCCCAACCGCGTGCCACAAAAGGAGGAATGTATAACTAACTGCAAGGTTGTAAGAAAAAGTGCTATAAGAAAAGAGAATAATAAATCACATTCTTATCTAATGTCTTTACCAACATTTACTCCAGTTCTGTGTACTTTTAATAGACATCTCTCCACCATTTTTCTGCGGTGGTGTGAAAATGGTTTGAATATGAGGACAAATTGTGATGTGAGTTCGCACTTTTTTAATCATGTTTTCCACATTTTCACAGCACTACAGCCCACTCTAAATGAATCTGCCAATCTTTTAAGTAAGCGTGATTCCAGCAAACCCTTCCCTCTCCCACTCTCCAGACTGGCTCTCTCTGAGGACACCATGGAAGGTTCTCACTCGGAGAGGAGATTACTATTCATGTTCCTCTCATCACAGTCAGGCCAGATAGATGACAAGAAACTGGACCCCTTACCTGCATCTACTGAAACATCGTATTTGCCTAAATTGGTCACTCTTACTCGGATTCCGTATATGATCGTCTCATGTTTTAATTGCATTATTAAAGAGTTTCGCCCCTTTTTCTGGCTCTTTGAATTTAAACCATTTTTAACAGTTGTCTCTTACTCTCTACAACAAATCATAATGTTGTTAACTAACACACTGTTTTCTCTGCTCATCTGTTCTCCACTGTACCTTTACAGATGCACTAACTCATTGTCAGAGTCACCAGATCCTCGGGGTCTGTGCACGTTCCCAACACTTCCACCACAAGACAGCTCCAATACTCTGATTAGAATTATCACAGAGTCTAAGAGATTCCAAGTGGGGAAAAGGGGATTAGGAAGGGAACAGCTGGGAAGGAGACCTGTAGGAAGCAAATGGTTAAAACACACAATATCAAGATTATATTTTATTAATCAGTACTAGAGTATAACTCTAAGCATTATCGTTCTAAAAATCATAAACAACCTATGAATGGACTTAAACAAGTAGGCTTCAAGATTACTGGATACCTGAGAGGAAATCAAGGAATGGTTAAATGCAATGTTCAGATTCAAAACATTATCTTTTGCATGAGGATCAAGGAAAAAACATCTGCATAATTTCTAAAACGTCATATCTAGAACTCTAACATTTTGTTCTTTCAAAAGTTGTCGGAAAAAATGAATTGTGCACATTGTATACTTTCACCAAGGTTGTAAATAACATAGGATGATTGTGTACCATGAATAACATAAGTTAGCCTCGAGAAATAAATCACGCGTCTTGCTGACTAGAAAGCCACCTCGTAAATGCCATGAAGAGGGAGCACATTCAGAACACTGTGATATTAAAACACAAGAAAAGAATTGCGCTTCTTGCTGATTCAAAGGTCACCATGAAAATGCCAGAAACAGTTAGCGCACAATGAATAACATGAATTACACTCGAGAAATAAATCACGCGTCTTGCTGACTAGAAAGCCACCTCGTAAATGCCATGAAGCGGGAGCACAATCAGAACACCGTGATATTAAAACATAAGAAAATAATTGCGCTTCTTGCTGATTCAAAGATCACCATGAAAATGCCAGAAACAGTTAGCGCACAATGAATAACATGAATTACACTCGAGAAATGAATCGCGCTTCTCGCCAATTCGAATGCCACCATGAAAATGCCAGAAAATGGTAGCGCACAATGAACAACATGAATTACACACGAGAAATGAATCACGCTTCTCGCCGATTCGAATGTTACCATGTAAATGCCAGGAAATGGTAGCGCACAACGAATATATAGGGTTTAAGCACGAGGAAAGAATTGCGCATCTTGCCAATTCGAATGTTACCATATGAATGCCTGGAAATGGTAACACACAATGAATATCAAGGGTTAAAGCACGAGGAAAGAATCGCGCATCTTGCCGATTCGAATGTCACCATATGAATGCCTGGAAATGGAAAGGCACAATGAATATCAAGGGTTAAAGCACGAGGAAAGAATCGCGCATCTTGCCGTTTCGAATGTCACCATATGAATACCTGGAAATGGTAACGCACAATGAATATCATGAATTAAACGTGAGTAAAGAATCGCGTGTCTAGCCGATTCGAATACTAACATGAAAATGCCCAATAAACATCAAGCGCACTTCCACACACACAAGAGTCAAAAGATCTTATAATAGTAATTAGGCCCAAGAACTCTAAATCCTTCGAGAATGGGGTCGGGGGCCCAGCCCGCCCTCCATCTTACCACCCTGATCAAGAATCACCAAGCGAAGTGAAAGGGCGAGGCCTGGAAGATCCAAGTTGGCCTCCGGAACAGGAGCTCAGGAACTTGCTGCTGCTCTGCACCGGGACCTCTGAATAGTGAGCACGTGGAGCTGGGCTGGCTCCCTTTTATAGAGTCTTAGCCCAGCCTAGGCATGCTGCAGGGAAGCTTCTAGAAGGCCTTGGAAAGGGGACCACACCCTGACACAGTCTGAATGCCTGCAACAGACTATTACATGTAAACAGTATTTATATGCATGCTGAACATAAGTCTTCAGGATGAAACTCTGCAATGCAAAAAGTTAAACAACATTATATCAGCACAATGCATAAATTATGTTAGCTTGAAATCATTAGGTTTTTGCATTCTGGTCGCCCGTAGAGCGCGCACTGCCCTGATGTTGACACCCATCATTTTAAAAAATCCTTCCTTCCAAGGACTGACATAGTTTGAGGCTTTCTGCCGCGTGATAATTCAAATGGCATATTTACATAGGGAAAGAGTGGGGCTAATCCGTATGCCATTAATCGTTCTTGCAGTACCATTTTACAATCACGCCTACGGGCTCTAGCTAACTTTATATATTTTTGATGGTTCTGTTACAGCCCTCAACCATACCATTAATTCTTTAGCCTGGTATAGCACTATTTCTTATGTTCAAAACCACACTTTTTAAGAAATGCTACAACTTCTTTGGACCACAGTGGAACACCATTGTTAGTGTGTAGGGAGCTGGAAAACCCTCATAATGAAATAAGTCTCTGGTGAACTGGAGTACAAATCCATGACAACAAACAAATACGGGATGGATCCTTCACTGTTCTGTTGGTCTACCATGTCAACAGCAATTTATTTCCAAGCACCTTTAGGTAAATCTCTATAAACCCTTGAGGTACATGGGTTACACAGACTTTGTCACTAGTGTTGCATTTACAACACTGACCTGATCTGTCATCCGTTCAACCATTTTCATCAAATCCAGACACATCCTAAGAAGCTCATCGAATCAAACTTCCTCCCTCTGTTTATCTTCCAAAATAGCACCATGAGGAATTACACAGATACTTTCATCATGTTGAATATCATCATCCTCAGATCTATGAGTATCATTTACAACTGACCTGTGTGGGCGTGTCCAGCCTTATATTTCTTTTGATATTTTATTTCTAAGGTGAAACGTATAAGGTAACCATCAATTACCCTGAGAGGTCTACACAAATCTTTGGATTCAGATAGGAGTGTAATAACGTCCTAACAATCGACATTAACAATATCAAATCAATGAACATCACTTTCAATTTGTGAGTCAGTAACTTATAGACACCATGACCTATATGACCATGAATCACCACACCAGTTTATTAAGTTCAAACATTTATCACCCTTTAGATTAACAATGCTAAGATCACATAAATCAAACGCAAAACCAAGTGATAGAAGTACAAGAATTAACACAGGCTGACCAAATCTTTGGAAGAATCTTAACCTAGACAGAATATTTATCATTAAACACTCAAGAACCCCAATGTAGAATAACAACAATAGCAGATACATGATAGAAATGTAATACATTTTGATATCACAGATGAATTGTTTAAAATCAAATGATATAAAACAGTGGAATTTTAGATTTTGTCATCCCTAACTATTACTCTAATTCGATAAGCATGTTTGAGCTTCATGTAAAAAGGAAAATGAGACAAAATTCAATTTGGAGAACATATGACTATGGCACTAACCAAAAATAACAGCTGGATTTTCTAAAGAGAGAAAACAAAAAAAAGTGCAATAAAAAACAAAATGCACATTTGATTATACCTCTCTTAAATGGATCAACAAACAGCGATGCCTTCATCAGCGGAGCATCTTCTAGTCTTCTCCATTGGGCAATGGCATAATAGAGAACAGTCAGTAAAGTGTGGCCTTAATGCATCAAAACTGACAGAATTAAAGAAAAAGGGTTAAGACATCTAAGCAGCACTGAAGTTAAATGGAATCTGCATGCTGCTAAGAACTGGAAGGAACTGAACTCACATCTTCTAAACTTTGCTATATTAAAACCCTAGAAAGCAACTAGCTAAGATTCTATTGCTCAGACTATGGGAGTTTTAGGTTCAACCAATAACTTTTGAACTACATTTCAGAATTATCTTTCTTCATTTTCTGCACCAACGATTGGATCTTCTTCTGCTCCTGATCACCTGTTTCCTTTCAAAAACTACATGTAAGCAATATAGAAAAACATGACATGAACTTCCTGCCAAGAAACTAAAACTCAAGCAAATACAAATATTGTAACATGAAACTCAGCGTTGAGCACTGAAGTCTCTTGTTTAGTTCGTACATTATTATCTCATCTCAGGAAACAAATGCTACAAGGAAGGAACATAGCTTTTCCACAGTGTGCAAGTCACACAGGATATTTGAAGAAAACATTATTTTGTAGAGTTAACACTTTTAATATGGGGCCTTTGGTAAATTACTAAAACGTGAGGCCTTTTAAAACCAATGCTAAAACATGAAGAATGAAACATTTCATAATATTTAAACCATTAATCCTTTTAGTACATATTAATACTCACGTTTCCAGTACATCTCATTATTATTAAGCAAAACACATTTTAATTAGACATTATTTTCCCACGTTAAAACACATTGTTTATGGTGTCCACTATATCAGCTACACATTTTTAATTTACTAATACATAATTTCAGTTAGGCCCTTTAATATATGTTATTTCACATTCTATTTTAATTAGACAATTTTTATTAATAATGTTTGCACTCCAACAATCCCTCTTCTGACGACTATATGTGTTGTCACAAATTAAATACTTGTATTAATACCTTTGAGTCAGCTCAAAACTTAGTTTGTCTAAAATATCTATTTTTCTCGGTTTTCTCCAGTTTTCAGTTTTTCTCAAATCATGAAAGTATCTGCTTCTCATCTTTTCTAATTTAATTTCTTCCCTCCTCTGTTCATTTTTCATCCTTTGTATTTGTATCAGTATATACAGTTTGTAAAATCCAATTATACAGATGACACATACAACCGCAATTAATAATGGTTTCAATATTTTTCCCACAGTACCCTGACCAAGATTACCCAAACAATTTTTCACTTCAGGAACACCTTTGCCAATATTTTCCCATACCCCTGGCTCTTTCAGATCTTTTAAGTCTGAATTTGAATCTGTCAGGTTCTTAATAAAATGTCTAATTCCTTTACTATTGTCAGGTATATATGTGCAACAATGTTTCGCTTTAAGGATCCGGCAGACTCCGCCTTCGTTTGCTAAAAGAATTTCCAATGTAAGCCTGTTCTGGATAACCATTGAAAGGACTGCAGCCATTTCAGTATCCATTAAAATTATGGCTCCAGAAAAATCAGTTTGCATGTTATCCACAATAGTAGACAACTTTCTAATTTTCACTGCATTCAGAACAACTCCTACAGAAGGAATAATTGATCCAAATACATCCCCAATTATTTCAGAATAAATTGCTCTTTTTTAATTCATTTGTGTCATGTGTGTCATCTATATTGTCAATCTGGTAAAATTTGAGAATACAACTTCCAAATAACAAGTCCCATACCACCCCTTTGGGAGACGATAATAAGCATTCTTTCCACAGATGTCATATACCCCAGGAATCGCAGGATCTTGTCGATTTAACATAAAACCGCATGAATTCTTATAAAGAACTACATGTCTGCACTCACTCGTACCCACAAACTTAGCATCAGTTCTTGATTGAGGTCTGTAAATACAAAGCTTTCCTACATGTTAAAAATCTAAAGTAAGCTTCCCTTGTGTTTTAGTCTCACTATATGCATACTAATTTCTAAATGTATTCCTCACTAACCCTTTCCCTATTTTATCATTTGCTTTTCTCCTGTCATCAGTTTGATCTAGAAAAGATTTTTCTACTGGCAAAATCAAGCATGTCAAGTTGTTTCGATGAGCATAAGCAGTACCAAATGTTAGTGTAGGCTCAAAGAAACCTCCCATAATGTAAATATTTCTCTCGTTAGCTATGTTACTCAAATGTGGATTAATCAGAACAAAAGAAAACACCACGTCAAAGTTAGAGTAGACATATTGTATGTACTCTTGGTTATAAAGCCTTGTTAGTAATAGACTGCAACTAATTCCCTACGTTAATGGCAATCTATAGTAAGTAATTCCTTCCTGCACTGATGAAGGAATTTGTGTGCAAACATAATATTTTCTCACTTTCATCGTCTCAACATATTCATACAACAAGCGATAGAAAAAAATTGAAGAAAGATCTCCTTTTGAGTTGCCTAAGTGTAAATATTTCTCATCTCTGTTAAACTTTTCTAACTTCGAAAGTGTAGTAGTTTATGAAGAAGGTGTATATTTAGCCTCAGCTTTATCAGAAACACTGATACTTACAATCAATAACAAACTTATCAACACACATAAAATTGCTAATCCAACACACATACACCTACAACACCTATTGTTTTTAATGCAATTGTTATTGGAATCCATGGCTTTAAAGAATCAGAAAGCAAAAGAAAATAAAAATATATTTAACTATGCAGCCAAACAAAAATAAAAAATAGTCTTCAGTCTTCTTTGCAATTATTTACAGCAGCTTTTAGACTTTTCTCCAGAATGTTTTAAAAAATCAGCTAGGCAACTTGTCAAAAGCAAGTTCAAAAGTCTCTTCAGTAGATCATATTCTATTGTTCAATAATTATAACTTGTAGCATGTAATGTTTCTCACGTTCTGCTGGCAATATAGTTTCAAATCACAGTTCAAAGGCAATTTCAAGTTCCAAATAATTGAGCTGGAATTTTATGATCAAAACAAAAAGACGTAAATTCATGTTGCCTGTCATCTGTTGTAAAATACGCCCATTCAGGATCTGAGTATCTTCAACTTGCGACTCTTTTTCTTTTTGATCTCTGATTTACACTCAGTTCTCCTTCACTCAGGTCTTCATCTGTATCTGCCCTTGTTTTGTGTCTGGTTCCTCATTTATGATTGAAAGTACATCTGGAACCTTTTCATTTGTTTGCAGTTTGGGCCACTTGTCTCCTTTCACAGCTTTTTTTGATAGTGTCCTTTCCAAAACTGGGCATACAACTCTTCTTGGTTTAGCAGGATTTTGATTTTGACTTGATGTGTCTGCAACATTAGCTAATTCAGGAGGAGTCAAATCTGCATGACTTTGATTAAACTCAGCTCCTTACTCAACTGATTCAGGAAACATGATATGTTTCAACTGATCTTCCCAATTGTTTGCTTCTGGGAGAGTCCTCCTCTGACTTGACTCTCCTGCTATATTAGCTGATGCTTGAGCAACATCAGGAACCTCTATTTCATCCCGTAGAGGTGAACCTGGATCTTCACCAGTTTTCACTGTCTCTGTTTCTGTCTCCGCAGTCTCTCTTCTTGCTACTTCAGACTGTTTAGTAGTTGTTGGAACTCTCAACAACTCTTCTTCATCATCATCCGGAGGATAGGGCACTTTTCGAGTATGGCTGGTGTGAATCCAGTTTGGGATCCCAGCACACATCACAGCAGTCCTAACCAGAATGATCTGGTTTGGGCCCTTCCACCTAGGTTCCAGACAGGTCTTCCACACGTACTTCTTTATGACCACCCAATGATCTTCTTGCAGTCTGTGACACTGGTCCTGGGAGGCCGACATGGCTGTCGCTTCCACCTGATGAGAGAAAGAGCAAACCACCTCAGCCAGACTCTTGCAGTAATCCAGCACCATGTCATCTGTTATATTCACAAGCGCATTTACAGGAACAGCTGACAATATAATTGCTCTGACCATGAGGATCTCATGGGGTGAAAGTCCAGTCTTTCTGTTAGGTGTATTTTTCATGCTCATCAGAACCAAAGGCAACACATCTGGCCACTTCAGATTTGTAGTGCACACATGTTGGCAAGTCGAGCCTTCAGAATACTGTTCATTTGCTGCACTAATCAAGAAGCTTCAGGGAGATAACTACAGTGAAACTTCTGCTCAATGTTGAAGGCTGAACATAGTAATTATATCACCTTGTTATTGAAGTGACTTTCTCTGTCTAATTCTAAAGAGGCTGGAAAACCAAAACATGGTATCAACTCCCTAAGTAAAAGCTTTGCTACTGTGAGGCTATCATTTCTACCTGTGGGGTAGGCTTCCATCCAGTGACTTAATATACAGACAATTACCAACACGTATCTCAAACCACCACACACAGGCATCTCAATGAAATCCATTTGCATCCTGTTGAATGGACCTCCTGCTCTTCAAATGTGACTCAAATTGACAATTGTTCTTTTCCCCACGTTCATTTGTTGACATGTAACACATCTGTGACAAATTCCTTCAGCAACCTGTCTAAACTTTGGATTGAACCAGGATTGCTTAAATGTGTGAACCACTGCATCTCTGCCAATGTGTGTTTGACCATGATGGTATCTTGCCATTTGCGTCAGTAGACAGTTTGGCAAAACAACTTGCCCTTCATTTGAAACCCAGATTTCATCAGCATCTCTTTGTGAACATCCCAATTTTATCCAGATTTCAATGTTACCGCATTATCTCTTAGACAAGAACCATCCACAAAAATAATTTTATCATTTTCTTCTAACAGGGTATCCTGAATATCAGGTTTGGGTTTTGTGCACAATTCAGTAACTTCCATACAGTCCTGTTTAACTTCTTTTAGTTACTCAATTTCAATATTGTCTATTGGCAGCAAGGTTGCTGGGTTAAGCACAGTGCACCTCTTTAATGACATGTTAGGAGAGTGCCAGGTCTAACAGAGAGCCTAAAATCAGAAGCTCATACCTTGTGAGCCTTGCATTTGTTGAATATTGGGTTTCTGTTTGTGTAAGCAAAACCTTGACAGAATGTGGAACAAAAACAGTTAAAGGATGTCCCAACTGCCGCCACAGTCTGCAAACAGCCAGGTAAAGCTGCTGCGACTGGGTCCAAAGTAGCAGAAAAATATGCTACAGGGTGATTCACACTGCCATGTACCTGTGTAAGGACAGGGAACTGCACAACAATCACGTTCATGACAAAACAACAAAAATGGTTTTGTGTAATCAGGCATTCCTAAAGCTGGTGCCTTGCACAGACTCTGTTTCAGCTCAGTAACAGCTTTCATACAAGCTTCATCAAAGAGCATTGGGTCAGTCTCTGCAATGGCATGGAAATAACAGAAAAAATGGGAATCCATTGGTGGCGGTAGCTCACCATACCCCAAAACATCCTGAAATCTCTTTGTGTAACTGGAGGATTAATTTGCAAAATAGCTGTAACTCTTTCTCTGGAAACCTTCCCTGCACCTTGTCTATTTGGTGTGCCAAATATTTCACTTCTTTCTGAAAGTACAGTAATTGTGTTGGGGACACTTAATGGCCATTTTTGCACCCAAATGAGTTAACAAGGCAATAGTATTGTGCCTGCATGCTTCCTTTGTCTTTGAAGCAACCAAAAGAACATCAATGTACTGGACTAATGCTGATTAAAAAGGCATTTCTAATGATTCCAAATTAGTTTTCAACACCTGATTAAATATTGACCGGGACTCTGAAAAGCCTTGTGGGAGCCCAAACCAGGAATACACATGATTACAGAACTTAAAACAGAAAACAAATTGGCTATCCTCATGTAGAGGCACTGAGAAAAATGCTTGTGATAAGTTCACCATCGTGAGCCATTCTGCATCGCATGGGATCTGAACCAAAATCACTGCTGGATTTGGTACCACTGGACAACATTTGACCACTATGTCATTAATTTTCCTCAAATCTTGAACAATTCTAAATCTCCCACTTGGTTTTTCGCAAACCCATAATAGGAGAATTACATGGGATGCTCAGTACTTCTTTTAGAACTGCCTGCTTTACAAAATCTACAATTACAGGAGTAACTATTTCAATTACATTTGGTGCCATATGATACTGTGGAGCTTGCAGAAAAACTGCATTAGGTTTGACTGTAACATTAACTGGTTCAACTCCTTTAATCAGACCAATGTCTTTTCCAGTAAGATCCCAAACTTTTAAAGTAACTGTACTTTGTAGGTCAACTGGCAGGTCTTGTACTGTAAATGCAGGATATAAACTAATCAGTGGAAATTATTCATTAACTAAATCACATTCAATTGGCATAGATGAATCATCATCATCAACACTATTCTTCTGAATAGCAATTCCATCATTTCTACAGGTAATCAAACATTTTGTTTTGCACAACAGATCTCTTCCCAGTAAGGAAACTGGACTTGAGTCATAGACTACAGATTTGTGCAAACCTTCAAAATTGCCAATTTTAACAGGAATCGGTTTAGTAATCGGGTTTGTCAGGAATTGATTTGTAACTCCTACAATTTGCACTGTTTTCCCAGAAAGTATAACATTAGGAACATCAGCAGGTATTACTGTAGTGCGTCTCAATAACTGCATTATACATTTATCATCCTCTGAGTCATCATCATAAGTCAATGATTTCCTAACCTCATCTGACTTTGACTCATCTTCTTCAGAAGAGTCCTTATTCTTTTTCTTTGTCTTTTACCTGACACTGCTCTCTTTCTCTTGCGTATTTGCAGAAAACATTTTAATACCCTGTAAAGTTTCTGTTCTCCGAAATTTCTGCTCATTATCCTACCTTGCCTCTAATAATGTCTTCTCAACTTATTTCTTTCGCCTCTCAAATTTTAATTTCTCTTGTAGTTTGCCTACTAACTTCCAAATAGCTAAAGCTTCAAATTGTGCTGGTCTCGGTGGAGGTTTTAACTCATACAGCACTCTTCTCAAACTCTCTAAAATTCTCATGTTAAAAGTTCCATAGGCAGCAAATGTTAAGCTCCCTTCCTTCTCTGTAATTTTGCACCACTGTTTCAACCAAATACATGCTGCGCTACCTTTCTATTCAATTACGATGCATGCAGGTGAACCTTCTGGTGGGGCAACTTCTCCTACTCTAACTGGAATAAAAATGTCTCCCTTAAGAGCACTCTTTAACACTTTAAAATTTTTCATTTTTATTTTAATCAGGCTTAAAACTATAATTCAAATACAGAAAATAATTAAATCCCAAAACCCTCTGCGCTTGCCTCTCTCAAACAATAATACTTCAGAACTGTTCTCCAATCGCTTCGCAGCTCCTTCTCACCAACCGACCAATCCCAGCGCGGACCTAATGATGGCACACTTACACGCACATCGGCTGACAAAGTCTTGCGAAATTCGTCTTTCAAAACTGATTCATTAAAAACTAAATGCAAAATATTGCAAGCGCCAAAGAAAAATCATTACACCAACTTGTCTGCTCACTACAAGTAGGGAACACAATCACTTTGAAAGGTTTACAAATATTTCGACTGCACCTTTTAGCTCTGACAGCTACTCATTCGATCTTTGCTTTCTTTGATTCACAAGTAAAATTCGACCAGCAAATTTCACCCTTGTCTAATACCATATCCTCTTTGTGCACTCAGGAATCACCAATATCTGTTAAACTAGCACTCCCTTAACACACACACTAGGTATACTATTTGTCAACCATGCCCGATTAACCAACTAAGCAGACAAGTTCCAACAACCACAACCAAGTGTCTTCTACACTTGTACAATACTCAGGAGTCTTAGACCATGCAGGTTGGATATATCAACAACCATGTGGGCAATTTTTGAGCACAAACAACTGAAGTACGACGAATTCCTTACATACACCCTTTGAGGTCTGCACAATCCTTAACAAACTACATTGGAGTACGCAAACTCCTGATTTCTTAGAAACATCACAATTTCAAAACCAACTTCATCCAAACAAGCATTGGCAAAACCACATCTGCAAATTTCAAAATTTCATCAAGCACTGGTAAAACCAAATCTCCCAATTCTTTCCAAATGACATATAACTATAAAAAGACAAGACATTTCCCTCTGCATGAGAAAAAAAGTCCTCTGCTACCAACTTCTGTGGGTGTGTCCAGTCTTATATTTCTTTTGATATTTTACTTATAAGGTGACACGTATAGGGTAACCATCAATTACCCTCAGAGGTCGACACAAATCTTTGGACTCAGAGAGGAGTGTAATAACATCATAGCAATCAACATTAACAATATCAAATCAATGAACATCACTTTCAATTTTGGAATCAGTAATTTATACACACCATGACCTATGTGGCCATGAATCACCACACCAGTTTAATAAGTTCAAACATGTATTTCCCTTTAGATTAACAATGATAAGATCATGTAAATCAAATGCAAGACCAAGTGATAAAAGTACAAGAATAACATAGGCTGACCAAATCTTCGGAAGAATCTTAACCTTGACAGAATATTTATCATTAAACATTCAAGAACCCCAGTGCAGAATAACAACAATAACAGATGAATGATAGAAATGGAATACATTTAGTTATCACAGATAAATTGTTTACAATCAAATTATATAAAACAGTTGAGTTTTAGATTTTGTCATCCATAACTATTACTCTAATTCAATAAGCATATTTGGGCTTCATCCAAAAAGGAAAATGAGACAAAATTCAATTTGAAAAACATCTGACTATGGCGCTAACCAAAAATAACGGTTGGATTTTCTAAAGATAGAAAACATAAAAAAATCTGCAATAAAAAACAAATACGCATTTGACTATACCTCTCCTAAATTGATCAACAAGCAGTGAAGTCTTCATCAGCAGAGCATCTTCTGGTCTTCTTCATTGGGTAATGGCACAATAGAGAAAAGTTCAGTAAAGTTTGACCTTAATACATCGGACCTGACAGAATCATAGACAAAGAGTTAAGACATCTAGACATCACTGAAGTTGAATGGAATCTGCATGCTGCTAAGAACTGGAAGGAACTGGACTTACATCATCTACACTTTGCTATATTAAAAACCTATAAAGCAACTAGCTAAGATTCTATTGGTCAGACTATGGGGTGTTTAGTGTTCAACCAATAACCTCTGATCTGCATTTCAGAAGTATCTTTCTTCATTTTCTGCACCAACGATTGGCTTGTCTTCTCTTGTTCCTGATTACCAGTTTCCAAAAATTACATGTAAGCAATAAAGAAAAACATTACATGAACTTCCTGCCAAGAAACTAAAACTCAAGTAGATAAATATATTGTAACATGAAACACAGCATTGAGCACTGAAGTCTATTGTTTAGTTTGGACTTTATTATCTCATCTCAGAAAACAAATGCTACAAGGAAGGAACATAACTATCCACAGTGTGCAAGTCACACAGGATATTTTAAGACAGTATTATTTTGCAGAGTTAATACTTTTAACATTGTGCGTTCGGAAAATTACTAAAAGATGAGGCCTTTTAAAACCAATGCTAAAACATGAAGAATAAAGCATTTCATAATATTTAAACCATTAATCTTTTTAGTACATATTAATACTCATTTTTCCAATACATCTAATTATTATTAATCAAAATAAATTTTCAGTAGACATTATTTTCTCATATTAATACACATTTCTTTGTGGTGTCCACCATATCAGCTACATGTTTTTAATTTACTAATTCATAATTTCAGTTAGGCCTTTTAATACAGGTTATTACACATTATATTTTAATAACACAATTTTTATTAATAATGTTTGCACTCCAAAGCTTGCCCCCCAATCTGGACAATCATGTGTGCAATTAACGTAGCTGGTAAATACTCCACTCTGAAGGTATATTCCTAAAGTTCAACTACCCATTTCCTAGTGTGAGCTGAAGCTGAGTAAAGCTCCTCCTTTGACAAAAAATTATTTGAGTGGTTTATGACCAAATCTCACAACGAAAATTCCTCCCCATAAAAAATACCTACATCTCTTGACTGCCCAGCTGACCCCCAGTTTCTTTCTCTATAGCTGAATAATTTGCCTCAGCATCCCTCAATGCACTTGATTCGCAACAAATTGTTCTTTCTTCATTACCATCTCTCTGCAACAAAATAGCACCCAGCCCCTTACAGCTGGCATCTGTAAGAACAATAATGCCTCTCCTTGGAAAAAGTGCTTTGATAACCAGAGCCTCGGCTTACTACCTTTTTAGCAAAACAGGCTCATTTTTATACTCCCACACTCAAATAAGGATGTTACATAAATCAAGCCTTTTCTGACTGCGCAAGGATTTGAAATTTTATCCCTCCACCCCTTCCAGCCCCGTCAGGTCGCCGTTTAAAAGGAACTCAAAAAGTGTTCTTTTTTGAAAGATACTTTGGCAACGATCATCCTTGTACTTGTAAGTCTCTTGCGCTAGACCTTATTTGCTTGAACACATTTTCAGTGTTTTGCTTAAATGTATATTTTCGTCTGTTAGCTCAAACAGAAAATTAATAAATAAATAAACACATACTTAAAATGAATAAATAAATAAATAAATGGGAATAAAATCAAGATAATTTCCACTTCCTTCCCATGCGGCTACCAAATCCTCTTTGCAAAATGTCCAAAATGCATAGACAAATGCATAGAAGAACTCAAATATCTATTATTCAGCTGTTTGATGAAATATTAGCACATGGAATCGAAGTACCACGTTGGTAAAATCTCATCCGGCTATGTGACGTTTAGGTAACAAAGTCATCATAGGAGCAGCCCAGCCCAACCTTTAGGGCGGAGGGGCTACACCCCCCCACCTTTTGCCCCTCATGAAGAGTGGCTTTCAGGCTGAGCAAAGGTCAGCCTGACAGACACTCTTCATGTTCAGCTCAGGCAGCCAGGAGCGAGACATGCGCCATTTGCACTGGCTCCTGGCTGCCTGAGCTGAACTTTGATGAGCTGGAGAGGTCACAGCTCCTATGGGCAAAGGTGCCTCAAGGCCCTCCCCCTCGGTGATGAGGGGAAGCATCACCCATTGACTCCGACCTGGGTGCTTCAGGTATAACCCCTGAAGCGCCCAGGGTGAGTGTCAATTAGTGACACCTCGTCACAGAGTGGGATGGGTCAGAAGTCTCACTGACCACATCCCACTCTGCGACGAAGTTGGCACTGCTGCCTTCCCTCATTGGCTGACCTAAGATCAGCCAGAGAGGGAAGGCAGCAGTTCCAACCCTCCTGGGACCTCCGAGCTGAAGGTAAATGTGTGTGTGTTTTTTAAATGAATGTTTGGTGGGTGCATGTATGTTTGAATGTTGATGAGTGTTGTGAATGGATGTGCGTGCATGTGTGAATGAATGAGTGTGAGTGTTCTTCCCGCCCACCTCCCTCCCTCCTAAAATTACGGGCCGCCACTGCATAGGAACATTGGGGAACAGAATACTTCCATCACTGAGTCAGAGGAATGCTCAGCACAAAGTTTGCTTTGAACAAACCTCAAGCAGACTGTCAGTCAAACTCTATGCCGTCCAGTGGCACTTGTATGCAACGTTATGTGACTAAAAAAAATTAATGCATCTGAACAGCGAGAGTTCACACTACTTGGTGTATGCTTTGAAATGCCACCCTTTGTCTCCAACGTACAGCCCCAGTTGTGTTTCAGTGACATTTGCTGGCGTCTGCATAGTGCACCAGCTTCCCACTGAAGCTTTGCTGACATTATCCCTACAATACAGCACTTGAGCACTGAGAAACATCTGGCCGTTTTGAGATGGATCCAATTGTTATTCAGATCGTCCTCTTTGTAACGATGTCTCAAAAAGAGACGAACTCATGGAATAAACTGGACACTTCTTTATGCCACCTCATCCAACAACTCCTTCCCAACCACCAGTCCCTAAGCCCTTCTGCATAAAAGTTATTAGATTCCACAACACAACAGGTGGTAAGGAAAGATGCAGGTCCAAAACACTGCACCCTTGTGATTCGTAAAATGTTTGACTGTCTTGCCAGTTTATTTCTTTATTTCCAGGTGTGGATCGCAATAGCATTTAGTCTGGTTAGCATTCTGCATTCGAGGCGTGCCCAGCTGCAGGATTCAGAATCTGGGGGGACCTTGAAGAAGCATGGGTAGGCCATAAAGATGAATGGGTTATCTACAGTCTCCCAGGTGTCTCATAGGTAGCTAATTGGTTTACTTGTTTTACTCTCTTCTGCCGTCTCCGCCTCATCCTCCCCTCTCTTTGCCTAATGCTCGACTTCACCCTTCTCTTCTGTCTGCCTCACTGTTGTAGTGTTGGCCCGTGATTGGGCCAGCCCACCCGCAAGGGTTCGCAGGGGTTTAATAAAGGTTGCTCCTCCTGTTGGGGCCAAAAAGACCACGCCCTGGCGTGACATGCCTGAGGGTTTATAGCTACAGGCGAGGGCGGGAAAAGGGCATTCTGGCAGTGGTGACAAATATAATAAAAACACCCACCCAAACTGACCCGAGTCCATCGTCTTCATTGTCAGCAGCGACCTTACAATTGGCGACAAGAGGGGTCCTGCCGCCTTCAACTCTGTCCAGACACAGCTATGAAGCTTCCCGATGGTGCACACTCCGTCGAAGGAAGGACGTCACACTATCCTGCGGTGCGTCGGCGAGCACACATGGCCTCTGGCCCTCCAATGTCGGGATTGCTTGGTGCCACGATTCCCTGTGACCGGCTGCCCCAGCCCAACGCCTGTGGCCTTACCCTCCTAACATATTCTGCGGCGGCTCTCTTCAACGCTGCTCACGGTGCATGCTGCGGCCCCGCCCACGCGACTTTGCTGAGACAGCAGCCCCTGCGGCTCGCCTACACGCCGCATGCTGGGTTAGTTGCACTTGCCCATGTTGCTTTGCTGACATGACTCTCCATGCGGCTCTCTGGCACCCCGATTGGAGTGCTGCCTCTTCTGTGGCCACCGGAACTGGCAAAGTACAGGTAGTGAGCCTGCCACGTGCATTACTCCTCCCAAGGACTGATCCTGCTGCCAGTGACCCACTGAGAAGCCTCACCCTGTGGAATGGCTGCTCCTGAAGATTGCTGTGGTGGGGAGCAAGCCAGGAGCTGCACCGGCTGCGTTGGGAGAGGTGTTAGACAGACCATTTTATAAACCACCAAACCAGTGCACGGTGTTTAGGACCTTCCCCCTCCCCCATGCCCTTCAGACACCTAGGGGCACCTGTTGACATGGCTAGCATCCCTGTCCTGGAGCCTTTTACTATCACGGGGGCACCCCTCACCCAAACTGCAAAGGTGGAAGGTATGTATTGAATACCTCGAAACCTACTTCGAGGCTCTGGAGGTGAAAGATGAACGTAAAAGATCTCTATTCCTCCATCTGGGAGGAGCGGACATTCATAAAGTATCCAAGCCTGTGGCACAAGTAACACCGCACACATATGATACGCTGAAGGATGCAATCACAGCGCATTTTAAGCCTTACGCAAACCCGGATTGTGAGCATTTCCTGCTGCGCCAAGCACGCTAGAAGGCTGACAAATCAGTGTATGTGTTTCATGTGCGCCTACGTGAACTCGCTAGCACATGCACTTTGCCCGATGAGGAAGACGAAGTGAGGACACAGTTCATCCAGGGATGCTCCTCGTCGAAGCTCCGAGAGCGCATCCTACAGGAGCCAAACATGAGGATGAGAGACATCCTCACCCTATGACGCTCACAAGAACTATCGAAGGCAAGGTGTCGCACATATGGAGCAGACACCAAGTGTAAGTAAAGTCAGAGCCCGTCAACGCGGTAACCACAGATCCACCAAAAGGAAGGGTCGAGATCCACAAAGGAAAGCCAAGAGATAGACTTTGCAGGTGGTGCGAAGCTCTCTGCCACATCCAGCCCGAGGAAAGACCTGCAGCGCATGTTGTAAACTCAACCATTTTGCAAAAGTCTGCCGTTCCATGCCTAAAGCTCCCACCACCAAAAAGCCTGTCTGAGCCGTAGCTGCTTTTCCCACCACTGCGTCGGACAGTGACATGGATGACAATAAACAAGTAGTCCATGTTATACATGCAATCTGTAACCGGCGGCTGCCCACATGCCAAGTGCTACAACAGCATCAACCTATCTCAGTTTTAATTGACACCGGATCCTCGATTAACCTTATGGCTGCTGATGTGTACCATGGACTTTCAGACCCACCATTGCTTAAACCCACCAGGGTACAATTCTATGTATTCAGGAACAAACATCCCCTCGAGATAGCCGGCAGATGTCACCCATGAGAGCACGAAAATCACGACTAAAGTCTATGGCCCTCATTACAACCCTGGCGGTCGGTAATAAAGCGGTGGTAAAACTGCCAACAGGCCGGTGGTAAAAAAAATGGAATCATGACCACGGCGGACACCACCAACACAGACAGCCACTTTAACACACTGACCACCATGGCTGTACCAACAAGGTTACCGCCAAAGGCCAGGCGGAAGACAATGTACCGCCCACTGCATTACAACAGTCCTATCCGCCACCTTTTCTGGGGCGGTACCAACGCCATCAAAAGCACGGCGGAAACAGTACTCTGAAGGGAAACGACTCACCTCTCGACACTCAAGGAAGAACCACGATGCCATGGAGCCCGAGCTGCACTTTTTTCCAATGCTGGTGTACCTTCTCATACACCAGGGGAACACAAACGCCGGCGAAGACGACAACAGTGAGTACTGCACCTAGCACAGAAGGGAGGGGGGGAGGAAAAAGAGAGTGACACACACACACAACATGCAACACCCAAACCCCCAAAACCCATACACACAAGCAGATGCAACATTACATATACACGCCGTAACCCTCAGGAATAACGCAAGGACAAAAGGAATGGAATGAAATGAGTGTAATAGTACAGTTTTAGATATATACGTCCTCAAACAATAAACGGTATGTACAATATATACAATATATACAAAAGGAGGGACAATGCCCACTCCAAAATGTCCGTGGCCCATGGGGCCATAACACAGAGGCCAAGGCCATACTTGACTCCTGCCTCAATACGGAGAGAACACTGCAGGGGCATCAGGTCGAAAAAACACAGGCATCTCATGGGGAAGGGGAATGGGGGGGCACCTCAGCCGGAAGATGGTACAACGCCACTGGCCTGGAGGTGGCTCCATGCCCACTGCTTGGTCCTGGGGAGTGCAAAGCCACAGTCTCTCTAGTGGGTAGGTTGCCCACTGCTTGGTCCTGGGGAGTGCAAAGCCACAGTCTCTCTAGTGGTTGGTTTGTCCACTGCTTGGTCCTGGGGAGTGCAAAGCCACAGTCTATCTAGTGGGTGGGTTGCCCACTGCTTGGTCCTGGGAGTGCAAAGCCACAGTCTCTCTAGTGGGTGGTTTGCCCAGAGCGATGTCCTGGGGAGTGCAAAGCCACAGTCTCTCTAGTGGGTGGTGTGCCCACTGCTTGGTCCTGGGGCGTGCAAAGCCACAGTCTCTCTAGTGGATGGCTTCTCCACTGGTTCTGGAGTGGGCTTTGTGCCCAGTGTGCTTCATCCTGCCAAGGAGGGAGTGAGTGGATGCCTTCTTCCACTGGTTCTGGAGGGGGCCTTGTGCCCAGTGTGCTTCATCCTGCCAAGGAGGGGGTGAGTGGATGCCTTCTTCCACTGGTTCTGGAGGGGGCTGTGTGTCCACTGTGCTTCATTCTGGATGGGGCAAGGTCACAGTCTTACACCTGGGTGTCACACCACCAGGTGTTGCAGGGGCCAGGACGCACTGCAGCCCATGTAGTCACTACTACACACTGCTCGCCGGCAGTGAAGGCTGCTCAGTGGATGTCAGTTGCGCTGCAGGTGTTGGTGCTGTCAGTGGTGGTGGTAGCCTCCAGGCCTACACCTGCCGCCTCGGACGGCTGCCCACTGGGGCTGCTGGCAGTGGTGCTGCTTGCGGCGGAGGAGGTGGCGGTGCTGGCCTCCAGGACTTCACCTGCAGCCTCGGATGGCTGAAGTGCTATGGCTGGTGTAGTGTGCCCCTTCCTGCGCTTGGCAGATGGTGGTGCCTCCTTGCTTCTGCCAGCTGGTGTCTTCTTCTTACCCTGGCTGGCTAGTCGTGTCTCCTTCCCCTTGCTGGCTGGTGTCCCCTTCTTGCCCTTGCTAGGTGGCGGACCCTTCTTGGCCTTGGCAGGTGGTGCTGGCACACTGGCTGGGCTGACGGGTGCCTCCTTCGATCCTCTCACACATGCAGTTGCTTCAGAAACCAGAGTGGCTGTGGACTGGGTGGCTGAGGTGCTGGGCTGGGTTCTGGCCACCCTGGCCCGAGGTGAAGGACGGGGGGATGGGTAGTGAGGAAAAGCTTCTTAGGGGCACTGGGGCAGGAAGAGGCTGAAGGTTAGTGTGGAGGAAGAGGGAGTGGTTGTAGGAGGTGTCAGTCTGCTGTGTTTGGGTGCAGGTGCATGGGCTGGATGCTGTTGTGAGGTGGATGACTGTTGGGTGTCTGAGTGCTTGCGTTTGTGTACTTTGGGAGGAGGGGTCACAGACACAGTGGGAGAGGACACAGGGGACGTGTGCATGGATGTGGGGGTGGTGACTGCCAGTGAGGGGCGTGTAGTGATAGGCGGGCTGGTGATGGAGGTACTGGATGAGGATGTAGTGCATGCAGGTGTGAGTGGAGATGCTACTGGGAGGGAGGTGGACGAAGAGGAGGAGGGGGACACAGTGGAGGCAGTGGATGTTGGTGTGTCTGCATGTGGATTGTGCTTGTGTGAATGCCTGTGAGATGAAGTGTGGTGCTTGCGTTTGCCTGAGCCACTTCTGTGTGTTGATTTGGGTGATTGCTGATCTGAAGGTATGCTTGGGATAGGCTGGGGTTGAGGGGATTTGGACTGGGTAGAGGAAGTTGGAGCGGGAGGCTGGAGACAGGGACAATGGTTGCCATTAGTGAGTTGGCCAGAGCCTGGAATGCTCTCTGTTGGGCCGCCACACCAGAGTGAATGCCCTCCAGGTATGCATTTGTTTATTGCAAATACCCTGCTACACCCTGGATGGCATTGAGTATGGTTGACTGCCCAACAGAGAGGCATCTCAGGAGGTCAATAGCCTCCTCACTAAGGGCAGCAGGGCTGACTGGGGCAGGGCCTGAGGTGCTTGGGGTGAAGGAGATGCCCACCCTCCTGGGAAACATGCTGAGGGGCTGTTGGGAGGGCGGTGCTGGTACGGGGTTGGCGGTCGTACCTGCAGTTGGGGTGGCCACAGAGGTGTCCGCCACCGCCTGAGAGCTTTCATCAGAGGAGGTGTCACTGTCGGTACTGTCCCCTCCTGTCTCCGTCGTGGTGCTCCCCTCACCCTCCGTCCCACTGGTGCCCTCACCGTCGGTAGATTCAGCCTCCAGGCCCATCTGGGATGCAGTTCCCTCTGGCGCCGGTGCCTCTGCTCCTCCGCCAGGTGATGCTAATGCACACAAGGACAGAGTGACAAAACAAAAAGGGGAGGGAGAGACAGAGGATACACTTGGTCAATGCCAGCAACAGCACTACCGCTGGCGTACACAGCTCCCAGGGAACAGCCCTATGCACTAGGCCATATACTACCAGTTACAATGTTAGTCACCAGACTATGGGGTACAATGCCTAACGCCATTAGCTGTACACATGAAACCCACAGGACCCTGCCCAGTAGTAGATGTCCACTAACATTATTGGGGTTGGAGTGCATCTGAGCTTGCCCATCGTTGAACCTACCCTGCCATGCTCGCCCTGGCCTAGGGGCACCCACAGCCCACATCCCCCACCCAGGGAACACCTTAACGCGCGCAAAGTCATGATTCTGAATCTGTACTCACCCCCTTGTGGCTGCTGTGATGCCTTCAAGCGCCCATCCAACTCCGGATAGGCCACCGCCAGGATGAGGAACATCAGGGGGGTCAGGGTACGACGGGCACCTCTTCCTCGTTGGGAGGCCAGCCCCAGCTGGGCCTCCTCTTTCTTCGTTGCCCAGTGGCGAAGGTCCTCCCACTGTTTGCGGCAGTGGGTGCTCCGCCTGTCAAAGACCCCCAAGGTCTGCACCTCCTTGGCAATGGCACGCCAAATACCCTTTTTCTGATGGGCGCTGACCTGCAGAAAAAATACAGCAGAAAGGGAATTAGTCATACTGTCCAGAGTGTTATACTCATGACCCACCATATCCCCCCATCCCCTCACGCACATTCATTGACCACCATACATGCAGAACTCTGCACAGGACCCCTCAGACCCCCCCACACGAGACTTACACACACATCACTCCATACATTCATGCCCCACGCATCATGCTCACAGTGTACTCACCTGTTTGTCTGGAGGACCATAGAGTAAAGGGTACTGGGGTAGGAACTCATCCACCAGTCTCTCCAATTCCTACAAAGTGAAGGCAGGGGCCCTTCACTTCGAGCCATTGTCGATTCCAGACACAGGTCACACCTGCAGTGTAGGTCCTTTCCTGTTGAAGGTCAGGTAGCAAGTGAGTGAACAGATAGAAAATGGCGGTCACGTCCGTGGCGGTGCGTACCGTCACCGCCGGCGTACATCACCATTGGCTCCTGGGACCCCTAGGCCCCAATGATAACCCATGCGGTGTTGCACAGCGGTCGTCGAGCGATGACCGCAATGGCCCACAACACCAGCGGAATTACCTCATTTCCACTTGTCCCTCCTCATAGGTCAGGCAGCCGCCATTTCAGGGCGGCACATTCCATGGCACCTAACTGTGTCACAGCAGTCATTGGCACAACAACTGACTTACGAGTTCACATACTGTTTCTGTAAAACAAAAATTGCAAATTAATCTGAGAAAATGTTTAAACATGACCTTCTCCTTACCGTGTTTCACCCTAGAGTTCAACACTGAAAATGAATAGGAGATGGAGACATCGCCCTGTGTAAAGACCCCTGGTGGACCTGGCAGCAATGGAGGACAGGCACATTACCCTAACCTATAGACGTGATAGGGCCACAATCCAATAACTGTGTGCACAATTGGAGCCAGACCTGATTTCAGCTATCCGCCACCCCACAGTTATCCCCCCTCTAGTGCAGGTCCTGTCAGTGCTCCATTTCCTGGCAAGTGGTTCCTTCCAAGCGACAGTGGCCATGGCATCAGGGATGTCACAGCCTATGTTCTCAAACGTGCTGACCAGAGTGTTGTCTGCCTTGATGAAACACATGCGCAGCTAAATCGTTTTCCCCCAGGTGGAGGATTTGGCCACAGTGAAGGCTGACTTCCATGCACTGGGACATATCCCCCACATCATTGGTGCCATTGATGGTACACATATTGCAGTTGTCCCCTCCCCGGAGAAATGAACAGGTGTTCAGAAATAGAAAAATCTTTCACTCTCTGAATGTGCAGATGGTGTGTTTGGGGGACCAGTACATCTCCCATGTCAATGCTAAGTATCCTGGGTCTGTGGATTATGCCTATATCCGCAAAAATAGCGGCATCCCATATGTGATTGCTCAACTCCAGAGGCACAGGGTGTGGCTAATAGGTGAGCCCATGGTCCCCACCCAGTGTATCGTGGTATATGGGTGTGGGATTGGCCCTAAGGGTGAATGTGTGGCTAACAGGTATCCCTCAATATTTGCAGGCGACTCTGGTTATCCCAACCTCTCATGGCTACTGACCCCAGTGAGAAATGCCAGGACAAGGGCAGAGGAACATTACAATGAGGCACATGGGCGAACAAGGGAGATCATTGAGCGAACCTTTGGCCTCCTAAAGGCCAGATTCTGGTGCCTCCATCTGACAGGGGGATCCCTGTACTACTCAACCAAGAAGGTGTGCCAGATCATCGTTGCATGTTGCATGTTGCACAACCTGGCCTTGAGAAGCCAGGTGCCTTTTCTGCAGGATGATGAGCCTGGGGATGGTCGTGTGGCAGCGGTGGAGCCTGTGGACAGTGACGAAGAGGACGCAGAGGAAGAGGATGTGGACAACAGAACTACACTAATTCAACAGTACTTCCAATGACACACAGGTAAGACACTGTAACTTCACCTTCCATTGCAGTTTTGTGTTAAACATTGAACATAGCAGCCTGATTTTCCTATTTCTATGGCCACTTACTGTACCCTTTGGCATCTCTATTTTCAGATCTCTTTGCCCCACTCTGGCTCCTGATGTGTTTACTGATGCCCACTACAGGTCATACCTATGTAAATATTATGGTACATTTGAATTGCACTGCTTACAGTTTGTTGAAATAATGCATATTTCAAATAATTGACAGACTCCATACATAGTTTCAAGGGTGTTTATTTCAGTGCTGAAATGTAAATGGGGATGTGCAATGGGCTGGGTTAATGATGGAGGAAAGTCCAGGATAGAGTCCAGTCTATTTGTATCACAGGTGCATTGTCCAAGGGGCCATAGAAAGTGGAGCAATGGCAGTTCAAGGTGGACAGGGTGAAAGAGTGGGACACGAGGATGACAATCAGGAGAGTTTTATTTCCTGGTAGGGGCCTTGGCAATGTTCTCTGGCTTCTGCCTGGATTGCAGGGACGTTTGCGGGGTGGTTCTCCATCTGCAGGGGGTAGGGTGCTGGTGGCCTGTTCCTGTGGTAGGGCCTCCTGTCCACTAGCGTCGGCAGAGGTGAAGGGCTGTTCTTCGGTGTGGCTAATGTCAGGGGCCCACTGGTGTGCTACTGCCTCCCTCATGGTGTTGGCCATGTCTGCCAGCACCCCTGCAATGGTGACGAGGGTGGTGTGGATGTCCCTCAGGTCCTCCCTGATCCCCAGGTATTGTCCCTCCTGCAGCCGCTGGGTCTCCTGCAACTTTGCCAGTATCTGGCCCATGGTCTCCTGGGAATGGTGGTATTCTCCCAGGATGTTGGTGAGTGCCTTGTGGAGAGTCGGTTCCCTGAGCCTGTCCTCCCCCTGTCGCACAGCAGTCCTCCCAGCTTCCCTGTTGTCCTGTGCCTCTGTCCCCTGAACCATGTGCCCACTGCCACTGACCCCAGGTCCCTGATTGTCCTGTGTTTGTGGGGTTGCCTGGGGTCCCTGTAGTGGTGGACACACTGCTGATTGACGTGTCCTGGGGACAGAGGTATGGGCCCGCTGGGTGGGTGCCGTGGTGGTGTTTCCTAAGGGTGGAGGCTCTGTGGTGGGTTGGGAATGTGCCTGGGTAACCGACTGTCCAGAGGTCCCTGATGGGCCAGGTTGGTCATTCTGATCCAGGCGTGCAGAGCTGCTGTCACCACTGTGGGCCTCTTCTGGGGGGGGACTGGATGTGGCTGGCACCTCCTCTCCGGGGACATGGAGTAAGGGTTCTGTGGGGATGTAAATGCAGTGTTATTTGTCTGCGTGTGCCATCTTGTGCATGGGTATGTTTCCCTCTATGGTTGTTATTATCAAGGCAGCTTTGGCTTGTGTGAGTTGTGATTCGGTTGGCTAAGTGATTGTCACTAGTGTGCATGCTGTGGTGATGGGTGTCCATGCAGGTCTGTGATGGGGTTCCATGCATTGGTGTTGCAGGCAGGGCTTGGTATTGGGATGGGTGGGTTGTGATGGTGGGGTATAAGAGAGGTGGTGGGGTGATGGTAGTGAGGGTAGGGGTAGGTGTTTGTGATGGCATGCAAGTTGGGTGGGGGATAAAGTAGTAAAGATTTGACTTACCAGAGTCCAGTCCTCCTGCTACTCCTGCCAGGCCCTCAAGATGCATGATCGCCAAGACTTGCTCCTCCCATGTTGTTAGTTGTGGGGGAGGAGGTAGGGGTCCAACGCCAGTCCTCTGTACAGCTATCTGGTGTCTTGCAACCATGGAATTCACCTTCCCCCGTAGGTCGTTCCACCTCTTCCTGATGTCATCCCTTGTTACGGGGTGCTGTCCCACGGCATTGACCATATCCACGACTCTTCGCCATAGCTCCATCTTCCTTGCAATGGACGTCTGCTGCACCTGTGATCCGAATAGCTGTGTCTCTACCCGGATGATTTCCTCCACCATGACCCTTAGCTCCTCCTCTGAGAACCTGGGGTGTCTTTGTGGTGCCATGGGTGTTGTGTGAGTGGTGTATGTGAGGGTGTGTGGGGTGATGTGCTGGGGTGTGTGCTGTGAGGTGCGTGGATGGTGTATGGGTGATGGTGTTTGTGGCTCAGATTCAGTGGGTGCTTTTGGCTTGTCTCTCTCTCACTTGCCAAAATCTTTGGGTCGTAAAGGGTTGTGGGTAGTGTGTGTGTGTGTGTTTTATAGTGGTGTGGGTGTGTGGGTATGGTGTGTGTATGTGTGTCAGGTGTGTATTTTGAATTGTCCAATGTGGTATAGTGTTGTTAGTGTGTGTGTATTTTGAGAGCCAATGGTTTACTGCGGTTGAATGACCGTCGCCGTGATTCGTGGGTCATGATGCTGTGGGTGTATTTCTGTTGGCATAACGGTGTGGGTTTTGGTACCGCCATTTTATCACTGACCTTTGGGCTGGCGGACTTGTGTGGGTTTCTTTATAATGGTGGATTTCTATGTGTGGGTCATAATACCCGTAGCGGTATATGTAGGAGGCTGGACTGGCTTGTAGTGAGTACCAAGGGGTACTTGCACCTTGCACCAGGCCCAGTTATCCCTTATTAGTGTATAGGGTGTCTAGCAGCTTAGGCTGATAGATAATGGTAGCTTAGCAGAGCAGCTTAGGCTGAACTAGGAGACGTGTGAAGCTACTACAGTACCACTTAGTGTCATATGCACAATATCATAAGAAAACACAATACACAGTTATACTAAAAATAAAGGTACTTTATTTTTATGACAATATGCCAAAGTATCTTAGAGTGTACCCTCAGTGAGAGGATAGGAAATATACACAAGATATATATACACAATAGCAAAAATATGCAGTATAGTCTTAGAAAACAGTGCAAACAATGTATAGTTACAATAGGATGCAATGGGGAAACATAGGGATAGGGGCAACACAAACCATATACTCCAAAAGTGGAATGCGAACCACGAATGGACCCCAAACCTATGTGACCTTGTAGAGGGTCGCTGGGACTATTAGAAAATAGTGAGAGTTAGAAAAATAACCCTCCCCAAGACCCTGAAAAGTGAGTGCAAAGTGCACTAAAGTTCCCCTAAGGACAAAACAGTCGTGTTAGAGGAATAATGCAGGAAAGACACAAACCAGCAATGCAACAACTGTGGATTTCCAATCTAGGGTACCTGAGGAACAAGGGGACCAAGTCCAAAAGTCACAAGCAAGTCGGAGATGGGCAGATGCCCAGGAAATGCCAGCTGCGGGTGCAAAGAAGCTTCGACTGGACAGAAGAAGCTGAGGTTTCTGCAGGAACGAAAAGGGCTAGAGACTTCCCCTTTGGTGGACGGATCCCTCTCGCCTTGGAGAGTCGTGCAGAAGTGTTTTCCCGCCGGAAGGACGCCAACAAGCCTTGCTACACGCAAATTGTGCGTTTGGCGTTTTTGGACGCTGCTGGGGCCCAGGAGGGACCAGGAGGTCGCAAATTGGACCTGAAGAGAGAGGGGACGTCGAGCAAGACAAAGAGCCCTCACTGAAGCAGGTAGCACCCGGAGAAGTGCCAGAAACAGGCACTACAAGGATGTGTGAAACGGTGCTCGCCGAAGTTGCACAAAGGAGTCCCACGTCGCCGGAGACCAACTTAGCAAGTCGTGCAATGCAGGTTAGAGTGCCGTGGACCCAGGCTTGGCTGTGCACAAAGGATTTCCGCCGGAAGTGCACAGGGGCCGGAGTAGCTGCAAAGTCGCGGTTCCCAGCAATGCAGCCCAGCGAGGTGAGGCAAGGACTTACCTCCACCAAACTTGGGCTGAAGAGTCACTGGACTGTGGGGGTCACTTGGACAGCGTCGCTGGATTCGAGGGACCTCGCTCGTCGTGCTGAGAGGAGACCCAAGGGACCGGTAATGCAGCTTTTTGGTGCCTGCGGTTGCAGGGGGAAGATTCCGTCGACCCACGGGAGATTTCTTCGGAGCTTCTGGTGCAGAGAGGAGGCAGGCTACCCCCACAGCATGCACAAGCAGGAAAACAGTCGAGAAGGCGGCAGGATCAGCGTTACAGAGTTGCAGTAGTCGTCTTTGCTACTATGTTGCAGGTTTGCAGGCTTCCAGCGCGGTCAGCGGTCGTTTCCTTATCAGAAGGTGAAGAGAGAGATGCAGAGGAACTCGGCTGAGCTCATGCATTCGTTATCTAAAGTTTCCCTAGAGACAGAGACCCTAAATAGCCAGAAAAGAGGGTTTGGCTACCTAGGAGAGAGGAAAGGCTACTAACACCTGAAGGAGCCTATCAGCAGGAGTCTCTGACGTCACCTGGTGGCACTGGCCACTCAGAGCAGTCCAGTGTGCCAGCAGCACCTCTGTTTCCAAGATGGCAGAGGTCTGGAGCACACTGGAGGAGCTCTGGACAACTCCCAGGGGAGGTGCAGGTCAGGGGAGTGGTCACTCCCCTTTCCTTTGTCCAGTTTCGCACCAGAGCAGGGGCTAAGGGGTCCCTGAACCGGTGTAGACTGGCTTATGCAGAATTGGGCACATCTGTGCCCAACAAAGCATTTCCAGAGGCTGGGGGAGGCTACTCCTCCCCTGCCTTCACACCATTTTCCAAAGGGAGAGGGTGTCACACCCTCTCTCAGAGGAAGTTCTTTGTTCTGCCATCCTGGGCCAGGCCTGGCTGGACCCCAGGAGGGCAGCTGCCTGTCTGAGGGGTTGGCAGCAGCAGCAGCTGCAGTGAAACCCCAGGAAGGGCAGTCTGGCAGTACCAGGGTCTGTGCTACAGACCACTGGGATCATGGAATTGTACCAACAATGCCAGGATGGCATAGAGGGGGCAATTCCATGATCATAGACATGTTACATGGCCATATTCGGAGTTACCATGGTGAAGCTACATATAGGTAGTGACCTATATGTAGTGCACGCGTGTAATGGTGTCCCCGCACTCACAAAGTTCAGTGAATTGGCTCTGAACAATGTGGGGGCACCTTGGCTAGTGCCAGGGTGCCCTCACACTAAGTAACTTTGCACCTAACCTTTACCAGGTAAAGGTTAGACATATAGGTGACTTATAAGTTACTTAAGTGCAGTGTAAAATGGCTGTGAAATAACGTGGACGTTATTTCACTCAGGCTGCAGTGGCAGGCCTGTGTAAGAATTGTCAGAGCTCCCTATGGGTGGCAAAAGAAATGCTGCAGCCCATAGGGATCTCCTGGAACCCCAATACCCTGGGTACCTCAGTTCCATATACTAGGGAATTATAAGGGTGTTCCAGTAAGCCAATGTAAATTGGAAAAAATGGTCACTAGCCTGTCAGTGACAATTTGGAAAGAAATGAGAGAGCATAACCACTGAGGTTCTGATTAGCAGAGCCTCAGTGAGACAGTTAGTCACTACACAGGTAACACATTCAGGCACACTTATGAGCACTGGGGCCCTGGGTTACCAGGGTCCCAGTGACACATACAACTAAAACAACATATATACAGTGAAAAATGGGGGTAACATGCCAGACAAGATGGTACTTTCCTACACAACCCCCCCCCAAACGAAGGACAATAAGACTAGCCATTACCTGATGAGTCTTCATTGTCTAAGTGGAAATATCTGGAGAGTCCATCTGCATTGGAGTGGCTACTCCCAGGTCTATGTTCCACTGTATAGTCCATTCCCTGTAGGGATATGGACCACCTCAACAATTTAGGATTTTCACCTTTCATTTGTTTTAGCCAAAGTAGAGGTTTGTGGTCTGTCTGAACAATGAAGTGAGTGCCAAACAGGTATGGCCTCAACTTCTTCAGAGCCCAGACCATAGCAAAGGCCTCCCTCTCAATGGCAGACCAACGCTTTTCTCTAGGGGTCAACCTCCTACTAATAAAAGCAACAGGTTGATCCTGGCCCTCAGAATTAAGTTGTGATAGGACTGCCCCTACTCCTAATTCAGATGCATCAGTTTGGACATAGAATTTTTTAGAGTAACAAGGGCTTTTCAGGACAGGTGCAGAGCACATGGCCTGCTTCACCTCCTCAAAAGCTTTCTGACAGCTTGCTGTCCACAATACCTTTTTAGGCATTTTCTTGGATGTGAGGTCATTAAGAGGGGCTGCAATGGAGCCATAGTTCTTAATGAACCTCCTGTAATACCCAGTGAGGCCTAGGAAGGCTCTCACCTGAGTCTGAGTGGTAGGGGGAACCCAATCAATAATAGTTTGGATTTTCCCCTGAAGTGGTGCAATCTGTTCCCCACCAACAAGGTGTCCCAGATAAACCACCTTACCCTGCCCTATCTGGCACTTTGAAGCCTTGATAGTGAGGCCTGCCTTTTGCAGGGCCTCCAAAACTTTCCATAGGTGGACCAGGTGATCATCCCAGCTGGAGCTAAAGACAGCTATATCGTCCAAATATGCTGCACTGAAAGCTTCCAGCCCTTGCAGGACTGTGTTCACCAACCTCTGAAAAGTGGCAGGTGCATTTTTCAAACCAAAAGGCATTACAGTAAACTGGTAATGTCCTCCAATGGTAGAAAATGCAGTCTTAGGTTTAGCATCTTCTGACAATTTGATCTGCCAATACCCTGCAGTCAAATCAAAAGTGCTTAGATACTTGGCAGATGCCAATGTATCTATGAGCTCATCTGCCCTGGGTATAGGGTGAGCATCAGTTTTGGTTACCAAGTTGAGACCTCTATAGTCTACACAAAACCTCATTTCCTTCTTTCCATCTTTAGAATTGGGTTTTGGTACCAGTACCACAGGAGAAGCCCATGGACTGTCAGAGTGCTCAACCACTCCTAGTTCCAACATTTTCTGAACTTCTTGCTTTATGCAGTCCCTGACATGGTCAGGCTGCCTATAGATCTTACTTTTGACAGGTAAACTGTCTCCAGTATCTATAGTGTGCTCACACCAAGAAGTGGTGCCTGGCACAGTAGAGAAGAGTTCTGAAAATTGTCCTAGGAGATTTATGCAATTATCTTTCTGCTCAGCAGTAAGACAATCAGCCAAAACTACACCTTCCACAAGAGCATCTTGTTCTGTGGAAGAGAAGAGATCAGGTAGAGGATCACTGTCTTCTTCCTGTCCCTCATCAGTTGCCATGAGCAGGGTGAGATCAGCCCTGTCATAGTAGGGTTTCAGGCGGTTGACATGGAGCACCCTAAGGGGACTCCTGGCAGTGCCTAAGTCAACCAAGTAGGTGACTTCACCCTTCTTTTCAACAATTGTGTGGGGTCCACTTCATTTATCTTGGAGTGCTCTTGGGGCCACAGGCTCCAAGACCCACACTTTCTGCCCTGGTTGGTACTGAACCAAAACAGCCTTCTGATCATGCCATTGCTTCTGGAGCTCTTGGCTGGCCTGAAGGTTTTTACTGGCCTTTTTCATGTACTCAGCCATCCTTGATCTGAGGCCAAGTACATAGTCCACAATATCCTGCTTAGGAGCTTTTAAAGGTTGTTCCCAACCCTCCTTTACAAGTGTGAGTGGACCCCTAACAGGGTGTCCAAAAAGAAGTTCAAAGGGGCTGAAGCCCACTCCTTTCTGGGGTACCTCCCTGTAGGCAAAAAGGAGGCATGGTAGAAGGATATCCCATCTCCTGCGGAGTTTTTCAGGGAGTCCCATAATCATGCCTTTGAGAGTTTTATTACATCTCTCCACCAGTCCATTTGTTTGTGGATGATAGGGTGTTGTGAACTTGTAAGTTACACCACACTCCTTCCACATGGCCTTTAAGTATGCAGACATGAAATTGCTTCCTCTGTCTGATACTACTTCCTTTGGGAAGCCCACCCTGGAAAATATTCCCAGGAGGGCCTTTGCCACTGCAGGAGCTGTAGTGGTCCTTAAAGGAATAGCTTCAGGATATCTTGTGGCATGGTCCACTACCACTAAGATAAACCTATTGCCTGAAGCAGTAGGAGGGTCAAGGGGGCCAACTATGTCAACCCCTACCCTTTCAAAGGGAACCCCAACCACAGGCAGTGGGATAAGGGGTGCCTTTGGGGTGCCACCTGTCTTGCCACTGGCTTGACAGGTTTCACAGGACTTGCAAAATTCTTTTGTGTCCTCAGACATCCTAGGCCAATGAAACAGGGGAACCAATCTGTCCCAAGTTTTCATTTGACCCAGGTGCCCAGCTAGGGGAATGTCATGTGCTAGTGTTAGGAGGAACTTTCTGTACTCCTGAGGAATCACTAATCTCCTGGCAGCTCCAGGTTTAGGATCCCTATGCTCAGTGTACAAGAGGTTGTCCTCCCAGTAAACTCTGTGAGAGTCACTGACATCCCCATTAGCCTGTTTGACAGCTTGCTGTCTGAGACCCTCTAATGTGGGACAGGTTTGCTGTGCCACACTCAGCTCCTCCCTGGCAGGCCCCCCTTCACCCAAAAGCTCAGCAGTGTCTGCTTCCAGCTCCTCTGGTGTAGGTTCTGCACAGGGAGGGAATTCTTCTTCCTCAGAATTAGAATCCACTGTAGAGGGAGGGATAGTAGGAAGTGGTTTGCTTCTACTAGCCCTAGCTTTAGGGAGCACTTGGTCCATTGTTCCAGGATCCAAGCTTCCCTGTCCTTTTTGCTTTTTGGCCTTAGCCCTTGTCAAAGCAAAAATATGCCCTGGAATGCCCAGCATTGCTGCATGGGCCTCCAACTCCACATCTGACCAAGCTGATGTCTCCAAATCATTCCCTAATAGACAGTCTACAGGTAAATCTGAAGCTACCACAACTTTCTTTGGACCAGTTACCCCCCCCCAGTCGAGATTTACAACAGCCATGGGGTGGCTTTGTGTTATGTTGTGAGCATCGGTTACTTGGTACTGGTGTCCAAGTATGTGTTGTTCAGGGTGCACCAGTTTCTCAATCACCATTGTGACACTGGCACCTGTGTCCCTGTAGGCCTGGACCTCAACACCATTTATTAGGGTTAGTTGCTTGTACTTCTCCAAGTTATGGGGGCAAGCAACCAAAGTGGCTAAATCAATAGCCCCTTCAGAGACTAAAGTAGCCTCTGTGGTCTCCCTAATCAGACCAACCCCAACTAAATTACCAAAAGTGAGCCCAGCTACTCCCTTGGATTGGCTATTAGTAGGTTTGCTCCCACCACCACTGCTATTAGTAGGGACACTAGGTGTAGCAGTAGGGGTTGTAGTGGTAGGAGCTGTGGTGCCTTTCTTTGGACAACTGGGATCTGTTGTCCAATGGCCTTTTATTTTACATAAATAGCACCATGGTTTCTTTTCCTTGTTCTGATTAAAGGAGGATTTGGACCCACCACCCCCACCAGAGTGTTTTTGTGGGCCTGATGAAGACTCATTTTTAGATTTGTCCCCACCCTTGTCAGAAGACTTACCATCCTTCTTTTTGTTGCCATCTGTGTCACCCCCTGTATGAACTTTTCTGTTCACTCTTGTTCTGACCCATTTGTCTGCCTTCTTTCCCAATTCTTGGGGAGAGGTCAGATCAGAGTCCACCAAGTACTGGTGCAACAAATCAGACACACAATTATTAAGAATATGCTCTCTCAGGATCAAGTTATACAGGCTGTCATAATCAGTAACTTTACTGCCATGTAACCACCCCTCCAAGGCCTTCACTGCCTGGTCAATGAAATCAACCCAGTCTTGTGAAGAATCTTTTTTGGTCTCTCTGAACTTTATCCTGTACTGTTCAGTGGTTAAGCCATAACCATCCAGGAGTGCATTCTTAAGAACTTGGAAATTATTAGCATCATTTTCTTTTACAGTAAGGAGCCTATCCCTACCTTTTCCACTAAATGATAGCCATAGGATAGCAGCCCACTGCTTTTGAGGGACATCCTGTACAGCACAGGCCCTCTCAAGTGCAGCAAACCACTTGTTAATGTCATCCCCCTCCTTATAAGGGGGAACTATCTTGTGCAGATTCCTGGAATCATGCTCTTTTGCAGGATGACTATGGGGAATACTGCTGCTGCCACCATGGGTATCTAAACCCAACTTCTGTCTTTCCTTCTCTATTTCTAAAGACTGTCTATCCAAATCCAGCTGTTGCTTCTTGAGCTTCAGTCTGGTTTGTTCCACTCTCAATCTATTGAGCTCCCTTTCTAACAATCTGTCATCAGGGTGGGTGGGAGGGACATTTCTAGATACAGAGGTATGATGGGAATGAACAGAAGGAGACCTGTCCCTTACAGAGGGCACCCTAACAGCTTGGCTACCAGTATAATGTGAGAGCACACCATCAGTATGGTGTGATTCAACCTCTGTACCAACTATGCTAGACTGTCTAGTAATGGGCAGGCTGAGAAGTTTCTTTCCTGAATCTTTTCCTGGGGGAGTCCCTGGATCAGATTGAGAACCATTAGCTACTTTTTCCACAGATTGGGCACTTATGGCCTTATCCTGTACTCTAAGCATGTTAATTAACAGTTCCAAGGAAGGATTCCTCCCTACACTCAAACCTCTCTCTATGCAGAGACTCCTTGCTCCTTTCCAGCTAAGGTGATCATATGCAAGTTTGGACAGTTCAACATTTTTACCTGTGCCAGACATTTTTTAGAGAGAGTTAAAGTGATAGAAAAAGAGAAAAAAGTTTCCAGAACTTTTTGGAAAGACAGAAAAAAACTTTTTAAACTTTAAAGAACTTTTTGAAAGTTTTAGAAGTACTTTTCAGCACTTAGAAAAGAGTGAAAAGAGGAAATGCAAAACTTTTTGGCTATGTGTATATACACTGACCTTGTTTTGTATATTTTTCTCTTATGAAAAGTACAATGACAAGAGTGGTAAGTAGTCTCAAGCACTTATCCCACCACTGCACAACCAATGTAGGAGGCTGGACTGGCTTGTAGTGAGTACCAAGGGGTACTTGCACCTTGCACCAGGCCCAGTTATCCCTTATTAGTGTATAGGGTGTCTAGCAGCTTAGGCTGATAGATAATGGTAGCTTAGCAGAGCAGCTTAGGCTGAACTAGGAGACGTGTGAAGCTACTACAGTACCACTTAGTGTCATATGCACAATATCATAAGAAAACACAATACACAGTTATACTAAAAATAAAGGTACTTTATTTTTATGACAATATGCCAAAGTATCTTAGAGTGTACCCTCAGTGAGAGGATAGGAAATATACACAAGATATATATACACAATAGCAAAAATATGCAGTATAGTCTTAGAAAACAGTGCAAACAATGTATAGTTACAATAGGATGCAATGGGGAAACATAGGGATAGGGGCAACACAAACCATATACTCCAAAAGTGGAATGCGAACCACGAATGGACCCCAAACCTATGTGACCTTGTAGAGGGTCGCTGGGACTATTAGAAAATAGTGAGAGTTAGAAAAATAACCCTCCCCAAGACCCTGAAAAGTGAGTGCAAAGTGCATTAAAGTTCCCCTAAGGACAAAACAGTCGTGTTAGAGGAATAATGCAGGAAAGACACAAACCAGCAATGCAACAACTGTGGATTTCCAATCTAGGGTACCTGTGGAACAAGGGGACCAAGTCCAAAAGTCACAAGCAAGTCGGAGATGGGCAGATGCCCAGGAAATGCCAGCTGTGGGTGCAAAGAAGCTTCGACTGGACAGAAGAAGCTGAGGTTTCTGCAGGAACGAAAAGGGCTAGAGACTTCCCCTTTGGTGGACGGATCCCTCTCGCCTTGGAGAGTCGTGCAGAAGTGTTTTCCCGCCGGAAGGACGCCAACAAGCCTTGCTACACGCAAATTGTGCGTTTGGCGTTTTTGGACGCTGCTGGGGCCCAGGAAGGACCAGGAGGTCGCAAATTGGACCTGAAGAGAGAGGGGACGTCGAGCAAGACAAAGAGCCCTCACTGAAGCAGATAGCACCCGGAGAAGTGCCAGAAACAGGCACTACAAGGATGCATGAAACGGTGCTCGCCGAAGTTGCACAAAGGAGTCCCACGTCGCCGGAGACCAACTTAGCAAGTCGTGCAATGCAGGTTAGAGTGCCGTGGACCCAGGCTTGGCTGTGCACAAAGGATTTCCGCCGGAAGTGCACAGGGGCCGGAGTAGCTGCAAAGTCGCGGTTCCCAGCAATGCAGCCCAGCGAGGTGAGGCAAGGACTTACCTCCACCAAACTTGGGCTGAAGAGTCACTGGACTGTGGGGGTCACTTGGACAGCATCGCTGGATTCGAGGGACCTCGCTCGTCGTGCTGAGAGGAGACCCAAGGGACCGGTAATGCAGCTTTTTGGTGCCTGCGGTTGCAGGGGGAAGATTCCGTCGACCCACGGGAGATTTCTTCGGAGCTTCTGGTGCAGAGAGGAGGCAGGCTACCCCCACAGCATGCACAAGCAGGAAAACAGTCGAGAAGGCGGCAGGATCAGCGTTACAGAGTTGCAGTAGTCGTCTTTGCTACTATGTTGCAGGTTTGCAGGCTTCCAGCACGGTCAGCGGTCGTTTCCTTATCAGAAGGTGAAGAGAGAGATGCAGAGGAACTCGGCTGAGCTCATGCATTCGTTATCTAAAGTTTCCCCAGAGACAGAGACCCTAAATAGCCAGAAAAGAGGGTTTGGATACCTAGGAGAGAGGAAAGGCTACTAACACCTGAAGGAGCCTATCAGCAGGAGTCTCTGACGTCACCTGGTGGCACTGGCCACTCAGAGCAGTCCAGTGTGCCAGCAGCACCTCTGTTTCCAAGATGGCAGAGGTCTGGAGCACACTGGAGGAGCTCTGGACACCTCCCAGGGGAGGTGCAGGTCAGGGGAGTGGTCACTCCCCTTTCCTTTGTCCAGTTTCGTGCCAGAGCAGGGGCTAAGGGGTCCCTGAACCGGTGTAGACTGGCTTATGCAGAATTGGGCACATCTGTGCCCAACAAAGCATTTCCAGAGGCTGGGGGAGGCTACTCCTCCCCTGCCTTCACACCATTTTCCAAAGGGAGAGGGTGTCACACCCTCTCTCAGAGGAAGTTCTTTGTTCTGCCATCCTGGGCCAGGCCTGGCTGGACCCCAGGAGGGCAGCTGCCTGTCTGAGGGGTTGGCAGCAGCAGCAGCTGCAGTGAAACCCCAGGAAGGGCAGTCTGGCAGTACCAGGGTCTGTGCTACAGACCACTGGGATCATGGAATTGTACCAACAATGCCAGGATGGCATAGAGGGGGCAATTCCATGATCATAGACATGTTACATGGCCATATTCGGAGTTACCATGGTGAAGCTACATATAGGTAGTGACCTATATGTAGTGCACGCGTGTAATGGTGTCCCCGCACTCACAAAGTTCAGTGAATTGGCTCTGAACAATGTGGGGGCACCTTGGCTAGTGCCAGGGTGCCCTCACACTAAGTAACTTTGCACCTAACCTTTACCAGGTAAAGGTTAGACATATAGGTGACTTATAAGTTACTTAAGTGCAGTGTAAAATGGCTGTGAAATAACGTGGACGTTATTTCACTCAGGCTGCAGTGGCAGGCCTGTGTAAGAATTGTCAGAGCTCCCTATGGGTGGCAAAAGAAATGCTGCAGCCCATAGGGATCTCCTGGAACCCCAATACCCTGGGTAACTCAGTTCCATATACTAGGGAATTATAAGGGTGTTCCAGTAAGCCAATGTAAATTGGAAAAAATGGTCACTAGCCTGTCAGTGACAATTTGGAAAGAAATGAGAGAGCATAACCACTGAGGTTCTGATTAGCAGAGCCTCAGTGAGACAGTTAGTCACTACACAGGTAACACATTCAGGCACACTTATGAGCACTGGGGCCCTGGGTTACCAGGGTCCCAGTGACACATACAACTAAAACAACATATATACAGTGAAAAATGGGGGTAACATGCCAGGCAAGATGGTACTTTCCTACAGTATACCGCCGTGGTCGCTGTATGTTGGGGGCAGTCAGCATGGCAGTAAGTGGCACTTACCGCCAATGTCATAATGAGGGCCTATGTGTCATGTGAAGGGGAAGGCTTCTTACTCAGCTGCCATGTCGCTCAGAGCCTCAACCTTGTACACTTTGCGTTCAGTGTCCTCGCCAGCGGCTTGGGCGACCTCGAGAAGGAGTTTGATTCTCTGTTCAATGGCATTGTGTGTCTGAAAGGTCCACCCCTTAAGCTCCATATAGACGACTCTGTAGCGCCTGTCACCCTCAGACATAGGCAAGTGGTTTTCTATCTGTGTCCTAAAGTGTAACGTCATCTTCAACTGCTGGAACGAGCTGGCATAATCGAAAGAGTGTCAGGCCTCACCCCTTGGGTGTCCCCGATAGTCGTCGCCAGGAAACCCAAACAACCGGATGCCGTCCGAATCTTTGTGGACATGCGCCTGCCCAAACAGGCCATCAAGAGGGAAAGATACTTAACCCCAACCATAGACTACATCACTGGGGGGCTCTCAGGATCCAAGATGGACCTACGGTCGAGGTACCACCAGATTGTCTTGAACCTGGCCTCACGCCCAATCACCACTTTCTCCATGCACACGGATCTCTGGAGGTAAACCCGGCTAAACTTTGGCATTTCCAGCGCCGCCAACATGTTCCAGTACACTATCAACGAGGTCCCCGTGAGGGCTCTCTTCAATCCTCAAAGTGAGTGATGACATTCTGGTGCACGCCCCCACCTTGGAAGACCACCTTGCAAGGCTACAAACAGTGTTTGTGACACTGCAGGAGCATGGGCTGATGCTACACCAAGAGAAATGTGAGTTTCTTAAAAAGGACATTTGTTTCTTTCCTCAGAACAGGGAATTGGCCTGGACCCGCACAAGGTGCGAGACATCCAGGAGTCCCCAGCTCCCACGTCTCTGTCTGGGGTCAGAAACTTTCTGGGAATGGTCAGCTACTGTGGCCGGTTCATGAAGAACCTATCGGATATCACTGGCCCCCTGTGAATGCTGACCCGAGCAGATCACCCATGGATCTGGGGTGAAGAACAAGAACAGGCTTTGAAGACACGAAAATGGCCTTTCTGCGGGCACCATGCCCGCTTTCTTTGACCCTCAACGTGAGTCGCAGTTGGCCGTGGAAGCCAGCCTCACAGGATTGGGCGCCGTCCTGACCCAGAAACAGAGCTGTGAGGACTGGGCACGCATCGCTTTCGCAAGTCGAACCCTTACGTCTACAGAGCAGCGGTACTCCCAGATAGAACGGAAGGCCATTGCCATTCACTGGTGGTGTCGGCACTTCCACCTCTATCTCTATGGCAAGGCTTTTACTGTAATTACCAACCACAAGCCACTACTTCTACTCTTTTAGCGGTCTTCATCGAAGCCGCTGCCACAGATCAAAAAGTGGATACTGCAGCTGCAGGAATTCAACTTTAGCGTGGAATATCAACCAGGCAAACCCTGCAGATTTCCTTTTGTGCCATGCCCACCCGGCTACCCCACAGGAAGTTGAAGAAGCTTTAGAAAGGGAAGAATACGTTTGGATGGTGATTGACCGGGCCCGACCACTGCCCATACTGCTCACCGAAGTGGCGGAAGCCACCAGCCAAGACGACTGCCTGCAGATGACCATAGAGGCTAACAGTTCGGGCGATTGGTGCCCGCTGCAAAATCCTGTGACCTTTTGCACTGACGATGCCAGAGCCAAACTTCAAGTGTTTTTTAACGTCTAGCACAAGCTTTTTGTGATTAAAAAGTGGTGCTTGTTGCAAGGACTTCTCCTTGTCATGCCCTCTTGCCTGACATCCTGAGCTGTGTCACTGGCACATGGAGCCCACCAGGGCGTTGTTAAATCGAAGAACCGGCTCCGGAGCAAGGTCTGGTTCCCTGGTCTAGACCTGCAGGTGGAGGATGTAGTCAGAGCATGTATCGTCTGCCAAGCCGGTGGACTGCCAGACCCCCCAGCACCAGTTATCACAGAGGAGGGCCCTACTGCCCCAAGGGAGAGGGCCAGCGCAGATTTTGGGAGCCTGTCCAATGGATCCTAGTGGTGGTGGACGATTACTCATGATATACAGAGGTGGAGCTTGTGCAGTCCACCTCAGCTGCCACTGTCATCCCGAAAATGGAAATCTGATGGCTACCCATGGTCTGTTTGGAGAGGTCCACACCGACAATGAGCCCCATTCAACAGCTGTGAATGGTCAGACTTTCTACGATCCAGGAACACCAAGCACTGCCGGATCATGCCCAGGTGGCCACAGGCAAATGGAGAAGTGGAAGGTTTTGTTAAGACACTAACCAAAGTAATTCGCATAGCCACAACGGAATTGCAGAACGTCAAAAGTGGCATCCACACGTTTCTCAGGGAGTACCAGGTCACGCCCCATGCCACCACTGGTGCAACCCTGAGCCAGCTTTGTTTCGGTCAGACAGTGACCGACGCCATTCCGCACTACCCTGTGTGGACACCTCAGCTACCGCCCCAGAGACAATCTACACGGTGCAGATCTTGCACCAATGACTATGCCTCCTGGAAGCGTAGGGCCCAGGCAGTGCCCATCCAAGTGGGGGACACCGTCTTAGTGAAAGACCGCCACCCTGGAGGAAAGTTCAGTTTGCCTTTCGAGGCTGATCCCTGGACAGTAACCGCTGTCAAACGAACAATGGTGACGGAGAGAAAGGGAGCCGGATATGTGACCAGGAATGTGTCCTAGTTTAAATGTCTTTCATCAGCCGTCCCCTCAGCGTGGGATAACGAAGATTCCGTAGCACCAGGGGATTACAGAGGTCAGGAGGACGCCCAATCTTGACCCAACACATTGGCGGGGCAAGGGTCCTCGACGGCCACAGGTGCGGTGGTGAGCCACTGACACACCCCACCCTGGTAAATGAGCCGTCCAACACCGGGCAGAGCCCAGGATTGCCGCCCGGAAGGTCTGGAGGTGGGCGATACTATCTGAGGTACATCCCCAATCCTTCCAGACGCTATGCAGACTTTGTGGCGGACTGACAGAGGCACGAAAAAAGGAACATTTTGGTGGTGACCACCCTGTTTTGTGCACACTGAATTTTAACTATGTACTCTTGAGTAAAACATTTTTGGATTTCTGTTTCTTTATCTCCCGTTGGGGAGGAAAGTAATGTTGGCCCGTGTTTGGGCCAGCCCACCCTGCAAGGGTTCACAGGGGTTTAATAAAGGTTGCCCCTCCTGTTGGGGCCGGAATGACCACGCCCTGGCGTGATATGGCCGAGGGTTTATAGCTACGGGTGAGAGCGGGAAAAGGGCATTCTGGCAGTGGTGACGAATATAATATAAACACCCACCCAAACTGACCTGAGTCCAGTGTGGTTATTGTCAGCAACAACCTTACAACCGTCTGCTTCCTCCTACTGCTCCCTTTTCTCTCTTCACCTCACCCTCCTCCCTCTGTGTCTCACCCTCTTCTCCCTCCACCTCATCCTCTTCTCTCCCTGCTGCTGCCATCTCTCTCTCTCTCTGCTTTACCCCAATTTTCCTCTCACCCCTCTCCTTTCATTCCAAATCCTTGCCGTACTCTCACTGTGCATCAACCTCCTCTCGCTCCTCCTCACCCCGTCCCTCCCACTTATGCTTTCTTTCTCTCCATTGCACCGTCCTCCCTCTCCCTTCCTCACTATCCTCTCTCTCCATGCCTCATCCTCATCCCTCCCCTCTAACTCGGCTGCCTATGAGCCTGGCTTCTCTGCTTCAATTTCTCACCCGTAACTCTTTCTGCCTCATCCTTCTCTCTTCCTACCTCACCCTTGTCTCACTCTCCACTTCATTCTTCTTTCTCCCTAATGCACCTCCGTCTTTCTGCCTCAACCTCATCTATCTCTCACCCCACCCTCCTTTCTTTCTCCACCCCACCAGCCTCTCATTGTGCGCCGAGCTCCTCTCTCTCCTGTCTCCTCTTGTCTCCACCTAATCCTTCTCTTTCTCTCACCTTTCTCTCCCCGCCATGCCCTCCTGGCTCTTTGCCCAACGCCTGTTTACCTGACTTACACACCTTCTTCGATCCACCTCAGTGTCCTCCCTCTCCCTTCCTCACCCTTCAACCTCACCCCAACTTTCTTACCAAGTATGCATATCTATCGCTGCTCTACCTTCGCCTCACTCTACCTCGCCCTCTTCTTTCTCCAGTTTACCCTTGACGCTGTCCACCTCCGCTTCTTCTGCCAGTCTCACCATTACTGCTGCTGCATATGAGGTTACAGATGTGTATATATGAAGGAAGCTTGACTGTTACCGCACACAGGTCTACGTGTAGTGGTGTGGGTGTGACGGGTGAGTAATCAGACCTTGCACTCTTGTTGCCCAATTTGTGTTCTTCACAAACGTTTTAAACATTTGTGCTCATGAGCATGCACAGCAGCTACAGAGACCTGGGCCTTTGTGTATTTTAAAGTGGTAGTAAGGCGCAGTGCAACTTTTAAAGTTTTGGATCCTGCTTGCAGCAGGACATTTACTTCAAGAAGATGTGATAACAGTTAGAAGAGGAAACACATTTGGTAACCTGAGGACTACTGACCAAACATTGAATGTGGGCCTGTTTGTACCTGTGGCTGCTCTCTGTGCGAAGGCTGACAACTGGGCTTCTTATTTGATGGCTAGTTTCTCAACCAATATTTGGTTATCAGTTTCTTTTGAGCAGAATGTATTTTAAGGGGAATAAAGGGGACATGAGCAGCTCATGTGAGTGTCTCAAAATTGAACTGTCTCCCCTAAATTGTGACTGGCATGTTCCTGCCTCTTTCCCGTTGTTTGCCTCCCCAACTAATGTCTCCTATTGGCCTCACCCTCTCTTTTCCCATCACTCTCTCTATCCATCACCTGCCTCTTCCTTTTGTTCTACCACTCTCCCCTCTCTTCACCATCCTTCTCTGCCCCCTCAGCACTTATTATTTGCTCATTGCCATTCTCTTTGACCACATTTCTTTCTCATCATCCTCATCCTTCAGCAGCCTCATCTTCCACATTCACCTTTTGTCTACCCCACTTACTCTGTTCACCACTCATCCCCCCACTTGTAGTACATGCCTACCTATCACCTTACTCTCACTGCCCAATTTGCTCATCATTCACCAGCTTCTTTCTGCTTCATCATCAAACTTCCACAGACTCTTCCTTGTTCTTCTTTATCCCCCACTCTCCAGCTTTATCCACCTTCCTGCTTTATGACACTCATCACCCGCCTACTCTTTGTTAATCACCCCTTTGTCAGGATATTTTTCTGTTCAACCCACTTCTTTACTCGTATTTTATAAACTTCTTTCCTTACCATTCTTTTGTCTTTTTCTTCTCTTTCTTTACTCTCATCTTTCCTATTCTCATGCTCACCCGTCATCTCAATACCCCTCACCATTTCTCCTAGTGAAGACTCTAGAAGGATTAATTGCTTTTGCCACCCTTTGGGGCCACATTTGCATAAAATACGTACTTGTTTTTTAGTACTTCAGATGATCCACATAACGATCTGCAAGTTATTCAACAGCTAACAAAATGTAGTGATCTAAGCAGCTTGTTTACAAGAAAGTGGCGCATCAGCTTTGATGCACCACTTTTTCAGCGTCACCCCGCGTCCCCCAACAACGCCATGGGAGACTGTATTTACAAAATGGTTCTCTGTGGTGCAAAAGTGTCCACAACAGCGTCAGAAATTCTGATGCTGTTGTGGCGCTAACCCTTAACAATGCTGGACTAGTGTCAACATTTTGACGCTAGTACAGCAATGTTAACGGGGCCCATTCAGAAACAGCACAGCTTCTCTTTTAATGCCTCCCTTAGCACAGCATGGTGCAGTGAAAACTTGTAGATATCACAGCACCATTTCTGCAGGGCTTTTAACGGGGGAACATCTCCCTTGCATACATTATTCATAGAACAGGTATAATGTGGTGCAAGGCTTTACAAATTGGTGCAATGGGGACATTGCACCAGTTTGTAAATATGGTGTGGGGTGGAAGACTGTTTTGCACCACATTAGCATAAAAAAAATACGCGAAGGAAGCGCAAAATCCTTGCAAATAAGGCCCTAAGTGAGTTATTCACTCTACCTTTCAAAATATATCAGATTTGTATGAAGTTCAAATAAGTGTGGTGTTTATCACATCAGGTACACCTAGCAGCTCAGAACCGTTATATTGATGGCAGGACATAAACGATTTTTACAGCACTCGCTGTTCCGCACGTGTGTCAAAAGAAAAGGGTGAGTAGCAAGGCATAAAAATGTAAAAGTAATAAATTGTATGAACAACTCAGCAGCAACTGCATTAGCCCATTATATTTTAAGTTTAGGGCCCAAGGAGTTACAGCAGTATTATAATCCATTTCTATAAACTCGTACAACATCAAGAGAGAATTTTTAGGGAGAGACTAAGGGCCTGATTCTAACTTTGGAGGACGGTGTTAAACCGTCCCAAAAGTGGCGGATATACCACCTACCGTATTACGAGTCCATTATATCCTATGGAACTCGTAATACGGTAGGTGGTATATCCGCCACTTTTGGGACGGTTTAACACCGTCCTCCAAAGTTAGAATCAGGCCCTAAATGCACAATCACTGGCACCCCAAACTGTGGTATATGTGCCCTAAGTTAATTCTCATTATGTAGCAGGGGAAGCCTTCTGCAAGGAGATTGACAATGGGCATGACAGTGCCAGCACGTGTTGCACAGTAGTAACATATATTACAGTGCTGCCACAAGTGGGCCTCCATTTCTGTTATTTGTATAATAGGAAACTGCAATGCCCTTGCCTATGCTATATCAGAATGTTGTGTTGATGAAATTTATCAGAAGTCCTGTCACGTCAGAAAAGTTTTTTTTTTTTAAATAGCAGGACAAATTAATGAGAAAATAAAGCAATGTGGGAAGCCCTCTTGAAGCCTCCAGGTGGGGCTCTGGTAGGTGATCTTCCATTACTATCCTCCGATGTGGTGGATAAGTCTCCTACACCACCCCTTGAGTCTCCCTCAAAGAGTAGATGTTGGGTGTCGGGATGAGGATTTCACATTGCAAGACCTGGATTTAGACTTAAGCAGGAGATATGGACCACCAGAATAGGATAATAAATTGCAATCATGGGGACTCCTTCCTTGATTTCATGTACCGGGCTGCAGCTTTTTAGTATCACCCCCTCAAATCATCCATTACTGTATTCTCACCTGTCTGTGATGCCAGATTTGGAAGTAATTGATAATCTGCTGTGTCATCCCCCGGATCAAGAAGTAAAGGTTTCCGCCACACTACTCAGTTTAGAAAGACTCCTGTCCTCTATTTTAAATTGTTGGAAATTTTTGTAGAAGGGTCAGATTGTATCTTCGATACGGTGACGCCAATATTGAAGGAACAGATCAGTAGCAAGAAAGATAAGGATCCTACCATGGACAGCCTATGGAAGTGACTCCAACAATGGCCAGAATGGCTGAGAATAAAGACGCTCATACCCATATTGACTTTGGTTGTCAGGCAGGAAAACCACAGTGTAAAGAGTCCCGCAAAAAAGCTTCCTCTGCTGAAAGTCCAGTTGGCTCCATAAGGTTTATTTTTGACACCATACCTGCCGTAAGCGGTACAGTTGGAAAATCCCTGTGTGTGGAACAGGAAGTGTTACAAATTTTCGAATCTCATACCAGGCAGGATTTAAGTGTAGGTGAGACATGTGCACCTCAACTAAAGCTTAAGGTTAAGAAGAACAAACGGAGAGGGATGAAAAGATCCAGCCGCAGAATATCGAAGAGGGAACAGAGGAAGCTACAATTTAGAGAGGAGGAAGATATTTTGCAAAGGCCAGAAGGGCCAACGCAAAATTCTCAATCTGTCCCTCTGGCAGCTGGCACCGTCTTTGGATTCTCAAGCCTATCAAGCGAGAAGATCATAGAGACGACAGTGGTAGCGGTCCCTATTGTTCAACCTCCTTGTATCTCATATTCTCTGAACCCACAGCCACTCCATTTGTGGACTTCGGCACAAAGAAGGGTCTCTCTGAGTTGTCTAAACCAGGAGAAAAAAGCACAGTGCAGTCTAATGTTGATACCTGCATGCTAGACCTTATTCCACTCTTTGATGCAGAGTTAGGTCCTCATTATGACATTGGCGGTAAATCCCACTTACCGCCACGCTGACTGCCGCCAACATACCGCTGCTGCGGCGGATATCCGTTCACCATATTATGACACACATACACCAATCTGTCACTATGCAGCCACATACACAAATCCGCCAGTCCAAAGGTCAGTGATAAAGTGGCGGTATCAAAACCCACATCGTTATGCCAACAAAACAACGGCCACCACATTACAACCCACGAATCACCACAGCCGACATTCAACTGCGGTAAACTATTGGCGGTACATACCATTGCGCTCAAAATACACACACACATACAAAACAAAACCACATTGGACAATTCAAACAACATACACCTGACACCCATACACAGACCACACCCACACCACTATAAATTACACACCCACATTACCAACAACCCTTTACGACTACAAACCATTGGCACGAGACAGACACCAAGACCACAGACAAAACCAGAGCCACACACTACATACACCCATACACCACTCACACACCCCACATCACATACCCCAACACATAACCCTACACACCCTCACCTACACACCTCACACAACACCCATGGCACCACAAAGACACCCCCGACTCACAGAGGAGGCACTAAGGGTCATGGTGGAGAAAATCATCAGGGTAGAGCCACAGCTATTTGGATTACAGGTGCAGCAGATATTGATAGCTATGAAAATGGAGCCATGGCGGAGAATCGTGGACAGGGTCAATGCCGTGGGACAGCACCCAAGAACTAGGGATGACATCAGGAAAAGGTGGAACGACCTGCGGGGGAAGGTACGTTCCACTGCAGCAAGACACCAAGGGCCTCATTACGACCCTGGCGGTCATAGACCGCCAGGGTGGAGGCCGGAGGTAGCACCGCCAACAGGCTGGCGGTGCTACATCAGGTATTCCGACCGCGGCTTCCCAGCCGGGTCCGGCGGTTTCCCGCCGGATTTCCCCTGGCTTGGGGAATCCTCCATGGCGGCGCTGCATCAGCGCTGCCATGGTGATTCCGACCCCCTTCCCGCCAGCCTGTTCCTGGCAGTTTACACCGCCAGGAAGAGGCTGGCGGGAACGGGTGTGTGGGGCCCCTGGGGGCCCCTGCACTGCCCATGCCACTGGCATGGGCAGTGCAGGGGCCCCCTAACAGGGCCCCATTAAGATTTTCAGTGTCTGCTTGGCAGACACTGAAAATCGCGACGGGTGCAACTGCACCCGTCGCACCCCAGCAAATCCGCCGTCTCCATTCGGAGCCGGCTTCATCTTTGCTGGGGCTTTCCCGCTGGGCCGGCGGGCGATCTTTTGAAGATCGCTGCCGGCCCAGCGGGAAAGTTAGAATGGTCCCCGCGGTCATTTGACCGCGGGGCGGTGTTAGGGCGGTTTCCGCCGGCGGGCGGCGCCCGCCGCCCGCCGGGGTCGGAATGACCCCCCAACTCTGTACAGAGGACTGGGGGTGGATCCCTACCTCCTCCCCCACAACTAACAACATGGGAGAAGCAAGTCTTGGCAATCATACATCCTGAGGGTCTGGTCGGAGTTGGAGGAGGACAAGACTCGGGTAAGTCAACTCTCTACTACTACTACCCCTCTACCTGCATGCCATCACATACCCCTACCCTCACTCCCATCACTCCACCATTTCCCACACATCCCACCATCACATCTCACTTATCCCAATGCCAAGCCCTGCATGCCATACCAATGCATGGACACAATTCACAGGCCTGCATGGACACCTACCACTAAAGCATGCACACTAGGAAGAATCAGCTAACCCACCATATACCGACTTACACAAGTGAAAGCTGCCATGGCAAATACAACTAAAGAGGGCAAGCCACGGCTGCACAATATGTCAGACACAGAAACAATAACACAGCATTTACATTCCCACAGGTATCCCCAGCCAATGTCAGCGGAGAGGAGGTGCCAGCAATATCCAGCCCCCCAACAGAAGAGCCCACAGTGATGACAGCAACTCTGGTCTTCTGGATCTGGATGACCAACCTGGCCCATCAGGGACCTCTGGACAGCCGGTTACCCAGGCCGAGTCACACATCACCACAGAGTCTCTCCCATCAGGAAGCACCACTACAGCACCCAGCCAGCGTACCCAAACCTCTGTTCCCAGGACACGTCAATCAGCAGTGTGTCCACCGCTACAGGGACCCCAGGCCACCCCTCATACCCAAGACAATCAGAGACCTGGGGTCAGTGGCAGTAGGCACACGGTTCAGGGGACAGAGGCACAGGCCAACAGAGAAACTGGGAGGCGTTCTGTGCACCAGGGGGAGGACAGGCCCAGGGAACTGACTCTCGAGGAGGCACTTGCAGAGCTCCTGGGAGCATATCAACATTCCCAGGACACGTTGGGCCAGAGCCTGGACAATGTGAAGGAGAACAGAGAGATGTAGGAGGGACAGTACCAGAGGATCAGGGAGGACTTACAGGCCATTAACAACACCCTGATCTCCATTGCAGGGGTTCTGGCAGACATGGCCAACATTATGAGGGAGGTAGTCTCACACCAGCGGGCCCCTGCCACTAGCCAGATATCTGAACAGCCTTCTACCTCCACTGCCGCTAGTGGCCAGGAGGCCCAGCCACAGGACCAACAGGCCACCAGATCCTCCCCCTGCAGAAGGTGAACCACCCCGCAAATGTTCCCTGCAATCCAGACAGAAGCCAGAGACACCTGCCAAGACCCCCGCCAGGAAATTAGACTCTCCTGATTGTCACCCTTGTGTCCCATTGTGTCACGCTGTCCACGTTGAACTGCCGTTGCTCCCCTTCCTATGTCCCCTTGGACAATGCACCTGTGCTACAAATAGACTGGGTCAATACCCTGGACTTTCCTCCATCATCACCCCATTCCATTGCACTTGCCCCTCCATATTTTACCACTTCAATAAACACCCTTGGAAAAAAAAGATTTTTTGAGTATGTCAAATTTTTTAAGTATGTATTCATTTCAACAGGTAGAGACATTGCAATTAAACTGTACAGAAAATGAGCATAGGTGTATGACCTGTAGTTGGCTGCAGTGATCACACAAGGAGCATATGTAAGGTCACCAACATCTGTAAAATGAATTGCCAAAGGGTACAGTAAGTGGGCATAGAAGTGGCCAGTGTCAAAGAAATTCCAAAACATTTTATTGAAATGTGAAGTAACAGTCTTACCTGTGTGTCATTGGAAGTACTGTCTGATGACTGATGTTCTGTTGTCCTCATCCTCATCTTCTGCCTCCTCATCCTCATTGCCCACAGAGTCCACTGCTGCCACACGGGCATCTCCAGTCTCCTTCTCCTGCAGAAAAGGCACATGACGTCTCAGGGCAAGGTTGTGCAACATGCAGCATGCCACTATAATCTGGCAGACCTTCTTGGGTGAGTAGCACAGGGATCCACCTGTTTGATGGAGGCATCGGAACCTGGCCTTCAGGAGGCCAAATGTCCTTTCTATTATCCACCTGGTTCGCCCATGTGCCTTCATGTAACGTTCTTCTGCCCTTGTCCTGGCATTCCTCACAGGAGTCAGCAGCCATGGGAGGTTGGGGTAACCAGAGTCACCTGAAATATAGAGGGACAACATTTAGCCACACACTATCCTATATGGCCCACACCATACACCAACATATACTGGGTGGGGACCAGGGCTCACCTATTAGCCACACCCTGAGCCTCTGTAGTTGGCCCATCACATTTGGGATGCTGCTATTCCTCAGGACAAAGGCATCATGCACCGTCCCTGGATACTTAGCATTGACGTTGGAGATGTACTGGTCCACCAAGCACACCATCTGTACATTCATAGAGTGGAAACTCTTACGATTTCTGAACACCTGTTCATTTTGACGGGGAGGACAAATGCAATATGTGTTCCATCAATCACCCCAATTATGTTGGGGATATGTCCCATTGCATAGAACTCGGCCTTCACTGTGGCCAAATCTTCAACCTGGGGAAAACAATGTAGCTGCACATGTGTTTAACCAGGGCAGACAACACTCTGGTCAACACTATTGAGAACATTGGCTATGACATTCCTGCTGCCAAGCCCACTGTCACTTGGAAAGAACCAGTTGCCAGGAAATGGAGCACTGATAGAACTTGCACAAAAGGGGAGATCCCAGTGGGGTGACGGATAGCAGATATCAGGTCAGGCTCCAATTGGCCACACAGCTCTGTGATTGTGGCCCTGTCAATTCTATAGGTGATGATGATGTACCTGTCCTCCATTGTTGCCAAGTCCACCAGAGGTCTGTACATGGGGGTATGTCTCCATCTCCTACTCATCCGCAGCAGTAGCAATCTATGGGGAAAAAGATTGAGGAGCCGGTCACAAAATGAACAGTGGGGCTACAACAGAACTTTGCATGCTGTTAACCTGCAATTGGTAAGTGTGACTAGTATAGTATGTCCAATTTTCAACAGTGATGCAGCAAATATCCAGGGCCTGTCCCCCACCCCACCTGAAATGGCATACGCCTGTCCTGTGTGGAGGGACAGGTGAAAGTGAGGTAATTCCACTGACGTTGTGCGCCATTGCGGGAGGCGGTCGGGAACGGCCGTGCAACTCCTCAGTGGGTAACATTGGGCCCTATGGGGTATAGTGGCCAATGGGGATCTACGCCAGCGCTGACGATAAGCACCACCGCGGACGTGACCGCCATTTTCTATCTGATTCCTTACTTGCTACCTGACCTTTCACAGGAGAGGACCTACACTGCATGTACTGCTGGGACCTGGGTCTAGGAACCTACCATGACCTCTGTGACTGGGGAAAGGGCCCCTGCCGTCACTTCGGCGGAGTTGGAGAGACTGGTGGATGGGGTCCTACCCCAGTATGGACTGCTGTATGGGTCTCCAGACCAACAATTGAGTTCTCATTATTCTAATGAGGCTTCTGGATTTTGAGCAGCAGAATCGTCTGCAGTGTGGGAGATTGAGTCCAACCCACTGCAGGTGACACCTGTCGCTCCAATCTGGGTTTTGCTCCGGCTAACTAGCAGTGCCTCATCTCTACCAAAGGATAGTGATGATTGGGCAGCCGAGCGCATGACATACTAGGCTTCTCAGGGAAGCCGTGGTCACTCAGGTCGCATCCGGTTCTCTCATTTACAATTCAGTCTCATATATAAACGACAAACAGAGGCAGTATCTGTTTTAATAATAAGTTTAATAAATTGACTGCATCTTAGATAGCAAAGCGTGAGCTGCAATAACCAGGATGACACAACATGACAGTATTAAAATTGTGACGAGAAGAGTGAAGCATAAAAAAAGCTATCATCTTCTTATTATGATCGATGGACTATTTCCTATCTAAGTTATAATTTGAGCACAGCATGTTAAGCTCTAGTTCTGCCTTTCAGGTTCCCCTGGGAAGACATCAACCCTTATTCCTGAGCAAAGGCCTGTGGTCTGCGTTAGCGTCTGTAGCGAAGCATTCAGCAATCAGCATACAGTCGTGGTTCCCTGGCTGGAATCTCCCTCTAACGTGTAAGGGACAAGGAAGTGTTTATTTAATAACACAGCTAATGTTCTGAGAAAATGTCCCTACGTAAGGATGTGTATTTTTTATGAATGTTGGAGACTAAACTTATACCACGTTCACCGGCAATGTACCAAACTGTAGCCTTGAATGAAGCACAGAGTGATCAAGAATGTCTTGTTTGAGAACAGAGTGCTGGCCTAGGCAAAACAGTTAGATAGATGAAAATAAAACAAGACCGTAAAAATGGTTATTGTTATAATAATAATGCGAAGCTGAATAAAACATATCTAGGTTAAAGTGCACAGCGACCTACTGTGTTAAAATAACGTGCATGGAGCTATAACTAAAATGGCTACACAACAGCATGAATGCATGGAGTTGTGTAAAGGCCTTGGGTAAGGGGGGTGGTTGGATGTCCTCTGGGCGGCGTATTGGTTGTGTGCTGGGTCATGTGTGTGAAAATGGTGATGTGAAGGAGTATTGTGGGCCATAAGTGTAACAGGCAGGACTGTTTGACTAATACTAATTTCCTGTGTGTATTTTCTCTGCAGATCAGTGCCCATCAAAAGAAGGGTATATGGCGTGCCATCGCCAAAGACGTGTGGACCCTGGGGGTCTATGGAAGGCGGAGCACCTACTGTCAGAAATGGTGGGAGGACCTGAGATGTTGGGCACGGAAGACGGCGGAGGCCCAGCTGGGGATGGCCTCCCAATGAAGAAGGGGTGCCTGTCAAACCCTGACCCCCCTGATGTCCCGCATACTGGTGGCGGCCTATCGTGAGCTGGATGGGCGCTTGAGGGCATCACAGCAGCCACAAGGAGGTGAGTACAGTGCGCATCATTACAACTTACGCATGGTAGGGTGGTATCCGGGTGGGGGTTGTTTGTCAGTGGGAGGCCCTAGAACAGGCCCGACATTGCAGTGTAGGTCCCCAGGTGACTAGGGTTCTGGGGGGACAATCCTGCTACCTAGCTTGTAAGCATCCACTACTGGTCAGGGCTGCGCGGGTCCCAGTTGTGCCCCTCCCCATGCCTTGGATGCTAACTTTTTCTCTGGTAGTGCTATGGCATATTGCGTAGGCCTGTTCCCTGTGTGTGAGGGTGCTGTGTACGCCAACGGTGGTGTTTGTGCAGCCATTGACCAACTGTATCCTTTGTCTTTTCCCCCCCCATTTTTGTTTTGTCATACTGTCCTTATGTGCATTAGCATCATCTGGCGGAGGAACAGAGGCACCAGCGACAGAGGGAGCTGCATCCCACAGGACCCAGGAGGCAGAGTCCACTGACGCTGGGGGCACCAGTAAGACAGAGGGCGAGAGGAGCACCGCGGCAGAGACTGGAGGGGACAGTTCAGACACAGATACCTCCTCCGATGGAAGCTCCCTGGTGGTGGCAGGCACCTCTGTGACCACCCCAGCTACAGGTACAGCCACCACCCCCATGCCAGCACCACCCTCCCAGCAGCCCCTCATTGAGTTGCCTGTGCCCGCCCACCCAGGAGGGTGGGCATCACCTTCACCCCAGCCACCTCAGGCCCTGCCCCAGTTAGCCCTGCTGCCCTGAGTGAGGAGGCTATTGACCTCCTGAGATCCATCTGTGTAGGGCAGTCAACCATTGTGAATGCCATCTAGGGGCTGGCAGCCCAAATGCAACAGACTTATGCATTCCTGGAGGGCATTCACACTGGATTGGCGGCCCAACAGAGATCGATCCAGGCTCTGGCTCCTCTCCGATGGCAGCCATTGTCCCTGTTTCTACCCACCCCCCTCCAACTTCCACTTCCTAGTCCCATTCTCCTCAACCCCAACACATCCAAAGCACACAGGCAGACGAGCATGCACACAAGACAACACACAAGAGTGGTTCAGGCAAACACAAGCACCACACTTCATCACACAGGCACTCACACAAACACTATCCAGGTGCAGACATAACAACATCCATTATTTCCACTGTCGCCCCCTCCGCCTCCTGTTCCACCTCCCTCCCAGTTCCGTCCACACTCACAACTGCATGCAATACATCATCATCCACTACCAGCATCACCACCACACCAAGCAGAACACATACCTCACTGGCAGACACCTCCACAACAACCATGCAGACGTCCTCTGTCCTCTCCCACTGTGGCTGTACCCCCCTCCAAAGGTACACAAATGCAAGCACTCAGACACTCAACAGCCATCCACCTCACAACAGCATCCAGCCCACGCACCTGCACCCAAAATCAGCAGACACCTTCAACAACCACTCCTTCTTCCTCCACTCCCAAAGCTTCTCCCTCTTCCCGCCCCAGTGTCCCTAAAAAACTGTTCCTATCCACCATTGACCTCTTCCCTACCCCTCCCCCCAACCTGCACGTCTGGCCAGGGTGGGAAGAACCGAGCCAAGCACCTCAGCTACCCAGTCCACGGGCCCAGTCGTCACCACACACATTTGTGGTGGAAAAGGATCCAGGGCACATGTCCTGAGGGTAAAGGAGCCTGCCCAAGCTGTGGCCAAGAAGGGAAAGGAGCCATCCCAGGCTGCTGCCAAGAAGGTAAAGGAGCCTGCACCAGCAGGCAGGAAGAGAAAGGGGCCTGGGGAAGGAACTGTGATGGAGCCCCTACCACCAACCATAGTTGTGCAGTCGTAAGAGGTTGTAGGGGATGGGCAGGAGCCTCCCCCACCAGCACAACCACCACCACCACCACCTCCAGTGAGCAGCCATCCAAGGTTGCAGGGGATGGGCCGGAGCCTCCCCCCACCAGCAGCAGCCACTGAGCAGCCATCACCGCAGGTGGACGGTACGTAACCCTGCCTCCATGGGCTGCTGTGCAGCCTGCCCCCTGCAAATCCAGTGGCTATGACACCCACCTGAGAGTCTGTGACCTTGCACTCCGCAGGATCAAGAGCACAGGGCACAATGCCCCCTCCAGACTCAGTGGGTAAGACACCCACCTACCCCAGACTTGCAAGGATCAAGTGTACAGGGCACGATCCCCCTCCAGAACCAGTGGTGTTTTTCCATCTCCCGGCTGAGGTGCCCCCCCGTCCATCGTCCCCCTGCGGTGCCTGCCTATTTACCAGTAGATGTCCCTGCAGTGTTCTCTCCGTGTTGCGGCAGGTGCCATGATTGGCCTTGGACTTTGGCCTGTGGCCATGTGGACTACGTACATTGTGGACTGGGCTGTGTCCCTCTTTCTGAACATATGTATATATCTCTTGTCTTGCCTCATTTATTTATCTTGATGTGTTTCTCTCATTATATTCACTTTCTCAAAATCGTTTTGTCCTTGCCTTATTCATCCGAGGTACAGGGTACAAATGTTTTGGTAATGCAGCTGGTTGTGTGTATGGTGTTGGGGGGGTGAGTGATGCATGTGTGTGTGTCACTCTCTTTTTCCTCCCCCCCTCCCTTGTGTGCTAGGCGGCTGTACTCACCGTCGTCGTCTTCCCCGGCATCGATGTTCATGGTGGAGCAGCAAGTGAAAAATCATGGGGAAGACATGCAGCTCCATCTCCATGGCGGCGTGGTTCTTCCTTGTGTCCCCAATGGTGAGTCCTTTCACTTCTGTACAGTGTTTCCGCCAGGCTTTTGATGTCGTTGGTACTGCACCGGAAAAGGTAGAGGAATAGTGTGTCTTAATATGGTGGGCGGAACATTTACTTTCGCCTGGCTGTAGGCGGCTACCGCCGTGGCGGCTGTTGTTTCTGCCCTGGCGTTCGGTGTGGTACATTGGCTGTCTATCGGAGATAACACCGCCATGGTCAGAATTTGGTGGTAATTACCGCCGGCCTGTTGGCGGTATTACCACCACTTTAACACCAACTGCCAGGGTTGTAATGAGGGTCTTAATTTTGAATAGGGTAGGAAAGTCCTCCTTTTTACCCTGGTCACCCCTAAACTTTTTGGACAGATACTGGTGGTTACTGACTCTTGACATTGCCCTGGGTGCTGCTAACCAGTCCCAGGGTCAGTGCTCTGTGTAAAATGGATTGTACAAATTGGGCTAATTATGATTGGCTGTATCAACCTACCTATAAGTCCCTAGTATGTGGTGGGTATGTAGGTTTAGGGACCCCACCCTAAGATTTGTCCTGGTGTCCCCAGGGCAGGGTGCAGTGTAACTATAAGCAGGGACCTTATAAAAGATGTTTTATACGCCCTGGTGAAGGAAAATAGCTACATTTGTTTTTCCCCCTTTGTAGTGAATGGGCTCCATAGGCTAACATGGAGGGCTTTATTTTAAAATAATAAAGTCTTACTTTCCACAGAAAGGAGCTATATTTGGCAAGTCTAGTATCAAATTAAAAGTAAAATATGTCCAACAACTTGCCACTGTTGAATTTAACATAACTTGCGCTTAGAAAGAGTTTTAGAACTCTTTCGAAAAGTTACCAGTGTCAGCTCTGTAGTGCCCTTCTCTGATTGGCCAGCCTCTGGCAGCGTGGCCAGGCTGCCTTGATGAGGTGTGAAGTGGCCTCGGCTGACACAAGGAAGCATTTGGTGGGAGGAGAGCTGCCTCAGCAGATGGTGAAACAGGATGGGAAGGAACAGCCAAACTGGTCTTCAAAGGAGGGAAGGACATTTGGGACAGCAGCTGTACCTCCCCCATTCCATGCAAACCTAGACAGTCAATTGCCCCCTGATTACATTAAGAGAGGGCTGGAAAGGGGTGTGCCAAGGGAAACGTAGTCACACCAGTGGGTGGGCTCAGCCAAACCTAACCTCTGAGATTGAATTTTTGCCATCTTGGATTTTAGGAGATTGTTTCTCCCTGGGATTGATTTTGGCCACACTTCCCAGGAAGTGGTCACTAAAGAGAGTGGTGGTTTGCACATGATTGGACAGAGGCACCCTACTTTCAACCCTCAGGAGCAAGGATAAAACTGGCAGAGCTGCACCTGACTTCAGACCCCTACAAGGAACAGGACAAAGAAGAAGAAGGACTGCCCTGCTGGACCCCTGACCTGCACCTGGACACTGCACTTTGAAGGACTGCACCAGCTGCACACTTGGGCTTCACCACTAAAAGGACCTTGCCTGTCTTCTACTGCTTCAAGAAGGGACTCCCTGTTTAGTACAGGTAGAAAATAGCTGACCATAGTCCCCTGCATCAAGCCCCTAAGAAACTGACCAGCTGACCAGTGACCAGTGGTCATTTTTGGATTTGAGCCAGGTACATTATGGGAGTTGGAGACCTAATCCTCAAGAAGCAACTCAGAGCTTCTGGACCCTTGGGGTAAGTTGTGGACTCCTAAGGGACCATCAAAGACCTTCTTGAAGAAGATCCAGAAGTTTGGGAACGTTTGGAGCAACCTTGGAAAAAAATACTCCATAAGTGGACTGAGCCGACACTGTGAGTCAAGCCGTCTTACCTCAACTGCGACCTGGCCTGACTTGCAGGTTCGCCCTGCTGAAAAGCTCCAGAGCCCAATACTTCCAGAATTTAACTGGGGGCTCGTGGAAAAGCAATCCAACGACATTGACTCAAAATCAGTTTGCTGTAGAGGGTCGTTCAGAGAGTAAAAGCTCCAAAAACATTTCTAAGTCTGCACGTAAAAAGTTGACAGAGGTTTTCTGTGCAGTGTATCCGAAGAGGGCTCCAGGGAGGTCGGCTTCAATTTCAAGTTCATCCTGGATGAAGATTTCCATCATGAAAAATCGTTTAAGTCCAAATGTAGAATCCTTCACCGAGGTCTCCTGCGACGCATATCCAAAGGGGGCTCCAGAGAGGTCGGATCCAACCTGTGACTTTGTCCCGGTGAAGAAAATCTTCAAGAAAAAGATTAAGTCAGAAGGTAAAACTTTGACCGAGGCCTCCCGCTCACTGTAGCCGAGCAGCGCTCCATTGCGGTCGGCCTCAAATTTTGACTTTGCCCTGGTCGCGAGCGCTTTTAATTTCTATACGTTAAAAAACATTTATTCTTTAAAAATTCATATCTCTGGTTCCCTTTATTGGATTTTTGTCAGTTTAGTGACCGTTTACAGATAAAAATATAAACTATTTTTTAAATTGGTGTTGGATTTGTAGTGTGTTTTGTGGTTTACTTATTTACAGTTTTGTGATTTTTAAATGCTTTGCACACCTGTCCCCTAAGTTAAGCCTAACTGCTTGTTGCCAAGCTACCAAGGGTTAAGCTGGGATTAATTTATTGAGACATGACTGGACCTAGTGGGGGTTAGTGGCCTATTGCTAAGTGTAGGTACTTACTTGCCCTTACCAATAATCCACTTTCCAACAAATAGATCCTCTTTGCTTAAATGCTTCTTGGAGACTGAGACTATGAGTTTAATCCAAACTAGGTATATTTATCTGGTTTCTCTGTTGTATTCATGATCTTGTCCTAAATCAAGGGTGAACCTTTTTTTCTAAGCTTACAGCTAATACAATATTACAAAACTCTGAATGTCTGCAATGTAGGGGCACTGATGTCGTCCCAGTACTAGAGGGGAAGTGGAGGCATGTTGTAGGTATGGTTTCTCATCAGAATGGTGAGGGGGGTAGTAGGCGGTACCACTTTTTGCCTTTGTCCTCCTATGGTGGGTCTCCGGGCGATTATCAGGGGTTGAAAGTTTACCTAGGGAGATATGGCAGACAGGCGTCACTCAAGGAACATATAAACTCTGCTTGAGATTTAAATGATGGCACAATAGTTGGAACTGGTTACCTGGTGCTCTAAATAGTACATGCTAGACAAGTCATTTGATCTTATAATTAGCAATGAGCTTAAGGATGTTTCCTGGAATGCAGCAGGAATAAAGAATAGCAAGGAGAAATTGTATGTTTTGAATTAGCTAAAGGTAGACGTGATTAGTCTCCAGGAGACATGGTGTGATAGGGAGTTCTTGTGTGAAGGTTACTATATTTTGGATTCCAATGGTAGGCCCTCTAGGAGGGGTCATGCAAAGGGGGGCATGGCATGCCTGGTTGTCTAATAGGCTTAAATGGAAGTACAAATGTTATAGAGATATCAGCAATTTGTTCATGGCAGTAACCCTAATCAACTCAGGAGGGGAGTTGAGTGTTTTACTACTTTTACTGGTAAACACCTACAAACTACCAGATGCTACTTTTGCATGAGGTTTTCTCTTTTATGAATAAATCTCTCAACAGGGAGTGGGCTGCCCATGTATTATTGATAGAGGATTCAATTACAAAGTATCCAACTATGCCTTGCACCAATTATGTGATGATGAAAAAGAGGAAGCATTACAAATTCCCCCAATTGTCTTTCCACAAAAGTTAAGAACTGAAAACAGAGGGAAGCTCCCACTTGATCAATTGAAAAGTAATGACTGTACTATAGCTAATGGGAGACTTACCTCGGATTCCCCGGCATTACACACACATAAAACTCCAAGGGGAGGGGCCATTCTCGATTATGTGGTGGTAGGTTGCACCTCGTTCTGTTTGTTGGGCAACCTAAAGGTAATAGATACCCTCTTCATTGACCATGGTCTGTTGATTTTTTCCCTAGACTTGAATATGTCATCCATTAGTTCATGGCGGTATGAAGGGTCCTCATCCAAATTATATAAAAATCACAGGGAGGACACAGTGGGACCACATGATGATCACAGGCTTGAAAAGTAACTTAGAAGCTACACTTGAAAACTTCAAAGCCTGGGTGGGAGATGAATTGGAATGATTTAGTATGTCTATGAAGCAGCTATCAGTATGTGCAAGCCAAAAAACTACCAATGGCAAGTTTAGGGCGAATCCCAACCCGCTTATCTTACTAAATAGGGAAATAAATGCCTTAGTTCGTAAACAACATATGGTATATGCCCCTGAAAGGAATACAAGTTGCATCTATTGAAAAGGAAAGAGGAGGCGTCTGAAGGCCTGTATAAAAAGAGAAACTTTTGAGACAAGGTTAGGATTGATTAAAGGGAAACTGCAGTAAAGGGTCAGACAAGGTGCTTTTGGCTGCTGGTCGCAGAGGGATGTGGGTCAAGTAAGATCCTTCCCCTTGGTCATTAATGAGGCTAGCTTGATTGACTTTATCTCTAATCTTTATGTCACTAATGGTGTAGAGGTTGAACGGCCTATCACAGAAGGGGGTACAAATTCCTATGATCCTCTGTCTGAAAAAGAGATTGAGTTAGCCATTCAAGGAATACGTACTTCAGCTGCGATGGGGCCAGATGAAATTCCAGTTTCCGAAATAAAACAAGATGCACCCATTTGGAACAAAATGTTATTCCTGTTTTTTAAAAAGCTGCTATGGAAATAAAAAAATCCCACTTCTTGGACGGGAGGTATAAATGGTACCTTTGTTCAAGAAGGGGGATTGAAAATCAGCAGGAGATTACCGTCAGATCACCCTTTTAGATGCTACGGGTAAAGTTTTTTCTAAATGTTTATTGTATAACATGTATAAGAGAGTTAGTGGAAGAAAACAAAATTATACCTATTCAGCGAACTGGATTTAGGAGAAAACATGGAACTATAGATTATATAGCGGCTCTACAGATGAGTAACAAAAAATATGTTACAGTGAGAGGAGGAGTGACTTATGCAACTTACATAGACTTCTCCACAGCCTTTAATAAGTGGATCAAGCCTCAGAAAACTCTCTTGATTGGGTATTCGTGGTACCCTATTAGATCTAGTTATCTCCCTACACTCTTCCACCTGGTGCAGAGTACTCTTAGATGGTGATAGGAGTCTTTCTCAGGAAATACCCACACTAAATGGGCTAAAACAAGTTTGTCCCGATAATCAGTGGAAAATCAATAGTTTGTTTATTACACACGGACAACAAATTATTTTTGAATCTCACCCCAAAAGGGTTAAACAGTCATGTGCAGGCATTGCAACAGTTTGCAGATGCCCAGTATTTAAAGATTATCATTTCTAAAAGCAAAGTCATGTGCTTTCAGGGGAAGTAGAAACCTAAAAGCGGTAATGTTACATGGTTTCTGGGAGCGCAGAAGTTAGAAATTGGGAAATCTATGACTTTCTGGGGAAGATAGTGTGTGAGAACCTTAGTGATAAGGCCTCTTTGGAAAATAACATGAGTAAAACCCAGTCTCAAGCTAAAGGTTTGGGCGCTCTATATAGGGTGACCAGGAGGAGACATTTCTTGCATCTTTTAGAGATCTACCAAACAAAAATCCTGGCCTCTCCGCTCTATGGACTGGAGCAGATTGAAGTAACTAAATGGGGCTTCCTGAATATGATGGAAGGATGAGTCTTCAAAAATGTATCTTCTATTAACTATTAGCAACCCCAGGACCCGGCCTTAAGGTTAGAAATGGGCTTCAGAAGTGCTTTTGTTCAGGGTCTGGCGGGGTGGTACGTTGGGTTGCTTGTCTAGCAAATATGACATATTAAGGTCCTTCATAAAGAAAGAAATCTTGGCTTACAACAAGGAAACATTTTTTATTTGTAGAAACATTTCTAATGTTGTAGATATGGTACAGTTAGATCATAGCCTGGTACTTGCACTAACAATGCTGCAATGAGAAGCCAGTTTAAAGAAGCAACATGGACCATAAGCTTTCATTTAGACAGGGAGGCATGCTTTAAGAAAAGGCTTTCAGAATATAATAGACTCCATCTTAGTAAATAAAGCGCAACTGTGTATTACTTGGAATTTGCCATATGGGGTGAGACGCTTTTGGATTGTGTTACGGGAAGGTTTGCTACAGCTTAATGCCCTTTTGCCCAAATGGTACGGTATCTCAGCTCAATGGAATCTACGTTGAAATGCCTTCAAGATATGAATCAGTTTCTCTTTGTCTGCCCAGCACTTTTACTACATCGTCGAAAATAGCTGAGACCCATATGGCTTCAGTAATCTATACTTTCTGTCCCAGAAGTATTGCAGTTACTTTTTGCACCTCCTAATGAATTGTTTTGTTACAAAAAATGTAACTTTAAAAAAAATCTGTATTAATCTTATTGTACATATAATATTGTGATTTTAATGCTGTTTTGGCTTTTATTGTTCCCTGAGGAATGTATTGATTATGTATTCTTGTATGTCCTTTGAGAATATGTATTTTGGTTACTGTTTAATGTGGATCTCCTTTGGAGTTCTGTTACATAAATAAAATTAAACTTTACACACGACTGGTATTGGTCCCATGCCAACTACTCAACTGGAGGACCTGGTAATGTTAGTCTTCAATCAGGGGGGTCTTGACCCCACTCTTTCAATAGCCGAGGACAAGTTGTTCTGGAACCCCAATGGGATTGTACTTACACTTACCATTCCTCTTCCTCCTGTGCCTGTCACTTCTAAGTCCCCTGTGTCTTTCTCATTTAACTGTGCATGCAATAAAGGCTCACGATTCTGTAGCTCTGTGTGCGTCCCCAATTGATGAGGATGCTACTACATTGGCTGCTATTTACAATCTTCTTTTGCAGCACAGGGAGCAAAACACAAAAGTGTCTCTCGCATTGAAATCAGCCCATCTGAAGACTCAGGTAGTCTTGAGAAAGATGTCAAGGAATGCGGACATCTTTCACACTTGTCTGGGCGAGGTTGAGGCATCTCAGGCTGCCCTTCAACAGCCGGGGGTGAAAAACAGTCTTCTATTCCCCAGCATGAATCCTAGTTTTCTAATCACTTGTCTAAGGTTGAAGATCTGGAGAATAGATCCCATAGGTACAATCTTAGAGTTCTGGGCATCCCTCAGGGGTCAGAAGAAGACGATCACAGAGGATATGATCTTCGTCTTTTTAGAGAATACTTTTGTGCTTTAATTGACCGGGGCATAGACAGCATGATACTAAGGCACATCACTTCCCATTCTGGCTACATAGCAAGGGAGGGTCCATCCAGCATCCTCGTGCCATACTTATTTATGTTGGCTACTTCATACTGTGGCAGGAGATCTATCGATCAGCTCACCCCATATCGCCATTCCCTGTGGGGGTTGAGATTTTTCTACATTTTGACTTTTGTCACCAAGCGATGGTGCGCTGGTGGCAGCTCTGGGAGTATAACCCTGCTCTACAAAATATTGGGGCAACATAATCTCTCACATGCCTGCTAGGCTGCGGATTAAATGTTATGGGCAATTGTGTATTTGCTATGATGGGGCAAAGATTTCCAAGCTGCTACACAACTGTAAGTCTGTGAAAAGATTTTGTGTTCCTGTCAGTTTCAGCTACTTTAACTGGCAGGTATATGTCTTATGTATATGTTGTTGCATTTAGTGGTGTTGTTTTCTAATTTGCCATGCAATTTTAGCCTCCCCATGTCCTGCTAATTACCCCACTTATTACATCAGACATTTTCTATGACATCATTTATAATATCACTGCAACATTTGCAGTAAAATTATTGATGAGAAAACTGTGCACGGGGGAGCAAGTTATAGTTACCTTAGGGCAGAAGTTTTATTACTTGAAATAACTATAAATATAATAGCTGAATTTCTATAGCTTTGTGATCTGAACCTAACTATAAGATACTTCCTATAACCTTTGTTTTTTGTGAATATATATATATATATATATATATATATATATATATATCGCCACTAGGTAGTTATAGTTAAGACCTAGTTTCTATAGAAAAAGCATTTTTTGTTTTGTTAATACCTTTGGTGCTGTTAGAAATGGGGTCTTTGGTTGATAGTCAGGTTACCCCCTGTTCAAGCAAGGACCCTCACTTAAGTCAGGGTAAAAGAGAATCACCCTCAGATAACCCCTACTTACCCCCTTGGTAGCTTGGCAGAGCAGTAGGTTTAACTTCAGAGTGTTAGGTGTAAAGTATTTGTACCAACACACATAGTAACTTAATGAAAACACTACAAAATGACACAGCACCAGTTTAGAAATATAGGAAATATGTATCTAAACAAAACAAGACCAAAACGACAAAAATCCACAATACACAAGTCAATTTATTAATAAAAATGCAAAAAGAGTCTTTAAGTAATTTTAAACACACACTAACACTGTTAATGTGAAAAAGAACCTTGGGTGCGTCAAAAATACCACGCACGGGCGAGTGTGTGTCAAAAAGGACTTGCGATGCATCGATTCCTTTCACAAGCAGGACCTTGCGTCATTTCTCCTTTCGTCAGATCGGGACGCGTCGTTTCTTCTCTCCGTAGGAGAGCGATGCGTCGATCCGGTCAGCACTCTCGGGTCCGGGCAAGCCTTGCATTGTTTTTACACACCCATCGATACTTGCGTCGGAAATCCAGCTGCACGATGATACGAAAACCACGCAGCGGGGGTTGTGATCTCCCAGACTCCGTCAGCGATGCTGCGCGTTGTTTCTCCTGCTCCGTGCGTCGATTCTTCAGTTGCGTTTCTGGCGAACGCCGATTTTCAGCCATGGAGCTGGCGGCACGTCGTTTCTTCAGCCGCAGATCGGAGTCGCGTCGATCTTTTCCCCACACGCTCTGTGCGTGGATTTCCTTTTCTTTAGGCTGCCAGCTTCTCCTTTCAGGGTCCAGGGACTGGATGGGCACCACAGGGCAGAGTAGGAGTCTCTCTAGAGACTCCAGGTGCTGGCAGAGACAAGTCTTTGCTGTCCCTGATACTTCAAACAACAGGAGGCAAGCTCTAAATCAAGCCCTTGGAGAGTTCTTCTCAAGATGGAAGGCACACAAAGTCCAGTCTTTGCCCTCTTACTCTGGCAGAAGCAGCAACTGCAGGATAGCTCCACAAAGCACAGTCACAGGCAGGGCAGCTCTTTTTCCTCAGCTCTTCAGCTCTTCTCCAGGCAGAGGTTCCTTTTGTTTCCAGAAGTGTTTCTAAAGTCTGTGGTTTTGGGTGCCCTTCTTATACCCAATTTCTCCTTTGAAGTAGGCCTACTTCAAAGTAAAGTCTCTTTTGAATGTGAAATCCTGCCTTGCCCAGGCCAGGCCCCAGACACTCACCAGGGGATTGGAGACTGCATTGTGTGAGGGCAGGCACAGCTCTTTCAGGTGTGAGTGACCACCCCTCCCCTTCCTCCTAGCACAGATGGCTCATCACAATATGCAGGCTACACCCCAGCTCCCTTTGTGTCACTGTCTAGTGTGAGGTGCAACCAGCCCAACTGTCAAACTGACCCAGACAGGGAATCCACAAACAGGCAGAGTCACAGAGTCACAGAAATGGTATAAGCAAGAAAATGCCCACTTTCTAAAAGTGGCATTTTCAAACACACAATCTTAAAATCAACTTTACTAAAAGATGTATTTCTAAATTGTGAGCTCAGAGACCCCAAACTCCACATGTTCATCCACTCCCAAAGGGAATCTACACTTTAATCAGATTTAAAGGTAGCCCCCATGTTAACCTATGAGAGGGACAGGCCTTGCAACAGTGAAAAACTAATTTAGCCATATTTCACTGTCAGGACATATAAAACACATTACTATTTGTCCTACCTTAACCATACACTGCACCCTGCCCTTGGGGCCACCTAGGGCCTACCTTAGGGGTGTCTAATATGTAAGAAAAGGGAAGGTTTAGGCCTGGCAAGTGGGTACACTTCCCAAGTCGAATTTACAGTTAAAACTGCACACACAGACACTGCAGTGGCAGGTCTACAGAGCTACCTATGTGGGTGGTACACCAGTGCTGCAGGCCCACTAGTAGCATTTGATTTACAGGCCCTGGCACCTCTAGTGCACTTTATTAGGGACTAACTAGTGAATCAAATATGCCAATCATGGATAAGCCAATTACATACACATTTTGTAAAGGAGCACTTGTACTTTAGCACTGGTTAGCAGTGGTAAAGTGCCCAGAGTAACAAAAACAGTAAAATCCAGCACACATCAACAACCTGGGAAACAGAGGCAAAAAAGTTAAGAGAGACCACGCCAAAGATGAAAAGTCTAACAGGTGCCGTCTGATGAATCTTCACAACATTTTTCAAGAATATATGATGCTCACTTTAGCGTCTGTTTGGAAGGTTTTGGGGTGATCCGTCAAGCGCGGCCACAGTAAAAGGGGGGATCCCAAAACGCTTTTTCCCCATTCATTTTTCCACAGCAATTTTGAACAGTGATAGCGCCCGAACTGCTGGACGATATTACACCAAATTTGGCAGAAAGGTAGCTCTTGGTCCTGAAAGTGACCTTTTTGTTATTTGGTGTAAATTAATTCTGTGGTTTTAGATAAATCAAAGACAATCCAAATTTATATATATAGGGATGAAAAGGCTTCGCAAACCCTCCCGATCTTGTGCTGAGAACCAGATCTATGACTGGGGGTGAGTGTTTGACAATGTTCAGCATTCCGTCCATCACTTGTTGTTTTTGCTTTGTCGCCCTAAGTGGGAAGGGTATGCCCAGACGTGGGTCCCGTGCTTCCCATGCCACTGGATTCAAGCTAGCCTGGCTGATGAGGGGTGAAACCCCGAAACCGGTCCCAGGATGCTTGTTTCCGGTCCAGTGAGGACCTGGCTTGGCAGTTCGGTCTGGACTGTTCCCATGAGGAACAGGGTTGAGACTGATTTGCATATGGCTGGGTCCAAACTGGGGTGGCATGGTGAGCAAAAGAACGATGGATTAAACCCAGATCTATGACTGGGGGTGAGTGTTTGACAATGTTCAGCATTCCGTCCATCACTTGTTGTTTTTGCTTTGTCGCCCTAAGTGGGAAGGGTATGCCCAGACGTGGGTCCCGTGCTTCCCATGCCACTGGATTCAAGCTAGCCTGGCTGATGAGGGGTGAAACCCCGAAACCGGTCCCAGGATGCTTGTTTCCGGTCCAGTGAGGACCTGGCTTGGCAGTTCGGTCTGGACTGTTCCCATGAGGAACAGGGTTGAGACTGATTTGCATATGGCTGGGTCCAAACTGGGGTGGCATGGTGAGCAAAAGAACGATGGATTAAACCCAGATCTATGACTGGGGGTGAGTGTTTGACAATGTTCAGCATTCCGTCCATCACTTGTTGTTTTTGCTTTGTCGCCCTAAGTGGGAAGGGTATGCCCAGACGTGGGTCCCGTGCTTCCCATGCCACTGGATTCAAGCTAGCCTGGCTGATGAGGGGTGAAACCCCGAAACCGGTCCCAGGATGCTTGTTTCCGGTCCAGTGAGGACCTGGCTTGGCAGTTCGGTCTGGACTGTTCCCATGAGGAACAGGGTTGAGACTGATTTGCATATGGCTGGGTCCAAACTGGGGTGGCATGGTGAGCAAAAGAACGATGGATTAAACCCAGATCTATGACTGGGGGTGAGTGTTTGACAATGTTCAGCATTCCGTCCATCACTTGTTGTTTTTGCTTTGTCGCCCTAAGTGGGAAGGGTATGCCCAGACGTGGGTCCCCTGGCTGATGAGGGGTGAAACCCCGAAACCGGTCCCAGGATGCTTGTTTCCGGTCCAGTGAGGACCTGGCTTGGCAGTTCGGTCTGGACTGTTCCCATGAGGAACAGGGTTGAGACTGATTTGCATATGGCTGGGTCCAAACTGGGGTGGCATGGTGAGCAAAAGAACGATGGATTAAACCCAGATCTATGACTGGGGGTGAGTGTTTGACAATGTTCAGCATTCCGTCCATCACTTGTTGTTTTTGCTTTGTCGCCCTAAGTGGGAAGGGTATGCCCAGACGTGGGTCCAGTGCTTCCCATGCCACTGGATTCAAGCTAGCCTGGCTGATGAGGGGTGAAACCCCGAAACCGGTCCCAGGATGCTTGTTTCCGGTCCAGTGAGGACCTGGCTTGGCAGTTCGGTCTGGACTGTTCCCATGAGGAACAGGGTTGAGACTAATTTGCATATGGCTGGGTCCAAACTGGGGTGGCATGGTGAGCAAAAGAACGATGGATTAAACCCAGATCTATGACTGGGGGTGAGTGTTTGACAATGTTCAGCATTCCGTCCATCACTTGTTGTTTTTGCTTTGTTTTTGCTTTGTCGCCCTAAGTGGGAAGGGTATGCCCAGACGTGGGTTCCGTGCTTCCCATGCCACTGGATTCAAGCTAGCCTGGCTGATGAGGGGTGAAACCCCGAAACCGGTCCCAGGATGCTTGTTTCCGGTCCAGTGAGGACCTGGCTTGGCAGTTCGGTCTGGACTGTTCCCATGAGGAACAGGGTTGAGACTGATTTGCATATGGCTGGGTCCAAACTGGGGTGGCATGGTGAGCAAAAGAACGATGGATTAAACCCAGATCTATGACTGGGGGTGAGTGTTTGACAATGTTCAGCATTCCGTCCACCACTTGTTGTTTTTGCTTTGTCGCCCTAAGTGGGAAGGGTATGCCCAGACGTGGGTTCCGTGCTTCCCATGCCACTGGATTCAAGCTAGCCTGGCTGATGAGAGGTGAAACCCCGAAACCGGTCCCAGGATGCTTGTTTCCGGTCCAGTGAGGACCTGGCTTGGCAGTTCGGTCTGGACTATTCCCATGAGGAACAGGGTTGAGACTGATTTGCATATGGCTGGGTCCAAACTGGGGTGGCATGGTGAGCAAAAGAACGATGGATTAAACCCAGATCTATGACTGGGGGTGAGTGTTTGACAATGTTCAGCATTCCGTCCATCACTTGTTGTTTTTGCTTTGTCGCCATAAGTGGGAAGGGTATGCCCAGACGTGGGTTCCGTGCTTCCCATGCCACTGGATTCAAGCTAGCCTGGCTGATGAGGGGTGAAACCCCGAAACCGGTCCCAGGATGCTTGTTTCCGGTCCAGTGAGGACCTGGCTTGGCAAGGGTCCAAACTGGGGTGGCATGGTGAGCAAAAGAACGATGGATTAAACCCAGATCTATGACTGGGGGTGAGTGTTTGACAATGTTCAGCATTCCGTCCATCACTTGTTGTTTTTGCTTTGTCGCCCTAAGTGGGAAGGGTATGCCCAGACGTGGGTCCCGTGCTTCCCATGCCACTGGATTCAAGCTAGCCTGGCTGATGAGGGGTGAAACCCCGAAACCGGTCCCAGGATGCTTGTTTCCGGTCCAGTGAGGACCTGGCTTGGCAGTTCGGTCTGGACTGTTCCCATGAGGAACAGGGTTGAGACTGATTTGCATATGGCTGGGTCCAAACTGGGGTGGCATGGTGAGCAAAAGAACGATGGATTAAACCCAGATCTATGACTGGGGGTGAGTGTTTGACAATATTCAGCATTCCGTCCATCACTTGTTGTTTTTGCTTTGTCGCCCTAAGTGGGAAGGGTATGCCCAGACGTGGGTCCCGTGCTTCCCATGCCACTGGATTCAAGCTAGCCTGGCTGATGAGGGGTGAAACCCCGAAACCGGTCCCAGGATGCTTGTTTCCGGTCCAGTGAGGACCTGGCTTGGCAGTTCGGTCTGGACTGTTCCCATGAGGAACAGGGTTGAGACTGATTTGCATATGGCTGGGTCCAAACTGGGGTGGCATGGTGAGCAAAAGAACGATGGATTAAACCCAGATCTATGACTGGGGGTGAGTGTTTGACAATGTTCAGCATTCCGTCCATCACTTGTTGTTTTTGCTTTGTCGCCCTAAGTGGGAAGGGTATGCCCAGACGTGGGTCCCGTGCTTCCCATGCCACTGGATTCAAGCTAGCCTGGCTGATGAGGGCTGAAACCCCGAAACCGGTCCCAGGATGCTTGTTTCCGGTCCAGTGAGGACCTGGCTTGGCAGTTCGGTCTGGACTGTTCCCATGAGGAACAGGGTTGAGACTGATTTGCATATGGCTGGGTCCAAACTGGGGTGGCATGGTGAGCAAAAGAACGATGGATTAAACCCAGATCTATGACTGGGGGTGAGTGTTTGACAATGTTCAGCATTCCGTCCATCACTTGTTGTTTTTGCTTTGTCGCCCTAAGTGGGAAGGGTATGCCCAGACGTGGGTCCCGTGCTTCCCATGCCACTGGATTCAAGCTAGCCTGGCTGATGAGGGGTGAAACCCCGAAACCGGTCCCAGTATGCTTGATCCGGTCCAGTGAGGACCTGGCTTGGCAGTTCGGTCTGGACTGTTCCCATGAGGAACAGGGTTGAGACTGATTTGCATATGGCTGGGTCCAAACTGGGGTGGCATGGTGAGCAAAAGAACATGGATTAAACCCAGATCTATGACTGGGGGTGAGTGTTTGACAATGTTCAGCATTCCGTCCATCACTTGTTGTTTTTGCTTTGTCGCCCTAAGTGGGAAGGGTATGCCCAGACGTGGGTCCCGTGCTTCCCATGCCACTGGATTCAAGCTAGCCTGGCTGATGAGGGGTGAAACCCCGAAACCGGTCCCAGGATGCTTGTTTCCGGTCCAGTGAGGACCTGGCTTGGCAGTTCGGTCTGGACTGTTCCCATGAGGAACAGGGTTGAGACTGATTTGCATATGGCTGGGTCCAAACTGGGGTGGCATGGTGAGCAAAAGAACGATGGATTAAACCCAGATCTATGACTGGGGGTGAGTGTGCTAGAATATGTTGTGCTAGCTAGAGATACATTGTATAACTTAGGCCCATATTTATACCTTTTAAGCGCCGCATGTGCGTCGTTTTTGGCACCAAATTGGCGCAAACTTACAAAATACAATTGTATTTTGAAAGTTTGTGCTGATTTTGCATAAAAAAATGACGCACATGCAGCGCTAAAAAAGTATAAATATGGGCCTTGTGTGTGTAAAGACGATGTTCGCAGAAGTGGACAATGGATGCCGTGACTGAAAGCATAAGCTGACACAAATTTGTTATCTGACGAGCCCAACTACGGGAACAGGAGAAGAGGAGCCAATCATCGACATGTGAACAAAGATATAATAAATTCTTAGATTGTAGGTTTTACTTTCATTGGACTAAACGTACAATTCTTTGACCAATAGCAACGTGGGAACTAGTTTTAGGTAATCTAACTTAGCCAGACTGCACCGAGAGGAGAGAGGCCATTCTCCCCATTCTTTTTGAGCATTTAGATATTAATATTTCTGAACTGCATGAAGAGACTTTGCTATCCTGAAACTTTAATGCTGACTTTCGATGCTTTGCTGACCGAACAGATGACCATTTGATGGAGACTATCACAGCTTGCTGAACCATACTGAGGCAAGCATTAGACGATGTTACTAATTGTTATGTCTATTTGCTTTTGTCCCTAGATACCAATCGCTAATTTTGATAGAGCCATAGTTAGATATTTTTCCAAATTTGTGTTTACTCAAATTGTTTTGCATGAAGCCCAAACATGCTATTCTAATCTGAAGGTTAGTTAGGATACTCACTGATGATGCTCGCTACATGTAATAACAGTTGTTGTCTTTTCCTTGTTCAATTCTAAATGTATGCCATTTCTCTTGCACAGTTATTCTTGCTATTGATTTGTACTGTAACCTTAGAATGTGTAGTGGTCCAAGCCTTGATTAAATTGTGATTCTTTAAAAGATTTGGTCAGCCACTACTGTTTCTGTATGCTTAGCATTTGATTTTGAGACTACGTTACGTGATATTAGCATTGTTAATATAGGGAATTAAACATTTTAACTTTTACATAAAGGTGTGGTTATCCATGGCCAAGAGGTCATGGTGAGTAAAGTTTACTGTCTCCAAGATTATTGATGTTATTGATTGTTAATGCTATTGATTTGTATTGGTACTGAGCCTTATGGTGGGAACTACTCTAAGCGCAGCCAAAAGGTCTATCGAACCTCTAGCGCGTCCCCTTATAAATTAATGTCAATTCACTAAATAAGGTCTGGCAGAGATGGTAGCAGAATATGATGGTTAGTCTCCTTAACCCCATTGGTGCGGGAGTCGGCTACTGGCTAACGCCCGCACTACCTCCCTAGTGTGGGTCACAACCGGTGGCCAACACCAGGGAGGGGGTTAAAAAATCCTCTGGTGCAGCGCCCTGGAGGATTTTTTTAATTACCCCCCGATCGGGAGACACAGAAGGAAGCTCTTCCGTGTCTCCACCTGCCCCCCCCCCCCATTTGGGATGTCAGCGCACCGGATGCCGCGCTGACGTCACTACCTGTTTTCCCCAAACGGGCCCAAATGGGCGTCCCCACCGTTTGGGAAGACCTTGTTTGAAAGGGGAGATTCTCCCCTTTCAAACACTGAAACGGTTTCGCAATTGAGGGCCAGGAAACCCCACTACACCAGGGATTTACTTTGGGGAGTCTGCCCCCTCTGAAAACGGGCTGCCAACCACCGGGAGATTACTGGAAAAAAAATGAAATTGACAGGGGATCGCCCCTGGACAGGGAAACCCCAGGGAAACCATAGAGCTTTTAAAAAAAACATAGATCTATATATTTCTATAGATCTCTATATAGATATAGCTATATAGATATATATACATATCTATATAGATATATCTATCTATCTATATAGATAGATATATCTATATTTAGATCTGTATATATATATGTATATATAGCGATCACTCTTGTAAATGCGTGTGTGGTTTCCCTGGGGGCTGCGATCGGCTCCCAGGAAAACCACACCCACATATAAAAGTGATATCTCTCTCTCTCTACATATAATATATATATATACATGATGTATATATATATATATATATATTCATCACCAGTTCTCTTGCAGTTGCAGCTTGTGTCTTCAAAGCAATGCACATACTTGAACTGACGTGTTTCAACTGTAGCTTTTAGGCAGCAATAAAAAAGTCAAGTAACTCTTGTGGTTATGTTTCTGCTACAAAAAGATCTGACTTTTGTCTAGTGGTAGTTTTGATGCCATAAAGTAGCGCAGAAGGTTTATATGCCCACTGCAAGGATCAAATCTGTATTTTACGTAAATAGCTGAGTGGATTAGTAAAGCCAGCCATTACCTGCACTATAATACAAATGAAATGTATGTGCGAAGGAGGCTATGGAGAGATGAAGGGCACTTTTGCTGGGTGGTAGTGAGGGAATTGGAGGAGGAGGAGGTCATGGGAGCACCAATAATGATTGTTGGATTGGGCGCTAGAGGCACTAAAGACTGTGACGATTCGTATGTGACAAGGTGAAGTAATAGTGTGTCTTTTTTGAGTGTCTTGAGAAAACGTGCTGATTGAAGGAAGAAGCGTAGGTAAGGTGACCTCTACTGTTGCATGTATCACACACATACCCACCAGCAATTTTGTGACTGTCTACGTAGGCTAGTGTTTTAGAGTGACAGCTTAGCCAAGAACAGAGATGGCATCTCTTTGGATGACTGCTGCTCAAGCCCTAACTTGGGTTATAGAGGACAGCTCTGACGTAGGATCAGAGACTGAGACAGCAGATACTGAGACAGCATCTGAGGGATAGGACAATGGCGCAGACTCTGGGAGTGATTTTTCAGTCGGCGGAGTCCCATTCGATAATTCCTCTTCCAGTGATTCTGAGGGAGGTGATGAGGACAGTCCTGTTGTCCCTTCGTAAGCACAGTTTGTGCAGCGGGACAATAGCGCGTTAGCCCAACCCAGAGACCAGGTGCATGCGGTGGCAAGCACAGAGAGAGTGTTCTCTTGGGAGCTCCCCAATTTAGTTCAGCCCCAAATTCTACTGTCCAAATCGTATTGTGGAGACATCAAAATTAACTATCACAAAACAACCAGGTTTGGTAAGGCAGGCACCTGCATTTTTGGTCCTGGGCACGGTGGCCATATAGAGAAACCTACTAAACCCAGACATTTCTGGAAACTAGACACCCCGGGGAGTCCGCAGAGGTGTGCCTTGTGTGGATTCCCCAAAGTCTTCTTACCCAGAATACCCTGCAAAGGTGAAATGTTGAATAAAAACTCTATTTATTCTTGCATTTCTGTCACACAAACAGGAATATGCTGAGGTCCACAAAATTCCTACCACCCAGTGTTTCCCCACCTGTCCTGATAAAAACCCTAACCCCTTGAGTGCCTGTACCTAGTGCCTGCGTTAGGAATGGATCACCCCAGGGTCAACAGTTGCCGTCATGTAAGGACCAACATTGACCATTGTGTGATCTATTCCTGATACGGGCACCAGGCCTACCCACACAAGAGAGGTACCGTCTTTATCAAGAGACTTGGGGGGATTCTGGGTGGAAGGAAATTTGTGGCTCCTCTCAGATTCCAGAACTTTCTATCATTGAAATGTGAGGAAAAAGTGTTTTTTTTTGCCAAATGTTGAGGTTTGCAAAGGATTCTGGGTAACAGAACTTGGAGAGAGCGCCACAAGTTACCCCATCCTGGGTTCCCCTAGTTGTCTAGTTTTAAAAAATGCACAGGTTTAGTAGGGTTTCCTAGGTACCGGCTGAGCTAGAGACCAAATTCCACAGCTAGGGACTTTGCAAAAAACAATTTCAGTTTTCTTTGGGAAAATGTAATGTGTCCACGTTGTGTTTTGGGGCGTTTCCTGTTGTGGGCACTAGGCCTACCCACTCAAGTGAGGTACCATTCTTATCGGGAGACTTGGTGAAATGCTGGGTGGAAGGAAGTTTGTGGCTCCTCTCAGATTCCAGAACTTTGCAGCACCGAAATCTGAGGTAAAAGTGTTTTTTTTGCCAAATTTTGAGGTTTGTAAAGGATTCTGGGATACAGAACCTGGTAAGAGCCCCACAAGTCACCCCATTCTGAATTCCCCTAGGTGTCTAGTTTCCATAAATATATATGTTTGGTAGGCTTCCCTAGGTGCCGCCTGATCTAGAGGCCATAATCCACAGCTAGGCACTTTGCAAAAATAACAGGTCAGTTTTCTTTGGGAAAATGTGATGTGTCCACATGGTGTTTTGGGGCATTTCCTGTTGCGAGCACCACGCCTACCCACACAAGTGAGGTACCATTTTTATCTGGAGACTTGGGGGAATGTTGGGGGAAGGAAGTTTGTGGCTCCTCTCAGATTCCAGAACTTTTCAGCACCGAAATCTGAGGGAAAAGTGTTTTATTGCTACGTTTTGAGGTTTGCAAAGGATTCTGGGATTCTGCTGAGAGCCCCACAAATCATCCCATCCTGGATTCCCCTTGGTGTCTAGTTTTCAGAAATGCACAGGTCTGGTAGGTTTCTTAGGTGCCGGCTGAGCTAGAGGCCGAAATGCACAGCTAGGCACTTTCCAAAAAACACATCAGATTTCAAAGTAAAAATGTGATGTGTCCATGTTGTGTTTCCTGTTGCGGGCATTAGGCCTACCCACACAAGTGAGGTACTATTTTTATAGGGAGACTTGTGGGAACACAGAATAGCAGAACAAGTGTTATTGCCCCTTGTCTTTCACTACGTTGTTTCCTTCCAAATGTAAGACAGTGTGTAAAAAAGAAGTCTATTTGAGAAATGTCCTGTAATTCACATGCTAGTATGGGGAACCTGGAATTCAGAGATGTGCAAATAACCACTGCTTCTAAACAGCCTATCTTGTGCCCATTTTGGAAATACAAAGGTTTCCCTGATACCTATTTTTGACTTTTTATATTTCACCAAATGAATAGCTGTATAACCGGCATACAAAAAAACCCATTGCAAGGTGCAGCTCATTTATTGGCTCTGAGTACCTAGGGTTTTTGATGAACCTACAAACCCTATACATCCGTGCAACCAGAAGAGTCCAGCATACGTAACAATATATTGCTTTCAAAAATCTGCCACAGCTGGAAAAAGTTATAGAAGAAAATGTAGACAGAAATGGCTCTTTTGTTCACCTCAATTTCAATATTTTTTTATTTTAGCTGTTACTTTCAGTAGGGAAACCTTGAAGGATCTACACAAATGACCCCTTGCTAAATTCAGAATTTTGTCTACTTTTCAGAAATGTTTAGCTGTCCGGGATCCAGCATTGGTTTCACACCCATTTCTGTCACTAACTGGAGAGAGGCTGAAAGCACAAAAAATAGTACAATGGGGTATGTCCCAGTAAAATGCCAAAATTGTGGTGAAAAATGTGGTTTCCTGATTCAAGTCTGCCTGTTCCTAAAAGCTGGGAAGATGGTGATTTTAGCACCATAAGCCCTTTGCTGATGCATTTTCAGGGAAAGAAACACATGTTTTCTTCTGCAGCCTTTGTTCCCATTTTTCTAAAAAAAAGAAAAATTGTAGCTGTATTTCGGCTAATTTCTTGGCCTCCTCCAGGAGAGTCCACAAACTCTGGGTACCTTTAGAATCTCTAGCATTTGGGAAAAAAGGACGCAAATTTGTCCTGGATAGCTTATGTGGACAAAAAGTTATGAAGGCCTAAGCGCAAACTACCCAAATAGCCACAAAAAGGCTAAGCACAGGAGGGGGACAGCAGCTAAGGGGTTAAGAGCCCATCATAAAGGCCCCGTACATGGGTAGCTCCTAAAAGAGGAAAATTCACACAAAGTTTAAAATTTTCAGATTCGATTATACAAAGTGGAGAGAAAATGTGCCCCTAAGTACTTAGAATGACTTTCCCAGAACCTTGGAGCTTGCCAATGATTGTTTGAGAATGTTCCCAGTGTTCAAGTGACTGTGAATGGAATAGGTTTTATGCTTGCACAGCTTATGCAAATCGCAGGTGAATTGTGATGTCTGTGAGGGTTTAGGGAGTTTTTTGACTCCAAATGAAGTTTTAGAAGGAGTGTGCGTACTCCGAAGTGTGAGAGAAGGGAAGTCGTCGAACTTCACATGTGTGTGGCGTTTTGTGCCTAAGAATTGTCCACGTGGTTGTTGGTACATGGGCCCTGCGAGGTCTAAGACTCCGGAGTATATTGAAAAGTGCATGAGACACTTGTTTTTTGTTGTAATTTGTCTGGTTTAATAGGTTGATCAGGCGTGGTCGACAAGCCAGAGTGTGAGTCAAAGGGAGTGAAATAATTTTCGACTGAGATCTGGCCAGTCCTATGTGCACCAGGACAGACCCATTGATCAGTTGAGAGTAACATTTGCGGGTCGAATTTTGCTTGCGCATCAGGGAAACTGAGAAAGAAGGAGTAGCTTCTAGAGCGAAAGCCGTCAGTGAAAAATCCATAAAGTTTCTGAAACAGTTGTGTTATCCTACCTGTAGTAAACGGACAAATTGGGTTTTGATTTTGTTTAGTGCTTGCAAAAATTTTGCATTAATTTTGTGTGAATCTGAGTTTAGGAGGACAAGCTGCAAGACTTTGTCAGCCGCAGTACATGTGAGTGTGACGTCATTGCAGCTGCGCTGGGGTAGGTTGGTTAGGGAGAAATGTCACGCACGGATTGGCGGACAACCGTGAAGCACAGTTGGTCCGTGAAAAAGGATTCTGGGATTGAAAGTCGCTTCTTGATTTGATTTAGAATAACTTAAAGGTCGCAGAAATGACATTTTTCAAAGCTTTAAGGAGTGCTTTAAGGGAAGATACATATATTACAACGAGTATAGGAGATAGTGCACCACCAGAAGCTACAGCAGCCTACATTGTAATAGAAGAAAAGGGTGCTGTGCCATGTCTTTGGCTGAAACAATGGCGCAAAGTGACAAAGCAAGATGTGAGTTTAGTGTTTCCTGCCCACGGAACATTTGATTTGAGGAGCTTAGAGAATCTGAGGAGGGTGCTGTATGATTTGAAACCCTCTCCAAGACCAGCACAGTCCGAGGCATTAGCAATCTGGGAATTAGTGGCCAGACAGCAACAGCAACAGAAGTTTGAGCGGATAATAAGAAAGGCAGAAAATACACTAGTGGAGGCTAGGTGGGACAACGATCAGACATTTTGGAGAACCAGGACTTTACAGGGAATTAAGCTGTTTCCGGCAATTACACAGGACAGCGAGAAAGAAAAAAGGAAAGCTATGAGAAAGACAAGCGGTAGTCCCTCACTTGAGGAAGAGTCAGATGATGATGAGTTCATTTTACAGTTATGGAGAAATTGCACCCCAGCATATGCAGCACAAGAGAGTGGTCTTAGGACTAGTGTAAATCCTTCGGCACCGACATCGGCTAACAAGATTACGAGTCCAGTGCAGATTAATCCCAGTATGACATACAGCCCAATGCAGAGCAGTCTAAACCTACCTACTACATCAGCAGCACAAAATCAGATGCCACAGCCGAATGTCCCGAGAATTTACCCTGATGTACCCATTGTGGAAACTGCCACAAACCTAATAGTGCCAACAGGACAGGTTTACCAGAAACCAATATTGGTTCTGACTGAGTCAACTCCACTCTTATTGCCTCAAGTGCAGTCCCAAGCAATGCCAAAGTACATTCCTTTAACAGGGACGCAGACAGACATGTCCGTACTGATGACTCAGAATACGGGAATTATGCACCCACAAAACCTGAATGTTAGACCAAGTCCGACGCTGTGTCTGTACCTGTTACCATTGGTCCAGTCATACCCTTGTTTGCCCAGGAAAATAAGAGTAGAAATGTACAGGGAATCCTGAGTCAGAATTCAATGAGGGGACAACTCAATGGAGGTGCCAGAGACGCCTCTCCTGTGGGACAGCTCTTTGATGGAACTAGATCATTACTAGACCTTAGTCCATTGGGAGTTCCTCCAGACACTGGAACAGGGTCAAACACCAGTCATAGCCTGAAGTTACTGACACTGCAGTCCCCGAAGCTAACTGTGCAATCGTTCGCAAGTACCCAGCCCAACAAAATTTCACTGCAAGGTTTGACTGCCAACAATTGACTGAATGGTTTGATAAGCTGAATACCTTGCAGAGTGCGCTTTGGGGAGAGGAGTACTTGAACTATACAAGATTAGGGATGGAAGCGGGTGAACTTATCGAAGGAACTATGGGGGTGAACAGACTCGAATCTTACACCGAAGCAAAACTGAGAGACCTGTGCCAGAAAATTACAAGGGAAGTGAGCAATGTGCCTCAAAAGCTAGCAGATTTGGTAGAGAAGTATAGCATAGAAATAGAGAAAACAAAACATTTGAAGAGGAGTTACAGGTTAGATTTTGACCACATGAGATCTGCCGGAATGAAGGCACACCTTAGGGAGGTACTCCAAAGTGTCCAGACATAGGGAGCATTAGACAAGTGGGAAGGCAGATGGGTGAAGGAAAGAGACAAGAAGAAAAGGGATTCCACAAATCGTACTGCAAATGTGCAGCAGGTTGAGGACCCAGCACAAATGTTACCAATGAGAGAGATTCCGGTAAGGAAGTTTGTCCATGTCCCTTGGAGCAGAAGTGACATTCTGTCATTCGCAAACGATTATCCCAGGTTGAGAGAGAAACCAGTAGAATGGTACGAGCAGACAGACAGGTTTGTGAAACTTGCAAAATGCATGTGGGAAGATTTGAACACACTATTGGAGATAGTAGTTCCAGCAGATTTATGGATTGAGTGCAAAGGGAGCGTAGATTGGCAGACAAAAGAACCAGAGAGAGACTGGATTACAGGTGCACCATCTCCCGTGGTGATGAAATACTACTATAAAGTGATTGAATTTTTGAAAACAAGAATTTCCCCTAAAAACATTGACTAGCAGAGAATAGACAAGACAGCTCAGGAAGTGAAAGAGTCAATCCATGCGTATTATGAGAGATTGTTGCAGGCGTTTAAGCATTACAGTGGTACCGAAACGAATGAGCCAAAAGACATGATTCATTTTGTGTTCAGATTTGTGGAAGGATTGAGACCTGAAATTAGCCAGTTGATTAAGAGGCACTTGATTTGCTGGCAAGTGAACCCGATTGATGAGGTATTACAGTATGCAAAGTATTGTGGTGACAAGATTGAGTTGAGGTAGAGAAAGTTGAAAGAAAAGGTGATGGTGAGGCAGATTAGAGTGGCACAAACAGGGATGCAGGGGAATTTTTCGCAACAGCAGCAGCAACAGCAGGGAAATGTGGTACCTCAAAATCAGTTGAGAGGTAGAGGTCGCGGAGGAATTGGAAACAGAAACCGTAGTCCAAATTTGAATATTGCAGTGGTTCAGAATGATGTGCAGGGAATGAAGAGATTGTTGCCATGTCACGCTTGCTGAGGGATCGGACTTCGGAAGCAGGAGTGTCCGATGATGGTACAGGAAGGTGTTGTTCAGCAAACAAATGACAACAATTTGTTCCAAATTATAAGAGGCCCGAGAATGAGGGGTCAAAATCCAAATTTTCAAAGCAATGTGAATGAGATGCAGAATTTTCAACTCATGCAACAGGTGCAAATGCCACACATGCAGATAGCACAGTCACAGCCAATGCAACAGCAGATTCAAATGGTACCTAGACAGCAAACCCAAATACCTCAAGCCCCAATGGAGCAGCAGCAGGTGATGCTTCCTCAACAGGTCACTGATCAGAGGTTTAACGAGAGTAATAACACCGTACACCAATTGCCATTACAAATGAGAATGGAATAAACGATGATTGGGTGAGGGAGAGATCTGATGAAGAGGAATGTGTGCTTGCAGCTTCCTCAGAAGTCGATCAGAAGGGTCCATATGTGAAGGGATAGGTAATTGGTCAAAAATTTTCATTCTTGGTTGACACAGGAACTACACGCTCTGCAGTTAGAACTGCAGAAGTTCCAAACTTGCCCCTTTCAGGAAAAACTGTCCAGATTGTAGGAGTAGCAAATCAGTATTTCACCATCCCAATTACAGAACCAGTTCAGGTTAAGTTTGGCAACTTTAAGGGATTATACAAATTTGTAGTTTGTGACTCAAGTCCGGTATCCCAACTGGGATTGGGACTTGCTGTGTAAAACAAGATGCTCGATTACTTGCTCACATGATGGATTTGAGATCCAGAAAAACAATGATAATGAGGATGACCCCGCTCCAGAGACAGATTGTGAAGCAATAAATGAGGAGTACTCTCTGATTAGTTTATTTCAAGTTTTACCAGTAAAAGATCTTCCTTCTGACCTACAGGGAACAGTTGATGAGAGAGTCTGGGATTTGACAGGGAAAGACACTGGACTGATAAAAGGAGTTGAGCCAGTTAAGGTTCCAGTAAAGCCGAACGCAATTTATCCCCAGATCCCCCAGTACCACATGACACAGGACACCATTGAAAAGGTTGATCCCACAATTGCAGAATTTGTGAACCAAGGGGTTTTGAAAGAAGTGTTGAGCAGCCCATGTAATTCACCGATAACTGGATTGAGGAATCCCTGAGGAAAAGTCCGAATTGTTCAGGATCTGAGAAAAATAAATTACATTGTTATCAAATGTTGTCCCGTAGTACCAAATCCAGCTGTGATTTTGTTCCAGATTCCATGCGATGCTGAATGGTTCACCATTATAGACTTGTCACAAGCATTCTTTTCTGTGCCTTGTCATGAGAATAGTCAGTTTCTCTTTTGTTTCAAATGTTTAGATTGAGTTTACTGTTGGTGTAGAATTCCTCAAGGGTTTTTAGAATCACCTTCCATATTTAACCAGATCTTGAAAAATAACCTGGAGTCATTGGAAATGCCTTTCGAGTCAACATTGGTACAATACATTGATGATTTGTTGATTGCGTCCAAAACAAAGGAAGAGTGCAAATATGACATGATTGCCTTATTAAACCATTTAGGAAAGAATGGTCATAAAGTGCATCTAACTAAATTGCAATACTGCCAGAAAGAAGTGAAATATTTGGGTCACCAGATTGAGAAGGGGTACAGGAAAATATCCTGCGAAAGGGTCACAGCCATATTGCAGATGAATCCCCCAGCCACACAGAGAGATGTCAGGATGTTTTTGGGGATGGTAGGCTACTGCCTCCAATGGATTCCCAACTTTTCAGTCATTTCAAAGCCATTGCAAAAACTGACACACAAAGAAGTCACCGATCCCCTACTGTTAGATCAGGCCTGTATGAAAGCTTTTCCTGAATTGAGAGAGAGTTTGTGCAAAACCCCGGCTTTAGGAATGCCTGATTACACAAAAACCTTTACGTTGTTCTGTCACAAGCGTAATGCATGTTCTTTGTTTGTCTTGACTCAAGTCAATGGAGGTGTAAACCCCAAGTAGCATATTTTTCAGCTACTCAGGACCCAGTTGCAGCAGCTTTATCAGGCTGTTTGCGTGTGGTTGCAGCAGTTGGACAGAGCCTCACACAGTGTGAAGGCATTGTGATGGGACATCCCCTGACTATTATGGTCCCTCACTCCATTGAAGTTTTACTTACAAGTATCAAGACGCAATACTTAACAGGTTCCAGGCTGCCTCGCTACGAGACAAGCATCTTGGGGTCACCTAATGTGTCACTGAAAAGATATACAGTGCTTAACCTGGCAACATTGCTCCCAAATGAGAATGTTGAAATTGAAAAGTTGGAAGATATTGACCATGATTGTCTTGAAGTAACTGATCTGTGCACAAAACCGAGACCTGATAATAGAGACACCCAATTGGAAGAAAATGACCAAATTATCATTGTCGATGGTTTCTGTCTAAGGGGCCATACGAGAATACTGAGAGCAGGATTTGTGGTGTGCACAATTTTTGGTATACTTGAAGCATCCTGGCTTCGAGGAGTATACTCTGCGTAAGTTGCGGAACTGGTAGAGCATGCCATGTTTCTGTGCAACTTAAAGTTGCCATCTATACGGATAGCCAGTCTGGATTTGTTATAGTGCGTGACTTTGGCCAGTTGTGGTCTCAGAGAGGTTTCCTGACCTCTTCTGGTTCACCAGTAAGAAATGGTGAGAGAATTCAGGAGTTGTTGCAAGCTATGCAAATGCCAGAGAAGATTGCCGTGGTGAAATGCAGTGCACCTCTGAAATCGCAAGATTTTGTGTCAATGGGAAATGGATATGTGGATCAAGTCGCAAGGTTTTGCGCATTGAACTGTATGTCATTCAGGGATAAGTGGGAATTGTTACCTGAGGAAGATGAGACATGTTCAAGTTATGCATTACATGTAATAGGTACCTTGGAAGAGCTGACACGGAGGTGAAAAGGTCATGGGTCGAAATGTGTACAGCAACAGGATGAACTGTGGGTTTCAGAAGAGGGTCAATTGGTTTTGCCGAACATTTTGTTGACTCAAATGGCTAGATGTTATCATGGTCAAGCACATTTTGGGAGGGATGCAGTGATTCGATCGTTCAAACAGAATTGGTTCAATCCAAAATGTAGACAAGTTGCTGAAGCAGTTTGCATTGTTGCATCATTTGTCAACAAATGAACGCGGGTAAAGATACAGTGGTCAATTTGAGCCACATTGGAAGAGCAGGAGGTCCATTCAGCAGAATGCAGATGGATTCTATTGAGATGCCTGTGTGTGGAGGATTGAGATATGTGTTGGTGATTGTGTGCGTCTTTAGTCATTGGATTGAAGCTTATCCTACAAGAAGAAATGACAGCCTCACAGTAGCAAAATTACTGCTTAGGGAACTGACACCACGTTTTGGGTTTCCGATCTCTTTAGAATCAGATAGAGGAAGTCACTTCAACAAGGAAGTAATTAAATTACTATGTGCAGCCTTAAACATATAGCAGAAGTTGCATTGTAGTTATCGCCTTGAAGCATCAGGACTGGTGGAACAGATGAATGGTACCTTGAAATCAAGAATGGTGAAAATGTGTGCGTCCACGAATCTGAAATGGCCAGACTCACTACGTTAGTTCTGATGACAATGAGAAACACACCCGACAGGAAGACAGGATTGTTACCGCATGAGATCCTAATGGACAGAGCAATGAGGTTGCCTGCGGTTCCTGCAAATGCTCTTGTGAACATAACAGATGATATAGTGTTGGACTACTGGAACGGTCTGGCTGATGTAAATTGCTCTTTCTCTCATCAGGTGGATGCCACCACATTGCAACCATCTCAAGATCAAGGACACAACCTGAGAGCAGGTGACTGGGTTCTGATCACGTGAGGAAGAAGTGTTTGGAGATTCGATGGAAAGGCACTTTCCATGTAGTTTTGATCACTACCACAGCTGTAAAGTGCGCTGGAGTTCCGAGCTGGATCCACGCAAGTCATACAAGAAAAGTGGCATGTCTTTTGGACAAAGAAGAGGAGTTGTTGAGAGTGCCATCAATGACCAGACCAACCTCAGACCCAGAAAGAGGAGAAAGGGGTACTGAGACCGGATCTAAGCAAAGCGATAACGGTTCAGCCACTCCTAGGAGAGACAAAGGAGAAGGCCTACAGGGAAGTGAAAGTGAACCAATCTCAATTGAGGCAGCAGGAGAGTCTAGTCAGATGAGGGCTCTCCGAGAAGCAGACGATCTTGAGAGACAAACAGAGCAAACGACAGACCCTGAGGGGGAAGGTTTTGAGGTGGATCAAAGCCACTGTGGTCTCACTCCTCCTGAACCAGTTGCAGGTCCGTCAAGAGAAAGACCTGCAGAGCAAGAAGAAGTTGCAAGTTCGACACTGAAAAGAGCATTGACCATTGACAGGAGATAAGTGTCCGGAGTCACATGCAAAGAGAAAGGAAGCAATTGTTGTGACAACAATGGAGGAGGAAGTAGATACGACAAGAAGAGAAGATCTGAGTGAAGGAGAGTTGAATGGAGATCGAAAGTAGAAAAGAAAAAAGAATTGCAAGTAGAAGGTACGCTGGTCTTGAGTGGGCGTATGCAACAACAAGTGAATAGCAGAGAGTTTTTGTCTTTTTGTTTTGATCACGAAATTACAGGTCAATATTTTGGCACTTGAAGGAAACAAATTAACTGAACTGTTGAAACAAATTTGAGACAAGTACGAAGAAATAGAGACTGTTGAAAAGTAACCAGAAAAGACTTGAGAAGTCTGATTTGACAGGATAACCTGATTTGACAAGCTGCGAAACCGATTTTTGACAACATTACCGATTCTGACAAAGGATCCTGTAAGTAAGACTGAAAGCTGTAAATAATTGCTAAAAGAAGATTGAAGATTTAGTTTTTGATTGTTTGCTGCATAGTTATTATTTTTCTCTTCTCCTTTCTAATTCTTTACCAATCATGAGTAACCTTGGCCAGCAGGGTAGGAAGAATAGATGCTGTAAATACTTGAGTACTGGTTTGGCAATTGTATGCATGGTATTGTGCCTGGTATTGGTTGTGGGAATGACTGTTCTTGATAAGAGTAAAGCCAACCATACTTCAGCTTCAGAGTCAACTACTGCACTCACAGAAATAAAGAAGCTCAGGTTAGATGAGAAGTATCTGCACGTAGATAATGCCCAAGGAGAACTTTCTTCTAATGTCTTCTATCGCTTATTAAGTGAGTATGTTGAGACTATGGTTGCGAGAGATTGTTATGTTTGCACGCAGATTCCTTTATCAGTTGAAGAGGAGTTACCTATCATAGTCTGCCCCTTACGTATGGGATAAGTTGTAGTCTATTACTAACAAGATTCTATAATCAGGAGTACATCCAATATTTTTATTCTAATTTTGATGATGTGTTTTCGTTTGTCCTCGTAATTAAGTACCTGAGTAGCGTAGCTAAGCATAACGCTATAGAATTAGTGAGAGGATTCTTCAAGCCTACATTAACATTTGGCATGGCATATGCGCATAGAAATAACCTGATATGTTTGCTTACACCACTAGAAAAGAGCTTTTTAGATCAGACAGATGACAAGAGAAAGGCATTGAAGGAGAAGTTAGAAAAAGGTCTAGAGAAAAAGGACTTTTAGAAATGATTACGCATTTAGTGAAATAAAAACACAAGGGAGGTTAGCTTTAGATGCGCAAGAGTAGGAAAGCTTTGTATATATAGGCCTAAATCTAGTACTGATGCGTTGTTTGTGGGAACGAATGAATTTAGTCATGTGTTTTTGTTTCAGAGTAATTGGACATTTATGTTGAATGGACAGGATCCAGTGATTCCTGGTATACATTACATCTGTGGGCCTAGTATGGCACATGTTACTTGGGGATAGTTTTCCCAAAGATATTTCAACTTGAGGACATGAAAAGATTACAGAAAATGACTGAGTTACATCACCTTAAACAAAAGATAGAGTCTCCTTCTAATATAGTGGGAGAATGATTCCTTCAGTAGGAGGTGTTCTGAATTATATAAAGATTCCAAAGTTGTCTACTATTGTGGATAACATGTTGACAAGTTTTTCTGGAGCCATGATCCTAATGGATACAGAAATGCCTGTGGTAAGATCTATGACTCTTCAGAACCGCCTTGCGTTAGATAGTCTTTTAGCAAAGGATGGCAGAGTTAGCAAAATGCTTAATTTGAAGCATTGCTGTTCATATATTCCTGATAATAGCAAAGAAAGTAGAAGCTTACTTACTAATCTGACTAATGATCGTGCTGATTTGAAAGAGCTGAAAGAACTAGATGTTTGGGAGAAAGTTGGCAAAGATTTTGCTTCAGTGGGATATTGGTAACATTTGGAAAGAGATAATATTGAAAATAATACAAGGGATATTGATTATTGTGATTTGCATAAATGGAGCATGGGGAATATGCAAATAAATTGTGTTGCATGATTAAATAAAAGAGAATAAAGAATGATCAGAGAAGGGAAGAAATAAAAAGGGAAAATTATTTTAGAGAAAATTCAAAGAGGGAATGAAGATTAAAAGGGATAGAAATAACACATTTCAGCTGAGCGAAAATTTTGTGGGAAGATGTAAATGTAATGACATATTTAGTCATCAGAGGAGGGATTGTTAATGCTGGAATTTTACTAATGAATATTCATGTATCCTGAATGTTAACAATGAATAGAAAATGAGTTAACAGAGTAAAATAATACACACGTTTGAATATGTGCCTACTTGAGTGACCACCAATAATCACAAAGTATACTTATTAATAGTTTATTAATTTAAAATGTTGAGTTCCTGTTTGGATTAATGTAGTAGTATATCATATTAAGGGTTATGTATTATGTATTTGCTTTATTAATAATAGGCCATGTTAGACCTGAACGCCTTAGGGTGGTCACCCCTAACGTTTTACCTGCCTCCCTCCACTTTTTGGACACTGTTTTTGTTGGTTTTAGGACTCTACGCACTCTACCACTGCTACCCAGTGCTAACATGCATATGCTCTCTCCCTTCAAACATGGTAACATTGGTTCACACCCAATTGGCTTATTTAGTCTACTTACAAGTCCCCAGTAAAGTACACTTCATGTGCCAGGGCCTGTAGATTAAATGCTACTAGTGGGCCTGCAGCACTGATTGTGCCACCCACATAAATAGTCCCTTAACCATGCTTCAGGCCTGCCATTGCAAGGCCTGTGTGTGCAGTTACACTGCCACTCCGACTTGGCATTTAAAAGTACTTGCCAAGCCTAAAACCCCTCTTTTTCTACATATAAGACACCCCTAAGGTATGCCCTAGGTAACCCATAGGGGAGGGTGCTGTGTAGACAAAAGATAGGACATGTACCTGTGCAGTTTACATGTCCTGGTAGTGTAAAACTCCTAAACTCATTTTGACACCACTGTGAGGCCTGCTCCCTTCATAGGCTAAAATTGGGGCTGCCCTCATACATTGTTTGAGTGGTAGCTGCTGATCTGAAAGCAGTAGGAAGGTCATATTTAGTATGACCAGAATGGTGATACAAAATCCTGCTGACTGGTGAAGTTGGATTTAAATTTACTATTTTAGAAATGCCACTTTTAGAAAGTGGGCATTTCTCTGCACTTAAATCCTTCTGTGCCTTGCAACCCACGGCTGGCTGGGCTTAGTTGACAGCTCCCTTGTGCATTCACTCAGACACACCTCAAACACAGGATACTCATCCTCACTTGCATACATCTGCATTTTGAATGGGTCTTCCTGGGCTGGGAGGGTGGAGGGCCTGACACTTGCATGTCAAAGGACAGTAGCCTGCCCTCACACAAAGGACTGCCACACTCCCTACTGGGACCCTGGCAGACAGGATTGAACTGAAAGGGAACCTTCTGGACTTCTAAGCCACTCTTTGAAGTCTCCCCTACTTCAAAGGCACATTTGGGTATTTAAACAGGGCCCCTGCCCCTACCAACTCAGACACTTCCTGGAGAAGAGAACCTGAACCAGAACCCGCATTCTGCCAAGAAGACCTGCCTGGCTGCTCAAAGAACTCACCTGTCTGCTTTCTGTGAAGGACTGCTGTCTTGCTGTTGTCCTGCTGCCTTGCTGCTCTCTGGCTGTGGTGAAGAAGTGCTCTCCAAGGGCTTGGATAGAGCTTGCCTCATGTTCCCTGAAGTCTCAGGCCCAAAAAGACTTCATCCCTACAAGAAGGACTCCTTGTGCGGTGAAATTCGACGCACAGCCTGCCAGAAACAATGCACAGCCTGCACCGCGGTGAAAATTTCCCCGCACGCCGAACCGGAACGATGCAGCCTGACTTCGCGATGAGAAGATCAACGCAGCACCAGCTTAGTGACCAGAAATTAGATGCACGGCCTCACCGGATCAACGCACAGCTGAGCCGGAACGATGCAGCCCACCTTCCAGAGAGGAATCGACACAGCGCCTGCCGTGCGGTAGAAAATTCGACGCAACGCCTACCGGATCGACGCAGCTCCTATAACTTCATCCTAGCAGCGCCAGAAATCCACACATTGTTCCCAGGGCGTCTGAAAACCCCGCAACCCGAAGAGGATCCAGGACTGAGCGCCGGAAATCAACGCACAGCCATCCCTGCATGAAAACTAAATGACGCATCGCTGTGTGTGGCCTGAGAAATCGACGCACACCCCTTGGTTTCCACGCTTCTCCTCCTCTGCGATTCCTTGCGGAGATTTTTCACGCGAACCAGGTAATTTGTGCTTGAAAGAGACTTTGTTTTGCTTTTAAAAGACTTAAGACACTTTATATCACTTTTCAGTGATATATCAACATATACTTATTGCATCTTAATCATTTTGACCTGCATCTTATCAGATAAATATTATATATTTTTATAAACACAGTGTGGTGTATTTTTGTGGTGCTATATTGTTTTATTGTATGATTTATTGCACAAATACTTTACACATTGCATTCTAAGTTAAGCCTGACTGCTTAGTGTCAAGCTACAAGAGGGTGGGCACAGGATAATTTGGATTGTGTGTGACTCACCCTTACTAGAGTGAGGGTCCTTGCTTGGACAGGGGATAACCTGACTGCCAACCAAAGACCCCATTTCTAACAGGCCTTAATTTAGCGAGGTCTTGGGCCTAGTTGCCTCATGTCAAGCTGCATTCCTTAAAAAAATCATAAAATGGCTGATTAGAGAATTAAATTGTAATTTTCCATTGCAATAACCGAATGTTAGTTGCTGAAATCCTTTCCCATGAGAACTGCTTGCTAGAATATGTTGTACTAGCTAGGGATACATTGTATAACTTAGTATGTGTAAAGACGACGTTCCCAGGAGTGGACAATGGATGCACTGACTGACTGAAAACATAAGCTGACACAAATTTGTTACATGATGAGCCCAACAACGGAAACGGGAGAAGAGGAGTGAATCATTAAAATGTGAACAAAGATTTAGTAAATTCTTAGATTTGAGGTTCTACTTTCATCGGACTATACATAAACGTACGATTCTTTGATCAATAGAAACGAGGGAAGTAGTTTTAGGAAATCTAACTTAGCCAGACTGCACCAAGAGGAGAGAGGCCATTCTCCCCATTCTCCCCATTCTTCTTCAGCGTTTAGATATTATTCTTTCCGAACTGCATGAAGAGACTTTGCTTTTCTGAAACTTTAATGCTGAATGTCCCTAGGGACCAACCGCTAATTTTGATAGAGCCATAGTTAGATGTTCTTCCAAATTTGTGTTGGCTATAATTGTTTTGCATGAAGCCTAAACATGCTATTCTAATCTGAAGGTTAGTTAGGATACTCACTGATACTGCTCGCTACATGTAATAACAGTTGATGTATTTTCCTTGCTGAATTCTAAATGTATGCCATTTCTCTTGCACAGTTATTCTTTCTATTGATTTGTACTGTAACCTTAGAATGTGCAGTGGTCCAAGGCTTGATTAAATTGTGATTCTTGAGAAGATTTGTTCAGCCAGTATTGTTTCTGTATGCTTATCATTTGATTTTGAGACTAAGGGGCAGATGTAGGAAACTTTTGCGAGTCGCGAATGGCCCGATTCGCAATTTGCTACCCTGCAAAATCGGAAATGGGATGCAAAAATCCCATTTCCGACTCACAAAATGCGATACGAGCCATTACCGACTCGCAAAAATAGCGACCCCATTTTGCGACCCAACAATAGGAAGTCGCAATTTGCGAGTCGCAAACCAAATGCAATAGCCACTCGCAAATTGCGACTAGTCGCAAAAAGCCCATTTTGCACTTCCAATTTACCACTAACTCAGAGCAGGTGGTAACCAGAACCAAAGTATAAAAGGAGACCCAGAAGGCATCTGGGTTACTCAAGATGGCGGAGATATATGTGATAGGAATGAGGAGGAGAGCCCACGCCGCACAGCAGAGGAGTAGGAGGCGCCAGAGACAGGAGAAGATATACAGAACCAGGCAAACACTTTTCCAACAAACTGAGGAGGAGATTTATGATAAATATAGACTCAGCAGTGCAGCAATACTAGATTTAATAGATTTACTCAATCCGCAGCTACAACTCCAGACTGTGCGCAGCTGCGCCATCCCTACGCATGAGCAAGTGCTATGCTCACTGCATCTCTTGGCCTCGGGTAGCTATCAGGGGGTCATTGCTGTGGCAGGTGGGGTATCCCAAAGTTCACTCTCACGGTTCTTTAGGGCATTCCTAGATGCCTTACTCACACACATGTCCAGATACATATACCTACCCAGGAATGAGGCAGAAATCAACAGCACCAAGTTGGAATTCTACAGGATTGCCAACTTCCCCCATGTCATAGGGTGTGTGGGCGGGACACATATACAAATATGCCCTCCTGCAAACCTGGAATATCTGTTCCGCAACAGGAAGTGTAACCACTCACTGAACATACAGGTGGTATGTGACGCCCATTATGTTATCACTGACATGGTAGCCAAATTCCCAGGGAGTACACATGACTCGTACATTTTCAGGCACAGTGGGATACACCAACGCCTAGAACGTGGGGAGTTTGGAGACGGATACCTCCTAGGTATAGCTGAATACACCTTGCAGACATACACACAGGTCAATGTGGAACCCATCTATGCCCAGCTAACATTGTACATTTTGTGCCAAACAGGTGACAGTGCATATGCACTACGACCATGGATACTGACCCCGTACTTAACACCCAGCAATGAGACAGAGAGGCAATACAACAGTGGACATAGGAGGACCAGAAATATCATCGAAAGGACCTTTGGACTGCTGAAGGCAAGATTCAGATGCCTCCACAGAAGTGGAGGTGCCCTCCAGTATACCCCAGTAACAGTTTTCAAGATTGTTGGCGCATGCGCTATCCTGCACAACATTGCCACCAGACGTGGGCTACCTCTCACCCCAGAAGACCCAGATTCGGAGGATGAAGAGCAAGAGCTACCACATCGCCATCATGGGGATAGAAGCATTGCAAATCAAGGCAGACTGAGACGGGACCACATTGCAAACCAATACTTTGGAGGGTACGTGCTAACTGTCACCACACTAACTAATGTCACACACAAAGAGTCCAGGTGTGAAGTGGAACTAAGTTATTTTATTTTGTGCACCAAAAAAAACTATATACATTGACAACAGTTCAGGGGCTGTAACAGTCCACCTGGCATGAGGACACATTGACCTCATGTGCCTCTACCCCAGGATAGTGTGGAGCTCATATTCTACGCCGGCCTCGGCCAGCATGGCTGGTACCTGGTGTCTCAGCAGTGCCCTGCCTTGTGCTTCCACTGCGCAACACCCTGGTGTCACTGGCTGAGACACTGCTGATGGTGGAGCCCTCCTCGCTATCCTGTGCGTGTCAGCCACCCCCTAGCCACCTGCCATGCCTCCATGATATCAACGGCGTGGCTGAGACATCCCAGTCCATGTGCCACATCACTGGCAAAGTGGCCTATGTCTACTTGGAGGCTGACCGTGCGCCTTGAAAGGCCAGTAGTGTTCTCAGCCAGCCTGACTATGGAAGTAGACATTTGGTGCAGCCAGTGCATTAGCTGCCTGTCACGACGCCTTGCACCCACTCTCTCTGTTATGAGTTCCGCCACCAGTTGTCTCATGGAGAGTGCAAGGTCGCCCACATGTGTGTTCAGTTGTTGCAGCTCTGTGTGTACCAGCTGCATACCACTGCTTTGGTTTTGCTCCATGCGCCGCATTGCCTCTGAAATTCTCCGTATCTCCTGTGTTTGCAGGTGCTGACCCCGTAGGAGTGCGGCCTCGGCGTGCCACATGGAGGCGTCCCCTGATTCAGCCTGCGGCTCTGGTGGTACATTTACATGTCGCCTGTGACGCAGTGGAGGCTCCGTGTCATCTACAGTGGCTCTGTGGCTGGGACCAGGTGCTGGCTCACTCACCAGTATGGCAACGGATGCATCCTGAGGGGACTGTGTGTTGGTGGTGCAGGTCTCTGTGGTGGCTGGTCCTGACTCGTCTGCAGGCTGGTTGCTGACCTGTGGCCCCTGGATGCTTTGGTTGGCGGGGGTGTCGTGTGGGAGACCTGTGGGACATAGGGAACACACTGTCAGTATCTACCATCTGTTATCAACTTCCTAATAAACTGTTGCCTATCAACTGCCTACTTGACTACATTGCCCATAACGCACCATTCTGGTTGTTGCTACTCTGAAATGGAGCTATTTCGGTTGTGCATGCTACTGTGTACAAGGTGGGTGGGGGTATGGCATATTTGGGTGTACATGCATGTCTCATGGTACTCACCGGTTGATGGTCCTGGTTCTGAAGTATCCAGCTCTCCCATCCCGCACACTGCCTCTGGCTCCAGGGTCTCCTCAACTCTTTCCTCCAGGGGTGTGGGTGGTGGTATTGTGGACGGTCCCCCTTCAGTGCCCCTCATCTCCCGGAGCCGCTCTGCCACCCTCTCCTCGGTCCGGGAGCGCAGGTCATACCACCTTTATTTAAATTCTTCTATGCTCCGGTGGCTGACACCCAGGGAGCTCAACTTGTCTTGGATGTCCGTCCAGATTCTTCTCTTCTCCACCTCTGGCACAGTGAGGGCTGCCCTCCCAAAAAGTTGGTCATGGTGCTGGCAGCACTCCTCTGTCAGCACCTCCAGCTCTTTCTCTGCAAATTTCAGTTTGCGCTTCCTTGGTGTCTCAGCCATGGTAGCTGCTGTTCTCTCTGTTTGCAGTGTAGCAGTTGAAAATGGGTGTGGTCCTCCCTCCTCCCAGGTGTATTTGTAAACTTCCTGGCTGTGATGTCATCATCAAGAGCCAGGAAGTGTTTTCCAGAGTGTTCTGCTGCACCTGCATTCAATTTGCAGCACAGTCGCAATTTGCGACACCCACTCGCAAATTGCGTGTTCGTTTTTATCGCGGTCACAAAAAGCGACCTCGCAAACAGCGGACTCGCAATCTGCGGTGCGACTTCATTTGCGAGTCGCAAATTGAAGTCGCGTTTTCTTCTTGGATACCATTTAGCGAGTCTCGCATCGTCTAAATTTTTCCTACCTACATCTGGCCCGAAGTTACGTGATATCAAAAACGTTGTACATAATAGGAGTTTATAGACGATGCATACACATGTAAAATACTAATATCTCTCATCTATTATTTGAGATTGTACTAGGTTTCAACACATGAATTGCTATCAGGGTTAACAACATCTATTTGTATACATGTATGCTTATTGTATATCAATAGACTTAATTTCCTGTTTTATTGAGATCTGATTACAATAGAAACCACAGGCCCCCCCCTCTCTGTTATATATTTTACTGCACACTATTATTATATTTATTTACTATGACACCATCTTCCTATTGGGATCCTGATAGTCTCTCACTATTTTAACTTTGCACTGGTGATTGTTTTCTTCACTTGTTCTTTCTCTTTTTTTTTCTATTTTTTTTTTTCTAATTCTACTTTTACTTCTTTTCTTTATTTCTTACACACATTTTAGGAAATACAATCCCACTACTGCGACATATTCCACTACTACATATGATAACATTCTTTTAATTATGTTATCCGATTCCATTTACTTTTTTAAGAACTTCAATAGACCATTTCAAAATGGCCGCCGTTCTAATTACTCGCGCTACGGCACTTTCTGGGCTTTGTCCCTTCACTATTTTCACACCACCCTGCCGTATTCAACGTACGGCGGTGTTTATAAATTCTCGGCGTTCTCTGCCGGTATTTTGCCAACATTCGAACGCGCCGCGCACTTTACCCACAAGACGGGCGGCAACGCGACCGGGCCCGTCCTGTTACACTCGTTTCTTGTATTTGGAAAATCCGGCCGGCAATACGATAGTCTGCAAAAATATCAGACGGTAAGGCTGGATAATGGCACTTTATTTACAATTGGAGCGATATTAATCCATTCATAGTAGTTTCATTTTATTTTCAGTTCCTTGAACCCTCATTGGCATCCTATACTCACTTCATAAACTACTTTTGACCCAATATTGGAACTTGCTACTCGGTATGTGCCTGTTCATAGTGAACTAATTTTTCTTTATTTATCCCCCTGCACTTACTCTTTCCCATTTTTTGCATATTTTTAGTTCAATTTTACTCGTTTATTCCTCTTCTCGAGTTGTCATTTTGAGCCTCAGTCAACCACACTTTTTGGTGATGGATCACTTGATCTGGTGTCATGGTAATATTGGCAGCACCTTGGTTTACGGATCAGCGTTACTATTTTACTCAGTATAACTGCTATGGCATGTTGCTATTGTGCACTGTTCCGCTATTTATGCAATTCTCTGAATTCACATCTTGGTTTTTTTCTGATTATTTCTTCCTTTATTTTTCTCCCTTGTCGGTTCCACTTACTAATTACAACTTAAGACTGACTTATAATTAGTATGATGGTTTTGAAGAAATTCTTTTCCTTCTTTTGAAACAAAACTTCTTACTGGATGTAATTGGTGCTTTTGTATATTATACTCTGTAATTGTTATTTTCGCTTTATATGTTTTGGTCTTGTAATGTTAGAAATAATTCTGTTAGTTTACTTTTGCCTTATGGCTATCTGTTAACTTTTGCAGCCCTGAAGAAGCCCAAGTATATAGGGCGAAACGCGTTGGCTGCTGTTTTGTTGCTCTTCATTAATCTACTGTGGCATCAAATAAACCTTCTGGAAGAAATCTATGAAATTCTACGACTTTCTTGGAATATTATTTATATGTCTTTACAATTGTTGGTGGTGCACAACCCACTTTATTGCTCTTTAACATTTGGGGTGTTTTTCCTTCACCCCTTTGGTTCCTTTGTGCAGTAGGAACTTTGCTGGTAGTGCACACTACATTTTACTGTATTATATGCCATTTATGTACAATTTAAATATTTAGAAACTACTAGGGATTGATGCGTTTTTCGTTTGGGCTTACTGCACTTGGTTTCTGATTTAGGTACATTTACATGTCGCCTGTGACGCAGTGGAGGCTCCGTGTCATCTACAGTGGCTCTGTGGCTGGGACCAGGTGCTGGCTCACTCACCAGTATGGCAACGGGTGCATCCTGAGGGGACTGTGTGTTGGTGGTGCAGGTCTCTGTGGTGGCTGGTCCTGACTCGTCTGCAGGCTGGTTGCTGACCTGTGGCCCCTGGATGCTTTGGTTGGCGGGGGTGTCGTGTGGGAGACCTGTGGGACATAGGGAACACACTGTCAGTATCTACCATCTGTTATCAACTTCCTAATAAACTGTTGCCTATCAACTGCCTACTTGACTACATTACCCATAACGCACCATTCTGGTTGTTGCTACTCTGAAATGGAGCTATTTCGGTTGTGCATGCTACTGTGTACAAGGTGGGTGGGGGTATGGCATATTTGGGTGTACATGCATGTCTCATGGTACTCACCGGTTGATGGTCCTGGCTCTGAAGTATCCAGCTCTCCCATCCTGCACACTGCCTCTGGCTCCAGGGTCTCCTCAACTCTTTCCTCCAGGGGTGTGGGTGGTGGTATTGTGGACGGTCCCCCTTCAGTGCCCCTCATCTCCCGGAGCCGCTCTGCCACCCTCTCCTCGGTCCGGGAGCGCAGGTCATACCACCTTTATTTAAATTCTTCTATGCTCCGGTGGCTGACACCCAGGGAGCTCACCTTGTCTTGGATGTCCGTCCAGATTCTTCTCTTCTCCACCTCTGGCACAGTGAGGGCTGCCCTCCCAAAAAGTTGGTCATGGTGCTGGCAGCACTCCTCTGTCAGCACCTCCAGCTCTTTCTCTGCAAATTTCAGTTTGCGCTTCCTTGGTGTCTCAGCCATGGTAGCTGCTGTTCTCTCTGTTTGCAGTGTAGCAGTTGAAAATGGGTGTGGTCCTCCCTCCTCCCAGGTTTATTTCTAAACTTCCTGGCTGTGATGTCATCATCAAGAGCCAGGAAGTGTTTTCCAGAGTGTTCTGCTGCACCTGCATTCAATTTGCAGCACAGTCGCAATTTGCGACACCCACTCGCAAATTGCGTGTTCGTTTTTATCGCGGTCACAAAAAGCGACCTCGCAAACAGCGGACTCGCAATCTGCGGTGCGACTTCATTTGCGAGTCGCAAATTGAAGTCGCGTTTTCTTCTTGGATACCATTTAGCGAGTCTCGCATCGTCTAAATTTTTCCTACCTACATCTGGCCCGAAGTTACGTGATATCAGCATAGGTAATATAGGGAAATAAAAAATCTAACTTTTACTTAAAGGTGTGGTTATCTATGGCCAAGAGGTTCTGGTGAGTGAAGACTGACTCCCAAGATTATTGATGTTATTGATTGTTATCACTATTGATTTGTATTGGTACTGAGCCTTATGGTGGGAACTACTCAAAAGGTCCATCGAACCTCTAACTGTCCCCTTATAAATGAATGTCAATTAAACAATAAGGTCTGATGCGCTTACAAGGACATGCATCTATTTCAATGTGGGGGAAGCACTCACCCCCCCTGCAGCCCTGGGGACCACCAGCTCCCCAGGGCACACATCTATTTCAATGCAAGGGAGCGCACCCCCCTAGGGCTCCAGCGACCGCTATCTCCCATTATCATGTTTCCATCTCTTTGGCACCGTTTGAGGAATCTTCTTTACATTTTCCCAAAAAAGTGCCCCGTGGGGTGACTCATCATGTGGAGGCCAAGAAAAATGTGGGGGTAAAAAAAGTTGCATTTCTCATGTTAATTCCCATAGTACCTTTAGACACAACTACAGGCTGGACCGCTGGACAGAATTACACCAAAATTGGCAGAAAGCTAGCTTTCGGTACACATATTGTGCTTTTACATATTTGGTGTAAAACTGTTCAGCAGTTTTCGAGAAATTAAAGGGAGAATACATTTGTATATCTATGTCCGTGACGACTTTGAGACGACTTCGCGAATAATGACAAACTTGGGCAGAGAAATGCACAGCTCTGATTGGCTGTCTTGGGACTCGGCTAAAAAAAAAAAAAGACAAGGGGCCAGGGTAGAGTCATCTTTAGCAAATCCCTCTCTGTGACAGCAATGCCGGCTCCCACAGGAGGTGGGGAGCCGGCTGTGACGCGGGGTCCTTTAGGCTCCCCCTGCCGTCCCCAACAATGTGATGGGGTGCCCTGGGGGTCACCCAGGTCATATGGTCAGGGGATAAGGTGCCTGAGGCCGAGATCGACCTGGGAAGGGAAAGCCTTGCAGCCTCCTCCCCCCAAGAAATAATTAGGCTACGCCTCGGGGTTTGGGGTTCCCCGGGCAGGAGATCGGGTGGGGAGGGGAGGCTGCGCGGCTCACCTCTCCCCAAAAAATTAAATAGTTAGGCCGGGCCCTGAAGGCCTGGGGAGGGGGGCTGCAAGCCTCCCCACCAAAAATAAAAGAAAATTTAGGCCGTGCTCTGGGGGATGGGGTCCTGTTCTGCCTTCCTTCTTATCTCATATCAAAGCTTACAGAACATATCTGGAATACACTTCTGAGTTCAAAGAAGACCTTTATTGTTGTTAATTCTTCCCCACCCACAAGTTCGTGAGAGACAAATTAATAGATTTCAAGCACACGTTCAATGAAAACAAAATATATCACAGTACTTCTCAGTTGCAATGTACACAGCAGGTTATATATATATAAGATATTGATAAGATATTGAATGCAAAGCAAAACAAATACTTCACTGAGTGAGAAACTATTTACAGCTTCATCTTTCTGGGGTCTGCAAGTTGATGACTCCGGTCAACTGCGAGAAAGAGATTATCTACCCACACGGGAGACTGGCAACTGGCACCAAGTTCCAGCCCGAAGTCAAGCAGATTAGAATCTAAATCTCTGTAGCCCGAATCATCCTTTCAAAAGCGTGCCCCCTCCTCTCAGACTCGGGAAAACTACGCAAGCCTTTGGAGACTGGCCAGATGTCCTAGACTTCTCCTCTTCCCAAGCCTGAGCAGAAAGGAAAACACCAAATGTACTCTCTCTTATCAGGTCTAGTCTGCTGTGCGAAGAAAACAGCTTGGTTCATCTTGTGGAAAAACATAGCTTGGAAAAATACAGCTTGGATTCTCAACTGCAATGTCTAACTCCACGTTAAAGGCAATAGGCAGCTAACCTAAATATCACATGTAATGTCTAATGTCATGTCAAAGCCAATAGGCAGCTGAGCTGAATACAAAATGTAATGTCTAATATCATGTCAAAGCCAATAGGCAGCTGAGCTGAATACAAAATGTAATGGCTAATGCAATGTCAAAGCCAATAGGCGGCTAGGCTGAACAAAACATATAATGTGCTACTGGTGAACATTGAGCAACTAATATGCGCAGAGGTGAAACACAAAGTCATTGGTCAAACTCAATTAATATCATCACAGGTCCTCTGGGCTGTGTTTGGACCAGGGGGGCCCTCTCCCCCAAAAAATACATTTGAAAAGGATGGGCCCCAGGGGATGTGGTCCTCGGGCTGAAATAGGCCAGGTTGGGGGGCATGCAAACTTGTGGCCAACTACTGCTGTGTATGGCCAAAGGCTGTGTGCAGCATGAGGTTGGGTGATTAGGGGTCTTTGCTGCAGGGAATGTGGCCAGGCCCGCAGCCAACCCCCAGAGCACACACAGAAGGACATGCGTAGTGTGGGGTTGAGTGGTTATATGGGTTGGCTGCAGGGCTAGCTGCAGGCCAGGTCCTTTGGCCAACTCCAGCCGCACACAGCCAACAGCCATGCGCCGTGATAGTTGGATTACCATATAGTAATGAAAATCACTTTATGTTAAAATATAGGAATTCACTGAAAAAAAACAAAGGTTACAGGGACGTTATAGTTAGGAAATAGAATTTGAAAAAAAACCCCACAGAAATGCACTTAAAAACAATGGTTACAGGGAAGTTATGCTCACATTTAAAATGTACAAAACCATAGAAATTCACCTGGTTATAGTTATATCAAGTAACTATAACTCATGCCCTAAGGTAACTATGACTTGCGCCTTCACCAACCGTTGGATTTTAAGTGAATTTCTAAGGTTTTTTTAATTCTATTTCCCAACTATATTGTCCCTATAAACTTTGTTTTTTTCATTCAACATATATATATACATATTTATATATATATACATGCAAACAAATGGTCTGAAGACGAATTCGACGTTACACTCAGCTGCCGGTGCTGGTGACGAAGGGGACCACCCTCGAGTTAATATTTCGAATACGAAGAAATTCACGGCACTCCAAGAAGCTCCAAAATTACAGTCTTTAGTCATAGGATTTAGCAACTACTAACGCGTTTCAACTTAAAGAGAGTCTTGTTCACGGTCAGCAAGTCATTCCACTCTTTCTCTTAAATACTGATAATCCAACCCGCCCATAATGAGGCATTCTGGATATCTTATAAGATAAGACTTAGACTTAAGACTGTAATTTTGGAGCTTCTTGGAGTCTTGTTCACGGTCAGCAAGTCATTCCACTCTTTCTCTTAAATACTGATAATCCAACTTGCCCATAATGAGGCATTCTGGATATTTTAAGATTTAAGACTGTAATTTTGAAGCTTCTTGGAGTGCGGTGAATTTCTTCATATGCAAAATTTATATATATATATATATATATATATATATATATATATATATATCATATATATACATAAATCATATATATATATCATATATATATATATATATAATAATACCAGTGATAACAATATTACAAAGTCATTACAATAGCTCAGCTCATTGAAATAAGTTGTGAAGAACTGCTTGACTCACTGCTAGCTTGAATCCAGTGGCATAGTGAGCCCAGAACTCAAGTCTGGGCATACCCGGCACACTTAGTGTGACAAAAGCAAACAAACACAAATGGTGGACGGAATGCAGAACAAATCAAACATTCACCGCCAGTCACAGGTCTGGGATTAATCCATCAATTATTTTGCTCACCACGCTACCCCAGTTTGGACCCAGCCATGTGCAAATCAGTCTTGACCCTCTACCCTATGGGAACAGTCCAGCCTGAACTGCCTCCATGGACTGGAAATAAGCATCCTGGGACCGGTCTGGGGGTATTACCCCATATCAACAAGGATAGCTTGAATCCAGTGGCATACTGAGGTAGAATGCAACACTGCTCTGGGTACGCCCCCATCATCGAGGGTCACAACCTGTGAATCGAACACCGCACACAATGAGCATGCAGTCTGGTGTTGCACGAGAGAAATGTGACAAGCTTAACAAAGGTGGGCCATGCGGGGTCCCGCAACCAGTGAATCCGCTCACTACCAACCAGACACTTATGGATATCCTGGCCCAACAATGAAAGGCCACGCACCTTGAATGCGGGCAGTACTTTGAAGGCTTCACAATAGGCAAGTTCGGTCTCAAGGTGCAATGCTTGGTTCCACGCTCACACCGCTGCTACCAGGTGACGTCCAGCAGACAATGTAGGCACTTAAGAGGGCACCACTTTCCAGATGACACAGGTAGAAGGTGTAGGTCCCTCCTCAGAGGCCTTTGATGTCCCTGAGACCTCCACAGAAATCAGGGGGCAAGTTGACAGGCCCTTGGAGAGCACACTTCAGAGTGCCACACAGCAGCAACCAGTTTGCCCAGGCCAGCCAAGACACAGAAAGATTGTGTGGGCCCTCCCTAGGGAAGTAAATACTCATTGTGCACAACAGATTCTTCTGGCAGTGTGCACCACAATCCTGTAAGTGTATCTCTACCTCTTGACACATCTTGTCCCTTTCTTGGAGGTGCAAAAGCGACTAGAACATGATCAGATTTTCGGAAAGGTTTAGTCCTTTCAATCTAAAATTTCAAGCACCTTTGAACGTCCAGAGAATTAACCACTCTTTCTGCTTTGTTTGAAGAATTCTGTAAGTATGCCTTTAAGACAATATGTTCATTGGGGTGAAAATCTGTTGGAACCTTCGGTATTAAATGAGGGCTAGTACATAAAATATCCCTGTCCTTTTTTAAATTGCAAGTATGGCCTTTGTATTGCAAATGCCTGCATTTAGCTAATTCTCCTAAAAAGTGTAAGACCTATGGTAAGAGCTGTCTTCCATGAAGGATATTTGGTGTCTGCCTTGTGTATATACACAAAAGGCCATTGCATCAATTGTGCCAGAACAGTATTCAGCTGTCATGGACTTGGTATTTTTCTATATTGGGGGTAAGCTTTAAATAGCTGTTTTAAAATGATTTTATGAGCCTGCCTGACCATAAAGACCTTTGATTCCAGGATCTCTTGAATCTCAGTATTGCTGCCAAATGAACCCTGACTGAAATATGCAATAAGCAAGGAGGAGCTAAGATGCATAGGTATAGTAATAACTGTGTGGAAGTTGATGAAAAATTGAAAAAAAGTGACAGTTATTTGTAGAACACAAATTGCTAAATCTTAGCCCTTATGCAATATGTGATCTGTTTGTGGATTTCTCTCTAACTGTTGCATATTCAACTAGAGGAATTCATTGTGTTCAGGAGCCAGGCAGCTAAATTGAGCGATTACGGATTTGGGTGATTACCTGGCCCTTTCTCATTGAGCGCAATTCCGAGACTGCATACCAAAATTGTCTTGGCCATGCTGGAGCTATAAGAATAATTTGACATGGTTCTCTCTTCAACTTATTGAGAATCCAAGGGATCAGAAGCAGTGGTGAAAAGGCATACACAAATATTCTTCTCCATACAATCTGAAAGGCGTTCCCCCAAGACCCCTTGTGCATTAACCTGCTTGCATAATATTGGGATGGGTAACAAACAGGACTAACATCAGTTTTCCCAATTAGTTGAATATTTTTAAAAGCTGTGTTTGTGACGTCACCCATTAATGGCATTCCCTTAAAGATCTGTTTAGATTGTCATTCCACTGGTTATCCTTGCCTGTACATGCTCCACTTTCATGGAAATGGTCTGGTATAAACCCCAGTTCCAAATGTCTTATGCTTCCTTGGACAGCAGATGTGACATGGTTCCTCCTTGTTTGTCCAAATAAAATCTTCAGGCCGTGTTGTCTGTTTGAACCATCACCGCAGACCCTTTTTTATTATTGCCAAAACGCATGAAGCCCCAAGGCCTCAGCTCTTAGCTCTAGAAAAGTATGTGTGTCTTTTTCTCTTTGGTTGACCATTTGCCACTCACTTCCAAGTCCTGAGGGTGTGCTCCTCAGTCCTCAATAGATGCATGTGCTTTCATGATATAATTTGATGGTTTGTTGAGAAAAGTTAATCCCATGTAAATGTTATGTCTTTTCATCCACCATTTCATGGCTTCCAGCTATTTCGGTGTTATTCTGATGACAAGGCTGAAAGATCCTCTCTCTTAATACCATTGCATGTCTATTTGTTCCTGCAGTGGTCTCATGAACACACAACAGTTGAGGATCAATGGAATGCTAGACAAAGGGCCTGATTTAGATTTTGGCGGAAGGGTAACTCTGTAACAACTGTGACGGATATTCCGTCCACCGAAATATAAATCCCATTATTTCCTATGGAATTTACATTTTGGTACAAGGGATATCCATCACCGTTGTGACGGAGTAACCCTTCCGTCAAAATCTAAATTATGGCCAAAATCATTCCCAGGAAGTATTTGACTGTCTGACTTTTTTCTTGAGAGGGTCGAAGCTAGCCGTATTATCTTGGTAACCCTTTCTTTTGTAGGAAAGGCCTTGCAGACTTTGGCGTCCAGAATCACTTTTGGAATGTAATTTGTGTGTTAAGAATAACGCATGAGTTTCCCTCATTAGTTTGAGATGTAAGTTCTTGAATATTTGCCTGCATGCCATTGTGGAATGTACTGAAGTCTGGAATTAAGTTGCTTTTATTAGCCAATGAACCATGCATGGGAATATCTTATGTCCATTGTTCCTCAGGTAGGCTGCTACTGGTGCCATGCACTTGGTAAAAATTCTTGGGGCAATTTTTAACCCAAAAGGGAGGACTTTGAATTGGTAGTGACATTCGACCACCTCGAATCGGAGATACAACCTGTGTTTGACATAGATGGGAATATGAAAGTAAGCATCTTGTAGATCTAGTGATTTCATACGGTCCTCTGGGTTTATCAGCTGAATAATATCCTGCAGCATGACCATTCTGAATGATTGCTTTTTGAGGTACTTATTGAGCTGTCTCAGATCTAATACTTGCCTCCATTTTCCAATTTTCTTCTTCAGTAGGAAGAAGTTGGAGTAGAAACCAGGGTTTCTTTATGCTTGTGAAACCTCTTCGATTGCTCCCTTGAACATAAGCAACTTTATATCCTCTTTTGACAGGCAAAGGTATTGATGTAACCGCCTGTGAGGAAGATTTAGAGGAGGTTTCTGAGTAAATTCTAGGATGTGCCCAGGTTGGATAATGTCCAACACTCAGCAGTCCAAAGAGATGGATCTCCGTGTTCATAATAATTGTAGAGAGTTTCTCTTACATTCAAAGGCACTACCTGAAGAGAGGTAACCAGTGTCATGGTGTTGTCACTGTCTTTTGGAGGACTCGTGTCCACTTCCTGAACCAGCTGATTTAATTTTATTGGGCTGCCTTGAGAAAGCAACTGTTGGTGGAGGTCACTAGTATTGAGTGAATTTCTGCTACTATCCCTGATTTGAGTGAACATAAGGCTGATATCTGTTGGATTGATAGCCTCCTCTTAAGGTTTATTGACTTCTGCCCCTAGCACGATGAAATGACTGAAACCGGCATTATTGGAGTACTTCCAATGATCTTGCTGTTTTCCATATCAGCCTTTATTGATTGAAGCACATCATTAATATATTTCCCAAAAAAAGAATCTCCATAATACAGCATATTTAAAATTTGTGACTATACCTCAGGGTGAAATTATGTTGCTTTCAACCAGCCCTGCCATCTTAAGGCTGCTGCACCAGCCATTTGCTTGAAACCAGTCACTGCTATATTCATTGCTGTATTATTAATTTCTGAGGTTGACTTCTCTCCCTCCTCAAGGATAGATTTTGCTTCTTGTTTTTTTGTCCCCGGGAAGATAGTCAACAATTTGCATTAAATCTGACCATATCTGATGATCGTACCTACCCAGTATGGCTAAGGCATTGATGCCTTTATGGTCATAGTTGCCATGGCAGAAGAACACTTCCCAATGTTATCTAACCTCCTATCTTCCTTATCAGGAGGAGCTGAACATGGCGTTGTAGGATTTTTTAATTGCAGCTGCACCACCTGTATAACTACCAAGTCTGATTTTGGATGACCTATTAGACAAGCTGGAACACTGCTGGAGGCCTTGTATTTTTTATCAAGTCTAGGTATTACGACTGCCACTGTAGCAGGCTTTTTCATGACCTTAAGAATTCCTGCCCAAATATAATCCACTATGGGTACAGATCTTACAGGTTTCTTTGCTGTTTCTTTAAAATTGTATAGGAAGCTATTTGTTTTTGGAGCAGATATTACCAGATCAAACCTTTTAGCAGTTCTTTCTAAGAGGGTATGGAAGCCCCCACTAACATCTGGTGATGAAGTGGCTGCTGGAGATGATATAGGGGCAATTTTGGTGCAGCATAATCATCCTTTCTGCTTTGCGTATTTGAAGCCTGATCCTTAGGTATTTCGCCTTCTTTAGGTTTTTTTCATCATCATCACCCTGATCCACTTAATCATCAAAAATATTAATTGGTTCCAAATGTCTTCAATGTGGCATAACTCATCGCTGTGTAGCAGGGCTTTTTTCCTGTGCCATTAGCCCAGGGAATGTGATGGAAAACCCCCTGGGGGATGTCAGATTTTCTTGCTGCTATTGAGGTTGAGTTCCCCTTATTGTAATCAGTATTCATCTGGCAAAGGGCCGTAACCACAGCTATAGGAGCCTGCCTCATTGCTTCCTGAAATGTCTGTTCCTCAAATGTTTCTTCATAAGGATAGTCCTTATGAAACTCTTCATATGATCTTCCTTCGTCATGGTGTTTCTCTCTAAAGGAGAAATCCCAGTGCAAGTATGTTGCCTCATCCTGATCAAATTCCGCATCCTTTTCCGTGGCATTTTACATGTAGCTGTGACAGGTTACTTGCAACCCTGAAAGGTCCCTCAGCCTCATCTCTACTTCATATTTGCAGGAGTACTGGTGGCAAAGGGAAAACCTTGCTTGGTGAGGTTCAATCGGTTCTTATTAAAGGCTCAGTAATGTCAGTCGAAGGGCCTGTCGACAGAGCTGACTTCGAAGTTACAATCTTGTGTTTGAAGAATCTATGTGTCTCAGCCAAAGGTGCCATGGTCGTCCTCGGTGTAGCTGTTGATGGAGCGGTCAAAGGCTCGCCTGTCAATGGTGTGGATGTAGTCCCCATCTTCAGTCTTGTTGATGATGCAGCAGTCGACGGTCTTGATGACAAAAAAAGTTGTTGATATCAAAATTGATGTTGAAGATGCAGTTGATACCATGGTAGTAGTTGTACTCGATGTAGAAATCGCAGCTTTCAACAGTGTTGTTGATGGTCTTGTCAACAGTTTTGCTGTTGACGTGTATCATCTATTAGGAGGATCTGATATAGGCTTTTTGATATCTGAAGAAGATAAGTCAGTTTCAAAAGGAGTAGAAGGTTCTTACTTTGATCTTTTTGGGTTAGCGGATCCTCGAGGTGCTGCATGACTGGACTTTTTCTGATCCAGACTCTTGTCAGCCTTTCTTTTTTCTTTCCCTTCTGATTCTTTCTTTGGTGGCTTCTCACCTACCTCCTTACCATACCTATCTACCTTCATGTTTTGTGTATCTGATGTTAGTGAACCTCTTTTGAAGTCATAAAAGAAGCCTTGCTTCGCTATCTTTTAGGTCTCAGCAGAAGAAGTTCTGCAATATTTGCAGTCTTTAGGCTTATGATCATGGTATAAATGATGCAGACACTCTATGTGAGGGTCCCCAGGAAAGAAAACTAATCTTGTTACAGGACTTACAGGGCCTAAAAAGCCCTTTTTGGATCCATTGGACATAGTGGATTTCTGTCAGAATAAGGTATAGGCAGAGTTAGATCTTCTGTAGATGGAAATAGAGTTCAACTTACGGTAACCTGAGGTGAAAGTCTTCCAGCAAAACTGGACAGAGCTCAGGAAGACTTGCACACAACGTGCAGTTAGAAATCTGAGGTGTGGTGACTCTGGAAGAGAGGAATGAGGCAGGGGCGGCTCTTTGATTGGCTGAAGTTTGGTTCTACCTAGAACAATTTGGATTGGTATACAATCTCACAGGTTTTGGCAATACTGTTTAGTGCTTTGATTTACACTGCTAATTATAATTACTGTGGGACTCCCACCTTGATGGCAGGAAAGATTCAAGCATGTGAATCTATGCAATCTCTATGAAAGACAAGTTATAGTTTCCACTCTACTCTTTTTGAACTGCACAATAACCATCAATGTTAATATACTGCTGCTCCAGAGCCTTAGCAATTGATATCTATGTACTAGAACTCCAATACCTTATACTTTGTCATTCATAGATGTAACAGACCTCGAGTCTGAGAAGAGGTCATATAAATGTTTAAAAAAACATTTAAAGTTAATTTTTACCAACAGCACGACTTTCTGAATTTTTTCTATGTAGTACCAACATCTTTTGATATAAACCCATATGAAAAGTTAGATCTTCTGTAGATGGAAATAGAGTTCAACTTACGGTAACCTGAGGTGAAAGTCTTCCAGCAAAACTGGACAGAGCTCAGGAAGACTTGCACACAACGTGCAGTTAGAAATCTGAGGTGTGGTGACTCTGGAAGAGAGGAATGAGGCAGGGGCGGCTCTTTGATTGGCTGAAGTTTGGTTCTACCTAGAACAATTTGGATTGGTATACAATCTCACAGGTTTTGGCAATATTGTTTAGTGCTTTGATTTACACTGCTAATTATAATTACTGTGGGACTCCCACCTTGATGGCAGGAAAGATTCAAGCATGTGAATCTATGCAATCTCTATGAAAGACAAGTTATAGTTTCCACTCTACTCTTTTTGAACTGCACAATAACCATCAATGTTAATATACTGCTGCTCCAGAGCCTTAGCAATTGATATCTATGTACTAGAACTCCAATACCTTATACTTTGTCATTCATAGATGTAACAGACCTCGAGTCTGAGAAGAGGTCATATAAATGTTTAAAAAAACATTTAAAGTTAATTTTTACCAACAGCACAACTTTCTGAAATTTTTCTATGTAGTACCAACATCTTTTGATATAAACCCATATGAAAACAAGTGTTTTTTGGCAAAGCAAAATTGACATCTGTGTAGCAACATCCTGGCTGCTGCAACATTGTATCACAGTTGTTAATAAAGATGCTATGGGCTCTGAGCAAAGTTATGCCCAGAAATCAAAGATAAACAGTGTCTCCTCCGACTATGCAAGAGTTTATGGGCTAATGGGAATTGTAGTTTGTTGTGCGGACACAGCCACATAATGCATTCTCTCTTCATGCCAAGCATGAGCCCAGACAGCTATGACATAACACTGCCAAGCCTTCCCTTCCCCAATAGAAACACAGCATGAGCAGGTGTGGAGGAACAAGTCCTCATGCTCAATCATAAACAAGCAGCAAGTAATGCCTCTAGCTCTGCTTCCTAACGCACTTCTTATGCAAAGACAGATACTCTGTTGCAAATACCCATACATACAAAACACACAGCGATATATGCCCAAATATATACAGGCACACCCAAGTGTAAAAACACACACACTCAAAGACACAGACTGGCACACACACAAGCATGCATGTGTGCACACATACAAAGAGGTGCATAGGCGTGCGCACTTTCAAGACACAAACACTCTTGCCCCAACCTTTCAGGTTTATAAGCCTGAGTCACCTGTCATAAAAATCTTCTGGCTAGTTCTTATTTCTGGTGGCTCCTCATTTCTGTGGCATGGTGGTTGGGTGGGCAGGCCTCACTGGGGACATGGGTGGTCATAGTGTAGCATGGGGCTTTGTTGCACGAGAAATCAGTGACAGGTCCTTCATGGCCCAGCTAAGAAATAACTCAAAGTTAGAGTCTGGTGCCAGTCTTCTTACAGGGAAGAGGGACTTCACCTGGAGCAGTACTCAGCCACTAGGTTAGGGCCTTGGCTACCTAGACATCAAAGTCATTGCTTTTTCCCTACATTTCCTGTTGTTAGTATTAGGGCAAGAAAACACATTGTGCCACTGAGGCTAGTGATGAGGACTTTGTCTATTCCTGGGGGTTGACATATTAAAAATAGTAATTGGCTTGACTGAAAGGAGGATATTTCGGGTTCAGGGGTGTGTAACACCACCTGCACAAATGGACCAGTTTAGAGGGCAGAGGAGGTATCATCAGGGTTGCTAAGTTTGAGCAGGCCAAATCTAGTTCAACCATGTCTACATCATGTGCACCAGTATAAAGCTCTGTAAAAGATCAGCAGATAATGATATTCAATTTTTTTTCTTAGGATTGATATGGAAGTGTGAATTGGCTTCACCTCTTATGGCCACTGTTGGAATATGGATATTTCTATCTTTACATGAACTTCCTAAATGCATGGGTCACCTATGGTATGGTGAAAAACAATTGGATATGACAGGTCATCCTAGCAGCCATCCCTGGCATCCGGTCACCAATGCAGTCATATGGTTACCACCACAGACATAATGCCACTGGGCACCACTACTATATGTTATTACCTAAACCATCTATTAGATGAATATGGCATATGCTGATTATCCTTGGTATAAGTCAGACTTCCCTAACATTTTGAGGTTGAGATACGTAGAATGTGCTGGTACGCAAAGTGTGGCCCTGTAGCATGCTATGTGGTTTGACACTTCGTTCATTTAGTGGCTGTCACTGCAATGTGGTGGTCACTCCTGGCATTTGGTGGGCAACCCTGACACCTGTTGACCACCCATGCAATATGGGAGCCTCATCTAGTTTCTGATGGACATCTGTGACATCTGATAGCCATCCCTGTTATGTGGTAGCCACCTTTGGTGAGCATAGGTGGATTCTGGTGGCTCTTGCTGGATACTCTTAAAATGTAGCCGGCATTAGTGGAATTTGGTGGGCATCTCAAACTTCTGATGATCATTCCTGACATTTCATGGCCTCACCTGAAACTAGATGGTCTTGATTTCTGATGGCCATCCCCCACATAGAGTGGTCGTCCTGCTTGCTGGTTGCCACCACTGGCAACTATTGACCTCCCTTTGACATTTGGAGGTTCCTCGTGGCCACAGTGATATCTAAATGGCACCCCTGGCATAAAGTGGCCATCACTGTCATTTGACGGTGACCCCTGTTACTCAAAGACTAACTCTGGAAACAGGGGCTACACCAGACATTTAGTGGGCCTTCCTTTTGGGCAGTATCTCCCCCTAGAGGGCAATAGTAAATGTGTGTACTATGTGAAAATGGCAAGCTGTTAGTAGGGATCAACTATATATATACTAAAAATAAAAGGCTGCCAGTAAAGAGGTATCCCAGGTGCAGAAGCAAGTAGGAAACTTCTGCAAGTTTACGGACCTGCAGCCATAGTCTGCCTGCGGGCGGATCCCCATGGACTCCAAGCTCCAGAGGAAGCGAGACAGGGCTGCTGGACAGTGATTAAGAATGGCGAGGAGAATCGAGCCATGCACCGCACTCAATCCTCAGCAGCCACTGTTTCAAATCCCCAAACATGTCCACAGAGTTGCCTGTGGTGTGACGGCTGTGGAAAAAGCCTTCAGGGGGAATGTGACCTCCATGGCCCATTCATTAGAGTTAAAGTCAGGATCATTCCCAGCGGTGCTCGACTTACTCTACTTCACTACCTCACTGTATGTGTATTGGACATACAAGCTGGTAATAATCAGGCTTTGCAAGAGTGGTCGCTACTTCTGTTACAACCCAAGACAGGGACTGTCTCTGCTGCTTGAAACTGAAATACATATCCACAGTCTTAAACAACTGTCCAAGACATTGTAGTATTACTCTGCTGGGGTGGGACTTTGTTCCTCAAGAGTCACCTTGCCTCAGGGGAGGAGGGTCAAGTCACCTGTAGGATTCTCTTCCAAGCGTTCAAAAGCGCACTGTTCTTCCTGCGTTGTGGGATGCAAGCAGAACACGCCCGGGAATGCCTAGAAGAAGATTGGGCCAAGAGTGGGCCTGTCTGCACCTGCCCACAGCTGTGCCATTCCTCTTTACTGTTTGATTTGCTGTGACTGTTACTAGCTATTTAACCCTTTTTGATCCAGTGAGAACTATGGCTAAGAGGAAATCATCTGCTACCACCATCAAGGATCTGGAGATTTTAAATACCATAGTTAGTTTCTTGACAAATGCTGAGGTGCTGATTGATCAAGAGATTGACTCTGCTGAAGAGTGTCTTTCTACTGTGGCTTAACCAGACCTTATAAATCTTTTGGTAAACCTAAAGACAAGTCACGTGGCTCACCGTACCATAGTAGGTTTCTTGACAAATGCTGAGGGGCTGAGTGATCAAGAGATTGACTCTGCTGAAGAGTGTCTTTCTACTGCAGATTAACCGGGCCTTGATAAATCTTTTGGTAAACCTAAAGACAAGTCAGTTGGCTCACAGTTTTTTTTTCCCTCCTCAATCTGCTCTGGATGTTTCCACAAAATAATCAGCCTGTGTTCTGACTCTTCGCAAATTCCTGTTAACACGGCCGGGCCTACCTCAGGTCATGGGGGAATTTATGATCAGGCTTTCTCCTTACTGCTGGAAAAAAGGAAGAAAAACATAAACAAACTCAGCGGGGAAAGGGAAAACTGTTCCTAGAGTAGCAGATACAGCCATACAGTCTGACTTGAGCACAAACCTGAGTACAAACAACTTGCCAAATGGGTCTGCTGGTTTGGGGGGCACCATACGCGTAACTGTAGTCTGAAGGCTAACTTTAGAAATGAATCCATAGTTCAGGATTTATTAAATAGGTTGAGCTGTGTGCCAGAAAATGCAAGCAGCATGCCCACCCTTCCTTTAAGATATTTTTATTGTCCTCTGCAGCTTCAGACGAAATTTATCTCAAATGTCAGGTCTCATCAGGAAGTTTCTGTGGCCTATCTGAGAGCAAGATGGATGCCGCGTAGCTGAAGGCCACCTTGCCCCACCCACCCCGGACGCTGGCAGAGTGCAGAGTGCGGAGCGCGGAGCGCGGAGCGGCTGAGGTGAAGCCGCTCCCCTAGTATCAAGCCCCCGGCTCTCTTACCTGAAATGGGCCTACTCCAACCGGAGTAATCAGCAGAGCTTGTCAGCAGGTAGCCCCACTGACTCTGACAGCACGGGCCAGAAGACCGGACAGGTTCTGGAGCAGACAAAAGAAGCGGTGTAGGTCTTGGCTGCCACTGTGTCGTGGGATTAATCAAGCGCGTCCTCTCTCCTGCCAACCGGAGTAGTCAACAAGACAGTGCTACAATTAACGATGTCATCCCTGGTTCTCCACAGAATAAAAAGCAAGTAAGGGGAGGAAAGGGGGGCAGGCTGGATTCGCAGGGCCCAATAAAGGCACCAGGCACTCTAATTGACATTACTTAAAGAACACACTAAGACGCTAGGCACTTGAATTGATATTATTAAGAGCATACTAAAACGTTAAAGTGCTTACCAAGTGGGCTATAACTGGGTACAGCCGGATATCGCATTCTTCTCCCGCTACAATTTCACCGGCTTGTTATCTCACGCAGTCGCAGTCAAGTTTTTTCAAGCTGGAGCATGCTCTCCTCATGACTAATGTTTACACTAAAACAAATACTCTCATTATGGCTGTGGGGGAGTTCTAATGCTACTTGCCACTCAGCTGGGTATAGCTGGCCATCCTCGCACACCTCGTCAGACCGCGAGGTGTGTTTTAAAGAGGGTGATACAGAGCGTGATAACGGTAGCAACAGGATTAGCCGAGTTGCTGAAAACACTCCCTAGCACCTTGAAAATAAACATGGCACCAAACATTGCCCGGAACACGGGCGATAAAGCTGAGGGAACCAAGACAACGCATGCAGGGAAGGATAAAGGAGATCCAGCTGGAGTAGTCGGGTGCCCTATCATGATAACAGTGAAATCAAGTGGGAAAAATACAACTGGTGTCGGTAGGGACGTCAGCGGCGACATCGTAAGTGCACAAAAGTGCAGTCTGGCCCTAGTGAGGACACTGAGCTTTCCACATTCAGTGGCAGCAAGACACTTAAATGGGATTATTCAGGTATCAGACCCACTGCAAATGGTCAACAGATGGCTAACAACAATATTGAAGGGAATATAGGCGGCCCGGCAAGCGGCACATGTACTGCTAGTGTCGAGTCAGGGATGCTGCAGTCGATATATAATTCAATCAAGGAGCCCCAAACAGAGACTAGGATAGAAAATCGCCGTGCAAGGGTTGCTACAAAGCTTCTTCAAGGAACAGTTCGCAAAGTTGCAAAGTCATGTACTGAAATTGAAGCCAAGCTAAATACAATGGAGGAAAGGACAGCGGCGGTCGAAGCGGATGTTGAGGCCCTAAGAGAACAGTGTGTAACACAAGATGGACAACTGACTGATATAATGAGGAAGTTAGAAGACCACGAGAATCGGCAGAGAAGAAATAACTTGCGCTTCTTGGGTATTAACGAAGGGGTGGAAGGGAGCGATATTCAGGCTTATATGATTAAGCTCTTACGGGGGGCCTTTCCGGAGCTGGTCAATTGGGACTGGGAAACTGAGGTTCAGAGTATTCATAGGTTCCCGGTAGCCCAACGAGAGGGAGGGCACTTAGCAGACCCCAAATATCCTAGAGCCATCTTAGTCTTTTTTGGAAATTACTTGCTACGGCAGCCCATATTTGATAAAGCTTGTCCGAATGCCCCACGCAGTGTGGAAGGGATAACTTTTTTTACTCAGCCAGATTTTTGTCATACAACTGTGGAGCGAAGATGGTGGCTTCAACAGCTGATTAAACCATTTCAGGACAAGGGAGGCGAGGCCTATCTGCTGGCCCCCGCTCGCTTAAAAACAGTGGTGAATGGGAAAGGAAGAGTGTTCACATCAGAGGTTCAGGCAAAAAAGTATTTAATGGGGCTTAAAGATGTTAAAAAGTGAGGGGGGAATTTTTTTGGTAACATAATTCTAGGGGCAGATATGTGAAATTAATATGGCAGTTCGGGGGCGGGTGGGCGGCACACATCTACACGACACCAACATTCAGGCCAATGGTGGTCTGATTGCTCAACAGGGTGGGGGGAGGCTGGTTGGGAGAGGGAGGTTCCGACCAGACCATGTGGGGAGGGGGTGGGGTGGGCGGGAGTGGCTCAGGGAGGGGGATGGAAGAGGGGCACAGAAGGGTGGTTCGAAAGAAAAAAGCAAAAGGAAGGGATAATGTGATTTGCAAGATTAATGGAGTAGAAAGAGAGAAAAAGGATACCCGAGGTATGTTTCAAGCAGATAGAGAAGTATTTGGGGAAAAAAAAAATGACTAGGCTTCGAATAGCATCAATCAATATTTGTGGATTAAGTGATCCCCGAAAAAGGCGTAAAATTGCAGAAGATTTAAAAATCCTTAGGGATGACATTTGTTGTTTACAGGAGACCCATGTGGAACATAATAATAGTGGAATTCTATGCTCACTGGGTATGAGAATGGTGGTCTGTTCAGAACAAGACGTTAAGACTAAAGGGGTGGCAATATTGGATCGGAGCAATAGATTAAAATATGTAAGACAGAGGGCAGATAGGAATGGAAGATGGGCGATAGCAGAATGTCATTATGGAAAAGGATGTTTTACTCTATGTTCCATATACGGGGCAGTAACAGATGATCCTGTACTAATGGATTTCCTGGTAGTGGAATTAGCAGGATGTCCCCTCCCCCCCGTATATCCTTTGCAGGGATTTCAATTTTAATGGCTCCTGGGACGGACTGCGGGATCTGCTAGCCACTACACCTAAGAGATATCAGGGGCGTAAACCTCGGGTACATAACGCAATGGTTGGGCTGCAGAAGGAGTTAGGGTTGGTGGACGCCTGGGTAAAGCTATGCGAACCAGATCCTGGGTATACTTATTTTTCAGCCCCTCATGCGAAGTTGGCTCGGCTAGATTTTTTTCTGACATCTCCTGAGTTGCTAGCGCATGCTAGTATGGGATTGTATCCGCGGTTTATGTCAGATCATAATCCACTAGTATTGGACTTGGCTCTAGATGGTCTTGAGTATAAGGTTAGGAGGTGGACCTTTGAAAGAGAGTTTCTTAAGGACCCTGAATACTGTGTCCATATGAGGAGTTGGATAACCACATTTCTGGAGATTAATCAGGGGACCGCCCCGCTAGAAATGGTGTGGGACACCTTAAAAGCAGGAGTGCGGGGGGAAACCTTAAGTTTTAGCCTCAGGAAACAAAAAAGTACCCAAGCTACAATGAAGGACACACACATGAAGCTTAGAGCTGTAGAAAGGCAGTTGATTATAGCTATAGAAAGGGGGGAAGATATAAATAATATTCAGGAGGAGATCGCTATTGCTATTGTAAAAACAGCAATAAACGAGGCTACGGCAAAGAGAATAGCAGAACAATATTTGGCTAAACGCTCTGAAGGGTACGAATACGGAGAGAGGTCTGGGCACTTGTTGGCTGTAAGGGCACACCATAGAATAACAGCTGGGGTCATTAGAGAAATTAGGGATCAACAAGGACTAATAGTAGATGTGGATGGGATTAGGGAAGTGTTTCAGAGGTATTACATGGAGCTACACAACACTACACCTTCGTATACAGAGGTAGAGATGCTGGAGTTTCTTAGTTCTATTAAGACTAGCAAACTGTCAGACGAAGACTATTTGAATTCGGAGGGACATATTGATAGCTCGGAATTAGAAATGGCAATGAGCAATCTCTCCACGGGGAAAGCCTCCGGTCCTGATGCAATTCCCCTAGAATTTTATAAAAACTTCAAAACACTCTTGTTCCCTCTGATGATGGAACTATTTACTCAGGTGCAAAATGATAGTAAAAGGAATATGACACTAAACCACTACTACCTAAACAACTACTACTTAAACAACGACTTCCCAACCCCGAAAAAACTTATAAAACAAATTATTTTACAACAAAGCCTAAACAACGAAAAGAAAACATTAACAAAATTATTCCTTAACAACGAACACCTATTTAACGACTACGAAAACCACTAAATCACGAATCTTCCATGAAACGACTACTATGTAAACGACGACTACCTAAACAACGACTCCACAAATAACTACTACCTAAACAACGACTACCCAAATAATAAATTACCTAAATAACGACTCCCCAAATAACTAGTAACCAAACAAACTACTACCCAAACAACGAATACTGAAACAACGTATCCTAAAAGAACTACTGCCCAAACAAATGACTAGCTAAACAACGAATACCCAAATACTATCCAACACCGAAAACGCCTAAACACCGAATATATTTAAAACGAACTCCAATATTAATAATTAATACCACAACTAAACAATAACGATTAATAAATAAAATATTAAAACCACTACATTACTACGTAAAAATTAAACGAAAACGAAAATAACTATATATTTTCTACATACAAAAACACAAAACATCACAAAAATCCAAAACATATAAACACCGTTTTAAAATAAATTAAATAATACTTAAATAATTATAAAACAAACACAACACAAAAAAAAAAAACACATAAAACGATAGTCCTACAACACTTTCAACATGACCCAGGAAGTACTTTCTCTACTAAACAAACGAAAACGAACTTAAAAAAAAATGCAAACTACAAAACAAATACACTCCACAATTATATAAATCTAACATCACAAACGAATTTGCAATAAAAAAACACATCCAAAACACATTCAATTTACAAATAAAACAATAGTTACAAAAACACATATAAATACGAACCGCCTCCATTTTCTACCCATTAATACACCGAACAACTTACAGAGAAGACGAGCATATCACTATGGAAAAGAATCAAAATATAATTTATCCAATACCGCCATCTACTGAGATAACAAGGTAAAATATTCATAATAAATAAATGTAAATAAATTTACTAACCTATAACACAGCTAAAATAATATATAATTAACATACCTTTCGTACTATTTTGTTACAGGCATAAATATCAAGAATCTAACCAAAAAAGATAAACACAACACCTTCAACATCAAAGGTAAACCATTACCATTATTCAAAAACAATTTCATTAAACCATAAACAAATGCATTTAAAAAATTGTTAAATAACGAATACCAAAATAGAATTAAAATATATATATAAAATATTAAAAGTACAAATTATTTTTAAAAAAAGAGAAAAATCACCTAATAAATTTAACCTAAAACAAAATATTATTCACCAAATTTGAAACCTACTAAAAAAATTACTCCTAAATCAAAATAACTAAATAATTAATAAAACAAAAGAATAAACTAAATAATACACTTTTTCTTATTTCTTACAGATTCAAAGAACCCAATAAAACACCAGAAAAGCTAAAAAATTGAAAGAAATCAATAAAAAAAAAAAACTTCTAAAATACGAAAAAAACCTAAAAGTAAGTATAATATTTTCATTATCACATACAACCAAATTCTCTAGTTAAATAAAACAAAACAAACCCCTAGCCCCCACCCCCTCCCCAAAACTAAAAATGCCCCACACCCACAACCCCACCCTAAAACCTAAAATCCCCTGACCCTACACCCACTCCCCAAAACCAAAAACGCCCCACACCCCCAACCTCACCCCAAAACCTAAAATCCCCTTACCCCACTCCCCAAAACCAAAAACGCCCCACACCCCAACCCCACCCAAAAACCTAAAATCCCCTGACCCCACACCCACTCCCCAAAACCAAAAACGCCCCACCCCCCCAACCACCAACCCCAAAACATAAAATCCCCTGACCCCACACCCACTCCCCAAAACCAAAAACGCCCCACACCCATAACCCAACCCTAAAACCTAAAATCCCCTTACCCCACACCCACTCCCCAAAACCAAAAACGCCCCACCCCAACCCCACCCAAAAACCTAAAATCCCCTGACCCCACAACCACTCCCCAAAACCAAAAACGCCCCACACCCCCAACCCCACCCCAAAACCTAAAATCCCCTTACCCCACACCCACTCCCCAAAACCAAAAACACCCCACACCCCCAACCCCACCCCAAAACCTAAAATCCCCTGACCCCACACCCACTCCCCAAAACCAAAAACACCCCACACCCCCAACCCCACCCCAAAACCTAAAATCCCCTAACCCCACACCCACTCCCCAAAACCAAAAACACCCCACCCCCCCAACCACCACCCCAAATAATTACAAATAGAATACATTATATATTTTAATGAACTTACTAAGTGGTAAACTAAATCCACCACAAATTTAATAATAAAAACCGCAAACTTCTTTTAACCTGTTTCTTTTATATTATTTACAGATATTTCACAAATGGCATCGCAAGGGGAAGCAAGTTACATAACCTCAAGAACCGGAAACCAGCTACTAAAGTATGAAGGCTATCTTTATTGCAGAGACAAGGTTGTCAACCTCAGGAGCCACTGGAGGTGTGTACAATTCTACTCTTCACATTGTAGAGGCAGAGCTGTAACTCTAGAAAACACCGTTGTTAAAACAACAGATCACAACCACTCTGCCTCTGCAATAGAAATTGAAATAAGAGAAAACATACAAAAAATAAAAAACATAGCACATGCCTCCAATGACTCCTGCGGACAGGTTATAAGGGAGGTAGTACAAAATATTCCAATACAGATTTCTGGTAGCATGCCTTCTGTACCAAACCTTAGGAGAATATTTCAACGAGAAAGACTGGCAAGTAATCCCCAACATATAACACCACAAACCTATGAAGACATTAACATCCCCTCAGAACTAACAATTACCTTCTCCAAAGAAACTTTCCTCATCCACGACAACGAAAACCCTCAAAAAAGAATACTAATATTCAGCACAACATCCAACTTACTAAACCTACAAAATAGTGAAAGTTGGATGATGGATGGAACCTTTAAATCTACACCCCATCCATTCACTCAAATTTACACCATACATGCCACAAAAAATAACACTACAATCCCCCTAGAGTATACATTACTACCTGATAAACATTCCTCTACTTACAGTGAATTTTTATCAACAATCAAAAACAAAACAGTAAATAAAACACCTAGAAAAATAATACTAGATTTCGAATTATCAATGATCAATACAATACTAAAAATATATCCACAAACCCAAATTCAAGGATGCTTCTTCCACTTTTCACAAGCATATTGGCGAAGAATACAAAAATCATCTCTAAGTAGAGAATATTACTCAGATTGCATACTACAATTTGAATTTAAAAAACTCACAGCATTATGCTTTGTACCACCTACAAAAGTAGATGAGTATTACACCACAATAAGAGTCTAACTATTATACACAAAATGAAGAAAAATTAGAAGCCTTACTAAATTACTTCAAAGAAACCTGGATTGGACACCTAAACAGATCTGGTCGCAGACGAAAGCCAAGATTTCCAATAGAATGGTGGAACTGCTACCAAACCTGTTTAGAAGGTGGTGCAAAAACTAATAATGCCATAGAAGGATGGCACAACGCCTTCAATAAAGTAATAGGTAAACCCCACCCAAACCTGTATCATTTCATGGAAATTTTGAAAAAGGAACAAAGTTTCCAAGAAATGAGACTTGCTCAATCACTGTCAGGTAGCCTGAATCCACACACAAATAAAAGAAGCAAAATAATGACCGAAAGAATTTTGGCAATAATACAACAATTTGATACAATAACACCATCAGACTACCTCAACAGTCTAGCATACATTCTACATTACTAACAACAACTAACCTACTTAAAAAATTACTTGCCTGTTCTAAAAAAAAAAAAACACCATGAATTAAATTAGCATTTTTCAAATTATTTTTACACTAAATTTGCACAACAAATATTGTTCCTACCTTTGAAGTTTTCATGTCTTTATCCAAACACATGATGGTTAATAAATCTTCTTGATTAATATAGAAAGAAACATCTCATACTGAGAAAAGAAAAAAAAACATTAATCATCCAAAAACTAATCAAAAATATTCAGATTAAAATCTTGATACAAAAACCAACTCTATATACTATAATAACAATCAAAAAATAAAATATAATACTTCACTAAACAGGAAATTGGAAATATATCTAAATAATGTAAAATACCAAATATACTTTTTTTTTACCAAAAAAAAGTAAAAAAATGTATCACATACTAACCAAAACCACATCATTTATTAAAAATTAACTATCAAGAAAAAGACAGGAAAACGATATAAAGGATACTACTAACACAAAAAAAAATTAACCACATACCCTATTACAAAAACTACATTTTTTTTTTATAAAACGAACAACTGACTCCCTCAAAAATCCCAAAAATAATTTTTTCAAAATGATATTCAATTCTTTCCAACTACAACAAAAGCAGTATAAGCATTTATAAGATATAACACTGCTAAACAAATTTGTTTACTTTTACGAAACCACTATCGTATACAAAACTATACGAAAAGAAATAATTAAACATAACAAACATAACTAACACCGAAAATCTACTACCTACCTTGTAACTACCTCCGACAACCATTTCTGTAATAAAAATACCTGACTACATACTATAAAAAAAGTTATAATCCCACTTACCTGAACGAGGTCTCCGCTTCCGTCCTATCTTGACCGCGACGCTCCTCCGACTGAATACAGAAGACGTCAAACAACGTAAACATGGAAGACCACTAAAAATAGAAAACGGACTATTTCACTCATAGACTATAATAGGGAAATTAAGAAAATAACACTAAAAATAGATAAAGAAATATAAATAAATAATGAAAAAATTTCACAAAATATGTAAAAATCAAATAATACTTAAAAAAATGTTTTTGCTTTTTTTAAACTTGCTTTTGATCCAAATAAAAAATATTTTGAAAAAAATGAATGGCATTTTTTTTTTGTTTCATTTAATGTGCATGGAAAAAAACATTATTGCAATTGCAAAAAATTTTACCACCTAAAAAAAATACAACTATTCTATATATAACCTAAAAATAATTTTTTAACTAATTCATTTTTAGAAATAATATGCAAACAAATGAATATATATAAAAAATTATACAGCCTACAAAATAATTAAAAAATATGAAGATTATTAATTACATAACATAAAAAAATATAATAAAAATAAAAAATAAAAAATATTTTTTAAAAATTAAAAATTCACAATTTTTTTTTAAAATCTAATAAACATGACAATTAAAAATATATATAATTATTATATTCCAAAACCTACTATACCAACTACTATACTATTAAAAAATCAAATATAAATTTTTAAACATAACTATTTTAAAACTAATTTATTTTTACACCTTCAATAACCCAAAAAAATACAAAACCTAAAAATATAACACAAAAATATAATTCATCCATAATAAAAAAATATAAACTATCAATACTTGTCCAAATCAGAATCCACCAATAAAGCAAATTGCATCCCAAAAACAAAATAACATAAAGTAAAAAAACTCAAACATATACATAAATACATCTTCATAAAAACAATACCCCAACCATAAACCCTACATCCACCATATCCCACCCCTAATTCTAAATATACTTTCAATAAAAAAAAAAATATCATAATTAAATACAATAAATAATACCAAACTAATAAAATACAACTACTTAAATTAATACCCAAATATTTAAACACTCCCCCACCCATAACTCCATCATCCCATATATCCCACACCAAAACCCACAAAAACAATTACAACATATAAAAAAACACAAGGACTTAAATTAATACCTAACTATTAATACACTTCCCCACCCATAACCCCTACATCCCACATATACCACCCCTAAACCCACAACATAAATTACAACAAATAAAAAAACACAAATACTTAAATTAATACCTAACTATTAATACACTTCCCCACCCATAACCCCTACATCCCACACATACCACCCCTAAACCCACAACATAAATTACAACATATAAAAAAACACAATAACTTAAATTAATACCTGAGTATTAATACACTTACCCATCCATAACCCCTACATCCCATATATCCCACCCCTAAACCCACTACATAAATTACAACATACAAACAAACACAAGTACTTAAATTAATACCTGAGTATTAATACACTTACCCCACCCACAACCCCTACATCCCCTATATCCCACACCTAAACCCCCAACATAAATTACAACATATAAGAAAACACAATAACTTAAATTAATACCTGAGTATTAATACACTTCCCCACCCATAACCCCTACATCCCATATATCCCACCCCTAAACCCCCAACATAAATTACAACATATAAGAAAACACAATAACTTAAATTAATACCTGAGTATTAATACACTTCCCCAACCAAAACCCCTACATCCCATACATCCCACCCCTAAACCTACAACATAAATTACAACATATAAAAAACACAAGTACTTAAATTAATACCTGAGTATTAATACACTTCCCCACCCACAACCCCTACATCCCCTATATCCCACACCTAAACCCCAACATAAATTACAACTTATAAGAAAACACAATAACTTAAATTAATACCTGAATATTAATACACTTCCCCACCCATAACCCCTACATCCCATATATCCCGCCCCTAAACCCACAACATAAATTACAACATTTAAAAAAACAAAATTACTTAAATTAATACCTGAGTATTAATACACTTCCCCAACCAAAACCCCTACATCCCATACATCCCACCCCTAAACCTACAACATAAATTACAACATATAAACAAACACAAGTACTTAAATTAATACCTAAGTATTAATACACTTCCCCCACCCATAACCCCTACATCCCCTATATCCCACCCCTAATACCACAACATAAATTACAACATATAAGAAAACACAATAACTTAAATTAATACCTGAGTATTAATACACTTCCCCACCCATAACCCCTACATCCCATATATCCCGCCCCTAAACCCACAACATAAATTACAACATATAAAAAAACAAAATTACTTAAATTAATACCTGAGTATTAATACACTTCCCCAACCAAAACCCCTACATCCCATACATCCCACCCCTAAACCTACAACATAAATTACAACATATAAACAAACACAAGTACTTAAATTAATACCTGAGTATTAATACACTTCCCCCACCCATAACCCCTACATCCCCTATATCCCACCCCTAAAACCACAACATAAATTACAACATATAAACAAACACAAGTACTTAAATTAATACCTGAGTATTAATACACTTCCACACCCATAACCCCTAAATCCCATATATCCCACCCCTAAACCCACAACATAAATTACAACATATAAGAAAACACAATAACTTAAATTAATACCTGAGTATTAATACACTTCCCCACCCATAACCCCTACATCCCATATATCCCGCCCCTAAACCCACAACATAAATTACAACATATAAAAAAAGACAAATACTTAAATTAATACCTGCATATTAATACACTTCCCCAGCCAAAACCCCTACATCCCATACATCCCACCCCTAAACCTACAACATAAATTACAACATATAAAAAATACACAATTACTTAAATTAATACCTGAGTATTAATACCCTTCCCCACCCATAACCCCTACATCCCATATATCCCACCCCTAAACCCACAACATAAATGACAACATATAAAAAAACACCTGAGTATTAATACAAAACCCCACCCATAACATCCACAACCCATATAATCCATGACTTAATCTACACAATATACTTTAAAAAATTAAACATATAATAATTAAACCCTAAACAAATAAAAAACAAAACACAACACTCACCTTAAAATTCATCAAAAAATAAATCACTTACCTTAAAATTCGTTGTTCTAGCATTAGTTGTTAAGGTAAAATTGTTGTTAAACCAGTAGTTGTTCAAAACTTCGTTGTTAAGACCCAGTAGTACTTCAAGATTCGTTGTTTAAGCAAATAGTAATTCAAACGTAGTTGTTCAGGTTGTTTCCCTAGTAAAAGATCAGCTTTTTGGGATATGGCCAATATGGTGGTCTTTTTGAAGCAAGGGAAGACTCCACAGAATCCAGGCTCCTATCGGCCAATCACATTGATAAATAGCGATGTACAAATTTCTTTAAAAATTCTTGCCGCCCGATTATCTTCGGTTATCAACAAATTGGTAACACCCAGGCAACATGGGTTTGTCCCGGGGAGAAACACTTCGGAACACATTTGGAGGGTCATCACGCTTTTCGAAGCTACAGAGGTGGCGGAAGAACCAATGGCGGTCGCGTTGCTAGATGCTGAGAAAGCATTTGATAGGGTAAATTGGAAGTATCTGTGGCAGGTTTTGGAAACGTATGGGTTCGGGAAGAAATTTATCCTAGCAATAAAAGCTATATATAGGTCCCCTGGGGTGAGAATACAGCTAATGGGAGGGCAATCTGAGTGTATTCAAGTGAAGCGGGGTACTAGACAGGGGTGTCAATGCTCCCCATTGTTGTTTGCTATCTATATAGATCCCCTGCTCAGACAGCTAGAAGGGAATAATATGATATCGCCAGTCTGTAGGTTTGGTTGGGATACAAAAGTCTTGGAATATGCAGATGATATAGCCATTATAACTTCCAATCCAGATGTAGCACTGAAAGAAATTGAAGAGGTGACGAGCAAACTTGGGGTGTTCTCTGGCTATTTGCTAAATAGAGCAAAAACGCAGCTGTTGACCAATAGACATGTGAGCACACAGGATAATCGGAGGGTCGATCACACGGTATACCTTGGCATCGACATCTCTCCAAGGGTAGAGGAGACTGTCAATCTGAATTTGGACCCGATATTGGTAAAAGCTAAATATGATATGAATAGACGGGAAAACTTTCATATGACCATAATGGGAAAGTGTAATATGGTCAAAATGATTCTTCTTCCTAAATTGCTGTATATCTACTGCGCTATTCCATCGAGTTTCATAAATTCCCGGTTTGAGGAGATAGATCGATTGGTAATGAGATTTATAAGGGCATATGGTAAGGGTAGAAGGGCGGGCAAGTTTATGTCTTTACCTTGGGAAAAGGGGGGGTGGTCCCTCCCAAATATGAAATTATATCAATTCGCAGCAGACTTTCAGTATATGCGCCCATTATTGGGGGAAGATGGACAAGACTGGGGCAGAATATTGTCCAAACATCTATGAGCTGCTGGTAGGATCAATAGCGAATGGATGTCTGTTAACTTTTCACAAACCTGGGTATTACAAAAAAGTACGATATAAGGTATTGGAGGCGGCCTATAGATGCTGGCGACCATGGCAGAAGAGGAATGGGCTGGGAAGATTTAATTATTATACTATAATAAATAATAACCCATCTTTGCCTGAAATATTTCAAGACAATTATGCTGTAAAATGGGCTTCTCTAGGCATAAGAAGGCTAGGAGACTTTTTTGATGATTTTGGGGCTAAGACGTTTGAGAGTCTTCAAGAACAGTTTGGACTCGAGCGAAGGGATTTTTTTAAATATTTACAGATAAGAGACTTTTTGAGTAAAAAAACGGGGGGGCGCAGGAATTCAAAAGTAACCTCTTGTTGGAGGATATATTGGAAAAACCTAATATAACAATAAAACTAATTTACTCATCATTGATGTTAGAACAGCCCAACGATCAGGAGAAACATAGTGAGAAGGTGGAGGGTAAGTTTGTAGATAGGGGTATTCATTTCTTTAAATCATTAGAACTGGGATACACTATGCTACTTTCTTCCTCGCTACAAGCACAACACTACAAGACGGTGTTTGATTTATACTATACACCGGCTCATCTCGTTAAATGGGGTGATCATAAGGGACAAATTGCCCAAGATGTGGGATGTTTGGAGCCGACATCACCCATTTGTTTGCTACTTGTGGGGAACTGACGGCATTGAAAGATGGAAGATTGACAGATGGTATTCAACTTGTGTTAAAAGGAGTAGTGGGATATGACGTTGATCTTACCCCTGAGATTATGGTCTTGGGGGTTGCAGAGAAAGCAGGGGAACCACACAGAGCCTTTATTTTTTTGGCTATGGCGGTCTATCGACTGTGCATCTCCTCTGCATGGTTGGACCCACTACCCCCATCGTGGCAACAGTGGTTGGGCAAATTATCATCCGTGTATCATCTTGAAGTTGCTTTGTATGAACGGAACGGGAGTTGGGCTAGGAAGAAAGGGAAATAATATGGGGACAATTTCAAGAATGGATCCTGGCTCACTAATGGATGGCTGTGGTTAAAATTCTGCCCCCTCAATACAATGGAAATTGACACGCATTTTAAATGTGCTCATGTGTTCATGTGTTGGTGGTCACAGTTGTGCCTTCCATATTAAACAATATGTAAGTGAAATAAAAATGATGTTAAGGTATAATTTAGATTCTGGACTAATTGCTAGTACCAAAATGAATTTCATTTTCTAATGTTTAATGTGTGATTTATGAGTTTAAAGTTTTGTGCAAAAATGAAACAATTGCACTTCTCTGCCACATGTACTAAAATGGACTGATAAAGTTATTATTTAAAGTAAAATGTATTGCTCATGTTAATGAATTATTGATATTAATGATTTATAATTTTATATTTTACATGGTTTATTAAATTGCAATGATTAACATAGCCTAGGCCTGCAGAGCTCATATTCTGCAGTCATGTAAAATTGATGAATTATTGTTCTTTCTAACATGAGTTTTTCTCTAGGTTCTGTTCTTATGAAAAGCTTTGCAAGAAGGAATATGTTATTTGTTCAATTGCACAGAGACTTTTAGTTTAGTGACCGTGGAAAGGCACTTCCAGGCCTGTGAAATAAATTGTTGTTATAAGTACATGGACTCACATAGATCTGAGATGATCCTATAGAAAAAACCTGGGAACTATATAAACTGTTGCAAAGGAATATAAATGGTTCAACCCACTGAAGTCACATGGATAGAGGAGATGTTCCCATGACAGACATGAGAAAATACCAAACTGCTGCAAAGTACAGTTGTTCATTTATGTGTTTTATATCAGGGATGGACTTTAAAGTTTAAGTTAGTTCTCTCGTTCTCTCTGTACCTTTACTGATGACACTGCTGACTGTAGTTTGCTGCTGATCAAGATTCTTTGCTGATGAAGAATCTCTGAATGCTGACCCTTGGAGAAGTATCTATCTCTCAGCTAATTTCCCCTTGACATGTCTCTTTTTCTAGAATAGAATCTACGATACTGACACTCACTCTTTTTTTCTAGCTAGTATTCTATATTCCAAGATATATTTATATATATATACATATATATATATATATATGTATATATATAAATTATATATATATTTTTTTTTTTATTTTACCCGGATGTGTTTGTCATGCATTTCCTAATTTGGTTAGATGTTGGGACAACCTATGTCCAGCCCACATTTGCATACTCTGATTAATTGAACTTGACAAATGTCAAAACAATCTGATCTGATATATGTTTCCGTTATCTCAGATAATTTCATTAATGATAGGTCTGATTTTTTTTTTATGTTTAATTGTTTTAATGCTAATTTGTTTCGTCGCTTTGGGAAGCCTATGGTGATCATATATCTTTACAATTTGATTTTACACATTGTTTTTATGACACTAACTTTATGGTTGTAAGCTTTGAACCTTATTCCTGATTGGAGTTTTCCTTCTGTGGCCACATTGGCCATGGTGTCTAAATTATTTGGGTGGTGTTGATGTAGATTTGTGTATGGATCACCACACTTTTTCTGGGTCAAAAGGTCCATCAACCTTGTTGAAACGTTTGATTCCTGCGAAGGCTGAAAACGCATCTGCAAGCCTATCACACATGGAGATATTGGGATATCAAGCAGTAACCCTTTTTTATTAATTTGCTTCCTGGAATGTTTGAGGTCTTAGCTCCAGCGTGAATAACCCCGATTGGACACTTTTGATTAATAATTTTGATAATATATGCTGTCAGCAGACAGCAGACATTGGCCCGTAAGCGAGTCAATGGAGATGGTTTTATTTCATTTTTTACTACACCAATTCCATCATGTGCCGTCAGAGCAAAGTGTGGCTTCTTACTCTTAGTTAAGGTGGGGTTCCCTAGGACAGTCAAATGGTCTCCTTTAGATTTTCCCAGTTTTCAACTTTTGTCATTTAATTCTTGTTCAAATCATTTTGTACTAATCAGTTACTACAATAGTGACTTCAGTACACACAGTACTGATATAATAATAACTGCACTCACACATGAATTGGACAGATTTATTGATACCCAGAAGAACCCAGTAGCCCTGCTGTGGATGGGTGATTTTAATATCAATATTTGCCATCACTCTAGCTCTTGTTCCTGCGGTTTAATTGATTGTTCTGGAGAGGTATTACCCCATTTTGGTCATTCACTTTACGTGGATGCATTTAATCATCTTCTTGTCAACTAAAGGTTGTATTTTGCTCTGGATTCACTAAATTCCGATCTGTTTTTCAAGCCAACGCATATTGGCAGGGAAAGTGGTAGTTTAATATATGACATTTGGTTCTCATCGGATATTATTCACCTTTTTTCTAATTATTTAGTTATAAAAACTCTGTTCAGTGACAACTGTGTCCTTTCAGTCATATGTCTTAAAAGGTGGGTTGTAGTTGAGACTAATTCTACAGGTGTGACACTCACAGGTGTCAAGAATAAGGGTGTTGTGCAAAGATGGTTAAGTATTGATAAAGATCATCTGCTCTCCTCTTTGGTTAGTCAAAATATGTGCAATATCTTGACTTGCCTAGATCAGGAAGCAAATGTCATGGATATTATTGATAGTTACAATGGATAATGTATAGCCGTCAAAGATTTGATGACATTCCCCACAAGTACTGCAAGTTAAAGCAATACTGTCATAAAAGCCTGCTGTCAGCCCTACAATCTACTCCGACAAAGCAGGGGGATATACGGGTGTGCCGAGGGGCTTAGAAAAATGCAATCAGTACCCAGAAGAAACAGATCAGGTGGAGGCAAATGAAACTCTTTTAAAGCCTTGTGAAAGAAAGGATAATAAAGGTTTCTGGCAAGTGTTTAACCATTCAATTTTTTAATGACAACTATTATGGGGCTGGATATAGTAGTTTCTGCTGATGACAGGTTTTATCACTTTTCTGGTGTTTATAATGGTAGCACCTCCTCTGATGTGGCTACGGGTATACTGGGGCCCAACATTACCAGATGGCTGATTACATAAGAAGATTACTAAAAGCCCCATGGGTAATGCCCTGAGCCCTGATGAAGTCCCGGATGACCTTTTCAGGGCTAACATTGACCTACGGGCACACATCCTCACAAATGTATTGTGTGTTGTTGCTGCTATCGGCTCCCTAAGGTGTTGGTCATGCCATACTTGTGCTGACTTTCAAAAAAGTTGATGAAGGTGTTCCGAAGTGTTATTGCTTTATCTCTTTGTTAGATTCTACAGCTAAATGAATGGGCAGAACTTTATTAGATCATTTGGAATCTTAAGCCAAGGCCAACAATGTCATTTCGGACCTACAATATGTTTTTAGACCAGGTGTGGGAACATTAGAGCAGTGCCTCAATTTTCAACTTCTAATCAATAAATTCTCAGCCACAAAATGTAGTTCTGTATATGCTGCATTTATGGATCTCAGCGCAGCTTTTGATTGTGTGAATTGGAACAAACTGTTAGATATCATGATTGATTTAGGGGTTGAGGCTGACATTGTCCACGTTCTGAGGCAGCTGTATAGTAATGTAACTGCAAGTGTCCAGTATGGCATTAATGGAGAGATAAACAGACCCTTTCAGATGTTAGAGGAGTTAGACAGGCTTTAGCTTTAACTTCCTTTTTGTTATACATTAAGGGTCTGGAAAAGCATCTCTTGTTGATGCTCCATACATTGGCCTTCCTCCTTTTCCTGCACTTTTATATGTGAGTGATGTTCTCCTCATGACCCGGACTCTGGTTGGTCTCCAGAGGCTACTGGACAGGTTCACAAATGTTATGGTAAATCTTGATCTCACCATAAACTAGTCCAAGAGAAACATAATAGTTTTTGGGGCCAAGAAATGTAAGTGCAAGTCATTAACTGTTAGTTACACCAAGATCAGCCCCATTTCCACTTTTTCCTGTTTGGATGTCCTTTTTCATGACTCCGGTAGCTGGTCTATGCTAGGCCATAACAGGACAGTTATGTTTGGGAGAAGTGTAAAGGCGCCTTTGAAATTTGCACTCAAACTAGGCTCACAGCCCATCAGAGTGCTTATCACAGTTTATAAAAGCATATGTCTTTCAATTGCCACATATGGTGCAGGGCTGTGGGGATTGTGGGAATATGATACAATACAGAAAGAAGAAAATAGATTTTTTAAACGTCTGCTGTTGGCTTCCCAATGTACCTCTACATATTTGTGGCATACTGAATAGAGTCTGGATTATATAAATGCCACATCAGGCTTCTCCCTGCCTTTCTGTGGTTGTCAATTTGGTCTAACCCTTCAAATAATTTTATGCATCAAGTAGTAGAAGATTGTCTACGTTTAGATTTGGTGGAAAAAATCCCTTTGTTGATGTACATCAATGAATGTAGCAGCTCCCCCGGTATCCCTCATTTTTTTGATAATCCTAGTGGTTTGCCCGCCTCTCTTAACTATGTCTTAAAGAGAGATTCTTTGATTTATGCCGTTCATTGAGAATGTGCAAGCAAGCCAGGAAGGCCTCTGTGAGTAACTAAACTTTGAAAAAGACTCGCCCACTGCCTGATTCATACTTGGTTTAGGTTCCAATTAGTTTTCACAGGCATCTGCTAACATGCTTGAGATTTAACACTTTGCTCTTTATGATGGCATTTCCGTTGTAGCCTGTGATTTTACCATTATGTCCCTGTGATGATCAATCTACTCAATGCACACTGCACTTACTATTTTTGTAAATATTATGCTTTTCCTAGACGCCACTTCCTGTTGCCTATTTTGAACGATGAAAATGTTAGACATTGTACGGAAGCCAGGATCTTTATTCAATTGCTACCTTCGTTGCACATATGCTGTGGTGAATTTGTTACTGTGTATTATCAAATTTCTGAAATTGATGAGATGGTTTGTATTGTTTTCTGAAGCTCAGATATTTTTATTGGTATTTAATTGTATATATGTATTTATTCAATTTGTTTTCATTGATTTTTAATTGCACTTTTACGGCTGATGTATGCAACCGATTAAAGTGAGACTTGTCTTGGAATAGAAAGGAGTCAACTTTCAGAAAACTGCAAATGTATGTTTGAAGAGACATTAGCAACAGCGGGTATCAGAGGACAAAATTAATGTTTTTACAGAGGTTATAATAGGATTCTAGAAGAAATGAATTAGGTTATATACCAAAAATGCAAGCTAGTTTTTGAGGTCAGGAATGTGTGCCTTTTTAGACAATAACAAGTTGATGATAGAGGGAAGTGAGTTTACTCATCAAAAACGAAAAGCTATTACTCTGTAGAAAATGTGAATAGTTTAAGCAAAAAAACAAGTTGATCATTGGAAACAATTGTAATATTTACCCAATATTAAAAACTGGCATTTGGGTGAAACAACAATTTATCTTCATAAATTAACTAACTAATGTTTGGAGACAAAATATATATATTTTTTTTATATGAGTGTGAATTGATGCTGAGTTGGTGACACATATTATTGGTCTTATTTCCTTGGTCCTTAATGACACTTGACTAATGTGCATGTCATAATTGTTTATGAACATATTACCATTACGCTGTCTAAAGCCCAATCATTTTGTATAACATGAAGGCTATGTCTGCTGCCATGTCACTTGCATGGAGGCTGTGCTTTAGAAACTTGTAAAAGTTGTCTAAAAAGAGGAATAGATCAGCTGTCAAGTTCTAGATCTCCGTAACTTTATGTTTTACCTTGTGCACTACTAACTTGTTTATGAAAGGGGGTACATACAATAATTTGACATGATAAATTGTGCAGGTGTATTCCGGTTTAGCTAGTTTTAAGTGCTAATTTAAGACATGGATGAATATTCTTATGCGTCTTTATCTCGCCAAGGTGGCTTCAGGTTTCACTGATTTATAAATGTCCATTTAAGGTTTGTCCCTTTGGTACAGATTAATTTTGCTAGGTGTCTTTCTCTATGTGGTGATAGTGTACTTATGTGCTCCTGCTCTTTCAACAGTTTCTGTGGAAGAAGTGATTCTGTTTTTGCTTAGAACATGGTATCCCAGACCAAATGTGGGAAATTAGATTCTCATCTTGCTTGCAGGCTAAAATGAGCTGTGATGAATAGTATATCATTGTCGCCATGTCTCAGACCTTTTGTTGAGGAGCTGCCTTTGGCTAGTCGTTGGAGCTGGTTGGTCAGTCTCTATTGACTACCATCAAGATCTCTGCTGTTATTCATTCAAAGAACAGATTGCAATTCATATTTAAGGGTGACACATCAGCTGTGAATTTACCCTGCTCATTTTCATAGTATACACATGGCTACGGGCATGTTAAAAGAGAGGGTCTTTAGAGCCCAGTGGCAGGTATCATTTGTTTTGGCTGCATTAGGGACGTTGCTGGAGTTAAACAACAATACTTGACACTGTTTGATATGTGCTTAAAAAGTTAGTGTGTGAATTACTAGCCGGCAGTACTCGTTGAAGAAATAGGACTTCAGCTTCTTTCTCCAGAGGAGCTGGAGCAGTTTTGATGTTATTGGGGATGCTGTTCCAGATCCTGGGTTCATAGATGGAGAAGGTGTGCCTTCTGTTCATACATTCTTGATCTTCTTTTCCTCCAGTCTGGCAATGCACTGGTTCCTGGTGTGGCAGTGTGCATGTATTTTATAGTTGTAATTGTATTTATATAGTGCTTACCACCTCTGACGAGGCGTCACTGCGATTTTTCGGTGAGTAACACACTACTCCAGAATCCAAAAGGATTAGTGGTGAATTAGTATAGGGAAATATGAGTATAGTACTAGTATTAGTATAGGGATGTACGAGTTAATTTGAGCGGTGGACATTTGAGTATGTTAGTTGGATTGAATTCAATAATGGAGGGATAGAGGAGGGAAGAATCAAGAAAGTGTTAATTGGGAGATCATAGTAGTAAGATGAGGTTTGGGATGAGTAAAGGAGAGATGGTGCAGGGAAGAGTCTGTTGAAAGGTATTAGGGAGATCATAGTAGTAAAATGAGGTTTGGGATGAGTCAAAGGAGAGATACATAAGGGAGAATTTAGTGTGGTTGTTTGGGAGATTATAGTAGTAAACTGAGGTTTGGGGTGAGCCAGGAGGGGTAGAGGAGGGAAGAGTCTAGCAAGGGTAATTTTGGAGATCACAGTAGTAGAATGAGGATTGGGATGAGTCAGAGAGTGGGGATAGAGGATAGATTGATAGAAGTATAGGGTGAGACAGAGTAGTATATCATGTAGTAAATCAAAATCATCTCCTCTCAGGTTCGTAATGCATTGAGTGTCCCCGGAATTGGAACTCGTTGTTATTCTAGTCCAAAACCAATTTTTTTAATTGTAACTGTCTTGTAAAGTGAAACAAGTCAACACTACTCTGTGCTTAACTCAAGTCAGTGGTAGGACAGAAAGACAGACCTAGGGACAGTAACTCAGTTTCTTCATCAGTAAGAACATGATTGAACAGATTTACCACATTCATCGTGCTTGTGCTCTGCCGCTTGTCACCATTCCCATGGAGGCCTTTTTTTCTTCTCCTATATCCTTTCTGTTTCCGGCTCTTCCTCTTCCATTTCCTATTCCTCTGCCTCTTTATCTGCCCCTTGGGTTGACCTTTTTCACGGTTTGTATCGTCCTATTTCAATTACAAAATTGGAACTGTCTTAAAAGATTTAGATGTACTGGTCTCATGTCATTGCGTGTCATAGTAGCTTCAGAAGAATCAGAAGCATTGCTGTCAGATAGCTCATCGTCAGATGCCCCAGATAGACCTTTATCCTCAGTCTGAACATCACCACCTAATTCATCACAATATAAATGGTCATACTTTCTGTAAAAAGTCAAAATCCGCCCAGATTGATAGTCATTGTAATACATTTTCACAGTTTTTTGGATGTGATTTCTGACTCCACCTGATCTAGTTTTGCCTCTAATTTCACAGAAAAATCATCAAAGCGTTCCTTGAACACTTCTTTTATCAATTCACTTTTCAGTTTTTTTATTTCTTCCAGTTGTCTTGCTTTGTCCTTGACTGCATACTTAACCAAAATTTTCATCACGTTAATAGAGCATTTGTTGGAATTCTCTGCCCATTCCTCCAGCTTCTCTAGGTCAGGATTATCATACGTGGGAATGGTAAAGATCATATAACATCCAACAATATTATTTTACTATGCGCACACACTCTAAGATGGCATCCGTCTTTGTATATCTTTAAGCGATGAATTCATTTTGTCCTTCTTTGATGTTTATGAATATTTTATGTGTGTTTCTCATCTATGTTATTCACGTATTTATGGTGGGGTGGGTGAATCGCCATTTTACCAGTGATCAGTGCCCGGTTGGGACGAAACGCGTTGGGGAGAAGCCTCTATTAAAGAGTCTTGTTCACGGTTCACTTGAACAAGACTCTTCTGAGTTGAAAAGCATTGGTTGATTTTTGTTGGCATGGATTAAAATACTGGTAATTATTTCTGGAGAAACAGAGTGCAATGGTTTCTTTCTTTTGGATTGACATGTTGAGGAGGATTGGTCTACCTTCTACCACTGGCACCGGCAGTTGGAGTGCACTGTGTTGGACCATGACCTTTTGTTTTGAGATATATATAAAAACATAGTTATACATATTAGTACAAAGAAATTCATATATACAGGTGTATATATATATATATATTAATATATATATATATATATAAATATATATATATATATATAAAATCAAATTATAAATGTTTACATACAGGGGGGATATATAGTCCTTTGCTGTTTGAGTATGGTGGTTATGTAAGAAAGAACCAACTGTTCAGTAGACTTCTGAAGATAACATTGTAATCCGTTGCTCTTATATTTGGTGGTAATGAATTCCAGAGTTTGGATGCTTGAATAGAGAAAGACGTCCCAACTATTGCCTTTTTCTTGTATGGTGGGGTTTTGAGGCAAAACAGCAGTTGACACTTTTTGCTTCTTAGACCTAGATTTTCACAAAATCTTTAAAATTGCATATCTGCTAGTTGGATTTTTGTCAATTAATTGTCAAATAATTAACAAAATTTTGCTACATTTTTCTAAATTGGTGTGGGATCTTTCTAGTGTCGTGCTTCAAATTATTACTATTTGAAGTGCTGCCTAAATACTTTACACTTTGCCTCCAAGTTAAACCTGACTGCCTTCTGCCAAGCTACCAGAGAGTTGAGCACAGGGTAATTTGGGGTTTGCTTGTGTTTCACTCTGACACGAATTGTGGTTGCTTGTTTCACCCCCTCAACCATTAACCCTATTTCCTACAGTACACAAATGATAACGTGCGGAAAGTGGGTTTCAGTGAATATATTTCATCTGTACAATACCAAGTAAAGTTTCTTGATTTGTTTTGATCCTATTCAAATCTTTGTCTCTATCACTTTTCAGGATTACAAACATGCTTATTTTTTGCTTTCCTAGGGCTTGAATTTATACTGTTTGTTTACAAGTATTTACATTATGTTGTGTACTACAAAAAATGGCACAACACAGCCTTTCCTTTCACACTCTCTGTAAGCCAGCAAAATTGTCACATAATTCACTTTATTTTTATTTCTCTAACTGCAAAGCGAGATATGTTTGTAAACACCGATCTGTGTGTTAAAAAACATAACCAGCAATTTGTCAGAATACATAGCCTTAGTTGACCCTAGCAAAAAGAGAAAATAAATACTGAATTTAAAGGCATCTTTATGGATTCTTTGTTCTTTCGTGACCCACCTAAAATCAGCTTGTGACCCATAGTTTCGGAAACACTGTTCCATAGACTTCTATGACTATGTCATCCACTTTAGAAACATGAAAAAGAGGGGGTACAGCTTGTTCCAAGGTGGTGTCAGACAGATCACCGAGCAGCTCTCCCCTTTGCAAAGAGACAACAGACCTGCTTCTCCTTGGGATGAACCCCCAGTTTCTGGGGTGTAGGAGTACTTGGGTGGTGTGCTTAGAGCCCCTGGGGAATTAGTGTATGCAGGTAGTGAGGATATCCTTGTGGAGGGGTGGCCTCAATACCTGCCGATTAGTAGAATTTCTCCCTTCATTTAACTCTTAATTGGCATCTACAGCAGGATCAGACCTAATATGTCAAGGGTGCTTTTAGTCGTTATTTACCATGTCTAGCCTTTCAGTACAGGGCTAGACATTCTTCTGCCCAGATGTTTGAAGTTGGGGTTGACAATGTTTATGCAACTTACAAAGTTCACCCTGGTTGAGGGTTGTTACACATTCTCACTTTTGAGGCTAAACAAGTGTGCAGAAAGTGCCTTACTCCACATGGCGCCACCCCAGACTCCACAGGATGGGGGGTGGATGACTTCACCTGTATCTATGAGTGATATAGAATGAGGCAGAAACAACCATTGTATTGTTTGCTATGACAATATCAGGGATGTGGAATTTAATAAAATATCTACTTGTCCATGGGACAGGTTCCATCTTAAATCTACTTGTGCCATGTAATGTGGCGACAGATTATGGCAGGAGTCTCAGTATGTAAGAGCTCTGATAATAGCCTCTCTGATTATGCCAGGGCTACTACTATAGTAGGGCTTGAATACTTGCAATTTCAATCCCTACTATAGCAAATTCCTTATTTTGCCACCTTTCTGCAGATCTACATACTGGGACTGGAGGAAGCAGTAAGCAATAATTTCAGGGCTGGAATGCCTTTGAGACTGCAGACCTACTAACTTGCATGTTTTAAGGATTTTCACCAGCTCTTCTCTAATATTTTCCCTTAATGAGAAAAGTTGAAATGTACTCCTGACAACAGCAGAAGTAGAAGTTCTTCCAGGGTTGGGAAAAAAGTGGTTAGAGCGAAAGCTCAATAGATTTTCACATGAGCAAATTTACACATGCATATTTGCTCGTGCTAAAATGCATTTACAGATATTTTGTAGGTCTACGATTCCCTGGTCTATTTCTGTAAGTTCTTGTGAATTCATGAAAGCCACACATTCAAAGACATATGCAATAAGTGCACTTACGTGACTTTCTCTAAGAATTGGGTGCCTAATTAGGTCTGGTGTTAACAAAGACATTTTGTTTTTAATAAATTTCTATTTCTCTCTCTATCTATCGGCTGGCTTTACTGTCCGTGATCGCATTCTGCTCTTTAACAAGGAGCATATTGGCACACAAAGTAGTTTTGTTCAGTGCCAGGAACTAGTTTGGCAATCAGTGGCATAACACAACTGAAGGGACCGCCTGCAAAGAACAAGGAGGCCCCCAGACTCATTCAGGCCAGGTGTGGTGCTGAGAGGGCCCCTGAAGGGGTCCCCTAGCACCACAGGGGCTGTGGGCTGTTGTTACACCATTGTTGGCAATGTGTGCTTTTTGAGACCAAAACATTTTTTTGCTTTTTGCCAGTGTTTGTTGCAATGGAGAGGGCCTGGAAGCTCCCACAACAATAAAGTGTTACAAAATCCATTTCACAACAAGGCACGCATTGAAGAAACCAAAAGACTCACAACAAATGGCGGATTGGTTGGCTTTGCCAGTGCTTGTTTATTTTCATGCTCCCCATAATCTTGTTTAAAATGTTTACACTGATTTTCCATTAGGAATATTCTTTGGAAGTACTAGCATGCATCACCAAATTTGACTAAATAACGCTTCAAAGAAGTTGCACCTAAAATTTCATAGTAACAAAACTTTTTTTTCCTACTTGCATTTTTTCCGAACAATTTATTTTGAAAGCAAAGAATCATCACTCTTGCTTACAAGCTTCTACATACATTTGCATCTAATCAGAGAGCATTATGGGAGCATTATACTTAGCCTCATATTGTTAGACTTTTCAAACGTATGTATGAGTTTTCTTTTACTGGGGCCACTGTCGGTACTGCAGTGTGACCGTAAAACATTTATTTACAGTGCTCACCCAAGTAATAAAAGCTTTTCACTAATGAACCATAAATACAAGTACGAACAGCATTAACATATGACACACATATTACCTCACTTGCAGACAGTTCCTTTCTCTGTAATTGACAGTCAAATGGTTTGTGCCGCAGGGAGTTGGTCCTACTTGTCCCAAGGAGAAAATAAACATGAAAACCTGATGCCCTTGACCCCAAACAATAAGTTTGGGTGTCCAGCTATAGGAATACTACTTCCCTGATAATAGGGACCCTTGCCCTGTTGCTCCATATGCTGAGCAAACTGGTTGCCATAGGCCGGTGTCTATTGCCATATGTTAACCATGCAGGGTTTAGTTTTGGGGTTTTCAGGGCTCATGGAATTGATAGTTGAGGATGTCAGTTGGAGGGGGGTCAGAGGTCTTGGGAGTTTGAAAATTTTTTTTTGATTCCCTGCAGTTCACTACTAGTGCTAGTTACAACTCATCTCATACTATTGCTCCAATCTCTTGTCACAAAATAGCCAGACGCTGACGTTTGTTTCCTGGAGTCTTAGAGGTCTCATCAATGATGGTTAGGTTAGAAGAGTGCTCATAAACTTAGAACGCCATTATATAGAGATTGCTATGCTCCAGGAAACCATTTTTTTTGCTGATGCATAGCGCTACTTTGGCCAATTCATGGATAGCATATCGATATGTTTCCTTGTATAGCTCCTATTCTAGTGAGGTCTACATACTAATTTGCCAGCAAGTTTATTTTAAGCTTAAGCAGTCTGTTCCAGACAGGGAAGAAAGGTACACTTTTTTTGAAGGGACAATCCATGACTAGAAACTCATACTTTTTTCTGGGACTCATATGCCCTTTTGCCATTTGGTTTTCCTTCTTCTCCCTATCCCATAATTCTTTCTCTTGGATTGATTTCTGGCTGGAACGCCAGATACAAACTCATGGGTGGGAGGGTTTTCATATTACCCAGAACACTCTCCGATAATTCGTCAGTGGAACAGTGGGTCATTGTGCCCCAGTTGCACCTAGCCATGGTACCTTGGGGGTTCCTATTCAATGCTTTGCATGACCTTGTATTCTGAGAGGAGATGCAGACTTCCATCATCCTTATTCTTAATAGAGGCTCTGTGTTTTCCATAGCCATCCTGTGGGAAGCCTTTAAAGCATTCATCTAGGGGAGAGCCATTGCCAGACTTAGTGGGATTCTTCAGTATATGGAGGAGCAGTTGCAGCTACACGACAGTGACAACACACTGGTGCACCTTCTCCAGTGCTTATATTTGCTCCTGTTTCAATACAATGAATTGGCAGAAAGAGGGATTCACTATTTTGGCAGATTCAAACAGGTTTATAGGTATGGGGAATTGAGCATACTTCTAACAAAGAGATTCTTGATGCCTTTACTACTTACTAGATGATCTTATATACCTCACGTATTACAGCAGCCCCTGACCAGATATAGAGCAATCTTGATGAAGTGGCTTTGGTGTGGCTGGACCATGGCCATCTGCAGTTCCTTGATTCCCTCCTAACCCAACATGAAATACTGGCTGCTATTGATACGCTGGCTGGAAATAAGGCACTGAGATTGGACGGTCTTCCGTTTGAGTTCTACAAGGCGTTTAAACATAACTTGCCTCTCTAGCTTCTGCAGGTATATAAGAAAGCACTGAAAGTAGGCACCCTCCCACCAACAATACGAGGGACAAGCATTACAGTACTTCCCAAAGCTGGTAGAGATGACTCTAAATGGGCATCATACCGTCCTCTGTCACTATTAATCCTGGATAATAAAATACTAGCAATGGCTACAGCTACACTGTTGTCCCTGCTGATGGACAGTATGATCTCCCCAGCACAGTTTGTCTTAGTTCCTCTTAGGTTCACTGCCATCAACCTATATATGGTGTTTGCCCAACTGCACCAGCTCAATCCTGAATCAAAGGCTTTGGCGGGATTCCTGGACACTGGGAAGGCCTTTGACACCTGTTAATTACCATTTCAGATGACAGGTGTGAAGCGATTCGGCATCCCAGCTAGGTTTCAGGCCCTTATACAACTTCTCAGTTCCATCCTGCTGGCCATGGTGCGCACTAATGGCTTGACCTCAGCTCTCTTTCTAGTCACCCAGGGCACAGAACAGGGATGTCTGTTATTGCAGTTATTGTTTATCCCTGCTATGGTTCTGCTCACTAGAAGAATGCAGGACTCCCATCTGAAGCGAGAAAGGCTTTTCGTTCAGGTATTATATTAATATCTATGTATCCTGGGGAAAACCCACCCGCCCCTAATCCAAGAGATGACACAATATGGGGAATATTCTGGGATTAGGGTCAACTGGAACAAGGCAGGGCTATTGTCTTTGGCGGAGGATGCAGAAGTACAGGAGCTAGATTATCCCATCCGCTGGGCCACAGACTCTGTCAGATACCTAGGAATATTTATACACAGGAACAGGGAGGAGGTTGTCCCGCTGAACTACGTCCTGGCCATGGTCAAAATGAAACAACAAGTAAATGTCTGGATAAAACTACCGCTATCCCTGGCCAAGTAAATGGCACTCAAAAAAATGGTTGTCCCCCCCAGGTTCTCTTACATGTTCCTCAATATACCTATTACTTTCAAGAAAGCCTTTTTCCGCTCATCATGAATGCTTTTACTTAGGCTGATCTGGGCAGTCGAACAACCTAGGATATGCTGGAAGACGCTCACCCTGCCGTATGAGAAAGGAGGATTTGAAGTCCAGGAACTAGAAAGCTATTACTTAGCAGCCAGGAATTTTTTTTTCAGATGGTGGTAGTACCCTGGCAAGCAACTGCCATACCTCATCTCTGAGAAGGAACAAAATACAGATACTCACTTGGCATCTTTGCTACCGAAGGCCTTGACCTGCCCTAGGGCTGAGATTATCACCACTGCAGCCTCGACTTGGGCCTGAAAGAAGATTACATTAGTGGCAAGACATCTTCTACTATATTCTTCAGCTCTCGGGTTAGCAGCTAGACCTCTCCTTCCCTTGATGAAACAAATCATGTCCAACACGCTTTGTCGAATGTAGGATTAATGGAACTCAGTCACCTATAGACTAACAGAACTTTTCTGACCCATAATCAATTCTTACAACTTAGTGACAGGTCATCCTTCATTACTTACACATATTTGAGGTTTTGACATAACAGCTCAAGAATCTTTTTCTGGGGTTCCAGAAAGATCATCAGGAACAGTGCTGTGAGAAAACAGGGCTGATTGCAGAAGCCCCATAACTTTTTGCCCCCATTTTCCTCTTTTTGCTGGTGTTTTCCTGACTTTGATGGTGCCCTGGGTACTGCTAACCAGTCCCAGGGCCTGTGCTCTGTGTAAAATGGATATGCAAATTAGGCTAATTATAATTGGCTAAGTTAACCTACCTATAAGTCCCTAGTATATGGTAGGGCATGTAGGTTTAGGGACCACAGCATAGGTGGTGCACACCTAGGTGCACTGCTGAGATGCCCAGTGTCATTTTAAAAGCAAGCCTGCCTTGCTGGCTGCTTTTAAATTAAAGTTATATGCAAATTCGACTTTGGAATTAAAGGTACTTCCAAAGTCTTAAACTACCTTATTTTTACATATAAGTCACCCCTAAGGTGTGCCCTATGTGCCCCTAGGGCTGGGTGCCATGTAACTATAAGCAGGGACTTTATAAAAATAGATTTATAAACCCTGGTGAGGTAAAAACAGCCAAATTCGTTTTTCCCTCATTGAAGTAAATGGCCTTCATAGGCTAGAATGGGGAGACTTTATTTTAAATTTTAAAGTCTCCTTAAATGTTGCATACCAAGAATTTTGTATCAAATTCATTGTTGTAATAAATCCCACAACTTCCAGTTGTTGGATTTAATATAACTTGTTCAGGTAAAGAGTTATAGACTTTACCTAAAAAGTTGCCAATTTCAGCCCTGCATTGTTTTTGCTGCTGTGCTCTGATTGGCCAGCCTGCAGCAGCTTTGCAGAGCTGCCTTGATGAGGTGTGAAGTGGCCTGGCTTCACACAAAGGAATGTGCTTGGGGGAGAGAATCTCCCCTCAGCAGATGGTGAGGCAGGAAGGGGGAGGGCTGCCAAACTGGTCTTCAAAGGCAGAGAAGGACATTTGCAGCACCCAGCAACACCCCCACATCCTGCAACCCCAGACAATTAGGTGCCCCCTTGATTAGATTAGGAGAGGGCAGGAGAGGGGTGTGTTTATGATTTTTAGCCACACCAGTGGGTGGGCTCAGCCAGATGTAACCTCCAAAAATCAGATTCATCCATGTTGGATTTTTAGAGACTGTTGCCTTCTGGGATGGATTTTTGCCACACTTCCCAGGAAGTGGTCATCACAGGGGGACGACCCTGTCCCTGATTGGAGAACCAGGGCCCCCCTGCTTTTCACCCAGGAGCAGGGATAAAACTGGCAGACCTGCACCCACACCTCAGATCCCCTCCAGAATTCAACAAGAAAGGAACTAAAGAAGAAGAAGGACTGCCCTGCTGGACCCCTGGCCTGCACCTGGACCCTGCACTCAGAAGGACTGCACCAGCTGCACACTTGGGCTTCACCACAAGAAGGACTTTGCCTGGCTTCAACTGGTTCAAGGAGGGACTCCCTGTTTGCTACAGGTGAAAAATTGCTATCCAGAGTCCCCTGCACCAACTCCTAAAAAAGAGACCAGTTGACCACTGTCCAGTGGCCAAAAAGGAGTTTGCGCCAGGTGCATTCTGGGAGTTGAAGTCCGCACCCCCCAAGGACCATCACAGAACTTCTGGACCCTTGGGGTGAGCTGTGGACCCCAAAAGAACCTTAAAAGGACATCTGGGTGAAGCCCCAGAAGTTTGGAGAAGATTTGAGAATTTTTGAAAAAAAGCTCCAGAGAGGGACCAACCCGCCGCGGAAATTCTAGCCGGCTTGCCTCAACCGCGACCCGGCCTGATTTGGTGGTTCGTCCCGGTAAAGAAAAATCTCCGAAAAAGAGACTAAGTCCGAAGGTAAAAAGTTGACCGGGACCTCCCAGCCATCGTATCCGAGAAGGGCTCCACGGACGTCGGATCAAGATCCAGGTTTACCCCGGTCGAAGGATTTTCATCTCGAAAAAACGACTAAGTCCGAAGGTAAAAATCTCCACCGAGGAAACCCACATCGCGTATCCGGACAAGGGCTCCAGGAGGTCGGATTCAACTGGCAGGTTCGTCCCGGTGAAGAAAAACTTCAAAATAAAGACTAAGTCAGAAGGTAACTTTTTGACCGAGGCCTCCCGCGACCTGTAGCCGAGCAGGGCTTCATCGCGGTCGGCCTGAAAGTTTGACTTTGCCCCGGTCCTGGTGCAACCAGATGACCCGATTGGCGCTTTTTGTTTCTAAGCGCTAGAAAAGTAATAATTCTTTAAAAATTCATATCTCCGGTTCCCTTTATCCGATTTTATTCGTTTTGGTGTCATTTTAAAGATAAAAATATAAACTATTTTTATAAATTGGTTTTGGATTTTTAAACTGTTTCCTGTGTTTTATTTGATTACTGTTTTGTGATATTTGAATGCTTTACACTTTGGGGGTGATTCTGACCCCGGCGGTCTTAGACCGCCGGGGCCAGGGTCGGCGGGAGCACCGCCGACAGGCCGGCGGTGCCCCGCAGGGCATTCTGACCGCGGCGGTAAAGCCGCGGTCAGACCGGCAACACTGGCGGGCTCCCGCCAGTGTACCGCTGCCCTGTTGAATCCTCCAAGGCGGCGCACCTAGCTGCGCCGCCGAGGGGATTCCGACCCCCCCTACCGCCATCCAGTTCCCGGCGGTCCGCCCGCCGGGAACCGGATGGCGGTAGGGGGGGTCGCGGGGCCCCTGGGGGCCCCTGCAGTGCCCATGCCACTGGCATGGGCACTGCAGGGGCCCCCGTAAGAGGGCCCCTACAAGTATTTCACTGTCTGCTTGGCAGACAGTGAAATACGCGACGGGTGCAAATGCACCCGTCGCACCTTCCCACTCCGCCGGCTCGATTACGAGCCGGCATCCTCGTGGGAAGGTCGTTTTCCCCTGGGCTGGCGGGCGGCCTTTTGGCGGCCGCCCGCCAGCCCAGGGGAAAACTTGAAATACCCGCCGCGGTCTTTTGACCGCGGTGCGGTATTTTGGGGGCGGCCTCCGCCGCCCGCCAGAATCAGAATCACCCCCTTTGTCTCCTAAGTTAAGCCTTGACGCTCGTTGCCAAGCTACCAAGGGTTGAGCTGGGATTAATTTACTGAGACCTAACTGTACCTAGGTGGAGGTTAGTGGCTTGTTGCTAGGTGTAGGTACCTACCTGCCCTTACCAATAACCCATTTTCCAACAAGTGCCCACTGACAGATGCCCAGATGCACCTATATTGGTGTCTCTCCTCCACACAATGGTACAGCAACTCCAGACAAGGGACTCATTACTTAACAAACTGGCCTGGGAAAAGGGCCACAGGGTGAGATCACTGCAACTAAATTTACATACTGCTGCTCACAAACCCGATCCGTTTCATTCAATCACCATCACAAACGTTTGCATTATAAGTTCCTACTGCAAGCTTAGATCACACCATCCAAACAGCACAGGATTGACTATTCCAAACCCCACAGCTACCTGAAATGCAGAGATGTTTGTGCAGATTTTTTCCATTTGACCTGGATGTGCCCCTCTATTGGGCTTTATTGGCATGAGATTTTTCCATACTTTACCTGCTATGACTGGTAGCAGAATAACAACAGACTCTCAGCTCGCCATCCTCAGGTACTTCAAACTGGTGCCACCTTACGTTCGTGGATATGTGGCAATGGTGCTACTGATGGCTACGCAAACATTAGCCATTTGCCGGTGTGGCACATGGACCCTGACCATAGATGATTGGTTACAAGACTTAAGGCCTGATTTAGATCTTGATGGTGTTAGCGACAGTCCACCACGGAGGCAGTCCCAATTACTGACAGTGTTTCACCCGCCTTATTTAGATCTATGGCTGCGCGGCTGCCAACAGCATCGACGGAGTGCACTCTGTCATGCCAGCTGTATCCCACAGCCGACATGACGCACTCCAATGCTGCCAATAAGCACTCCGCCACCAACCATATTTAGATAACAGAATCTTGTTGGCGCTGTTTCAGCAATGGACCCTAGATGGTGGGAGGCAGTTGCAGAACCTGTTAAGCATTGTATCATGGCTGTGGCTATTGGTTGGGTGCCAGCAGCTCACACCTGAGTTGTGAATACCGGCAAAATACACTATAAAATACACTCCATTTCAAACCATGATCCTTTGCCATTCCACTTCTGAACACCATTTTCCAGCAGAAAGTGCCACACAAGAGCCAGTTTTATTCTGTTTTCATCTTCCCCTGTGCTTTGTTTTTACTATTACTTTTTTCGGTTTTCCTTGAAGGGAGAGTGCTTGTAAGTGGTATCCTAACCTAATCACTTTAAACACATATGTGTGTGTAAATATTGCAAATGTGTGTATAATGTTCATTGTATCAATTCATATAGTTATGTGTTACCCACTGTTTTCACAAGTATTTGCAATAATGTTTACAAATGACTACAACTATCATGATGCCCTGCTTTTGTCTTTGCAAAATAATAGTGCAATGTGATATAGCCTAGTCACCCTTTCCTTCAACATATGGCCAAAAGTCCAAGTTTTAGCTTGTTGACATTAACCATATCATGGTATGTATTGAAATTCCATCTGCTGTGTTTATCCAGTATGTTGTCACCTTCTTGTCACTACACTGAATTGATCTACTTGCATGCAGACATCATATTGTGTGGATTCAAAGGCTTCCAACCATTTTCTGTGGCAGGCTGATTATAAGTAGTATTGCTGCACACATTACTTTGCAGTGTTCATATGATTACCAATGTCATTAAATAGAATAAGTTGTACCATAGTTTGTTTTGCCTTGAAATGGCACAGCTCTCAAATCTCCTCTCTACTATGTTGAATTGCATGTTTAGTGCATGAAATGTACACTGTCTATTTTACATTTCAGGACATCGCCCCATCATTTTTACTGAAGTGTGCTTCTGTGTACATTAACCTGAATGCGGAAACAGTGAAAGGCCTCAACATCCCATTAATCATTTTTTTTCTTTTCTTTAGGTTGCGTCATCTGGAGTTGATGAAAGATTTGAGGTACAATACAGACCTTTGTAATTTATATTAGGACCAACAACCAGGGCCAGTTGCCTACCATCTGCAACTGAAGACACCTCAAGTCCAGGCCATGATCAAGCCTTCAGTGAGGACACTACTCCTGCAAGTCCGGAAGATGAGGGGATGCCTGATCCATCTGGTCTGTCTGGGCAGGTGAGACGGGCCACGCTGCCTCAAGGCAATAGGGTAGTGGGGGTAAGCATCATGGGAGGGAATTAGTGGGCCAGGAAACTGAGGCCACTAGCAACATTGTCACCAAGGCCACCATTGACCGGGTCTTGGGAGCAATAGAACAGTCCCAAGACAGGAAGGTCCAGGTCCCAAGACATGAAGGTCCAGGTCCTAACAGAGATCACAGACCTTAAGCAGGTGCAGAGGGAGCACATTCAAGAGCTACAGAATCACAGCTCAAATTTGTGCTCCCTGACTGGGGTGATGTTTGACATTTATCATCACATTTGCAGGGCTGTTCCTGTACCATCTACCCCTGTCTGTGGTCCTTCAAACCAGGACACAATACACCTTCTGCAGCCACAGAAGGGAAGGCCCTGTTAGAGGAGGAAAGTGATCCATCCACCCCAGTGCCTGCACCTGTTCTCCCACCCCCAAACCAACCCCCAGGATGGGATGAACATCTAGCACATCAGGGAAGGATGGCAAGACCTCCACCAATGCCTCCAAGAGATGACAAATCTAATTAACTCAAGTGTGTGCCTACTATTCGCTCTGTGGACTATTACACGGACACATTTACTTTTTCTGAGGAGAGGTGTATTTTTTACTTTGGACTCCAAACAATTTGTGCTCAACAAATATAGTTTCATCAACCATGATGGATCTTTGTTTTGCTGTTCTTTTATATTCTGGTTGCACATCTATTGCACTCACCTTTTTGTTCAAAATAAATGCACATAAAACAAAGTGAAAGACTGGTGTTGTATTTATTATGGTAATTCCTTTTCTATGTCTTCTGTACACCATCATTTTTTAAATCTGTCAAACAATATGACACTGAAACAAATAAGAGATACCAACTAGGTAATGTATTTCCCATGCCAAAAAAGGACATAGGAACAATGAAATCTGAATGTTATGGTGTTATCCATTTCTAGGTAAGTAGTTTGTGACACAATCAAATATGCATTTACAAATCATGCAGAAGCCAAACATTCTGTGCCATATAGAAGTTGACATTCCAGAACCTTGACACAGTGGAAGAAAGGGAATATTACATGAGATTAATTAAATAGGTAAACTATGACCTTAGCTGCAGCCAGACATCTTGCCCTCACAATAGAAGTCCTACATCAATAACAACAGTAGTCTACATCATGGCAGTAACAAAGGTTGAGGCCACATAACTATTACAGGACACTGTGGCAGTATCTGGTAAAATGTCACAACCACCATTCAGTGGTGTGCTAAAAAATGTTCTTTCAACTATGAGGTGACACATCAACAGCTTCCCACACTGAACACAAACTAAAGATTTAGCCAATGTTAAGGAAGACCACTATGCCATGGCTTGACATACATGAGGTTATGGCAATTTAAGCAGTACATATTGCCTTGATACACTCTCAAGAACTTCCATTCAATCACAGTGCAAGTTGTCTCTGTGCAAGATCTGTCCATCCAAAGTGGGTGTCTGTCCCACGATCAACCCATGTTCCCTTTGTACTTTTCAATAGAAACATTCCAAATGTCACAACTGTGAAATGTCCAAATAAAGGTGACATGGTGATGGACCCTGAAACAAAATAACAAGGGAAAATTAATGATTTCACATACACAGTTTGACTCAAATGATAAATTAGGACACATATACTTAGCACAACCAAAGTTAATGTATGTCAATAAACACAGTAGTCAATGTAGGGAAACTCTGATCACAAACATCGTTGCCTTGGACTTTCCTGAATTGACCATTCCTATCACATTACCATTGCAGACTGGTATGTTCCCCATGTCACAAGTTGTTCTGACACTGGATGTTACACTATGTAAAAGTACACGTACACTCAGGTAAATAAGTGGTCAATGACATCTTGACATAGGTCAATTTTTTCCTTTTCACCACTGTCATCTTCATTGTGCATTTCAACATCCTCACTCGATTGTTCTTCATAGTCTCCATTCTCTGCAATGATTGAGATGTTTCGTCGCAGGGTAATAATGTGCAGCATGCAGCAGGCAATCGTGATTTGGCACACCTTTTTGGTGAGTAGAGTAGGGCTCCACCGGTCTTGTCCAGACACCTAAATCTGGCCTTCAGGAGCCCAAAAGCCAGCTCCACTGGCCTCCTGGGCTCTTCCATTGGCCTCATTGAAGTGGACGTCCCCTGGAGTTGTTGGATTCCTCAGTGGTGCCAACAAGCATGGTAGGTTGTGATACACTGAGTCTCCTAGATGGAAGCAAAAAAGTGACAGATTAAAATCATATCAGGTCATTGTACAATCCTAAACTAGGAATAAAGCAAATGATATTCAAGTCATGTTGGACCGACAAACAAGCCAGGTTCGCTCAGGTCAAAGCTGTGACATTTTCAGGGGTATGGTGTTGTTCCGTAGTACAAAGGAATCATGGGTTGACCCAAAAAAGCAGGCACAAACACAGTTGAGATGTATAAAGCCAGTATGTAGACACCTTGCACATTGATGGAATGGAAGTTCTTACGATTGCAGTAGACCTGTTCCCTGGCATGTGGTGGCACCAAGGCAACATGTGTGCCATCAATTGCTTCAACCACATGTGGTAAGCCACCCATATCATAAAATTCTCTCTTCACATTGGCCAAATCCTGAGATCTTGGAAACTGGGTGATGCTTTTGATGTGTCTCATCATTAAAGCAAGCATGTATTTTGGCTCACCACTGATAGTTGGCAGTGACATGCCTCCAAATACTGCCACAGTAAACTGAAAGAGCAAGGGGCCACAAAATGAAGTACTGCCATGAGTTTCACTATTGGTGTTATTGCTGTTATGTTCCTTTTGCAAGACATGAGATCAGGCTCTTGCTGCTGACACAAATCCAGTATAGTTTGCCTATTTAATCTAAACATTTTGATTATATACCTTTCCTCCATGGTGGCGAGGTCAGGAAGCAGTCTGAAGACTTGAGGACGCCTTCTTCTACCCATCCCTGGGTTCATATGTCTGTATGTAAGGAAAAAAAACTATCAATAAAAATTGTCACGCAAGACTTTCAAAATTAACACACATCTCATGTCTAGGTTAGATTAGTGGTCTTTTTGGGTCATATATGTTACCAGACTTTGACATTTTATACAAATAAAGTGTGACTAATACATTTAAAATGTATTAGTTACACATTATTTTTTAAACATTTGGTTTAATTACCGTCAACTGAAGTATTACATACACTGCTGCACTATTGATGTAAAACACAATAATGGTTCTCTGTTTCATGTGTCATATCTTGCTAAAAACAGTGTGTTACGTATTTGAGATATTTCTACAATGTAGCCACCATTTTGAGTACAGGTGATGCCCAAACAATTTAAAAACACAGCTACACTTTCTAAAATTGCGGCTGCCTGACCTTGCCATCAGTACAGTGGCTATCCCATGGCCGAACGCTGACAGCGTATTGGGTGGAACACTCCATAACAGACACTGCCATAGGCTAAGGAATGTGACGGCTATGCATGAAAGCCAATGGCTGTGTCCATCTCCATTGCAGAGAGTGTGCACTATGTACTTGTTCGTGGCATATTGAAAAAAAGTTCACTTACCTCCTAACACTGCAGCCAACAAGACCTCCTTGTTTTGTTGCTGTTGTTACCAGCCTCTGGGAGTTAGGGTGCTGGGCAAAGCAGGTGACAGGGCCCCTGTCTTCTCCCCTGAGGAGTTGGAGCTCCTCACCAGGGAGGTCCTGTCCCTGTACAGCCATCTATATGGGACCCCAGATGAACAGGTACATGTTTGAATAGGAAATGTTTGACAAAGTAACTTGTTCCCTTTTTGTCCACAGGCTATTTGGTCCCTTTATGCTCATGAGTGAAGTGGTTGTTATTGGAGTGTAGTGAACTGAATAATTTAGCCCGGGTACAGGGTGTTGTTTGAGGATGGACGAAATGACTGTGCATTGAAATGAAAATTCATTTGAAAGAATTAGCTGAAATTTCAGTGCATGTTACTCACAATTCCAGGTTAAATTAGCTAAACTGCAGACACCTTACTTCCAGTGGCTAGTAGGTACTGCATCACTAGTTTAAGTGGAAACACATAGCCCAGGTTGAATAGAGAGAAATGTAAAGTCCAAGTAGTATCTCTAAAGTTATGGGGCTGTTTGATGCTGTTCAGTCAAATGAATATACACCCCATATTTTGGAATGGGAGTATCTTCATGTTTTCAACACATGATTGTGCCACATATCAGAAAAGGTATTGCCTGTGCTGCCAGTGTAAATGAACTGGGCTCTCAATCAGCCATACAAGTATGTCTCATTACAACACAGATATGTTCATACATCACCTAAACCCATACTCTCGCTGACACATGGTAGCCCTCCCATGCTGCCCTTAGTCACTCTATGTGGTGCAAACCATATTATGACTCTTGGAAGATTAGGCATGAAGAAAATGTAGCTGTGCATGTGGTTATTTGCAAATAATGTACAGGTTATTTAGCCTTTAGTAGCTCACAATGAGTTTGACTAATCTGGAGTGGGTCTCATTACATGAAATATTTCCTATTCCTGGCTCAGAGGATGTTTGTGTCTTGGACTGGTAACAGGATAAGAAAGAAAGATCACTGCAACTCTGTGTATTTTAGGAACTTAGAAATGTTTGTAAATAGTATGCACTGCCTGTTCTGGGAATGCAATAAAATTGTATTGCTGCACAACAGTCATACATAATCACTCAAAATATTTTTTGTTGTATTTTCTTCTCATCTATACAGGTCAACAATCATCAGAAGCGGGAATAAAAACAAATGGTTTTGCATTTCCAAAATTGTGAGTTCCTAATAGGAAATGTGACCCCATAGGAATCGCAATCATGAATTTACAATTTCTTACATTCCATTTTGCATTTCCTAAATAGCTATTATTTTAGCATTCGCTATTTAAGAAATGTAAAATGGATCTTTCATACATATGGGCCTCTATTCTTTGAAGATCATATTTGAGGGTGTCTGCTTCTCTCCCCCTTTGATGAACTAGCTGTATGTTTATTGTCAGGGCTCTGTGTGCTGACATCCCTGTGGCTTGAAGACCTGTGCATTTGATCTTGTCTACATCTATTTATACGCTGCACAATTTACTTACATTGTTGTTACTACTCGGATGTAATTCATAATCTGTACTGACTTGTTACAGGTAATAAAAATAATCTAAAATTAAATAAATATATAAAAGTTATACACAAACATACCATGTCCTCCTACATAGGAGACTCATTCCTGATAATAAGGAAGCCAGTCAGAGGCTCCTGACCCTTTCAGGCCATGGTCTGTGCCTTTTGGTTTGAATTACCCGCTTCTCAAGGAAAGACGGGGGCCCCTGGCACCCTTTTTAAACATATTTTTAGAGAACATTTGTCAAGGTTACATATTTAGAGTAGCAACTGTCACGTAGGCTCTCATTATTCTAATGAGACTACTGGATTTTGAGCAGCAAGATCGTCCACGGTGTGGGAGACTGAGTCTGACCCACTGCGGGTGACACCTGCCGCCCTAAATCTGGGTTTTGCTCCGGCTAACAAGCAGTGCCTCATCTCTACCAGAAGATACGGATGATTGGGCAGCCGAGCTCATGACATATTAGGCTTCTCAGGGAAGTCGTGGTCACTCAGGTCGCATCCGGTTCTCTCATTCACAATTCAGTCTCATATATAAATGACGATAAGAAGCAGTGTGAGTTTTAATGACTAGTTTACTAAAACAACTGCATTTTAGATAGCAAAGCGTGAGCTGCAAGAACCAGGACGACACAACATGACAATATTAAAATGGTGACGAGGAGAGTGAAGCATAAGAATAACGCTATCATATTGTCACTAGGAGTTATGGACTATTTCCTAGATCATAATCTGAGCACAGCATATTAAGCTCTAATTCCGCCTTTCAGGTTCCCCCGGGAGGACATCGACCCTCATACCTGATTAAAGGCCTGTAATCTGCATTAGCATCTGCAGCGAAGCATTCAGCAATCAGCATACTTTTGTGGTTCCCTGGCTGGAATCTCCCTCTTAACGTGTAATGGGACTAGGAAGTGTTTTTATAATAACACAGCTGTTGTTCTAAGAAAATGTCCCTACGTAAGGATGTGTATTTTTTACAAATGTTGGAGACTAAACTTCTACCACATTCACCGGCAATGTACCAAACTGTAGCCTTGACTGAAGCACAAAGTGATCAATCTTGTTTGAGAACACAGTGCTGGGCTTAGCAAAAACAGTTAGATAGATGAAAATCAAACAAGACCATAAAACTGGTTATTGTAAAAATAACAATGCGAAGCTGAATAAAATATATCTAGGTCAAAGTGCACAGCGGCCTAGTGTGTTAAACTAACGTGCATGGAGCTATAACTAAAATGGCTACACAACACCCTTCCCTTGTTGGTTGAAAGTGGTTCAAAGCCAAAACGAAAATGTCATTGCTAAAAGCTCAACCTAAGATATATATAAAAAGCAGGTCAATTATGACAAGTTAAAAGGACTCACAAGCATACTACGTGGCAATTTAAAACATAAGCATATGACTTATAACTGAATTCAAAAGACATGTCAATTTAGAAAAGGTCCAAACTAAGTACGGGCCATGGAGAACAGGAGATCTTCCACTTCGGCAGGTGTCAGAACCGGAAAGCCCACGACAAAAATGATTAAGGAGCAAGTGTGTTCCATAGCCCCAGTGTTAACCAAGGTGGCATCCCTTGGAGTGCCCACTGATGAGTCGTCGGCAACTTCCTCCAGGAAGGGTAACTCATAATTAGTTTCACGTAGCAAACACAACCTCAGTGCGCATGTCTGGTAATGAACCCTCAATGAGAACATCAACAGATCAGCATCTATTGCTGGGGGGCATTGCTGTGAAAGACAAACTTCCAGTGCATGTTCGAAAGAGCACCAGAGGCACCGAAACACGGGCTGCACACAATTCAGAACCGGTCTGAATGACAAAGACCAGTCACACTCCAATTGCTCCAGGAGTGTTGCTCCAAAATGCTGCATCATACGTTCACGACACAGCTGCGCTGATGGGAGCGCCGTAATTTTTCCTCATTGCGGCGGGACAGCCATTGCGCATAAACAACAGCAACAGCAGGATGCCAGATCATAAAGCCAAAGTTATCGGTAATCCCCCAAAAATACTACTGAACATTGAGTGGATAGCTGAAGGTATCAAACTGAATATGAAGGAGAAGGTGTGAACGAAACCGGAGCCAACAGCTTTAAAAAAAATTGCGATTCCAGTCGTGCTGGATGCATTAAATATTCGTCCCACAAGTTCACTAAAGTGTCTCGGAAAGTTCGGATTTAACAGGGACTGTATTTCTGCTGATGACCTTGCCACCTGAAGTGCGTAGGTCTTGCGCGCAGATGTAAGGGCCACATGCTTTTGAAACAGTAAAGCCTTGAGTCTACTCAACTTGTCAAAATTCACGTTTGAAGTAGCAATGTAAGGCCAAATATCAGCTACCTCCTTAAATTTAGTGGGGGGGAAACAGTACGTTCCCGCAGCATGTAACAAGCTTAGAGACCGAAACAACGTAAACTATTCCGGCCAGCATGCCACAACAGCCTTCACTATTGAGAAGGACGTAGCTGCCGTTTGAAAGCACCTGGAAAGTTGGTCTAATCAAAGGGACTGGGACTCCCTTAAGATAACAAGCCAAGTTAGCAGCCGAGGCGTTACACGCCCCATGCAAGGTCAGCTGTTTACAAATCATCGAATGGCTGACTGAAGTCTCGCATTCACTACCGCTAATAAAGACCTCTTTCATGCCATAGAAGCATTTGTACGAGAAGGGAAGCTCCCACACCTCATAGATGTAACTATCTCTCAGCGTTTCATATCTGCCTACCAGAATGTGTTTTAAACAGGAGGTGAATTGTAGTGTGGAAATAGGCAGATTAATAACCCCATGTATTAACCACTCAGCCGATGGTATTTCGGCCATGATAAAAGGCAACTTTTCTAATTTCTGAATGTTAAGCATGACAGTAGTCGCTTCCTTCTTAGCCATTAGTTGTTGTTGTCTTGTTAGACTAAAATAAGAAAATATCTCACTTGCACTGACGTGCTGCCATGGAACGCGACCCGCCTTCAATATTTGAAGCGTCTAACCTAACTGCATAATGGACTTGATCTGACTCTGTCCATGGTGTAACGAAGACATATCAGATTGTATAATGTCTATAGCAGAAGAGACAATATTATTAATGGTATATGTCCAGTCGGACAAAGTGTTAATCCCATTATCCACAACAGCTAATGCCTTTTTTAAATTTTCCTGGTCTATTTGCCTTAACCGGGCAGCAGCATCTTGTTGGGAAAGTTTCCAAATCTCATTGTATACTGCATATAAAAAACGCTTCTTACGTGGTGTTCTATGGCCTGACAAGAAATCTTGTAAGTCAGTGGAGTTAGACAGGAGATTGAGGTGTTCTCTAACCGCGTTCAGTGAGGATGATTTTAGCCACTGTTGGCATACTTTTCCCACACTATGACCCTCATTACAACATTGGCGGTAAATCCCACTTACCGCCGTGCAGAAGACCGCCAACACACCGCTGCAGTGGCGGAATTCCGCTACAGCTATTACGACCCACAGCTCGGAATCCGCCAAAATCCAGAGACCCACACAAGTCCGCCACACCAAAGGTCAGTGATAAACTGGCGATAACAAAACCGACACCGTCATGGCAACAGGAATATGCCCACACTATCACGACCCACGAATCCACGCAGCGGTCTTTCAACCGCGGTAATCCATTGGCGGTACACACCGCTGCGCTCAAAATACACACACATTTAACATAACACAACCACATTGGACAATTCGAAATACACACACCTGATACACATACACACACCACTCCCACACACCCAATCCAATATAAAACACACACCTACATCACGCACAAACCCTTACGACCAAAACTGAGAAAGAAGGCCAGAGAGATACACCACCAGAAGCAACACTAGCATCCACAGGCACACAACACCATCACTCACACACCATTTACGCACCTCAGACAACACACACCAACGCATCCCCTCACACATCACAACCGACACCACCTCACACATCACCCACACCACATCATGGCACCTCAACGACAGCCCAGGTTCTCTGAGGAGGAGCTCAGGGTCATGGTGGAGGAAATCGTCCGCTTAGAGCCACAGCTATTCGGATCACAGGTGCAGCACACCTCCATTGCAAGGAAGATGGAGCTATTGAGCAGAATCGTCGACAGGGTCAATGCAGTGGGACAGCATCCAAGTACTAGGGATGACATCCGGAAGAGGTGGAACGACCTACGGGGGAAGGTGTGTTCCGTGGTCTCAAGACACCAGATTGCAGTACAGAGGACTGGCGGCAGACCCCCACCTCCTCCCACACAACTAACAACATGGGAGGAACAAGTCTTGGCTATACTGCATCCTGAGGGCCTCGCAGGAGTAGCAGGAGGAATGGACTCTGGTAAGTCAACTCTTAACTATTACATCCCCCACCCTACCTGCATGCTATGACATACCATCCCATGCTATCCCCCACCCTACCTGCATGCTATCACATACCCCCACCCTCACCCCATCACTCCAATACCTCACAAATGTCACACTATCAGAACCCACCCATCCCAACACCAAGCCCTGCATGTAACACCAAAGCATGGACACCCATCACTAAAGCATGTCCACCACAGATACCTACACAGACCCCAAACCAATTATCACACAAGGTCCTAGACAAGAATGCAAGCACTGGAGAACAGGGTCACTCACCAATTGCACACAATGGCACACACAGATGCAATAATCATGCCTTTACACCCCTGCAGGACCCCGACCCAACGTCACCGGACAGGAGGTGCCAGACATGTCGACTCCCCCCACAGAAGAGGCCCACAGTGATGACAGCAGCGCTGTCCAACTGGATCAAGATGACCAGCCCGGCCCATCTGGGACCTCGGGACAGTCAGTTCCCCTGACACTGGCACATGCCACCACAGAGCCTCCCCCCTCAGGAAACACCAGCACAGCACCCACCCAGCGGGCCCATCCCTCTGTCCCCAGGACACGTCAAGCAGCAGTGTGTCCACCACTACAGGGAACCCAGGCAAACCCACCACCCCAAGAAAATCAGGGACCTGGGGGCAGTGGCAGTGGGAACACGGTTCAGGGGACAGAGGCACAGGAAAACAGGGGAACTGGGAGGACAGCTGTGCGACAGGGGGAGGACAGGCCCAGAGAACCCACTCTCCACGAGGCCCTCTCCAACATCATGGGAGCATGCCATCATTCCCAGGAGACGATGGCAACGGTACTGGCCAACTTTCAGGTGACCAAGCGGCTGCAGGAGGAACACTATCTTGGGATGAGGGAGGAACTCAAGTACATCAACACCACCCTGGTCACCATTGTAGGGGTGCTGAAGGACCTTGTCAACACCAGGAGGGACACTGTGGCACAACAAGGGGCCCCTGACACTAGCTTGGATGATGAACAGCCCACCACCACCACCTCTGCCGGCACTAGTGGACAAGAGGCACCGCCACAGGACCACACCACCAGGACCCGACCCCCTGCAGTTGGAGAACCACCCCACAAACGGTCCCTGAGATCCAGGAACAAGACAGAGAACAATGCCAAGACCCCCGCCAGGAAATTAGACCCCCCTGAATGTCATCCTTCTGTCCCACTTTGCCACCCTGTCCATCCATCAACTGCCCTAGATCCACTTCCTATGCCCCTTTGGACAATGCACCTGTGAAACAAATAGACTGGACTCTGCCATGGACATTCCTCCACCATCACCCCTGCCCATTTTACAAACCCCTCCACTTATTTGCACTGAAATAAACACTCTTGAATCACAAAACAATCTGGAGTCAGTCTGTGCTTTTACCAATGTGGATTTACAATAACTATGGAATATAGCAATGTCAATTTTATTGTCAACATACCGATGTAACACAGCTCTAGTCCATGAGGTAATATAGCAGAGGGCACACAGTGGGACCCACATCTGTTAAATGGAAAGGCAAAGTGACAAGTCAGGGTCCATACACTTGGTAAAAGTGACAGACTTATGATAGGTCAAACAACTGTATGAGATGTGTGAGGCAGTGATATCTTCTGACCTGTGTCTCACTGGAAGTATTGCTGGATAACGTTGTTTCTGTTGTCGATATCCTCTTCTTCTGCCTCCTCTTCTTCACTGTCCACAGGCTCCACAGCTGCCACAAGACCTCCATCTGGACCATCCTCCTGCAGAAAAGGCACCTGTCGTCACACAGCCAGGTTGTGCAGCATACAGCAGGCCACGATTATCTGGCACACCTTCTTTGGTGAGTAGTAGAGAGAACCACCTGTCATATGGAGGCACCAGAACCTGGCCTTCAGGAGGCTGAAGGTTCTTTCTATAATCCTCCTAGTTCGCCCATGTGCCTCATTGTAGCGTTCCTCTGCCCTTGTCCTGGGATTCCTCACTGGGGTCAGTAGCCATGACAGGTTGGGGTACCCAGAGTCACCTGCAATTGTCGAGGGACAACTGTTAGACACACACTAACCCGCAGGGACAACCCCAAACCCAGACAACTATTCACAGGGCATAGGGTCCTTGTCCTCACCTATTAGCCACGCATGGTGCCTCTGGAGTTGCCCCATCACATAAGGGATGCTGCTATTCCTCAGAATGTAAGCGTCATGCACTGTGCCAGGAAATTTGGCATTCACATGGGAGATGTACTGGTCTGCCAAACACACCATCTGCACATTCATCGAATGGTAGCTCTTCCGGTTTCTGGACACTTGTTCACTCCTGCGGGGGGTACCAATGCCACATGTGTCCCATCAATGGCACCTATGATGTTGGGGATATGTCCCAGGTCATAGAAGTCACCTTTCACTGTAGGCAAATCCTGCACCTGAGGGAAAACGATGTAGCTGCGCATGTGTTTCAGAAGGGCAGACAACACTCTGGACAACACGTTAGAGAACATTGGCTGGGACATCCCTGATGCAATGGCCACTGTAGTCTGAAAAGACCCACTTGCCAGGAAATGGAGTACTGACAGGACCTGCACATGAGGGGGTATTCCTGTGGGATGGCGGATAGCTGACATCAGGTCTGGCTCCAACTGGGCACACAGTTCATGGATTGTTGCACAATCAAGTCTATAGGTGACTATTACGTGTCTCTCTTCCATTGTCGACAGGTTCACCAGCAGTCTGTACACCGGAGGATGCCGCCATCTCACCACCTGCCCCAGCGGACGTGCTCTATGGAGGAGAACAGCGAGCAGCGAGTCAGCCAACACTGAGGTATCACAAACTGTCATTTGCACACATTTGTTAATCGCCAATGTTCCTGTTACTGTGTGTATGCAAGGCCTAGATAGGTATGACGCAGTTATCATTAATGCCATGTGGCCCCCTGAAATGGCGGCTGCCTGACCTGTAAGGTGGGACAAGGGGATATGAGTTATTAGCACAACGAGGGTCCCCTCTTGTAACCAAGAAAAAAGAGAATTTTAAGTAAGCAATTCACATGAAAAATTAATTAAGCATATCAGTCCATGTTACAAAAAAATATATTCTTCGATCCAGGAGTCAACCATTCATTGATCGATGAGTCCAAAGTTTATTCAGGATCTGATTTATATTCAATAGTCTGAAATCCACAGGATATTATCCTTCCAGTCTCTGATTCACATTCAAAAGTATGCAATCCACAGGATTTTATTATTCCAGCCAACACGTGTTTCGTCTTGGGAAATTTTTAAATCCCTTACGACTTCTTCAGGGCTAGAAATCATAGAATACAATACAATACAATAGAATAAGTTAAAAAACCAAAATGCTCAATCGTCGAATACATAGTAAATGTATATTAAACCCAAGGGAGGTGCAATCTAAATAATCAATCCACCAAAAATAAGTAAGAAAACAAGTGCACAAAAAACCCACAGCCAAAAATTGTAAAACATATGACTCATCATCAACACGTCACCAACAGCCTCCAACATGCTATGTGTAAGTGCAAAACCATCCTTATTCAAAGTTTGACACGAAAAACCATGCCACCCAAAGTGCAACAAAGTGTCACCAATTGAGAAATACACTGACAAGAATACCTTGCTTAATATCACTATTCTAGATGTAATCGATGATATGAATTACTCAAATCCAGATATGCTTGCAACACTAGTAGTATTTCAACGTAAGATCCAATCAACTGTCAAGATAGAAAATCAATTCAAAAATAGTCAAGAGTAAATACGTTCCAGCTTCTCATCTATAAAGATTTCAAGAATCAATATGTGGTAAATGTGCATTATTTTGTCCAAGCAAGAAAAACAAAATAGAATAACCAGTCGGAGATTGGCCGAGATAATTCTTTTAAAGTTGTGCAGTAATTATTTAAATTCACACATCAGCGTAATATCCTTGGTCATTCCGCATTAATCTCTTATGTCGCCTCACAGTCACTATTTATCAAAGCTTAAATGACCTGGTTCAAACACAGAACTCACCCCGTTAGTTCAAATCTTCCAAAATTGTAAGCTGCGTCTACAAGTATGGACGCTGTGCGAGTGCGCTACTCGCGCGTCTCCGAATCCGGAAGTAAATATACTTCCGGGTTCACCGCGTACCTCCAAGGGTAACGGACATCACCGAAGGACACAGCGCGCTCCGGAATACAATGTGTATTTCATAATACGCCCGAAACAAATATGCAAACCATGCTTTCATATGAGTAAATATATTGCCCTTACCATACCGATTGAAGCCAAGCAAACAACTACTTTATCAATAACCCAGTTAAGTCCACGAAATTGAAGCTATAATTACAATTACACAATACTAAAAACCAAGTCAAACAACTTTTTTGAGTAGGCAGTCTGTGCACTTGTTTCTACTAACAATAACATTAAGAGAGAATATTAATTAATGACTAAGCTAAATATTAAATTTACTACTTGAACATATAGAAATGAAATAAAATATAATAGAGGGACCAAAGTAGGCAAGAGTAAATTCAAAATAAGATTAAAGTACTTGTGTGTACTATATATACTATGACGTTTGGGAATCTTGGTAGTTAACTTATGAGAGCAAAAATTACATCACATATTATATAATAATGAGCTCAGACATCATGTTGACATACATAAATAAAAAGTATAACATAATTTTGCTATAGACTTGAATCGACATTTAATCTCCCAGAAAAAATTCCAATTCTCTATCAGAGTTCAATCCTACCTCCACTGCTCTTAACCTCATAATCCATATTGCTTCTTGTCTGCGTAGACGTAGTTCTCTATTGCCCCCTCTGGAATCACGGGGGATATGCTCAAGACCAAAAAATTTAAAACTTTTATGAATTGGTTGTGCCTCACAAGAAACCATATGTGCTACCAAGGGATATCTCATATCCACATTCTTCAGTGCCCGAACATGTTCTCCTATTCTAATTCTAAGTGGTTGTATGGTGCTCCCAACATAAATTCTAGAGCATCTGCAGCGTATTATATATACCACAAAAATAGAATTACAATTTATAGTGGAGCGAATTATAAATGACTTGCCTTCATGAGATAATTCTTGTAACTTATGACATGCTTAACGGCAAACCCCACAGAAACCACATTTGTAAAAGCCCGCCCCTCTTTGTGATAACCAAGTTTGATTAGGGGAGATGGTGGTGAAGCTTGGACTCAAAATGCTTCTTAGAGTTCTGCCTTTGCGAAATGATGTCACCACTCCTCCATTGACTATATCCTTTAATGATTCGTCCTGTAGTAATACATTCCAATGTTTACTCATGTATTTTTTCAAGATTAAGGAAGCATCATTGAAATCTGTTACAAACCTAACCAAGTTGGAAGCCTCCTTATTCTCATTGTGCACTCTAAGTTTCAAAGTTTCATTTCTATCCAAATGCCTAGCTCTCTGTCAGGCTCTTTTTAACATCTTATGAGAGTAACCACGTGCCAAAAACCTCATTTCCATATCATTCATTTGTGAAACAAATTCATCATCAAGGCTACAATTACGCCATGCCCTCATATATTCTCCAAAGGGAATTGATGCCACCTGATGTCTGGGGTGAGCACTTTTCGCATGCAAAATAGAATTGCAGGCAGTTGTCTTACGAAAAAGTCTACTGTGTATTTTATCATTGGAGATAAAAAGTTCTACGTCCAAAAATTCAATCTTGACAGCACTAAATTGAAACGTAAATCTAATGTTCATGTTGTTAGAGTTTATGAAACTACAAAATTCAATGAGTTTCTCCTCACCTCCTGTCCAAATCATTAAACAGTCGTCTATACAGCGACCCCAAAATAAAATAAATGTATGCCAGGCTGCTGCATTCGGGCCCCAAATCCATGTGTGTTCAAACCATCCCATGAACAAATTTGCATAGGATGGAGAGAATTTGGAGCCCATTGCCACACCTTGTTTTTCTCGAAACCACATATTATTGAACATAAAGAAATTGTTAGTCGTGATCAAATCAATCATATCCAATAACATCTTAGTATGATCCCATAGATTTGCTGATCTTTTATGGAGAAAGAATCTTAAGGCTTCTAAGCCTAAGTCATGCTTTATACAAGTATACAGAGATACTACGTCTAAAGTTACCAGAAGCATATTGCAGTCCCACTCCACATCGCTAAGGATACTAAGGATATGCGTGGTATCTCTGATAAAGGAAGGAAGATTATGAACAAATGGTTGCAAAAAACAGTCAACAAATTCTGAAAGCCTTTCCGTGGGACCAAGGATACCCGAAACAATAGGTCTCCCCGGTGGGAAAGGCAAACCTTTATGTAGGGGATATGAGTTAACTACGCTGGTGTTCTACACCGTCGCGGTAGGCGGTCGAAGACCGCGGCGCAATCCTGCATTGGTTAACATTGGACCCTATGGGTCCCAGGAGCCAATGACGATGTACGCCGGCGGTGACGGTACGCACCGCGGCGGACGTGACCGCCATTTTCTATCTGTACACTCACTTGATACCTGATCTTCAACAGGAGAGGACCTACACTGCAAGTGCTGCTGTGACCTCAGTCTGGAAGCGACGATGGCTCATGTTTCTGGGGAAAGGGCCCCTCCCTTCACTTCGGAGGAGTTGGAGAAGTTAGTGGATGGGGTCCTCCCCCAGTACACGATACTCTACGGTCCTCCAGACAAACAGTTGAGTACACTGTGAGCATGCTGCATGGGCAATTCTTGTTTGGAGTGGATGGAAGATACATGGGGGGGCTGAGCCCTGCATGAGCGGACCGTGAGTGTATGCGCGTCAGGGCAAGGGTGGGAACGTGGGACAATGACTGTGACGGTCCGGGCGGTTAAAGTTTTTCCTTGTCCCCTGTACTATTCCTGTAGGTCAGCACCCACCAGAAGAAGGATATTTGGTGTGCCATCGCCAAGGACGTCTGGACCCTGGGGGTCCACCACAGACGGAGCACCCACTGTTGGAAAAGATGGGAGGACATTCACCGCTGGAGCAAGAAGATGGCGGAGGCCCAGCTGGGGATGGCCTATCAACGTGGGAGGGGTGCCCGTCGCACCATGACCCCCCTGATGTTCCGGATCCTGGCAGTGGCGTATCCGGAGTTGGATGGGCGCTTGAGGGCATCACAGCAGCCACAAGGGGGTGAGTACAGTCACATCCATCTGACTCTGCGCGCATTACGAGGTGTCTGGGTGGGGGAGGTGGGCAGTGGGTTACCCTAGCCAGGGCGAGCTTTGTAGGCAAGGTCCCTTTGTGAGGCAGGCTATGTGGCACCCCAACCCCACCAGTGGTAAGAGCCATCTACACCTAGTCAGGCTCCTGTGACTTCCATGTGTGCAGCAATCGGGCATAGGCCTTGTACCCCATGGCCCTGTGAATAATCTAGGCACTATAAGTGCATGGCGTAGTGCAGAGGGCTGCTGTGTCTGTAGTGTCTGCCAACGGTAGTGGTATTGCATGCACTGAACATGTCTTTCTTCTGTCTCCCCCCCCTCTTTGTGGTCTCCCTGTTCTTGTATGCAATAGCATAATCAGGCGGAGGAGCAGTGGCACCGGAGCAGGAGGGAGCTGCATCCCACTTGGCCCTGGAGGGTGAGACAATGGAGTCAGAAGCCACCAGTGGGACGGAGGGCGAGGGGAGCTCCCTTGTGATGGCGGGCCCCTCTGTCACCCCCGTATCAACAGGTACATCCGCCAGCCCCGCTAACAGCAGCGCCCTCCCAGCAGCCTCTCAGCTTGTGTCCCGTGGCCGCTCACCCAGGAGGGTGGGCATCTCCTTCGACCCAGGCACCTCAGGCTCTGCCCCAGTCAGTAAACAAAAAAGGTGAAGTCCCACTCAGAGAATTCTTGATTTTATTGTTGTGCAAACATTAAAGTCCCAGTTTCACAGTCAGTCACTGGTTAGTAGGACAGAGAACAAAGTCCAAAATCCAAATATGATAAACATAGGATGAATAGAAGATCAGCCAACACGTGTTTCGCCCCCTCTGGCTATATATAGACCGGGGCTTTCTCAAGGCTCGCGAAATGAGGCAGACATGTATTAGTAACAAATTGTAATAATCCTTTTCTCAAGCGCTGTGGAATCAAAGTGCCGTGCGAATACGGCCAGAAACAAAGAAAGAACACGGGAAACGGGCCCCAGTCAGCCCTGCAGCCCTCAGTGAGGAGGCCATTGACCTCCTGAGATCCCTCACTGTTGGGCTATCTACCATTGTGAATGTCATCCAGGGTGTCGAGAGGCATTTGCAACAAACAAATGCATACCTGGAGGGCATTCATTCTGGCCAGGCAGCCCAACAGAGAGCATTTCAGGCTCTGGCCTCAGCACTGATGGCAGCCATTGTCCCGGTGTCCAGCCTCCCCCCTCCAACTTCCTCCACCCAGACCCAATCCCCTGTACCTCAGCCTATCCCAAGCACACCATCAGACCAGCATGCACACACCTAAACACACAAGGGTGGTTCAGGCAAACATAAGCACCACACATCCCACAGGCACTCACACAAGCATCATACCCATGCAGATATATCAACATCCACTGCCTCGACTGCGTCCCCCTCCTCCACGTCCTCCTCCTCCCTCCCTGTCTCGACTCCATTCACACCTGCATGCACAACATCTTCAGCCACTACCTCCATCACCAACACGCCCATCACCACACACCGCTCACGTGCACTCACCACCCCCACTACCATTCACACATCCCCTGTGTCCTCTCCCAGTGTGTCTGTGAGCCCTCCTCCCAACGTACACAAACGCAGGCACACACCCACCCAACAGCCATCCACCTCACAACAGCCTCCAGCCCATGCACCTTCACCCAAATTCAGCAAACGTACACCTCCTACAACCACTACCTCTTCCTCCACTCCCAAACCCCCTCCATCTACCCGTCCCAGTGTGTCTAAAAAACTTTTCCTGGCTAATAGGGACTTCTTCCCTACACCTCCCCTAGGGCCAGGCTTTCCAGGTCCCAACCCAGCACCTCAGCCACCACATCGCCAGGCACAGTGGCGCCAGCAACTGCGGGCTATTGGAGTGCGCCAACCAACAGGCTGCCAGTGTGCCACGGAGCGAGGGCAAGGGCATTCTGGCACCTGCAAAAGTTAAAAAGTTGCCCACATCCCGGAGGGAGAAGCAGAAAACACCTGCCACCAAGGGCTCAGGGAAAACGAAAGTGGATGGTGGCAAGAAAGCTGCGCCACCATCCAAGGTGGGGAAGGGCCAGAAAATAAAGGGCAGGTCAGGAGAGGGCATGGTGGCACCGACAATTGGACCAGTGTCACACCTTCTGTCCACGCCGACGTCAACCTGTATGGCGGAGAAGACCGCCACCTGCACCACCACCTACACTGCCACCAGCACCGCTGTCATTGAGCCCGCCACCAGCACCACAGTCGCTGAGCCCGCCACCAGCACCGCACTCACTGAGCCTGCCACCAGCACTGCCGCCACAGAGCCCGCCGCCAGCACCGATGCCACAGAGGCCGTGCAAGCACCGCCGCCACAGAGCCCGCCGTCAGCCCCGATGCCACAGAGGCCGCCGCAAGCATTGCCACCACAAAGCCCGCCGCCAGCCCCGATGCCACAGAGGCCGCCGCAAACACCGCCGCCACAGAGCCCGCCGCCAGCACCGCTGCCACAGAGACCGCCGCCAGCACCGCCGCGACTGACCCGCTGCAAGCACCACCAGCGTCCCGCGACATCCTGAGCCTGTGGCACCACCGCAGACATGGCTGCCATCCCCAGTGGTCAGTCGTCCGAGGCTGGTGGTCAGTTCCAGGAGCCTGGCCAGCTTCCATGATGCACGACTTTCAGTGGAGAAAGGCATCCACTACCTCAGTCCTTGGCAGGATGAAGCACTCTGGGCACAAAGTCCCCTCCAGAACCAGTGGAGAAAGGCATCCACCACCTCAGTCCTTGGCAGGATGAAGCACTCTGGGCACCAAGCCCCCTCCAGAACCAGTGGAGAGATACATCCACTACCTCAGTCCTTGGCAGGATGAAGCACTCTGGGCACCAAGCCCCCTCCAGAACCAGTAGAGCGATACATCCACTACCTCAGTCCTTGGCAGGATGAAGCACTCTGGGCACCAAGTCCCCTCCAGAACCAGTGGAGAAAGGCATCCACTACCTCAGTCCTTTGCAGGATGAAGTACTCTGGGCACCAAGCCCCCTCCAGAACCAGTGGAGAAAGGCATCCACTACCTCAGTCCTTGGCAGGATAAAGCACTCTGGGCACCAAGCCCCCTCCAGAACCAGTGGAGAGATACATCCACTACCTCAGTCCTTGGCAGGATGAAGCACTCTGGGCACCAAGCCCCCTCCAGAACCAGTGGAGAAAGGCATCCACTACCTCAGTCCTTGGCAGGATGAAGCACTCTGGGCACCAAGCCCCCTCCAGAACCAGTGGAGAGATAGATACATCCACTACCTCAGTCCTTGGCAGGATGAAGCACTCTGGGCACCAAGCCCCCTCCAGAACCAGTGGAGACTGTTATCCACTTGAGAGACTGTGGTTTTGCACTCCACAGGATACAGCAGTGGGAAACCACCCACTGGAGAGACTTGAGAGACTGTGGCTTTGCACTCCCCAGGATAAAGCAGTGGGCAAACCACCCACTGGAGAGACTTGAGAGACTGTGGCTTTGCACTCCCCAGGATACAGCAGTGGGCATGGAGCCCCCTCGTGGAGCAGTGGCGTCGTGCATTCATCAGGCTGAGGTGCCCCCCTCCACCTCCCCCTGAGTTGCCTGTTTCATTTCAATCTGGTGCCCCTGCAGTGTTCTCTCCGTTTGAAGTCTGGTGTCATGTGTGGGCCTCGCCCATGCATTTGGGACTCTGATCCACGGATGATGTTTGAGTAATATCCAGACTTGTGTAGTTGGTGTACATATTTGTATATACTGATTTTTGAAATTGCACTATCTGATTTTTATTGATTACATTAGTTCAAATCAATTCCTTTTGCCCTGGCGTTATTGAAGGGGAGGTGGGGAGGTATATGTAATGTTGCTGCATGTATTTGTGAGTATGGTGTTGTGGGTGAGGGTGGGGGTGGGGGTGTTGTGTGTTGCGTGTGTGTGTCACTCTCTTTTCCCTCCCCCCTCCCCTGTGTTGTAGGTGCAGTACTCACAGTGGCCATCGCCGCCGTCTTTGGTGCTCCTGATAGAGGAATAGGAAGACCATCGCAGGGAGTATCTGGAGTTCTGGCTCCATGGTGTCCTAGTTCCTCGTGGGGTGTGGAGAGGTGAGTGTTTTCCCTTCCAAGTCCTGTTTCCGCCGTGTTTTTGTTTGCATTGGTTCCGCCCCGGAAAAGGTGGCGGATTGCCGGGTTGTGATAGGATGGGCGGTACATTGTCTTCCGCCTGTCTGTTGGCGCTGACCGCCGCGCTGTTTGTTTCTACCGCCGTGGCGGTCGGAGTATTAAAGTGGCAGTCTATGTTGACGGTTTCTGCCATGGTCGTGATTCCATTTTTTTTACCGCCGGCCTGTTGGCGGTCTTACCGCCGCTTTAACACCGACCGCCAGGGTTGTAATGAGGGCCTATATGTTGTAATTATATCTGCATGCTCTGGTGATACATAACGAGGGTCTGGCCTACTCGTCCAAAACCCCAGAGGAGTTAATAAAATGTTGATGACACCCATTGGTATATATTGGCCACAATAACCACCCGCCTGGACGTGTCAGTGAAGCATTAAACGTACCATTCTGGACCCACTCATCGAGCTCATCTTCAGTTGCATTCGTATATTTTTGCCATTTGTAAAATTTTGCGGGGGCAGGTATACTGGGCATGTTTAATTCCCTGATTGTTGCAAAGCCTAAACAACTCGTTTGTTGCACTGTTTCATTTAGAAAGATCATATGTGCCGGAATGAGGCATGCTCTAAACAATGTCTCCTTTCCCTTAATCTGCCATTTTTTTGTTCCCCGGACACTTTTCAGATCAATTGATTTGGACCAATATTCATAGCCTTCTATCGATACATTCTGGAACTGCTAGCTCTATGTATGAAATGGTGCCCATAATAAATATAGCAAAACATATCACCATAATTTTCTTTAAATTCGTAAACATCTTCGTTTTTAAAGACAGTATAATATTGCAATTCAGTCATCATAGAATCAACTGTTTTCATATCTCAATCATCAGAACCAATGCCTGGTACCACTATATCATTCATTGATAATTTGAACACATACGGTATTTGAATAACTTCCGTGGGACCATATATATCAAACATTACTTTGTCCCAAACAATCCCATCAGGAATTGGCACTGCGGAAATGTTCACAAAGGATAAGTCTCTTCGGACTTTATGTGAAGAAAAATGTGGTTTCAAAACCTCTTCCACCAGTTCAACTGGTTCAGTTAAAAAATGACCATGTATTAACAAAGAAAATGGTAATGACAAAACCAATCAAAAGTAGAAATGCCAGGTCAGTCAAAGAGAGCCATAGATAATTCCATGGAAAAATAAAATACATTTCTTTAAGCCAGTTTGTTAGCTTACGTGTACTTGACAAATCAGCTGTCAAAGAGGCGAATGAGGCTGAGAAATCATCGTTGAAGTCGGCAAAATAACTAGAGGCAGTTCGTGCAAATGGCAGAGCCGTTCTCAGTGGTGGAGTTGGTGTTTCTTGCGGTGGCACACTATAGATAGCACCATCTGTTTGTGTTTGAGTCGAGTTGACTTGGTCAAAAGTTTCTAAATTAGTCGACGTTAGTGGAACTAATGCAAAATCATCTTCCACCCTCCCCATGCTCAGAGAGGTGTCAGTGTTGGTGTAAACAACTTGTAGAGGAACTTCTTCGCCAGTAGTGAGAGGGATTCGGGAACTTCTGGATGTTCCTCTTGCAGGATCGGCCATATGGTGTAATTTGACATTGTCAATAGAGACAAAATGATTTTCTTTGGCACCTGCCAACGGTGGTAGAATAACAGTTCTGGTACCGTGTATCCCTAGTACAGGGACTGGTGCTCGATAAGAAGGGCCAAATTCCTTTTTCACTGCGACTTTTTCACATACAAGATCCCCAACTCTGGGAATCCAGCCAGTAGATGTTACAGGCACATCCTTAATTCCTGTGGAGGCGGCACTTTTGGAAGAATTATCATCACGGAAATGTTGCAATTCCTGTAAGACAGTGACACGTTCATTTATGTCAAAAGGTGTTTCTGCTGCCTCCACGCCAGAACCATCAAGATCCAGAACATACATTCGAGTTCCGAACAGGCACTCATATGAAGTACGACCCCCCAGGGACCTTCCTAGGCAGGTTATTTAGTGTTCTCTGGACTCCATACAGGTGATTAAGCCAACTACGACCCGTACCTAAGACTCTGGCTGTTAAGGATTGCTTTAAATCACAGTTTAATCGCTCCAGAACACTATTTCCCTCGGGATGAAATGGCGACGAGTACTGGAGTTGGACCACCAATGAAGCCATGGTGTCCCTGAATGCCCTTGAGGCAAAAGCAGGGCCCTGGTCCGAATGGAAGGCCGCAACTGCATATGTACTGATAAAGATTCACAAATCTTTAATAACAGTCCGAGCATCAGCCGAGCGTTGTGGCCACACCCATACAAATCTCAAGCATGAATCAACAGCGACTAAAATATATTTGTATGCACTATCAGGTGATAAGGGACCACAGTGGTCCAAGTACACACATTGTAATGGTTTGTTTGAAATTAAGAGGGGTGTCTGCGGCGGGCGCTTGGCAGTGGAAACTTTGATTTTTTGACAGATGTCACAACAAAGGACATACTGCTTAGTCTCTTTGTAGAGACCTGGCCACCAATAACGGGCCTGCAAGATCTAAATTTTAGCTGCCACACCAGCATGGGCAGATGCCACCCCTTCATGCGCTGCTTTAATCAGTTGTGGTTTTATATCTTTGTTGGGGATGTCTCGTACACCCACGCCTGGTATCTTAACTTCAGCGTTCAGCATACTTACCATACGATAACGATATTTGTTAGGAAATCCTTTAGGATGGGGCGTACCACCAGCCGTAGCTGTCACAGCAGCATAAATGTCTGCGTCCGGTTTGGAGTCACTGCAGCTACACTGCTGACTTTACGGCTTCATCAGCCAATGTATTTCCAGCAACATGTATTCCAACGCGCTGGTGTTCAAGTGTATGTACAACATGGACATTCAGTAGCGTCTCTTTCAGGTCAGCTACTTTCCCCCACAGTAGTCTGTGTTTAATGGTGTTGCCTTTGGAATCGCTGAACCCATTCTAGCGCCAATAATGCAGGTATTCATTAAAGGACTGGACACAGTAATATGAATCACAAACAATCAGCGTAGGCTGTGCTGGATCCATTTGTTCCAGTGCCATCAGCAGATCTTTCAGCTCAGCCAATTGTGCTGTACAATCCCCTAGGGTCTGCATAACGGTATGTAGAGGGCAAAAGTTGTTGCCCTCCATATAGCCACTCACGACTGCGCAAGCAGCAGAATATTGATGTTTAGTTCCAATTGCAGGTTGTGCAGAGCCATCGGTGTACATGACTCTATGATACTGATCAATAGGCAAAGTATTTGCTGGAACTGGATATTCTATTTCATATTGTAGAAATTCCTGAGTTTGTAGCTTTGGGTCAAAAATTTAGTCAACATCAGTGGCTGTCAAAGACGTAGCCCATTGTATCCAATGTGGATGTAATGCTTTTGTGTTTGGAATGCTAGCTTTTGTAACAGCCTCTCGAGCTGGGATCGGAGAAACGACAATAATGCGTTTTCCGTGGGCAAGAGGTCTTTCTTTAATGACAGCCATCTGCACAGCAGTGAGAATGTTCTCTGTGGGAGCAAAGCGTTGTTTTGCTGCTGAGTACAAATGGGATTTGTATGCTATTGGGACTGTTTCACCTTCATTAAATGTCACATAGGTGAAACCGATGGCCCCAGCTATTACTCTGATGACCAAATGTGTTTTATTGTCCCTTGTGTGTAAATGTTGTGCTGCAAGCATGTCTGTCTGCAACACTCGAAGAATGCGTGTATGTTCGATTGTCCAGAATTTACTTGAAAAATCGTGACGTATTAAGTCATATAAAGGTTTTATGCGTGTAGCATAATTTGGAATGTAGGTTCTGACAAAATTTAAGAAACCCAATAATGATTGGAGTTTTTTTATCGTATTCGGTGGCTGTAACTGTGCGCACTTCTCTAAGAATTGTGGCGCTAGGCTCTTCCCTTCACTTGACCGCTCAAATCCTAGGAACAGTACGCTGAGGAAGGCTATTTTTGTTTTTTTAAAGTTAAATTTGTAGCCAAATTCGGCAAACCCTACAACAATGCGGGCTACCCATCTTAAATGTTGTAGTAATCATCATCCGCCAGGTATATGTCATCTACATAGGACAATGCTTCAGGGTCCATCTCGTACAACATAGCAGTGACACGAGCTGCGAACAGCCTTGGGCTGTACTTATGCCCCTGAAGTAAACAACAGAATTTTTCCGGGTAGCCTAGTGCGCTGAAACTTGTTAAGTCTCTACTCTCAGTTGCTATATTCTGGCAGAAAAACCCATTGGAAACGTCTGGTGTTGTTTTGTATTTTTTACGCACTATCTTGCTCATTAGTGCTGTGCTGTGTGAGTTTTGGATAGCATAAGTACGTGTATGACTGTTTAAAAGTATGTAGTCTAAGACTATTCTATATGAATGGTCTGGTTTAGCTACAGGGAATAAAGGGTTTTTCATTGGTGAGACACAGGGTTCAATCACACCCTGGTACTCTAATTGTGTGAGTATTTCTCTCACTGTTGCTTTTGCTTCATGTTTTATAGGATACTGCGGTTGTGGCTGAGGTTCATTTTTAATTGGGATTACATGGCAGGGGGATTCTTTATCCCATCCCACGGGATTTCTGTATAATGCAGGTGCTTGTGCCAAAGCCTATTCAATGGAATAGGATTCAGCGAGTTCCTCTGGAACAAGGGGCGTGAAAGAAGGCTTAATCACATCTTCTCCATATGGGCAGGTACGGACAAAGTCAGGCGGCCAATCTTGTTCAGCCAACAAGACATCATATACTTTTACTATGCGATCCCAAAACATGGCGTCTATTGTGCGTTCAATGTCTCCTTCTAACTGTAGCGTTACTTTGTACACACTATCAGGCGTGGAGACACGCATGTCCGCAGTTTCTACTTGTATAGAGCCATCAGTTGCTTTCACCTCCAGATGCTCTAGAAGATTCCGGCGAACTATTGTGACCTCTGCTGCGCTGTCTAGCAAGGCTAGAGCCCAATTCTTGTTCTTCAAGAGGACCCTCTTCCTGTGTGGCATGTCGGACTGCGACTGCTGCCACTTTTTTCTTTTTAAATTGTTGTTTTTGTTGGGCGGGTTTCTCTTCCTTTTAAAAGAAACCTCTGAAGAGCGTTGTGATTCCTGTCTTGGTTTCACGTACTCTGTTCTTCGCTCTGATCGCCCACCTCTCTCATTTCTTTTTTCCGATGAGTCCTGAAAGTAACGACATTGGCGTGTATCAGTATGCTGATATCTATCAGGCGTTTTTATATTATCTCTATTTCTGAGATTATACCTATTCTGTGGGGTCTCCATACGCGGAGATTCTCCCCTCTCTTTCTTAGGAGTTTGCTGCTTTTTATCCCAGCGTTTCTTATTACCCTCAGGTGCTTGCTTGGGGGTATCTTTGTTTGATTTAACCTGAAATTGAGGTTTTTGTGGTCTGGCCCCTAAGCTACCGCGACCAATACTTGAATAGGTCACTGCTATTACTGTAGGCAACTCTCGTTCTTGATCCTGTTGTGGAACGTCACAAAGCCGCAGGTGCACTGCAAGTGCGACTGCTTCCCCTTTAAGGTTACTTAAAATGATTGAGGATACTGTGGCAAAATTGCCCATCAATTGCATCCCCAAATCTAGGGCCTGGGCAGCCCCATATTCATCTTGAATTTGTTTCAACACTTCCGGTAAATTGGCAAGTGTCGGTGTACCGCGTGCGGTTGTGTAGAGCGCGGCAAATACCGTGCCCCAAATATTACAGTTAATATTCTATGTTTATCCTGAGGTCCCATATTGGGAAACACTGCCTCCAGCGTATTAATTTTCTGTGCTAACCAAAACGGAGTTTCCTCGCATTTGGCGGATACTTTCGCAGGATTTATACCTGGCATTACTGCTTGTGGATGTGCTGGAGCAGCACGTGCTGGGTTTGTATTTATTGTGTGCATCACAAATTGTACTAATAGTCTATATATTGCTATTAATTCCATATATAAGCGACGAACCCCAGCTACTGCTAAATTTGCAACCACAGGATGTGATGTATAGGTGGCCAATAAAAGCCAGGTAGGACCTTCATTACTTAGTGGACCTAACCTTACTGGTAATGTTGTGTGGGGTAGGGTGCCATCAAGCCAATTATTATGTTCTTGATAAGATAGAGGTATCTCTAAATATGCGTATGCTCTGTACTGTCCAGGCGCATTCGCAGGTGTATATTGGTGAAATGTATTTGTGTTCCCATCAACTGCTGGAAATGTGACCCAAGAGTAAAAATGTTCTGTTCTATATGCTGCCTGGGCGTCCACCAGGAATGTGACTGGACCTCCCTGGGCCGTTAGGCCATTTGCTAGTAAGTGTGCTGTTAGAGGTTGTCTCATATTAACAGCTATATGTACCTGTTGGGGATTCGCCATGATAGTAACACTATGAGTTCAGAGAAGGCACACCAAAATGGGGTTTCCTTTTAAAGTTCAAGCTTGAACAACCGCCAGTTGTAGTAGGATTGCCTACACAGCTGTGGTGGAAATCCTCAGCACCACGGATGTCTCCGCATACGGCATTGAGGTGTCATTATATATAATGAGACAGAGATACTCCGGAGGGCCCGAAAATTAGAGCCTGACCAAACGTTGGCGGCACCATGTCACGTAGGCTCTCATTATTCTAATGAGACTACTGGATTTTGAGCAGCAAGATCGTCCACGGTGTGGGAGACTGAGTCTGACCCACTGCGGGTGACACCTGCCGCCCTAAATCTGGGTTTTGCTCCAGCTAACTAGCAGTGCCTCATCTCTACCAGAAGATAGGGATGATTGGGCAGCCGAGCGCATGACATATTAGGCTTCTCAGGGAAGTTGTGGTCACTCAGGTCGCATCCGGTTCTCTCATTCACAATTCAGTCTCATATATACAGGGAGTGCAGAATTATTAGGCAAATGAGTATTTTGACCACATCATCCTCTTTATGCATGTTGTCTTACTCCAAGCTGTATAGGCTTGAAAGCCTACTACCAATTAAGCATATTAGGTGATGTGCATCTCTGTAATGAGAAGGGGTGTGGTCTAATGACATCAACACCCTATATCAGGTGTGCATAATTATTAGGCAACTTCCTTTCCTTTGGCAAAATGGGTTAAAAGAAGGACTTGACAGGCTCAGAAAAGTCAAAAATAGTGAGATATCTTGCAGAGGGATGCAGCACTCTTAAAATTGCAAAGCTTCTGAAGCGTGATCATCGAACAATCAAGCGTTTCATTCAAAATAGTCAACAGGGTCGCAAGAAGCGTGTGGAAAAACCAAGGCGCAAAATAACTGCCCATGAACTGAGAAAAGTCAAGCGTGCAGCTGCCACGATGCCACTTGCCACCAGTTTGGCCATATTTCAGAGCTGCAACATCACTGGAGTGCCAAAAAGCACAAGGTGTGCAATACTCAGAGACATGGCCAAGGTAAGAAAGGCGGAAAGACGACCACCACTGAACAAGACACACAAGCTGAAACGTCAAGACTGGGCCAAGAAATATCTCAAGACTGATTTTTATAAGGTTTTATGGACTGATGAAATGAGAGTGAGTCTTGATGGGCCAGATGGATGGGCCCGTGGCTGGATTGGTAAAGGGCAGAGAGCTCCAGTCCGACTCAGACGCCAGCAAGGTGGAGGTGGAGTACTGGTTTGGGCTGGTATCATCAAAGATGAGCTTGTGGGGCCTTTTCGGGTTGAGGATGGAGTCAAGCTCAACTCCCAGTCCTACTGCCAGTTCCTGGAAGACACCTTTTTCAAGCAGTGGTACAGGAAGAAGTCTGCATCCTTCAAGAAAAACATGATTTTCATGCAGGACAATGCTCCATCACACGCGTCCAAGTACTCCACAGCGTGGCTGGCAAGAAAGGGTATAAAAGAAGGAAATCTAATGACATGGCCTCCTTGTTCACCTGATCTGAACCCCATTGAGAACCTGTGGTCCATCATCAAATGTGAGATTTACAAGGAGGGAAAACAGTACACCTCTCTGAACAGTGTCTGGGAGGCTGTGGTTGCTGCTGCACGCAATGTTGATGGTGAACAGATCAAAACACTGACAGAATTCATGGATGGCAGGCTTTTGAGTGTCCTTGCAAAGAAAGGTGGCTATATTGGTCACTGATTTGTTTTTGTTTTGTTTTTGAATGTCAGAAATGTATATTTGTGAATGTTGAGATGTTATATTGGTTTCACTGGTAATGATAAATAATTGAAATGGGTATATATTTTTTTTTGTTAAGTTGCCTAATAATTTTGCACAGTGATAGTCACCTGCACACACAGATATCCCCCTAACATAGCTAAAACTAAAAACAAACTAAAAACTACTTCCAAAAATATTCAGTTTTGATATTAATGAGTTTTTTGGGTTCATTGAGAACATGGTTGTTGTTCAATAATAAAATTAATCCTCAAAAATACAACTTGCCTAATAATTCTGCACTCCCTGTAGATGACGATAAGAAGCAGTGTGAGTTTTAATGACTGGTTTAATAAAACGACTTCATTTTAGATAGCAAAGCGTGAGTTGCAATAACCAGGACGACTCAACATGACAATATTAAAATGGTGACGACGAGAGTGAAGCATAAGAATAACGTTATCATATTGTCACTAGGAGTTATGGACTATTTCCTATCTAAATCATAATCTGAGCACAGCATGTTAAGCTCTAATTCTGCCTTTCAGGTTCCCCCGGGAGGACATCAACCCTCATACCTGAGCAAAGGCCTGTATTCTGCATTAGCATCTGCAGCGCAGCATTCAGCAATCAGCATACAGTTGTGGTTCCCTGGCTGGAATCTCCCTCTTAACGTGTAATGGGACTAGGAAGTGTTTTTATAATAACACAGCTGATGTTCTAAGAAAATGTCCCTACGTAAGGATGTGTATTTTCTACGAATGTTGGAGACTAAACTTCTACCACGTTCACCGGCAATGTACCAAACTGCAGCCTTGACTGAAGCCCAAAGTGATCACGAATGTCGCGTTTGAGAGCACAGTGCTGGGCTAAGCAAAAACGGGTTAGATAGATGAAAATAAAACAAGACTGTAAAACTGGTTATTGTAAAAAATAACAATGCAAAGCCGAATAAAATATATCTAGGTCAAAGTGCACAGCGGCCTAGTGTGTTAAACTAACGTGCATGGAGCTATAACTAAAATGGCTACTCAACGCCACTTTATAAAGGAAATAGGCAAGTAATTGTTGTCAGAGTTTCAGACAACTATCTTAATCTGTGCATGATGCACATTTCAACAATCCATATTGAGAAGACATTTAGGCATAACTGCCCATATCAGGTGGACATTGATAAAAAAAACATAGCAGTAGACCATCTGTCTGAGTAACACTGTTAGAGATAACCATCCTCAAGTAATACCAACTAAACAGTAGTAACACTAACATGGAAAGAATGAGGGGAAGGAAGGTTGAGACTATGAGGAGAGTGTGCCAGTGCTAGGAATGATGTCAGTGAGGGCAAATATGTCACCACAGTAGGTAATAGGAGGCTTAGGGATGGCCACATGACTCCCCAGTGGGGCAAATGAGTGAGAACGAAGAGAATTCATATGGGGATTGAGGCACACATTTACTGAAAACTTACATCCGCAGAGGCACTAATGAGAGTGGTATTTGTGCTCCTGTGGCCACATCCAGATGGGAAGTCCAATGAATCTGCAACAGGCAGAGGCAGGTTCTCCTAGCGCATCTAAGGAGGTAGGGTGTCATCCTGAGAAGAAGTATGAAACTTCACAGCTGTCTCATCCCAGGTCACTGAAAGAGGGTTTTTCCAGATGCTCTTAGCCTCTTCTCAATGAAGGAGAGTACTTTGAGGCTGACCCAGGATGCTACCACCTGGCGCCATGCAGCTGCTGCTGCCAGGGATGCTGAGGCTTTCCAAAGGAGTGTGAAGGATCAGTATGACTGTATTAGAGACAAGTCAACGAAGTGGGCATAGCATTATGCTTTTCAGGATGCTTGAACAAACCCAGAGAGGTTAGATCCTAACCAAGCAGGTTGGTTATCCCAACAATTTCTGTAAGTGGTCTGTAACTTCTTTCCAAAAGTGCTGGGTAAGACCAGAGAATGTGTTGCACATCAGCTCCCTGCAGCTGATAACCGGGAAAGGAGAAGTCAATGCCCGGGAAACATTTGTTGATCTTCTTAGGAGTCAGGTAGGCCATATGTAATATGTAGAATAGTATAAGTTTTAGAAGTGTGTTTCTGAATACAGTAGAGGGACAAGTGAGGGCTAACTCCCTTTCAGGATTATTGAGTTCCCTAGTGAGGTCAAACTCCTGTTTATCTTGCAGTGCCGTAAAGGAAGGCACTGTATGTGTCAGTAGCGCTTTTGACAACCACCTGATGAGGTGGTGCCCAGTGCCCATAGTGTAAAGGGATTGTAGCACTTTGTATGTAGGTGGCTCTGCTGCCACTACCTGCCAGTTGTGTCGCAGAGTATGTGGTAGTACATTTGGGGGGTCATTATGACCCTGGCGGAAGGCGGAGAAGCGGCGGTAAGACCGCCAACAGGCTGGCGGTCTTTTTTTTTGTATTATGACCATGGCGGTTACCGCCATGGTCAGCCGCCGCTTCTCCGTTCCGCCCGCCAGGGTGGAGACGACTGCTGGGCTGGAGACCTGGGTATCCAGCCCGGCGGCCGTCACTATACCGCCGGCGGTATTTGGACCTGGCTGACCGCCATGGATTTCATGCGGTTTGAAACCGCCATGAAATCCATGGCGGTGAGCACTATCAGTGCCAGGGAATTCCTTCCCTGACACTGATAGGGGTCCCCTCCACCCCCACCCTCCCCTACCGCCCCCACCACCCCTGCCGCCCCCCAAAGGTGGCAGGACCCCCCTCACCACCCCGACCCCCAACATAACATCACTCATACACACACGCACGGTGGCACCACCAACACACATACACGCACACACACCGACATACATGCCAACATCCACACACACAGTCAGACACGCACACCCACATTCAAACATACACGCACACATCCATACAGACATACCTACAGACATACACGCACTCATTCCCAAACACACAACACCCCGCACGCATACACGCACTCACACACCCCCTCTACATACACACACGCACACCCCCATGCACGCACACAACACACAACACCCCCCACCCTCCTCCCCTCACGGACGATCAACTTACCTGGTCCGACGATCCTCTGGGAGGGGACGGGAGCCATGGGGGCTGCTCCGCCGACACCACACCGTCAACAGAACACCGCCACGGCGAATCACAGGACGTGATTCGCTGGGCGGTGTTCTGTTGGCGTGGCGGTGGAGGTGGAGCAACCTCCACTTCCCCGCCTCCCGCCAGTATGGCTGTTGGCGGCTCTCTGTCCGTAAGAGGACGGAGAGCTGCCAACGGTCATAATAGGCCGAGTGGCAAACCGCCACCACTGGCGGTCTTCCGCACAGCGGTCCCTCTGCGGTCTTGGAAAAAGACCGCTGAGGTCAAAATGACCCCCTATGTGTCAGAAAGTGGCCCTAGGGCACACCAAAATGCTCTGTGAGATCTGCAAAGAGAAGCAAATTGCCATTGGGGAAGAGATCTCCCAATGCGTCTACCCCATAGCATGTAACTGTTTAAACTCGTTGAGCGCTGGAGAAGAGCGAGACAGCAACAGGCTAAGCAGCAGGGTGGCAGGGGTATAAGGGTGGACATGCCTCATGATGCATAGGCTTCTTTCTGCAGTAGCATAAATGTGCTACTCATTGAAAGTGGGAGGAAGGGCTCACGCTATGGCATGTGGGGCATGGATAACGCCTCAGTAATTCTCCATGGTGCCTGCGTAGTCGCATTGTCTTCCAAGCAGATGCCCACTAGCCTTAGACAGAGCCATTGAATTAGGACAGCAAATTATTAGTGCGCAAAAGCGGCCACTCCAAGGCCACCCTGATTAGTTGGACGCTGTAGTTTTACCACAGCCATCATCTGTCAGCCTCCACTCCATTTGAATTAATTCAGTAGAGTGTTGAGAGAAAGGAAAAATGTTGCATTTGAGTATAGGAGTAGCTTAATGAAGTAATAGAAGCATGACCATAGAAGCAAGGAAGCATGACCATCTTTGTGGGGTAGTCTAGCTCATTACTGAGAATGTCAAATGCCACCTGCCCTTTAAGTGCTGCAACTGCCTGGTTCACATTTCTGTCTTGGGGGATCATGGTCATACTCATATACTGAAGTACTTAAAAGTATGCTGTTGCAAACTGAGGGTGAATCCTCTGTAGTAAGCTGGACTGTGGGGCTGAAAGGGAATAAACACAATTTCAGCATGAATATACTGTCAAGTTTATTTGCATATCGAAATGGACCCCTAGATGAGGCGGCCAACGTGGACCCAAGCAATAGATCACGCATAAACCAGCTGAATGACCTGCAGCATACACACGCTGGGACCGAGCTGTTGCAGCAGCTTGAAAAGGTACTGCTATTCAAGAGAATCAAATGCTTTCTCAAGGTCCAATACAAGGCAACATGCAGGAGCAAACTTAAAAATGTGAAAGAGTCAACGTATGTTTAAGGACATACTATGACTAGGGATAAAACCATTTAGTTTTAGTGTACCACCTGGGGTAGCAGTGGAAGAAGAAGATCTACTAGGATCTTGCTTAGGATCTTGTAATTAAAGTTAAGAATTGCTAGAGGGCAATAGGAAGCCAGTTCAGTATACTTTTCCCCCAACTTTAGAGTAGATAACAACATAGCCTCTTGCAGAGAGAAAAGTAGAAGGGGGCTTCATGCACCTTAATGAGGATCTGTTATTGGAATTAGCTGTCATCGGCTATGGTAACTAATGATTATGTAACTCATATTGATAATGGGAAAGTAAGTGCTATCACAGTTTGGGATGCAATGAAAAAAATGCTTAGAGGGCAGTTGATTGCAGAGACAGCCTGTGCCTGGAAGATGAAAGAGACCCTAACACTACAGTTGGGGACAAAGTGGAGGGAACTGAGGAACCCATAGGCGCACTCAAAAGATGTGGGGGAAGATCATAGCTTTCAGGACAAATCTATGTTCTGGAAATAAAAGGAGCAAACTATTTGCTACTAAAACTTGTTAAATGATTCTATGACCTAAGAAAAGTCAAAAATACGAGTGGTGTTGTGTGCTCATGGGAGGCAGAGAAAACAAAATCCTTCAACTATTCCTTAAAGATATCTAGATGAAAGCAACCCCAAAGACCTACTATGGTGGTAAAAATACCTAGAGATTGCTAAGCTCCCCATTATCTTAACTGAGGATTGGCAGAAGTTAGAGCAATCCATCTCCATATTTTTGGAGATTAGAAATTTTTGGGACAATAGCCATGCTCCACTCCTCTAATGCTCTAAGCCTAGTTGGGTGACCGGGGCATGTCAAAGGGGTCTCTTTCAGCTGGCACAAGGCCTGTGGTTCATGCAGGTGTCAGACAGGGTCAGCTGGTTTGGTTTGGGCCTCCCAGAAGATACCCCTCAACAGAGAGCTGCGAGGGACATGGTAGACTAGAGGCAGCACCAGGAAGAGTGGCTACAACTGCCCTCCCAGATATGGACCACCCACATGAGATTGGGCCCCACTCCACACACCACCCCCGAAGCCACTCTAAACCACACATGGTGTTTGTGAGGCAGCATTCACCTGACAAAACATAGAACTGTGCCATTGACAGTCTGGGCTTTTTTGGCAGGGACCTGATGAGCGTGTCTTGACCTCCTGGATCAGATAGGTACCACCCACACACTAACTGGCCCAGGTGGCCCTTCCCTGCTGTCTCTCTCGGAGGCTGTCATGATCAATAAACAATTGAGGGACTTAACCTTCCTTCTTTGAGTTGTTTGAGCCCCTCGCCCCTTCCCCCATTATGTGAATCTGCCAGTGTCCTCCACCTGGTAACACTGCACAGCCCTTTCCAGGAGGTGGTCAACTCATTAAAGGAGCTGAGAACTTTTGATATCTTAATACCCTCACAAACCCAGAAAGCTGCCTGGGGTGCAGTCATCTTGCAAAATCCAGACAGTGACAATGGGGGAATCTGCGATGGATTGCTCCCTCCTCCTTCAGTGTTTGGACATGGGCAAAGACAAGTCGGGTCTGATGCATGGGCAAGCAACTATGGATATATGTTCACAGAAAGGCCATATCAGCTGGCTAACCCCGGTCCCCAATGCAACCTCTACCTTCCTGCAGTCCAAAGGATAATCACATTTTTTCAACATCCCCTAATGCGCCTTGGATTGTCTAGGAGAAGGATGAATTTCAAGCTCCCCCAGACCTCACGGACTGGTCCCCACCCCCAGCAACATCTGCCCTGGGGTACAACAAGATCTGTGAGACACAGCTCCCATTGTGATCAGCATCTCACTTTCTCCCCTGGTGGAACATAATTGGCAAGATGCTGAGGAGGGCTTACTATGACGACGAAGTAATGGAAGTCCTTGATCGTGCACACTGACACCCACCAGGAACTATGGGTTGATCATTTAACATGTTGCACAGCAAATAACACAACTTTATGGACCTTCAGACTGCCAGTGGGGCAGAGCCCAACATTTTCTGCTGAATCCCGGAAGGAAACACTCATTAGCTCCTTAATGCTTTAGACTAATGGATGCTGGCTGAAAAGGATATCAGCAACACCTTGACCATGAATGTCAAGTCATAAATCCTAGCACAGGGTGCTGAACTGGACACTTGAACTGTAGGCCTGTTTATGAAGTTTTGTGTTAACAGCAATTTATGCCACATGTTAATAATGGGCAACAGATACTTCTTGGGTGGAAGTGTAGGTGGGGGAGCTGGGTGACTAGGTAATCCAGTTCTTGTTTTATTCAGGGAAGGGGCAATCTTCACAGATCTTGGCAGGCTCTACAGGGCTATTTGCACTTATACAACAAAATCCACTGGCTAATCAAGCAGAGACACCATGCTCTAATACATACAAAATCTTGTTGTGGAACATTTACAGACTAAACAACAAAATTAAAAGAGGAGCAGTCATGCAATTTCTCCTGAGGCATGCCCTCAGCCTTCTATTTTTTTAACAAGAAACCCACCTCCAGGGCACTAAGGTTCTTGGATCAATATGGTTCTGACTGGGTACACCGTAAAGGGTTCACGTCATGGTCCCGGAGAGTGGCAATACTGATTCCTAGGTCTTTCCCTAGTGTAGTAAACTGGTTCAGAGAGAAACCTTCAGGGCAGACATATCCTGCTAACAGGATCAGTACAAGGCAAACAACGGTTGCCATTGAAAGTATACAACCCCCCACTCTCCTAGATACTATCCTGAAGACGCTCACCAGATTACTGGTAGACTTACCTCCTACCAAACGTATATATAGTGAGTACTTAGATGCATTCATGGACAAGAAAAAGGGCGTACAGCAGACCAGCTCCTCAGCTATGTGCTGTTTTACTGGGCTTTCGGACTGGCCATGCTTTCTGAACCTGGAAGGTGTCTGGCACACACGAAGGAAGGAACAGACATTTGCTTTCCATTCATTGGCGCACGGCTTCTCTGCCCGCCTTGACTATTCTTCTTGCAGCCTGTGGACAGCCACAACAATATGAATATAAGTGTCCTCTCCATTTCCCAATGAGCATATCAGGCCATTCCCCACTGTTACAGCAATTGCATGACACCAGGTTGCTGCCGGTTCAGCCCCTGGTGGCTCATGTGCGATGAGGTAACAGCATTGTTGTGGAGTGACATTAAAGAATATTTTTAAATTAACAAAACATCTAACACTTCCAAATGCAGTAACAGTATGGAAGGCATTCAAAGTGGTAATTAGGAGGGCCAAGGCACACGTGTAGGAGGCTGGCCTGGTTTATAGTGGGTACCTTGGGTACTTACACCTTATACCAGGTCCAGTTATCCCTTATTAGTGAAATGTAGTAGTGTTCTAGCAGCTTAGGCTGATAGAGGTAGCTATAGCAGAGCAGCTTAGGCTGAACTAGGAGATATGCAAAGCTCCTGCAATACCAATTATAGGGAGCTGAGGTTGCTGAAGAAAAGTGTCTCTTGTAGACACTTTGTTGCAGTTACAGCGTTTCTTGGAGCAGGCTGCAGTTGATCCAAGGTCAGAAGAGTCTGAAGTTGTTGCAGAGAATTCCTGAAGGAAACTTGCAAGCAGAATCTGAAGAGAACCCAGAGGAGAGACCCTAAATAGCCCTGAGAGGGGGATGGGCTACCTTATCAGCTAAGGACCTATCAGGAGAGGTCTCTGATGTCACCTGCTGGCACTGGCCACTCAGAGGCCTCCGGAGTGCCCCCACACCTTGCAAAGCAAGATGGCTGAAGTCTGGGACACACTGGAGGAGCTCTAAGCACCACCCCTGGGGTGGTGATGGACAGGGGAGTGGTCACTCCCCTTTCCTTTGTCCAGTTTCCTGCTAGAGCAGAGGAGAAGGGGTCCCTGAACCGATGTAGACTGGTTTATGCAAGGAGGGCACCATCTGTGCCCTTCAAAGCACTTCCAGAGGCTGAGGGAGGCTACCCCTTTCCCAGCCTGTAACACCTATTTCCAAAGGGAGAGGGTTGAACACCCTGCTCTCAGAGGAAATGCTTTGTTCTGCCTTCCTGGTACTGGGCTGCCCAGACCCCAGGAGAGCAGAACCCTGTCTATGAGGTGGCAGCAGCTGTAGCTGCAGTGCAAGCCTCAGAGAGCTGGTTTGGCAGTACTGGGGATCCATGGTGGAGCCCCCAGGATGCATGGAATTGGGTGCCCAATACCACATTTGGAATAGGTGGACAGTGCCATGATCTTAGACATGTTACATGTCCATATTCGGAGTTACCATTGTGAAGCTACATATATGTATTGACCTTTATGTAATGCACGCGTGTAATGGCGTCCCCGCACTCACAAAGTCCGGGGAAATGGCCCTGAACTATGTGGGGGCACCTTTGCTAGAGCAAGGGTGCCCTCACACTTAGTAACTTTGCACCTAACCTTCAGCAAGTGAAGGTTAGACATATAGGTGACTTATAAGTTACTTAAGTGCAGTGAAAATGGCTGTGAAATAGTGTGTGCACTATTTCAAGCGGGCTGCAATGGCAGTCCTGTGTAAGGGTTTGTCTGAGCTCCCTATGGGTGGCAAAAGAAATGCTGCAGCCCATATCGATCTCCTGGAACACCAATGCCCTGGGTACCTAGGTACCATGTACTAGGGACTAATAAGGGGGGTTCAGTGTGCCAAATTAAATTGGTAAATGAAGTCACTGGCCTACAGTGACAAATTTAAAAGCAGAGAGAGTATAAGCACTGAGGTTCTGATTAGCAGGGCCTCAGTGACACAGTTAGGCAATACACAGGCATACACATTAGGCCACAAACTATGAGCACTGGGGTCCTGGCTAGCAGGATCCCAGTGAGACAGGCAAAACACACTGACATATAGGTTTTTATCTATGAGCACTGGGCTCCTGGCTAGCAGGATTCCAGTGACACAGTAAAAACACACTGACACACTCACAAACAGGCCAAAAGTGGGGGTAATCATGCTAGAAAGAGGCTGCTTTCTCACAACACGTTATATCTCTAAAAAGAGGTTGAGAGGCCAATATTGTGGCCTTGGAGACAAAGGTATTGCAGCTTGAACAAACGGCTGGTGAAACCAATGCTCCATCCATCCTCAAACAACTGGTTCCAGAGCGCAACTGCGAACACTACGCTGGATGCCTCCAGACATTTGTGGATGGCCACCCAAAGTAGGATCTACAAATTAAGGGACAAATCGGGCAAATTAATTTCCTTGCTGGCCACTAACGGATCATTGACAAGAGTGATCCTGATAATTACTAATAACAGGGAAACTACATTTCAGATGACAAGGGTTTAGCCAACACCTTCGCTTTTCACTAGAGAATACTATACACAAAATGTATACCATCCAATGTGGAAGTGAATAACCTGCTCCTCAGACTTCCTGGTTAGACATCTGTAATGCATAGATCTTGACGACCTGGACTTGCCTATAAACAACAGGGGAAATTGCGGAAGCAACACTGGAATTGCAATCTGGAATAGTACTGGGGTCCAGCAGTTGTCCTGGTAGAAATTTTCAAGAAATTCATATCCCTGACCCTGCCTTATCTACATTCTTTATTTGATAAGGGGATTCAGATCTTAAGCTTGCTAGAAACCTGCTTGGGGCCACGATTGTGGTAATCCCTCAACTGGATAAGCACCTGGCTCAGTGCGCATCGTATCACCCAATTTCACTTATCAACAATGAAACCAACATTTGCTCTAACCTCTTGGCTAATCGACTGGTGAAGATCATAACCTCTCTGGTCTACTAGGACGAGAATGAGTTTATGATGGGCCAATGCACTAGCCACTGTATAAGAAGGTAGCATTTGATCATGACCAGGAGGTGGGAAGTGACTGGCCCGATCCGTTCTTTCTACTACATTTTAAGAAAGCCTTCAACTTCATCTGAGGGGGAATTGCTGTTCTGGCGGGCCTTAAAAAATGAACCTTGGTCCCCATTTCCTGGCATGAGTCAGTACCCCACTGGGGCCAGAGTAATAGATTGCTATCTGACCATTTTCTGATTTGCAGGGGCACTAAACACAGGTGTCCACTCTCTTCACTGTTTGCCTTGGCGGTCAACTCACTTGCAGATTGGATCTGAAGAGATGCTTTGACGGAAGGCTTCAAGGGGGAGGGATTAGCAGAAGATCATCTTTCAATTTATGCAGATAATATTAGACTGACTCCGGCTTGTCCAATTCCATTATCTATATAGGACATACTATACCGAGGAGCAGCTACGGAAGATGGGAGCTGAACTCTCTTCTAACTGCACTAGTTGTTGGGCTTTAAGGGCTACCAACATGCTCATGATTTGGTAATGGTCCAGTTTCTAGCTCTACTGGAAACAGGTCCAACAGACCTTGGTTTGGTGGTGGAACAATACATTGACTTGACACTTAAGAAAGCCTTATTTGGGATAATGGAAGAAATGAGGGGCACAGTAGCATGCAGCACAGTCATTGGCTTGGGATACTTGGTAGCCAAGAGAGACATAGCCAGAAAGTGGAGGGCATGGTCATGCCGGCAACTACAAACCTTTTATCACTTGGTTCTAAAAACAACTGAAGGCATATCAGGGTCTCAGCTGGGAAGATACTCAGAAGTAATTCTGCTGGGGGGTCACCATCATAAGAAATATATCCCTTTTATGGGCAAGAAAGATACAAACATCTCACAATATTAGTGGCGAAAAAACGCGTTCTGTTGTTGTAGGATATTATAGGAGTCCCTGTGGAGGCGGCGTGGATTGTAAGACATTGTGGCTATTGGCAATAGAAAATATTTTTAAAACAGCCCGGAGGAGAAAACGTGAGTGCAGGAAAGAGCAGGGTATGTTACTGGACTATTTGGCCACGGACTTCCGAGAACTGCCATCGGAGATAAAAAAGCCCTAAACTTATTGGAAACACTGCTTTAAACAGGTGGGGACGAAGTACATGCACTGCTTCAATTTGAAAGGGAGTGAACATCCAATTATCAGCGCTTCTCCAATACATTTAATAGGAGAATACCAGCACTTCTGAGGAGCAAAAGGGTACTCTAAATAGTGAGTGTCTGCGCGTCTATATTTCCATTGGAAGTACTGATTGAAAGAATCCAATTTAGACTATTAGTACTCGAACAAAAGACACCGAGGTTTAAACTGCCTGAACTTTGTTCTATCTGCAATTGTAATAATTTCACAAATTTTGAGACAGGGTGGCGTGATGTCCTTGCTCGAGGGACACCCGCTGGGGTGGGGAGGGGGGTAAATTAGTGAGTGGGGTAGACTATGGGAAATGTTTGATTTTCTCTTCCATGATAGGTTATGAAAATGCAATACAAATGTATTCAAATCTAGAAACACGCAAAAGCCTTCAAAAATGTTTTTGCCCCCTCATTTGAATGGGATCACCTAATCAAACATCAAGCCTTCCTAGTGGACAGGGATAGAGAAGAACTCCGTGTAATGCGGAATACTGGAAGTAATCAGAACATTGTTTAATATCTCTGCCCAGAAGCCCCTGAGCTAACTCTATAGAAGCATGCCGACAACATTTTACACCTAAAAGGTACCGTTCCCCCTCAATAGTACTTTAGAGGCCCGCTAATGATGCCAATTAAGTTCCGACGGTGAATGTTTTCGCTTTGTCTGTCTTCGTGTGATTTTAAAATTTTCCTCCACATAATGAGAATGTTAGATATTGATCCTGGAAACACACGGTGACCTATGAGTGGCATAATAAGGCGCGCGTAGTCTGGAATGAGCTCACTTTCCGTTCCCTCCGCCCCCTACGTGCGCACGAGGGCTGCGCGCCCTTTTCCAGTCCCTGGGGCTAATTGGACATATGATCCTCAATTAGAGCGTCTGACGTGAGACAGACAGAGACACCGGCTTCTCCAGACAAGAAGCAGAACGAGAGCCGAGGCTCATTACCTGTCGAATGGGGGCCCTTGTACTGATCACACGATTTCTGAACTCACCCGCTCGGGCCTCTTACTCATTATAGCCGCCAATTACTGCTTCGTCTCTTATAACCATGGCACATGTTTTTTTCCGAGTCTCTTTTCTCAATTCATGTCCGCTTCTCGGTTTTCTCGCCCATCCCTCATCTCTACACCTAGCCTCTTCCCTTTCCTTTCTCTATATTTCGGTTGTAAAGGCTCGAGGAGGGCGAGTCAACAAATGAGGAGAGAGAATCGAGCCAAAGCCGGTCCGAGGCTCTGGCTGGGCTCTGTGAGGCGCCCACGAGCAGTGCCCTGGAAGTATTTGGCATCTAAATCATGCAATAAACATCATGTGAAAATATGAATTGTATATTTAAAAAAGTGCATTTTTTTAAAGGGCAGAAAGTTTCACCTTAATACATTACATTATTTTCATACAGTGTACTTCCTGAAATCATTTATTGAAAGGTGTTCTGATTTGGGATAATAAAAAACAAGCATTTGCAATGCAATGGGTCTCGCGTTCACTCGAGTTAAAGCTATGTTGTGAACGCCTAACCTGACTTTTCTTGCCACATAAACTGAAAATTAAAACAATTTCAATTAAAACAATTTCACATAAGCGAGCCAACGGTCATCATGAGTGCAAAGCAAACACACAAAGCGAAACAGAAGTTCGCTGGCAGTGAAATTTATGGGCAAGTGCAAATTATCCATGTAACCGCAAAAGTGCAATTATCTATGTAACAGGTCGATGTCATGGGATCACATTTTTAGTGTTCTACCAAAGAAAAAACAAAGTGAAACAAAGCAGCATCTACTAAAATATCAAAAGGTTGGTCCACCTAAAACTGATAACATGCCTGTGTACATGGACAAAGAACAGGGAAATGCTCACTAAAAATCCTGAAATGCTGGATTTGTTACAGTGTACAAAATATTATTTTATGAAAATGAAAGCATGTCTTTGCCTGGGCAAAGAATGGTTTAAAGTAAGAATGGATGCAGGAAAATTAAGCGCTTGGTGTCCCTGCCACTTGGGCGGCCTGGGTGGGACTACTGGACAGGGTAGGTCCATGCATTGTAAAGACCAATAGGACCACCATGGGACAGAGTGGAAGAGTCCTGATTGCCCAAAATATGTACTGGGGGGACCACTGGCATGCCCCGGCGTAATATAACCACTGGGTTAAGGAGAGGGCACTGTATGGCCATAAAGATAGGGTGGTGGGTAGTTATAAAGTAAGGTTTCATTTTAAGGTGTAGTTTAGTATAGAGTCAGTACACTTCCTCTTGAATCTATTTCACTCAATGTAGTGGTAATCTCAGACGTGGTAATCTTAACAGTGGTAATCTCAGCAGTAGTAATCACAGTAGTGGCAATCACAGGAGTGGTAATCTCAGCAGCGGTAATCCCTGCAGTGGTAATCTCAGAGGTAGTAATCACAGAAGTGGTAATATCAGTAGTGGTAATCTCCATTGTAGTAAACACATCAGTGGTAATCTCAACAGTGGTAATCCCTACAGTGGTAATCTCAGAGGTAGTAATCCCAGTAGTGGTAATCTCAGCAGTGGTAATCCCTACAGTGAAAATTTCAACAGAGGTAATCTCAGCAGAGGTAATCCCCGCACTGGCAATCTCAGAGGCATAAACACAGTAGTGTAACCTCAGCAATGGTAACCCTGCAGGGGTAATCTCAGAGGTAGTAATCACAGTAGTAGTAATATCAGCAGTGGTAATCTCAGAATTAGTAATCACAGTAGTGGTAATCTCAGCAGTGGCAATCCCTGCAGTTGTACTCTCAGAGGTAGTAATCACAGTACTGGTAATTCAGCAGTGGTAATCCCTGCACTTGTCATTTCGGAGGTAGTAATCACAGTAGTGGTAACCTCAACAGTGGTAATCCCTGCAGTGGTACTCTCAGAGGTAGTAATCACAGTAGTGGTAATTCAACAGTGGTAATCCCTGCAGTGGTTATCTCAGCTGTAGTAATCTAAGTAGTGGTAATCACAGTAGTGGTAACCTCAGCAGTGTTAATCTCTGCAGTGGTAATTTCTGAGGTAGTAATTAAAGTAGTGGTAATATCAGTAGTGGTAATCTCAATGGTAGTAATCACATTAGTGGTAATCTCAGCAGTAGTAATCCCTGCAGTGGTAATCTCAGAGGTAGTAATCACAGTAGTGGTAACCTCAGCAATGGTAGCCCCTACAGGGGTAATCTCAGAGGTAGTAATCACAGTAGTGGTAATATCAGCGGTGGTAATCTCATAATTAGTAATCACAGTAGTGGTAATCTCAGCAGTGGTAATCCCTGCAGTGGTACTCTCAGATGTATTAATCACAGTAGTGGTGATTCAGCAGTGGTAATCCCTGCCGTGGTAATCCCACCAATGGTAATCTCAGAGGTAGTAATCACAGTAGAGGTCATCTCTGCAGTGGTAATCCCTGCAGGGGTAATCTCAGAGGTAGTAATCATAGCAGTGGTAATCTCAGCAGTGGTAATCCTTCCAGTGGTACTCTCAGAGGTAGTAATCACAATAGCTGTAATTCAGCAGTGGTAATCTCTGCAGTGGTAATCTCAGGCATAGTGATCACAGTAGTGATACTCTCAGCAGTGGTAGTAGCTGCAGTGGTAATTTCAAAGGTTGAAATCTCAGCAGAGGTAATCTTTGCACTCATAATCTCAGAGGTAGCAATCACAGTAGTGCCAGGTACATCAGGAGTGCTAATCCTTGCAGTGGTAATCTCAGTGGGGCTCATTTCAATGTATTAGATTCTATGTAGCGGTATATGGACTTCGTTGTATTTTAGGTAGTGACATACAACTCTTCGTGCTGGGTCCTCGGTCTGATCTGTTCATTGCATTTGCGTGTGAATAACGCTCAAAAATTTCTGCTTATAATGCACTTCCGTGAAGAACAGTGTGAAAACGGACCTCTGAACTGAGTACAGCACAGCGCCTTCCTGAGGGGCACCATCCTCATCTAAAGGTAAACATCTTCATTTGTTTCGTTTTTACTCAGCAGACTAGGGCCTTATAAAACAATGGGACTCAGACGGAATCTATTTCACAAGCATTTGCAATGCAATGGGTCTCGCGTTTACTCGAGTTAAAGCTATTAGCTTGTAAACTCCTAACCGGACTTACTTGCCACATCAACTGAAAAGTAAAACAGTTTTACGTAAGTGAGCTGATGGCCACCATGAGCGCAAAGCAACCACAAAAAAGGGAACAGAAGTCCACTCGCACAGTGCAATTATCCATGAAACCGCAAAAGTTCAATTATCCATGTAACCGGCAAAAGTGTAGGTATCCATGTAACAGAGTCGATGTCATGCAAAGCGCTTGGCTTCTGCCCAGCGAGATCACGCTGCCTACAAAATAAAGAGAAAAAATTGTGCAGAAATCATACGGAAAACACAGAGCCTCGTATGTTTTCAGTAGTTAGCCGGTGCGCTTGAGGCGGGCTAAACACCAGAAGAGATATGACATGTGCATGCCTTCCACTAATGAAAACAAGCTAATTGTCAAGCAGCGAACCAACCAAACAGATGGGCTTGACATGGGCGTGATTAAAAGCCCGCAAAGAGATTACACCAGGGACGGAGCGCTTTGTGCTCGACCCTAAAAAGGAGACTTTGTAAAATAAAACATTTGCCAAAGATCACATAATTTTGTCAAGCGGGGAAGCCAGAACTGGTTCCAGGTTTTCAGGTTTCACATTATGCAATTCACCTACTAGATTGCTCCCTCTTCTCTTTTTTAACACAGAAGGTTTTTAGTTCTTTGCATGTGATGATAGAGCAAGGGTGGTAGGCAGAAGCTGCAAAAAAGCTCAGTTCATTTTGGGCTTGAGGGTCCAAGGGAGCCTCTGTCTGAGCCAGAGCCATGCATCTGACTCAAGCCTTATCTGGGGCGCCCACCTTTAGAAAAGACCGAATGACTTGACCAAGTTTACGGAGAGCATTGTGACCATTCTTTCTGAACCCAAAACCAGGACCGCCACAGACACAGAAGTAGGACTAAATGTTGACACCTACCATAGACACTGAAGGCATACATTACCTCTATGTCTTTTGTCCTCGACCCAGTCATTAACCCACGAGCTTGTTCAGGGCCGACTTATGCAACTGTGAGCTGGGCCTATGCCCAGGGTGCCAGCCTTTACAGAGGCTCACGGAGCTCTCTGCATTATGATCCTGCAGACAGCTGTCACTTTACCTTGGCTCCTTTGATTCCTTTTAAAGCACTGCTAATCATTTTTTTTAACGTCCAGCAGTTATATCATCTCCTTTACTTGCCTTCCCATCTACCTCTGACCTCATGCTGCTACATACCAACACCCCCTCCCCACCCCAACAAACACCTTGGCACCTGCCTGATGGAGCTAAACTGGGGGTGATTAAGGTGAAGTGGGGGAGGAAGGAGATATTTGTGTTCAGAGACAAATCAATGATGTAACCAGTCAGGGACTGACCGGTGAAAAGGACCCCCGCTGCCTCGTTTTGTTTACCAGCAGCAGCAAATTTCTTTACAACCCAGGGCGCTTTCTGCGTAAGGGCCGGCTCTGAGGTTGTTACTCAATCTTAGGACAAAAAAATGCTTCCTAACCTCCCCCTTCCTGAGCAGGTAACTACAGAAGAGTAACATTCTCCCATCTCTTCCTGTTTTGAATGCTGGAGTCTTTGCTGGGCATTGACTCCCATAGCTGTAAGGAAGGATTGGTCTTCCTGTGAGCGTGGAGAACGCTTCCCTACCTAAGTGGGAGCTACACCTACGGGGAGAGGTGGAATGCATCGACCGGCATCCATATGCTATTGGTAAATGTGCGTTTTCTGGGGGAATCTTGCTCCGGAATGATAGTCATTGCTAGTCGGTAAGTGCATGTGGTAGGAGAATCGGGCTTTGATATGGCTTTGTTATTGAATTTAGTCAGTAAATCATTCTTAATAGCTTACTTCTTTTGGAGAGTCCTTTTACCTCGTTTCTAGGTTGGTGGTTCTTGGGGCACTCAGGAGAGTCTGTGCATGCTCTATGGACATTTTCTTGTGTCTTTGACCATGCACATTATCATGTGAGTGTCATTCTCTGGGTTTAGTAGAATTTACAGCTTTTTGCATGACAGTTGAGGCTATTTTTGGCCTCTTTTGTGTCCTGTTCTCATGGCCTATTATATATTTAAAAAAATCAACCGGAGCAGTAGGCAAGTGCATTCTTACAAGAAGGGTAATTTGTCACCTTCTCTAATATCTTCCTCCAGCAGGTAGGTCTCGGCTTCACTTATTAAGAAAAAGAGCAGAGCTTTTCCTGATGATGATGGCATAAGGAAACTTATCCTTCAGACCTTGGTTTCCTTGAAAAAGAAGAAGGGTGCTGGTGACAGTGCGGGTCATGAGAGTAATTATTCTTACCTCTCAGATTCTTACCTTCCTGGTGGGTCCTCTCCTCCTCCACCAGATCATAAATAGAAATATATTTACAAAGATGTTCTCTTAAACTTACTGTTGCAGATTAAAAACAAACTGGGATTTCCTGCTGAAGAGGAGCTCAAACCTCAAAAGAAGTAGAGGCATATTTACAAGAAAGAGTGTCATCAGCTCTGATGCGCCACTTTTCTTGTGTCGCCCTGCACCCCCTAACATCACCATGATAGCACTGTATTTACTATACTGTGATTTATGACACTATTGTGGCACTTTGCTGGATTAGCACCATAATTATGGCTCTAGTCCAGCAAAGCACAGGGAGGCCCACAGGATATTATGGGAGCATCACTTAACACCTGTCGTGAGCAGGCGTTAAAAATGATGGAAAAAATGGGACAGTGAAATCTTGTATATTTCACTGTGCCATTTGTTTGGTCCTCCCTGCGTGGGTACGTCCACCTTGCGTACATTATATCTGTCACAGGTATAATGTGGTCAAAGTGGTTACAAAGGGGTTACAAAGTGGTGCAATGCATGCATTGCTCCACTTTGTATATATGACGCACAGTGGGGGCCTCCTTAATGCCTCCCTAGCATAAAAAAAGAGACATAGGGTGGCGCAAGGGGCTTGTAAATATGCCCGCAGTTCTTCTGCAGTTTAAGAAGCCTGTTAGCTCTGGTGTACACATTCATCAGTATGTTATTGATGTGATTCTTAGTGAGTGAAAAGATCCGAACAAGATCAATATTCATAGACTCATAGCCAGACTTTATCCACTGGAGGGAATGGACAAGAAATTGCCAGATTTGGTTCATATTGATTTACTGGTGACTAGCCTAATCAGTAGTTCATCCATGAAAACATTTTAAAGGATCCTGCAGGTAAGAAGGTTGATGCGTCCCCGAAGGTTTATGCATTCAATGTAATTCACTTATACAGTATACAGTATACCAGCAGTTCCTGTGACAGTGCAGCATGGCTGGAAAGTATGAGGTCCCATTACATTTGGCAACAATGGCCATATGTCTTCCATTGACCATCATTATTCCATCCCTTCATTGCGCTTCAGTGGTTAAGAATCATCATCATCATAGGCTATTGCTCTGCCCCTCTATTATGAAAAGGTTTTGGTTGACTCGACTACCTGGCTTTTCTAACATTGTGCCAACAAAATGCTCTGTTTGATATTTTTGATAGGAGATACTGCAGTGCTAACTGAATTGTAGCGATGTATTGCGGTTGTATTTTTTTAATAAAAAAAATTAAAGGGAGGCGTGTCTGGCATCAAAAAAATGTACGATGTTTTTTTCTAGCCACACAGAGTGCCACCAGCTCACGTTCCGTGCAGGAGGAGGTTCAGTTGGAGTGGAAGAAGCGCCAGCAGGGACGGGCGGTGGTAAGTCACATTGCTTGCTCTTTGACAATTACTATTATACTCACTAGCTACAAGCTTGCTGTGACTCGTGATCATAACGCCCCCCCCACTTTACCAGCCACAGTTATGGCCTCTTCTATCTGCAACTCTGCAAAAGCTATAATGTATGATAAAAACAATGGCTTTATGGAAACAGGAAAGAATGGAAGGTTAAAAGAAAGGATTGATGAAATGCATGAAGGGATGCATGGGTAGGTGAAAGGATGCGTAGGTGAGTATTGGGTAAACGGGTGGATGGGTGAAAGGATGATTGAAAGAAAGGGTGGATACTGAATGGATGGATAATGGATTGGAAATTTTGATGAAAGACTGGATGAGAGAAAGTAAAGCTTAAATCATGGTGACTATGGGTGAAAATAGTAGGAAGGATGAAAGGATGATTAAATAATTGCTTAGATGAATAAACTAGGGAGCTGTTCCATGGATTGACATGCTGCTCACCTACTTTTCTTACTTTGCTTTATGGTTATCAAAGCTATGGTTCAATGTGGGGGTATTTACATTTTTGTTCTAATCCCTTGACTCACTGTATTTGTTAGGTGAGGCAGATATGTATCCCACCCATCATCATTTATCAACCCCCTCCCTTCCCATTACATTTCACCATCTTTGACCGAAGAAGTGCAATATGGTTTAATTTGTGACTGCAGTGATTTGATTTAAAGTTTGGCATAAGGGATATTCTGACAAATACAATCTATATAGCCCATTCCTTTTTCTGTAGTGCAGTGCATTGTTTTCACCCACCATTTACTTACAGCAGACAAGATAATAATATCCGCATTGTATACATGACATGTGTGATGTAGTATCTTATTTATTAATCATCTGTCTCTTTTGAGTCAGGATAGAAAGTGAAAGGCATTATGTGATGCATGTGTGGGTAAACAAATAAAATTGGCCCTGTGACTCTCCTAACCATAATCACATCAAATTCCAATGTCCATAAGGGGCCAGCAATGTAGTGCTACTCTGCCACCCACTGCTTAATTTTAAACAAGTGTTTGTACAGAGCATTGTTTACAATTTGTCTTTTTTATTTTTATTTTTCTTGATATAGTTACTCCTGCTGCTCCATCAGCACTATCCACCAGGTAGGAGATAGTGACCTGTCTGCGGCGGCAGAGGCTGGACACAATCCAGGCAGAATACCAGTGGCTGGGGGTCGTATAGGAGAAAGAGGCAGAAATAGCTGCCTCTGACCCGGGCCTCAGGTTCAGCAGCACACTAGCCCCAGCCTCCAGCCTCCTGGGCATTACATCACTGGCCTTGCCGCCAGCTGTCATAGGCCCTGACTACAATTGCTGCTGCCCCCTCCCGCACGGACAGGGCAATGCTGCATCACATCCTGCCGCAGATGGACAGTATGGAGAGCTGGCTTGGCAGGATAGAGCAGAGCCTGGACCATCACCAGACCCAAATAGACAATGTCCTCTTCTGAGCCCTTTTTAAAATGTTTTGTTTTAGTGGGAGGGACTTGTTGTGTGTGGAGAGAGTGGGAAGGGTTTCACTTTGGACTTTCTTTGGGCTTTTTTGGACGGGCCATCTGTTTTGTGAGAACGATGTGCCTGTTGTAGACAGAAAGGGTGGGTTTTCTATTTGTAAAATTAAAAGGGGATATTTTATTTTACTTAATTTATGCCTCAAATGTTTATTTTGTTGTTTTAGTTTGCGCTGCTGTCTTTTAGTGTAGCCTGTTTTTTAAAAAATTGTTAAAAAACAGTATGTCATTTACTTATACCCTTACTTTACTGCACTCAATCTGTTGTGGAAGGAAACAATGAAGGGATAAGTATAACACAGTTCAGTTAATAGCATTGTAAACTGTCCTTCTGCCCCAGGGAGATCCACGATAGTATATCTCCAAATGTTATGTGTTCTAGGTTTGCAAAATACAAATTATGGAGGATTGAAGTTTACTCCCTCAGTTCTAAAAATTATGATTGTGAAAAGGAAAATGATACTGTGTTGCGGTGCATCTCCATTCTTCTTGCAATGTTCCCCACACTTGAGTGCCTGCCTGAACATGCTCATGATTTGGTAATGGTCCAGTTTCTAGCTCTACTGGAAACAGGTCCAACAGACCTTGGTTTGGTGGTGGAACAATACATTGACTTGACACTTAAGAAAGCCTTATTTGGGATAATGGAAGAAATGAGGGGCACAGTAGCATGCAGCACAGTCATTGGCTTGGGATACTTGGTAGCCAAGAGAGACATAGCCAGAAAGTGGAGGGCATGGTCATGCCGGCAACTACAAACCTTTTATCGCTTGGTTCTAAAAACAACTGAAGGCATATCAGGGTCTCAGCTGGGAAGATACTCAGAAGTAATTCTGCTGGGGGGTCACCATCATAAGAAATGTATCCCTTTTATGGGCAAGAAAGATACAAACATCTCACAATATTAGTGGCGAAAAAACGCGTTCTGTTGTTGTGGGATATTATAGGGGTCCCTGTGGAGGCGGCGTGGATTGTAAGACATTGTGGCTATTGGCAATAGAAAATATTTTTAAAACAGCCCGGAGGAGAAAACGTGAGTGCAGGAAAGAGCAGGGTATGTTACTGGACTATTTGGCCACGGACTTCCGAGAACTGCCATCGGAGATAAAAAAGCCCTAAACTTATTGGAAACACTGCTTTAAACAGGTGGGTACGAAGTACATGCACTGCTTCAATTTGAAAGGGAGTGAACATCCAATTATCAGCGCTTCTACAATACATTTAATAGGAGAATACCAGCACTTCTGAGGAGCAAAAGGGTACTCTAAATAGTGAGTGTCTGCGCGTCTATATTTCCATTGGAAGTACTGATTGAAAGAATCCAATTTAGACTATTAGTACTCGAACAAAAGACACCGAGGTTTAAACTGCCTGAACTTTGTTCTATCTGCAATTGTAATAATTTCACAAATTTTGAGACAGGGTGGCGTGATGTCCTTGCTCGAGGGACACCCGCTGGGGTGGGGAGGGGGGTAAATTAGTGAGTGGGGTAGACTATGGGAAATGTTTGATTTTCTCTTCCATGATAGGTTATGAAAATGCAATACAAATGTATTCAAATCTAGAAACACGCAAAAGCCTTCAAAAATGTTTTTGCCCCCTCATTTGAATGGGATCACCTAATCAAACATCAAGCCTTCCTAGTGGACAGGGATAGAGAAGAACTCCGTGTAATGCGGAATACTGGAAGTAATCAGAACATTGTTTAATATCTCTGCCCAGAAGCCCCTGAGCTAACTCTATAGAAGCATGCCGACAACATTTTACACCTAAAAGGTACCGTTCCCCCTCAATAGTACTTTAGAGGCCCGCTAATGATGCCAATTAAGCTCCGACGGTGAACGTTTTCGCTTTGTCTGTCTTCGTGTGATTTTAAAATTTTCCTCCACATAATGAGAATGTTAGATATTGATCCTGGAAACACACGGTGACCTATGAGTGGCATAATAAGGCGCGCGTAGTCTGGAATGAGCTCACTTTCCGTTCCCTCCGCCCCCTACGTGCGCACGAGGGCTGCGCGCCCTTTTCCAGTCCCTGGGGCTAATTGGACATATGATCCTCAATTAGAGCGTCTGACGTGAGACAGACAGAGACACCGGCTTCTCCAGACAAGAAGCAGAACGAGAGCCGAGGCTCATTACCTGTCGAATGGGGCCCTTGTATTGATCACACGATTTCTGAACTCACCCGCTCGGGCCTCTTACTCATTATAGCCGCCAATTACTGCTTCGTCTCTTATAACCATGGCACATGTTTTTTTCCGAGTCTCTTTTCTCAATTCATGTCCGCTTCTCGGTTTTCTCGCCCATCCCTCATCTCTACACCTAGCCTCTTCCCTTTCCTTTCTCTATATTTCGGTTGTAAAGGCTCGAGGAGGGCGAGTCAACAAATGAGGAGAGAGAATCGAGCCAAAGCCGGTCCGAGGCTCTGGCTGGGCTCTGTGAGGCGCCCACGAGCAGTGCCCTGGAAGTATTTGGCATCTAAATCATGCAATAAACATCATGTGAAAATATGAATTGTATATTTAAAAAAGTGCATTTTTTTAAAGGGCAGAAATTTTCACCTTAATACATTACATTATTTTCATACAGTGTACTTCCTGAAATCATTTATTGAATGGTGTTCTGATTTGGGATAGTAAAAAACAAGCATTTGCAATGCAATGGGTCTCGCGTTCACTCGAGTTAAAGCTATGTTGTGAACGCCTAACCTGACTTTTCTTGCCACATAAACTGAAAATTAAAACAATTTCACATAAGCGAGCCAACGGCCATCATGAGTGCAAAGCAAACACACAAAGCGAAACAGAAGTTCGCTGGCAGTGAAATTTATGGGCAAGTGCAAATTATCCATGTAACCGCAAAAGTGCAATTATCCATGTAACAGGTCGATGTCATGGGATCACATTTTTAGTGTTCTACCAAAGAAAAAACAAAGTGAAACAAAGCAGCATCTACTAAAATATCAAAAGGTTGGTCCACCTAAAACTGATAACATGCCTGTGTACATGGACAAAGAACAGGGAAATGCTCACTAAAAATCCTGAAATGCTGGATTTGTTACAGTGTACAAAATATTATTTTATGAAAATGAAAGCATGTCTTTGCCTGGGCACAGAATGGTTTAAAGTAAGAATGGATGCAGGAAAATTAAGCGCTTGGTGTCCCTGCCACTTGGGCGGCCTGGGTGGGACTACTGGACAGGGTAGGTCCATGCATTGTAAAGACCAATAGGACCACCATGGGACAGAGTGGAAGAGTCCTGATTGCCCAAAATATGTACTGGGGGGACCACTGGCATGCCCCGGCGTAATATAACCACTGGGTTAAGGAGAGGGCACTGTATGGCCATAAAGATAGGGTGGTGGGTAGTTATAAAGTAAGGTTTCATTTTAAGGTGTAGTTTAGTATAGAGTCAGTACACTTCCTCTTGAATCTATTTCACTCAATGTAGTGGTAATCTCAGACGTGGTAATCTTAACAGTGGTAATCTCAGCAGTAGTAATCACAGTAGTGGCAATCACAGGAGTGGTAATCTCAGCAGCGGTAATCCCTGCAGTGGTAATCTCAGAGGTAGTAATCACAGAAGTGGTAATATCAGTAGTGGTAATCTCCATTGTAGTAAACACATCAGTGGTAATCTCAACAGTGGTAATCCCTACAGTGGTAATCTCAGAGGTAGTAATCCCAGTAGTGGTAATCTCAGCAGTGGTAATCCCTACAGTGAAAATTTCAACAGAGGTAATCTCAGCAGAGGTAATCCCCGCACTGGCAATCTCAGAGGCATAAACACAGTAGTGTAACCTCAGCAATGGTAACCCTGCAGGGGTAATCTCAGAGGTAGTAATCACAGTAGTAGTAATATCAGCAGTGGTAATCTCAGAATTAGTAATCACAGTAGTGGTAATCTCAGCAGTGGCAATCCCTGCAGTTGTACTCTCAGAGGTAGTAATCACAGTACTGGTAATTCAGCAGTGGTAATCCCTGCACTTGTCATTTCGGAGGTAGTAATCACAGTAGTTGTAACCTCAACAGTGGTAATCCCTGCAGTGGTACTCTCAGAGGTAGTAATCACAGTAGTGGTAATTCAACAGTGGTAATCCCTGCAGTGGTTATCTCAGCTGTAGTAATCTAAGTAGTGGTAATCACAGTAGTGGTAACCTCAGCAGTGTTAATCTCTGCAGTGGTAATTTCTGAGGTAGTAATTAAAGTAGTGGTAATATCAGTAGTGGTAATCTCAATGGTAGTAATCACATTAGTGGTAATCTCAGCAGTAGTAATCCCTGCAGTGGTAATCTCAGAGGTAGTAATCACAGTAGTGGTAACCTCAGCAATGGTAGCCCCTACAGGGGTAATCTCAGAGGTAGTAATCACAGTAGTGGTAATATCAGCGGTGGTAATCTCATAATTAGTAATCACAGTAGTGGTAATCTCAGCAGTGGTAATCCCTGCAGTGGTACTCTCAGATGTATTAATCACAGTAGTGGTGATTCAGCAGTGGTAATCCCTGCCGTGGTAATCCCACCAATGGTAATCTCAGAGGTAGTAATCACAGTAGAGGTCATCTCTGCAGTGGTAATCCCTGCAGGGGTAATCTCAGAGGTAGTAATCATAGCAGTGGTAATCTCAGCAGTGGTAATCCTTCCAGTGGTACTCTCAGAGGTAGTAATCACAATAGCTGTAATTCAGCAGTGGTAATCTCTGCAGTGGTAATCTCAGGCATAGTGATCACAGTAGTGATACTCTCAGCAGTGGTAGTAGCTGCAGTGGTAATTTCAAAGGTTGAAATCTCAGCAGAGGTAATCTTTGCACTCATAATCTCAGAGGTAGCAATCACAGTAGTGGGAACATCAGGAGTGCTAATCCTTGCAGTGGTAATCTCAGTGGGGCTCATTTCAATGTATTAGATTCTATGTAGCGGTATATGGACTTCGTTGTATTTTAGGTAGTGACATACAACTCTTCGTGCTGGGTCCTCGGTCTGATCTGTTCATTGCATTTGTGTGTGAATAACGCTCAAAAATTTCTGCTTATAATGCACTTCCGTGAAGAACAGTGTGAAAACGGACCTCTGAACTGAGTACAGCACAGCGCCTTCCTGAGGGGCACCATCCTCATCTAAAGGTAAACATCTTCATTTGTTTCGTTTTTACTCAGCAGACTAGGGCCTTATAAAACAATGGGACTCAGACGGAATCTATTTCACAAGCATTTGCAATGCAATGGGTCTCGCGTTTACTCGAGTTAAAGCTATTAGCTTGTAAACTCCTAACCGGACTTACTTGCCACATCAACTGAAAAGTAAAACAGTTTTACGTAAGTGAGCTGATGGCCACCATGAGCGCAAAGCAACCACAAAAAAGGGAACAGAAGTCCACTCGCACAGTGCAATTATCCATGAAACCGCAAAAGTTCAATTATCCATGTAACCGGCAAAAGTGTAGGTATCCGTGTAACAGGGTCGATGTCATGCAAAGCGCTTGGCTTCTGCCCAGCGAGATCACGCTGCCTACAAAATAAAGAGAAAAAATTGTGCAGAAATCATACGGAAAACACAGAGCCTCGTATGTTTTCAGTAGTTAGCCGGTGCGCTTGAGGCGGGCTAAACACCAGAAGAGATATGACATGTGCATGCCTTCCACTAATGAAAACAAGCTAATTGTCAAGCAGCGAACCAACCAAACAGATGGGCTTGACATGGGCGTGATTAAAAGCCCGCAAAGAGATTACACCAGGGACGGAGCGCTTTGTGCTCGACCCTAAAAAGGAGACTTTGTAAAATAAAACATTTGCCAAAGATCACATAATTTTGTCAAGCGGGGAAGCCAGAACTGGTTCCAGGTTTTCAGGTTTCACATTATGCAATTCACCTACTAGATTGCTCCCTCTTCTCTTTTTTAACACAGAAGGTTTTTAGTTCTTTGCATGTGATGATAGAGCAAGGGTGGTAGGCAGAAGCTGCAAAAAAGCTCAGTTCATTTTGGGCTTGAGGGTCCAAGGGAGCCTCTGTCTGAGCCAGAGCCATGCATCTGACTCAAGCCTTATCTGGGGCGCCCACCTTTAGAAAAGACCGAATGACTTGACCAAGTTTACGGAGAGCATTGTGACCATTCTTTCTGAACCCAAAACCAGGACCGCCACAGACACAGAAGTAGGACTAAATGTTGACACCTACCATAGACACTGAAGGCATACATTACCTCTATGTCTTTTGTCCTCGACCCAGTCATTAACCCACGAGCTTGTTCAGGGCCGACTTATGCAACTGTGAGCTGGGCTTATGCCCAGGGTGCCAGCCTTTACAGAGGCTCACGGAGCTCTCTGCATTATGATCCTGCAGACAGCTGTCACTTTACCTTGGCTCCTTTGATTCCTTTTAAAGCACTGCTAATCATTTTTTTTAACGTCCAGCAGTTATATCATCTCCTTTACTTGCCTTCCCATCTACCTCTGATCTCATGCTGCTACATACCAACACCCCCTCCCCACCCCAACAAACACCTTGGCACCTGCCTGATGGAGCTAAACTGGGGGTGATTAAGGTGAAGTGGGGGAGGAAGGAGATATTTGTGTTCAGAGACAAATCAATGATGTAACCAGTCAGGGACTGACCGGTGAAAAGGACCCCCGCTGCCTCGTTTTGTTTACCAGCAGCAGCAAATTTCTTTACAACCCAGGGCGCTTTCTGCGTAAGGGCCGGCTCTGAGGTTGTTACTCAATCTTAGGACAAAAAAATGCTTCCTAACCTCCCCCTTCCTGAGCAGGTAACTACAGAAGAGTAACATTCTCCCATCTCTTCCTGTTTTGAATGCTGGAGTCTTTGCTGGGCATTGACTCCCATAGCTGTAAGGAAGGATTGGTCTTCCTGTGAGCGTGGAGAACGCTTCCCTACCTAAGTGGGAGCTACACCTAGGGGGAGAGGTGGAATGCATCGACCGGCATCCATATGCTATTGGTAAATGTGCGTTTTCTGGGGGAATCTTGCTCCGGAATGATAGTCATTGCTAGTCGGTAAGTGCATGTGGTAGGAGAATCGGGCTTTGATATGGCTTTGTTATTGAATTTAGTCAGTAAATCATTCTTAATAGCTTACTTCTTTTGGAGAGTCCTTTTACCTCGTTTCTAGGTTGGTGGTTCTTGGGGCACTCAGGAGAGTCTGTGCATGCTCTATGGACATTTTCTTGTGTCTTTGACCATGCACATTATCATGTGAGTGTCATTCTCTGGGTTTAGTAGAATTTACAGCTTTTTGCATGACAGTTGAGGCTATTTTTGGCCTCTTTTGTGTCCTGTTCTCATGGCCTATTATATATTTAAAAAAATCCTCCGGAGCAGTAGGCAAGTGCATTCTTACAAGAAGGGTAATTTGTCACCTTCTCTAATATCTTCCTCCAGCAGGTAGGTCTCGTCTTCACTTATTAAGAAAAAGAGCAGAGCTTTTCCTGATGATGATGGCATAAGGAAACTTATCCTTCAGACCTTGGTTTCCTTGAAAAAGAAGAAGGGTGCTGGTGGCAGTGCGGGTCATGAGAGTAATTATTCTTACCTCTCAGATTCTTACCTTCCTGGTGGGTCCTCTCCTCCTCCACCAGATCATAAATAGAAATATATTTACAAAGATGTTCTCTTAAACTTACTGTTGCAGATTAAAAACAAACTGGGATTTCCTGCTGAAGAGGAGCTCAAACCTCAAAAGAAGTAGAGGCATATTTACAAGAAAGAGTGTCATCAGCTCTGATGCGCCACTTTTCTTGTGTCGCCCTGCACCCCCTAACATCACCATGATAGCACTGTATTTACTATACTGTGATTTATGACACTATTGTGGCACTTTGCTGGATTAGCACCATAATTATGGCTCTAGTCCAGCAAAGCACAGGGAGGCCCACAGGATATTATGGGAGCATCACTTAACACCTGTCGTGAGCAGGCGTTAAAAATGATGGAAAAAATGGGACAGTGAAATCTTGTATATTTCACTGTGCCATTTGTTTGGTCCTCCCTGCGTGGGTACGTCCACCTTGCGTACATTATATCTGTCACAGGTATAATGTGGTCAAAGTGGTTACAAAGGGGTTACAAAGTGGTGCAATGCATGCATTGCTCCACTTTGTATATATGACGCACAGTGGGGGCCTCCTTAATGCCTCCCTAGCATAAAAAAAGAGACAAAGGGTGGCGCAAGGGGCTTGTAAATATGCCCGCAGTTCTTCTGCAGTTTAAGAAGCCTGTTAGCTCTGGTGTACACATTCATCAGTATGTTCTTGATGTGATTCTTAGTGAGTGAAAAGATCCGAACAAGATCAATATTCATAGACTCATAGCCAGACTTTATCCACTGGAGGGAATGGACAAGAAATTGCCAGATTTGGTTCATATTGATTTACTGGTGGCTAGCCTAATCAGTAGTTCATCCATGAAAACATTTTAAAGGATCCTGCAGATAAGAAGGTTGATGCGTCCCCGAAGGTTTATGCATTCAATGTAATTCACTTATACAGTATACAGTATACCAGCAGTTCCTGTGACAGTGCAGCATGGCTGGAAAGTATGAGGTCCCATTACATTTGACAACAATGGCCATATGTCTTCCATTGACCATCATTATTCCATCCCTTCATTGCGCTTCAGTGGTTAAGAATCATCATCATCATAGGCTATTGCTCTGCCCCTCTATTATGAAAAGGTTTTGGTTGACTCGACTACCTGGCTTTTCTAACATTGTGCCAACAAAATGCTCTGTTTGATATTTTTGATAGGAGATACTGCAGTGCTAACTGAATTGTAGCGATGTATTGCGGTTGTATTTTTTTAATAAAAAAAATTAAAGGGAGGCGTGTCTGGCATCAAAAAAATGTACGATGTTTTTTTCTAGCCACACAGAGTGCCACCAGCTCACGTTCCGTGCAGGTTCAGTTGGAGTGGAAGAAGCGCCAGCAGGGACGGGCGGTGGTAAGTCACATTGCTTGCTCTTTGACAATTACTATTATACTCACTAGCTACAAGCTTGCTGTGACTCGTGATCATAACGCCCCCCCCCCCACTTTACCAGCCACAGCTATGGCCTCTTCTATCTGCAACTCTGCAAAAGCTATAATGTATGATAAAAACAATGGCTTTATGGAAACAGGAAAGAATGGAAGGTTAAAAGAAAGGATTGATGAAATGCATGAAGGGATGCATGGGTAGGTGAAAGGATGCGTAGGTGAGTATTGGGTAAACGGTGGATGGGTGAAAGGATGATTGAAAGAAAGGGTGGATACTGAATGGATGGATAATGGATTGGAAATTTTGATGAAAGACTGGATGAGAGAAAGTAAAGCTTAAATCATGGTGACTATGGGTGAAAATAGTAGGAAGGATGAAAGGATGATTAAATAATTGCTTAGATGAATAAACTAGGGAGCTGTTCCATGGATTGACATGCTGCTCACCTACTTTCCTTACTTTGCTTTATGGTTATCAAAGCTATGGTTCAATGTGGGGGTATTTAAATTTTTGTTCTAATCCCTTGACTCACTGTATTTGTTAGGTGAGGCAGATATGTATCCCACCCATCATCATTTATCAACCCCCTCCCTGCCCATTACATTTCACCATCTTTGACCGAAGAAGTGCAATATGGTTTAATTTGTGACTGCAGTGATTTGATTTAAAGTTTGGCATAAGGGATATTCTGACAAATACAATCTATATAGCCCATTCCTTTTTCTGTAGTGCAGTGCATTGTTTTCACCCACCATTTACTTACAGAAGACAAGATAATAATATCCGCATTGTATACATGACATGTGTGATGTAGTATCTTATTTATTAATCATCTGTCTCTTTTGAGTCAGGATAGAAAGTGAAAGGCATTATGTGATGCATGTGTGGGTAAACAAATAAAATTGGCCCTGTGACTCTCCTAACCATAATCACATCAAATTCCAATGTCCATAAGGGGCCAGCAATGTAGTGCTACTCTGCCACCCACTGCTTAATTTTAAACAAGTGTTTGTACAGAGCATTGTTTACAATTTGTCTTTTTTATTTTTGTTTTTCTTGATATAGTTACTCCTGCTGCTCCATCAGCACTATCCACCAGGTAGGAGATAGTGACCTGTCTGCGGCGGCAGAGGCTGGACACAATCCAGGCAGAATACCAGTGGCTGGGGGTCCTATAGGAGAAAGAGGCAGAAATAGCTGCCTCTGACCCGGGCCTCAGGTTCAGCAGCACACCAGCCCCAGCCTCCAGCCTCCTGGGCATTACATCACTGGCCTTGCCGCCAGCTGTCATAGGCCCTGACTACAATTGCTGCTGCCCCCTCCCGCACGGACAGGGCAATGCTGCATCACATCCTGCCGCAGATGGACAGTATGGAGAGCTGGCTTGGCAGGATAGAGCAGAGCCTGGACCATCACCAGACCCAAATAGACAATGTCCTCTTCTGAGCCCTTTTTAAAATGTTTTGTTTTAGTGGGAGGGACTTGTTGTGTGTGGAGAGAGTGGGAAGGGTTTCACTTTGGACTTTCTTTGGGCTTTTTTGGACGGGCCATCTGTTTTGTGAGAACGATGTGCCTGTTGTAGACAGAAAGGGTGGGTTTTCTATTTGTAAAATTAAAAGGGGATATTTTATTTTACTTAATTTATGCCTCAAATGTTTATTTTGTTGTTTTAGTTTGCGCTGCTGTCTTTTAGTGTAGCCTGTTTTTTAAAAAATTGTTAAAAAACAGTATGTCATTTACTTATACCCTTACTTTACTGCACTCAATCTGTTGTGGAAGGAAACAATGAAGGGATAAGTACAACACAGTTCAGTTAATAGCATTGTAAACTGTCCTTCTGCCCCAGGGAGATCCACAATAGTATATCTCCAAATGTTATGTGTTCTAGGTTTGCAAAATACAAATTATGGAGGATTGAAGTTTACTCCCTCAGTTCTAAAAATTATGATTGTGAAAAGGAAAATGATACTGTGTTGCGGTGCATCTCCATTCTTCTTGCAATGTTCCCCACACTTGAGTGCCTGGCTGAACCTGTCCAGTAGGTAAGCTGGAGTATGTTTAGATTTTACCAAGTTTTGTTCATTGCAGGAGAGGAGTGGACTAGGAGTGGGCCTGCATATTGAACAACAGTAACTGTATTATAGAGTAAAGGAGATGGTCAAAGGGAAGCAAGGTAAGCTTCATGATGAGTCAGGAGTGTACCAAGAAGATTCAGAGGCAGAGCAAGAACATAAAGAGGCATTTCACGCTTTGAGACAGAAATGCAGCAAATACACACTCAGCAGCATTTCCCAAATCAAGGCACCTCTCTCCAGTCTACAGAGCTGAGTGAGTACTATGCCTCAGAGTCTTCGTCATCATCATGGTTTCTATTTGAAGCTGATACCTTTCTCCTAGCTGTTGAGGTAGTCCCGCCCCGAGTCCTTCCTCTGTTCTCCTCCTCCTGATTCTGAGTAACTCCGTCCCAGTCTCAAACCGAGTGAGGTAGTCTTGTGTAGTGCACTGCTGTTGAAACACAAATAGAGAAACAGAATTGGAGTATTTGGTGTAGATTTGTGTTTTGTAACTAAAGTGACTGGTGTGGTCTCTGAGGAGCCAGAAAAAAGGAGCGGACCATGCATATTATTTTTGCTAAGTTTGAAAGGCCAATCACTTTCAGGTAATAAGGATCATCCATCAGCTCCCCAAATATTACAAATCATCGGAATCAAGTTTACAAAGTTGTTGAACTCCCTCCCTCACTGTCAGCCAGCCACCACATACATTATCAATCATCACTCACAGTCACTCAATATATCACCACTCATTGGTGCAATAGTTATTAGTTACCGTTTCCAATCCAAGCACAGTGGTTAATGATACAAAGTATTATCTCCTCTTTGATTGTAGAAACACATTGGAATTTGGAATTGGCAGTCTTTTAATTAAAGATCTTCTGGGGCAGCCCTGCTAGGTGACGTAAAAAAATATAGGCAATGGTATGTGAAGGAGGCAGGCATTGTCTCCAATGTCCTGAAGGGAATGTGGAGGGCTTCTTCACATTGCACACAGGTCCAACTCCAATCCAGCCATATATGTGAGTATGACTAAAATACGGTGCGGCAGCATAAATCTGATACAAACATATTGTTCCACTAGCTGTTTTTTGTTCTTGCAGAGAAAGAAAGAAGTTCAATGAGAAATAATTAAAACGTTCTATGGTGGCACTGGAATACTCAGTCCAGGAAGTAGAATTCGTCCTCAAACTCAGGTGATACACCCAGAAGTAGGTCAGCTAATACTCTTGATTCTGACAAATCATCCCCTTCCTCTTCCTGTTTTGTTTCGGGAATGGTGTAATCAGGTGGTATAAAATGCTGGCTCAATTTGATCATGGTTACTCTCTCCACGTTTTGAGGCAAGAGACTGGTCCTTCTCAGTGCAACAACTGCGCCAGCTGCACTGAACAGATGTTCAGCAGACAGGTTGGAAACGGGACAAGCCAAATACTTTATTGTCAGCCTGCTGAGCTGTGGCCATTGGCACATCTTCCCATGCCAATACCCCAATGGATTTTGATCCACATACACCTCTTTTGGGTCAACCAGATACTCTTGGAACATCCTCTGAATGGTCACTGGTGCTGCCTTTTGGTGGACCACTTTTGCCTTCACTTCTGCACTGGACTTAAGACCCGCCACATTAAATCAAGCCAATGCAGAGTTTGGGTTTGATTCTTCTGTTGTTGTTGTTGCTGGCTGCTGTGAAACAAAACTGCCTTCTCAGGAAGTTGAAGGTGGCACCCCAGAACTGTAGAGCGGGACTTTAAGTTCCAGCTGTTCTTTGTCCAGTTCTCTTGCTTGATCAACAATCCACCTCTTATATTTTGAAACATCACCTTCAGAAAAAGGAATGAAAATGGGAAGAATATTTTGTAGTGTGGATCAAGTAGGGTGGCACAGATGTACTTGAATGAGATAATGTCATTTTGCAGCCTTCCATTACAAGTCAAGAGATAGCTTAGGCTCTCAACCAAGGCATGCGCTTCTAGATTTTCGTTCAGACCTCCGGTTGCAAACCTTTCAGACACCTTCTTTAGCTGTTCTTGTAGCAGATGCAACAACAGGATAGCTTGGCCCATCATACTGTTCTTGCTAACTTCCTGCATGAAAACCTCAAAAGGGAGCAGCATCTCTGTCAGCCATTTGGCTAGGCCCCATTTGTCTGCATCCATAATCATAGATTTCCCAATTGTATCAGTTCCCATTTGAATGACATAGTCATTGATCTGTCTGTACTGTTCAAACAGACATTGGACCATTGGAACATACAATAGGTTGAGTTTCAACATGTTGGCATCTCCTGTATCAAGGCTTTAATAGCTACTCTATGAGCTCCGCAACTGCTTCCAGGCTTTAAAAGAATGGCTGAAATGAGTGTAGATTAATCTGCAGGTGATCAGTATGTTGATGAGTATGTCTTCTTTCTTGAGAAATCGTGGAACAGCCAGGTTGATGCAGTGCGCTAAAAAAAGAACCCTAAAAGAGCCACCGTCTGACATGCCTTTGACTTTGTTACTGCCATTGTCAGTGGCAACAAATCCAATTTGGAGACCTCTGGGTTGCAGGTTGGAGCCATTCAGACACCTTGCTAATAAATTCATCCAGGATGTTTGCAGCTGCATGAGATTTCTCCATGGCGAACATGGCTACTGTTGCATGCCACCGAACGCTCTTAAAATGTATTCAGGGCAAAGACCTGTAGATGGCTTTTGCTTTACCCCCCCAAAAGAGATACAATGTGCAGTGATGCACATGTAGTCAGTCGCCTGACAAATGGTCCACATGTCTGTCATCAGGTAAATAGTGTGGACAACACTTTGCTGCAAAGTTTGTCCCACCAATTGTAGCACATCGTGATGCAGTGCTGGAATAGCTCCTTTGGCAAAATAGGCCTGACTTGGAACCTTCTATTTCAGGCAGATGGCTCCCACAAATTCTGAGAATCCCACTTTTTTGCCAGCTTCCCATTGTACAAACTTGCTGTTTGGTGGTTGCGGTCGTAGGGCTCCTCCTGCCTAAACATGCCCGTAATAGTAGCCTGGATTTTCTTCTTTTCTGAGGCCACTGACAGGTGACTTTCAGTAGGTGGTGGTAGCCTCCATGTGCTTCGTGGGGCAGTTACTGTATGCCGTGGTGTCTCCATCTGACTCTGAGTCTTCCTGTGCCATTGTGAGGTCACTAAGGTGGATGATTCTGGCGCACTGCTGGGGACAAGGCAACTTTGTGTGAGGATGTCAGCCTCTTCTTCTTCACCTTCCACTAGGATTGGACCAGTTGTGGCTGATGTTTCCTGGCTCTCCTCACCTTCACCACCACGTTTAGCAATTTTTAAAAGTTGCACAGGTCTCAACTGGGGCCCTACAAATATGGGAGCTGGCACTGCTTCCTATGCCACATCCCTGGGAACAAGCTGAATAGTAATGTCGGACTCCTCTGTGCCACCGTCCACAATGACTAGCTCGTCGTTGTCATGCTCCTCATCATCATCCCATTCCATGAGTCTAAGTCTTTCTGGACCTTTTTTTTCCCTTTGTCTCTCCTGGCGTCTCATGGACCCTGCCAGGGTCCACTCCATCTCCCGATCATCGTCATCAGAAGTGGTGCTTGGAGAAGATGGTGGAGTAGTCCCCTTCCTTTTTCTTTTTCTTGTTGGAGATCTGGGAGCCATTGACTCTAAAGGAGGTTCTTGCTCAACAGGAACCTTAACCTGCTGTTCTGCTCCACCTTCGGGAAGATCTACTATTGCTGGCTGTGGCTGCTGTTCACTTTGCTCTATTTCCTGCAGCGAATGGGTATACTTTGTGAAAGGGACAAATCCAATTGAAGGTCACTGCTCATCTGTGTTTCTATGATTGCAGTGGCTGCCTCACTGACAGACATGTTCTTGGGCTTAGGTTGGGATAGTGCTGTTAATGCAGGAGTCCTGCTCCCAAGTTTCTCCCCAGAGGTTGGTGTGGCGGCCACACGTCTGCCAAAAAATGTTGCGGTCGGCACGCCACTGATGGAAAGCTCCTTCTTCTCACTGACCACTTTTGGGAGCAACTTTATTTGTGGCCATCTTAAAGCTCAGTTGGCAGTGGCACCAAGCTGCACACGCGGAAGGGACTGGAAAAAAACTGTACAGGCCTTCTCTTTGGCAGTACTGTGGGTGAAGTGATGTCACTTCTCTTGTGCACCTAAAAGCAACCAAGCAAGAAAAATATGTAGTTAGCGAAATGTGGCATTGTTGCAGGTTGAAATAGGACAGATAAATGCAATATTAGCGTGGTTGATTACTTATGTAATAAATACCAGTTTAATCAAACATTGTAAAGTCAGACCACACCACCACACCATAAAATTACATTAAAAATTAGGAAAAGCAGGGGTGTGACCAAGATGGCAGCAGAGTTGGCCACCCAAACCCTGGATCTGGCTCCTAGACACACCTATGACTCACAACCTGACCACACAACTGGGCCTCGGGGAAGCCAAGATGGTGGGCGAATAGGCCTCTCTTACCAGACTTTACCTTTCCTGGCCTTGCACGCTCATCCTGAGAAGGAGACGCCTGGGATCCCCCGCCACCACCGACAGCCTCCATGCGTCGGTGTCTGGTGGGCGACTTAGGATGCTGTCTGTAGCGGATCCCGGGGTTGGAGTCCAGACCCGGTGCTCAAGGCCAGTTTTCCGCACCCGGCGAGAATGCCCAGCCAGACCTCCTGGCCAGCAGGCCTGCCCTCCTCTGCCGTCCCTGGTTTGCTGGGCTTCGAGCAGCAGCAAACCGCAAGCAGCAGCGCCCTTATTACCAACAGGGCATGACTATTGTGGCCCACAGTGCCCCTAGACTGGTTTCCCCGGAGATGCATCGGGCATTCAGCGGGCCCACATCCTCCTGTAGCTCGAGAATGACGTGGGTGGGAATTGGAGAGCGACATCTGAGATCCTTGGCTTTGGTGGACCCCCTCTCTTGCTGTATGCCGGGTTACTGGCCTGCGCTGTTTTTTTACATCAGCGGGCCTTTGAACTGTCAGCTACCACTTTGTGCACTGTGGGGAGCTTCTGTACAGTGAACTGGCCCTACTACTACCACTACCACTACCACTGAGATCCTCATCTGGGACGGCTGCATTCCAGGGGAGCTGGGAAAGGCTACATAGTGCAGTACTGCATAGCCCCCTTACCCTTAACTCGCATGAGCATCACTGGGCACCTACCACACGGCACCTTCTCCCAGAAGCATTGGCTACACTAGCCTGCGCTGGTTGTTGTGATCAGCGGGCCTTGAACCTGGCGCCTACCCTTTTGCACACTGTGGAGAGCTTCAGTATAGCAGACTGGCCCTACTACTGCCATCAAAGTCCTCTTGTGGTACAGCTGAATTCCAGGGCAGTACTGCATAGCCCTCATACTCTTAATCCCCACAAGCATCATCGGGCAGCTACCATGTGGCACCTGCTCCCGGAAGCATTGGCTTCCTTGGTGATGACCTTGACTACTCCCGGACCCCAGAGATCTGCTTTTCCCAGATGTCATTGCTGCTGTCCCGTCCAAACTCATGGACCTCAAGCAACTCCTTCAGCATGGCACCTCCTTTCTCTTTCCCCCTGGGGGTCCTCCTGTGGCCTACCTTCAAAAGCTTGTGTGCTGGAGGGGCCTGGACCACAACTTGACATTGAGTAGCACCACCTGCCAGAATACTCCACTAGATCTGCACATAGCCACTCTTATCCCTGTTGCCACCCTGGGGCCCCTGGCTGCTTCTTAAACATCATGTTTGAGTACTCCCTACTACTTGCTTGTCTTTGGCACTGCACCTTACAGATCGAAACTCGACCACTGTGGAGGGGTCCTCCTGGGTCATGTTGTTACCCTGACACACATTGTGAGACTAATCATCTGGCCACTTACGTGCAACTGTAAAACTGGAGTCCCTTGAGCTTCGCGCTCTCCCATCATCATGGCGACCTCCAAGAACAAGCGGGACCAGTCTGTCAGGGAAATGCTCTCCCGCTCCATGCCACCTCAGAGCAAAGAGTCGGTGACTAGCTGTCAACCTCTTGCCCACTCTGAACCAGAGGGCCCACCTGATCCTGATTCGGCACCTATGACCTGGGGATTTATTGCCTCTCTCTTTGACTCGCTGAGGGCAGATCTCCAAACCCTTAAGAAGGATCTCTCTCAAGACATGCATGTTCTGCGTCAAGATTTGTGCTCTGTGGTGGATTGTGCACAAATTGCGTGGGGGAAGAGGTAGTGTTGATGACCTCAGAGCCTAAGCAGAGGACCTTGAAAACAGATCTAGCCATAACAATATCCGACTTGGGAGGATCACCACAGGGTATGAAGGCTCTGACATTAGAGAATACACAGACGCTCTTTTGCTTCATCCTCAAATGGGACCACAACACTGAATTGCATTTAGACAGAGTCTACAGGATCACACAATTGGCCTCTTTCAAGATGTCTCCTTACTTACCCTTCAATGCCATAGGGAATGTAAACCTTTGACCAACTTCTTAAGCTCCAAAGAGGTGTCCTACAGCAGGGGCCACCCCTTCAGACTGGTTTTCCGTTGGGATGGTCAGCTACACCAATTGCGGTCACTGAGAGATGCTCATCGCATCCTGGGCCTACCGGCTGAGTTCGCTTCCCCTACTGCTTCCCTGCAGATTCCTGACACATACATTGTCTTGGTGGTAAGTGGGGAAACGAAAACAACACTCCTGTCCTTGCCTTGAAGAAAGCACTCAGGAGCGCCAAGCAGTTGTGGATCAACTTGCTTCCGACACAAGCGAATGGACCACCTCATTGTGCACCACTGTACATGCTCACAATCTGCTACATCCCCAATCCGGCTCATCCCCCAACTGGTCTGCAGCTTTGGATGGTGGGAAATTGTCTACCACCATGGTAGACTGAATCCTCACCTCTTCGCTTCCAGTCTAGCCGGCTGTACGGCTTACATTCACAGATGGACTCTCACAAATAGTTGTATTGATGATTTCTTTCTTCTTTTTTTTGCAATATTTTTCTGGGATGTAGCCCAGCAGTCAGAGCGGCTGCCTCTGGAACTAGAGGTCTGGGTTCAAGCCTTGGCATCAGCGCAACGTCCTTTGATTCTGGACAAATCACTTAGGTTGTCATTATGTTCCTGTCGGACGGCTTAAATATGGAGGAAAGTACTGCCAACAGGCTGGCGGTACTTTTCTCCATATTAAGACATTGGCGGTTTGGCTAGAGCCCAACCGCCAATGTACCAGACCGTCCGCCACGTCGGTAACGACCGCCAGGCTGGAGAATTCAGTCTCCAGCCCGGCGGCCATTACTTGCCCGCCTGTGGGATTATGACCCCGCCTACCACCATGGTGTTAGTGGCAACCTTACTACCACTTAAACCATGGCGGTAGGCACTATCAGTGACAGGGAATCCATTCCCTGTCACAAATAGGGGTCTTCCCTGCCCCCCATCCAACCTCTTAGCTTCTCCCCACCCCCTCCCCCACAGGTCCCCCCTCTACATACATGCACCTTCATGCACACACAAACACATGCATGCACACACTCACACCCACATTCATCCACCCATGCATACATCCATTCACACACACATCCACACACATTGACATACATCCAAGCACACGCACATTCACACAGCACAACATACACGCACTCACACATCCATCCATGCACACCCATACAACGCACATCACACACCCGCATACACGCACGCACAGACATACACACACACACCCACACACAATACCCCCACCCCCTCCCCTGTCAGAGCACCTGACTTACCTGCCAGCAGCTGTGTCCGCCAGCAGGCCTTATCATAGGTCATGATACGGTCTGCGGCGGTCTACTGGCATGGTGCTGCTGCTGGCAGCACCACCATTTTACCGCCATACGCCGGCATGGCCACAGCCTAATTTCCGCCATCCTTCTGGCAGAAATCCAGATGTGTTCATAATCCGGCTGATGGCTGGTAGCCGTGGCAAAGGTCTTTTGGCGGCCGTCACCACGGCGGTAGGTGCTTTTTACCACCAATATCATAATGAGGGCCTTAATCTCCCAGTGCCCATGGACTTGAGATGCTCACGGGTGATAAACCACGCAATATAAATCTACATTTCACATTTTTCGATCTGCATGGTCCAATTGGGACATCCTTATCACTGGTCCTGTTTAGGCTCACATCTGGTCCCCACAATGTCCACATTTTTTCTGAACCCCCTATTTGCTTAGTCATAGAACCTTCTTGACTGTCTGCCCTAGATCTAAAAAAACAAGCCTCATCATTAGAGCCCTAAACAGTCCTACTAAATGGAAGTCTGTTTTGTCCCTCTTGGAAGGTTCAGGTGGCAACGTCTGTCTAATCCAGGAGATGCACTTACTGTCCAAAAGACGTCCACGAATGCAATCCTATTGGTTTCCTCGCCAGCTGTAGTCCTCTAACTCCTGTAAGCGTGGCTGGTTGGCATTCTTGTTCTTCAGGGGTTTTAGAGGAGACAATGGCCCTCACTACGAGTATGGCGGTCTCAAGACTGCCACACTCACGATGGCGGTCGGACTGCCACATACAGGGCTGTCCAACTGACCTATTATGACCGTGGCAGATGGGCCACGGTCTGACCGCCAGCACCGCCTGGTTGCTGCCAGTCTACAGCCTGGCAGTCTCAATGGCCACAATCCGCCAGGGCAGTGCTGCAAGCAGCGCTGCCCTGGGTATTACAAGTCCCCTTTCTGCCAGCCTTTGCATGGTGGTCTGACCGCCATGCAAAGGCTGGTGGAAAGGGGGGGTCAGGGGCCCTCATTGACAGCCCTGTTGCACATTTCTGCGCAACGGGTACTATAGCACCTAACGCACCACAACATTGCCACTGGCTAGATTATGAGCTGGCATCAATGTTGTGGTGAGTTTTCCGCTAGGCCAGTGGGCGGAAATGCTGTTTCCGCCAGCTGGCCCAGCGGAAATTTCCTAATAGGATGGGCAGCATACTACCAGCACTGGCGGTATGCTGGATCCAGCGACTTCGGCAGTCTTTTAAAAAGACCGCCGAAATCGTGATGAGGCCTATGGCCTATGGCCCTCATTACGAGTTTGGCAGTCTTAAGACCCCCAGACTTTCATTTCTTAGGCTGTTTTACCACTGACAGGCCGGTGGTAAAGACTGCCATAATACGAGTTTGGCACCCGTACCGCCACGTTTGGGTGGTCCACCAGGCTGGAGGTGAGTACCTCCAGCCCGGCGGCAGCCGTAATACAGCTAGTGGGCGCACTGCCATGAAAATGCTGGCGGTCCTGTCACCGGGAGACACACCCCTACACGTCCATACACCTGCACACATGCACCCACCCATGTCTACACTCATACAAACACTCACCTACACACTCGCTACATATACCCCCATTCACTCGAGCACACACACTCAAACATGCACACAGAAACACTCATTCATGCATGTACACGCACTCAGGCACACCCATGCAAATGCTCATACGAACACCCCCATTCACACACACCCATATATTCACATTTACTCACATACACGCATGCATACACCACCCCTCCACATACACGCACGCATGCACCACCTCTCCCCTCCACATACACGCATGCATACACCATCCCGTCCCCCCTCCACATACACTCACGCATACACCATCCCCCTCCACATACACGCACGCATACATCATCCCCCTCCACATACACGTATGCATACACCATTCCCCTCCACATACACACATGCATACTCCACCCCCCCTCCCCATCCGCATACTTGCACTTACACATGCAGACACCCTCCCTCCCCGCATTCAATACATTCTCACACATGCAGACACGCACACACAGACCCCCCCTCCCCTGTTGGACGATAACTTACCTTTACCGGCAAGTAGGTCGCCTGGGAGGGGATGGGTCCCGGCACTTCCACCGCCGGCATCCCACCACCTTCAGGACACTGCTGCGCCATATTACAGGTCATAATAAGGTGCGTAGAGTCCATTTGGCATGGCAGTGCCGGCAGTGGAACTGCCTCCCCACTGTCATTAGCCAGGCCGACTGCTGTCAGATTTCTGCCTGAAATCGGGCAGAAATCTGACAGCAGTCCTAATAGGACAGTCTTGAGACCGCCAGCACCCACGGCTTTGCCGAAGTCATAATGAGGGCTATATTGTCTAAAGTGGCGAAAGCAGGGGGCAACTGCTTGCATACAGAATATGATTGGGCATCTTCCATTTCATCCTTGCAAACATACATGATTCCAGTGAGCAAAAATAATTGTTCCTTATTGATGCCCACTCTCCCATACTTCAGTCCCCAGATGCCGCTATCCTGGTGGGAGAAGACTTAAACCTTGTGATGGACAATGCCCTATACTGCTCCGACCATTGCTTTGACCAAAAGGGGGTCTTCTTGGCAAAGTGACACCTTTGGATGGGGAATGTGGCCTGAGTGATGTCTGGCGGTCTCAACATCCTAGCTCCTGGGACTTTACCTACTATTCAGCAGTGCATAAAACATACACCCACATTGATTATTTTCTAGCGACCTCAGCCTTTCAGACATGGAGTACATGGTTCCCACATTGCTCCTTGATCTCTATCGGATCAAGCTCCTTTGACCTTAATTGACCCTAATTGCATGGGTAGACATCAAGCAACTGAAACTTTCACATTGGTGCCTTCAGAAGAGATGTTACAGCTGTTTGCAAGGCGATTTTAGTCTATCTCCATACCAATGATAATGACCAGGTAACCCTGGCTTCCCTTTGGGAAACATTAAAACTAGTAGTTCGTGGGGAATTTGTTGCCATATTGGCATCTGAAAAACGTACCGCAAAGAGAAGCAACAGCATCTTGTGCAGAAAGACCAGGAGCTAGAGGCTATCCACAAACGTACTTGGGCCCCTCAGATCTGGAAGGAGTTGTAAAAAAAGGCTCCTCAAACGACTAGACTTGTATCGGGCAGAATACACCTTGGTTCGTCTAAAACATACGTTTTACCTCAGCAGCAATTGTGCATCACTGCATGCACACCGCTAACTGGCTAAGATCCACTCTTGCTGCCTCCAAATGATCTGTTCTACCCAGTCAACTGAGGAACACTCAGACTCGCAGATAGCGATGGCATTCCAACACTTTTACAGTATCCTCTACACAGACCCCGTAGAGGCTCCTTTAAACCCTTCAGGCAACCTTGCCGAATGCCCACCAACCCCTCTCAACTCATACTGCTGACTCATTGGATAAACCCATTAGCATTGAGGAGGTTATCGCTGCAACAGCCTGCCTGAAGATGAAGTCCCCAGGGCCTGATGGCTTACCCTCACAATTCTACAAAACCTTCTGTCACGAACTAGCCCCGGTCCTCACACGGCTATTTAACTCCTTAGCTACTACTGGCCCCCTAACAGACTCCATGTTAGGAGCAATGATTTCTGTCATCCTCAAACCAGGCAAAGACCCTTCGCTTTGTGGGTCCTACAGACCCATGTCTCTCCTGAACGTCAATGCCAAATTATTTTACAAGCATACTCGGCCACCATCTTAATCCCCTAATGCCAGGTCTGACGGCCCCAGATAAGGCTGGTTTTATTTCAGCTCACCAATGTGGGGATAACACTAGGTGCATCTTCCATCTCCATGACAAAGCTTCTCTATCACAAAGGAAGGCCCTTCTTATTTTAGTCTATGTGGAGAAGGCATTCAACAGAGTCCACTGGCCCTACCTTTTTAACACCTTGGAGCTCTTTGGCTTTGGCAACAGGGTTCTGCAATGGATTAGGAGCATATAGAGCTCACCTAGGGCTGTGGTCCGTGTTAATGGCATTTCATCTCATCCCCTCCCCATGAGCTGCGGCACACGCTTTCTCTCTCCTTTTCACCCTGTACATGGAGCCTCTTGCTCAACACTTGCAAGCCCACCTGGATATCATAGGTATCCAGTTTGGCGGACAACAGCACCTCATCAGTCTATATGTGGATGACATAATCCTGGCCATTGAGAACCCACTAACTTCTCTTCTGGCCCTAGTCACAGAGCTCCAAACCTTTGGGGCCTTCTCTGGTTTTAAGGTCAATATGCAAAAATGTTAAACCTTTCCGTCACATCTCAAAATTAAAACCTACTTCACTCCCAATTTCCATTTGAATGGGTGACTGATCACATCCCCTACCTCGGGATCAAGTTGACAAATTCTTTTTACTATACCATCACACTTAACTATGCCACTTCAACCAAACAAATATGATCTGACATTATCAGTTGGGAATGCCTGGGCCTCTCCTGGCTTGGCAGAGTCGTGGCCATTAAAATTACCACTCTACCATACATTCTGTACCTCTTTCAAGCTCTGCCACTAACACAGCCAAACCACGCCCTTAGGTCATTACAAATTGCAGTGCCCTCATTACTACGATACTATCAAGCCTCTCAGCTCCACTTCTTAGTGGAGTGGATCTGGCCATTTACAGAGAAGCACTGGTTCTTCATGGATCACGCAGGCAGGTTCATACATCTGGAAAGAGCCCTGGCTTCCTCAGAAGCACAGGGCTTGGGGTCTTTACTCCTCGTCGGTTACTAGATCGGTTTTTCATGTATGGGAAGCTTTGGGGGCAAAGATGGGATTAACATCCTTCCCCTACCCAATGACACCAATTTTAGCTAACTCAGACTTCACCCCTAGGCTGCAACCAGTCAGGCTCCGACCAGTGCTTAGTTTGTAAATAAAAAGGTGCCGGTGCTAAAAGCTCTCCTCTTAAACACGCAGCTGCTTCAATTAAAAGTGCGAGCACATAATACTGAGGAAGTGTAATCCTAAAGCCATCTCAGGCCTCTTCAATCCATTAACAGCCACTCCCTGCCCCTTCAGCTCACTCTTGCAGCTTCCTGCTTTTCCCCTTTCTGACGCTTCTTCTTTTTTCTCTTCCCCTGTCTTTCCCACTTGTCTTTTGCTCGCAGTAAATGCTTGAGACACAAAACTAAGCGCCGGCCCTCAGAAATAAGTGCCGGTGCTCAGCACCAGAAACAACAACCATAAATTAAGCACTGGCTCCGACAATGGCAATAAGGTGGATGTAAATGGGCTGGTAGTATGTTTGATCCCCAAGGGATCATCCCTTTGAGCAACTAAAAATTGCTTGGAAGTGACAGATCTCATCCAATACCCTCAGGTATGCCACTGGGTGTTGCAGTCTTTGGTCAGGCAACTTGTGGAGGGACCCTTAACACCCTTTGAAAAATGGTTACTGCTCAAGAAAAACAACAGGAACCTAATTACTGAGCTGTATGCTCTCCTGTGTCAAAGTGAAACTTGCAATTGTTCTGTGGGTCAAAAGGGATGGGAGGCAGAATGTGGCAGGGAACTTTCAGATGACAAGTGGGCTGACATTCTCCTCAGAGCTTGGCATACTGCACATAACATGTCTAGCACTGAAACAGCGTATAAATTCATGTCTTATTGCTACCCAACCCCTGCATGACTTGGCTCTTGGCGAGGATATGGGGGAACGGGGATGCTACTCCACCTCTTATGGCACTGCCCAAAACTCACTCACTTTTGGGATCAAGTTCTTAACAACATTGATTGTGCCTTTGACACTTGATCCCATGTTTCCCGGCATAAACACTTCTTGGCCTGCCCAATCCCCAGACGTTCCCGCTTTGTTTGCATTGAGGGAGACACATGACGCTAGTGTTATGTGTGGCACACCAGTTAATCCTCGCTCTCTGGGGAACAGAGAAGAGCCCTTTATACATTACCTGGTTACACAAACTCTGGTTCATACTGGGTACAGAGGAGCTATCACTTGCAGTCAATCTGAAGGCTGAGTCTTATGCTACAGAATGGGCTCTCTTCATACTCATTCTTTCATCTGAATTCAATGAATTAGCATGCCCGGTTTAATCAAAATTACTTTGGTTGCTTCCTAACTCCGATCCCTCGTTGACTGCCACTCCCAGCTAAGAATACCGGGCTACTAGCTCTAACTATCCCAGACCTGTGACCTGACTGAGTCCTATCTCTGACCACTCAGTTCTACTTTCTGAAGGAGTCTGGGGTTTGTTTCTTGGGTTTTATGTGTTCTTCTACAATTAAAATGCCTCAGTTCTGCTGCCGGCCTCAAGATTTTAGGCGAGAAGCTGTATACGCACGATTTGTTTGGTTATTGATGCTGCCGACCCTATGAGATTGTAGCCGACCGGCTATGTTACAATCAGCATTTCTGTGTCTTAAATAAAAACAGAATTGATCTTTGCTTTATCTCCATCTGTTGTAAAGGAGACACCGGTGGTAGTCAGAGAGAGGTGCATAGGTAAATGAAATAATCTTTAAAAAAGCCATTGCTGCAAGGTGGTCCAGGGGAAATGGAATAATCATTAACAAAAAATGAATTATGCTGCTGATGTGTCTGCAGTCCAGGAGGAAATGGAATTATTATACACTTAAAGAAGCCAAATGCTGTAGGGCGGCTGTGCGCCTATGGTGGATGGATTGGTGGAAGAATGGATGGGTGGATCAAGGCAAAATGTAGAACTGAATACATTGAAAGACTAACAAATAAAAAAAAATTAAAAAAAGGAAGAAATTAAATTGAAAAAATAGGAAATTAAAATACAAAATAAATAAAAAATAAAAAATTTTAAAAAAACTTAAATTAAACAGATGATCAATAATTGCCCATGTTTGTATGGGGGGACATGAAGAAAAAACTATTGTGAGGAAAGGACAAAGGAGGCGCAAATTAAAAAATGCAAAAAAGGGATAATTTAAGCAATGTTCATCAGAATCATATTCTTTTAGTATACATATACTATAATGATCCTCCAAGCATATCAATACTAAACTGGTATCACATCTATCCAAGCAAGCCTATGGCAAAAGCACACTGGCTACATGCACAAAATGGCTGCCAGCCACATGGTCAAACGACAACAAGGAGCAAGGAGGCATGCCAAAGAACACATGCACGTCTATGGCAAAGACACACTGGCTGGATGCACAAAATAGCTGCTAGCCACATGGTCAAACAACAACAAGAAGGAGGCTTGGGGAACAAAGAACACATGCAAGCCCATGGAAAAGGCACATTGGCTGGATGCAAAATGGCTGCCAGTCAGGAGATCAAACAACAAGAATCAAGGAGAACAAAGAACACATGCAAGCCTATGACAAAGACACACTGGCTGGATGCACAAAATGGCTACCACCCACATGGTCAAACAACAACTGTGAACAAGGAGGCATGAAGAGGAAAGAACACATGCAAGCCTATGGACATAGACTACACAAAACTGACGCTGGTCACACGGCACGGAGAACAAAGACAAATGCGGGACGATGACTAACACACACACACACACCGGCCATAAGGAGGCATGGTGATAACACTGAAGAAAACACTATTCAGCAATTCAAAACACGAAAATTAACTGTATAAAAAAATGTCACAATAACACACATCCTCCTATGCCATCAAATATTACCCTATAACGTATACACTTTTTGTGGGAAAAAAATAAATTGAAACAATAGCCAACATTTTAAATGTAATCCAATGCCGTCCCTGTCCTAAATGAAGTTTTAAAAACATATACCACTGAAACATTTATTTCATGCACTGATGAGTACTATTACTGACCCACTTGCTAGATGGCCCTTTGGAAATCTAGACCATTCAGTAAAATACTATTGCAAATGTTACAAACATGTGGAAAAGGTTCTGAACTATGCAACCATTTTCCTTTACAAAAGATGAAAAATCAATGAAATGCAAAATAAATAATAACTAGGTCCATACTTAAACTCAGGCCACCCCGCCACTATAAAATTAAAAAATCTAATTAAAGTACAAAGAAATACTGGTGCATGCACAAGAAAACAAACAAAAACCTTATACAATTGTTTTTGAACTTGTGTGACTTCACAAAACACAAAGGCCCTCAATTACAACCCTGGCGGTTGGTGTTAAAGCAGCCGTAATACCGCCAACAGGCCGGCGGTATAAAAAAACGGATTACGACCATGGCAGAAACCACCAACACATCCAGCCACTTTAGCACTCCGACCGCCACGGCGGTAGCAACAAACACTGTGGTGATAACCGCCAACAGACAGGTGTAAGTCAATGTACCACCCACCCCATCACAACCCGCCCATTCGCCAGCTTTTCTGGGGCGGTACCAATGCCATCAAAAGCACGGCGGAAACAGGACTTGGAAGGGAAACCACTCACCTCTCGACACTCAACGAAGAACCAGGACGCCATGGAGCCCGAGCTGCAGGTCCTGCCGATGCTGGTCTACCTCCTCATCTACCAGGAGTACGAACGGCGGCGGCGGCGACCACAGTGAGAACTGAGTACTGCACCTAGTACACAGGGGAGGAGGGGAGGAAAAAGAGAGTGACACACACACACAACACCCCCACCCCCACCCTCACCCACAACACCATACACACAAACATATGCATCAACATTACATGTACACCCAGTAACCCCCTGGAAGAACGCAAGAACAAAAGGAATTGAGTCAAATCAATGATATTTTAGAAATAGGCAGATATATGTAATACATTGAAAAACATTATTTACAAAAATATACAATATGTACATAAGGCGGTACATTGTCCATTCAAAATGTCCGTGGGCCACTGGGCCAAAACTCATGGGCCAAGCCCACACTTGAGTCCTGCCTCAATATGGAGAGAACACTGCAGGGGCATCAGGTCGAAAACACACAGGCACCTCAGGGGGACGGGGGAGGTGGGGGACCTCAGCCGGAAGATGGAATAATGCCACTGCTCCTCGAGGGGGCTCCATGCCCACAGCGATGTCCTGGGGAATGCAAGGCCACAGTCTCTCAAGTGGGTGGTCTGCCCACTGCTTGGTTCTGGGGAGTGCAAAGCCACTGTCTCTCAAGTGGGTGGTCTGCCCACTGCTTAGCCCTGGGGAGTGCAAACCACAGTCTCTCAAGTGGGTGGTTTGCCCATTTCTTGGTCCTGGGGAGTTCAAAGCCACAGACTCTCATGTGGGTGGTTTGCCCACTGCTTGGTCCTGGGGAGTGCAAAGTCACAGTCTCTCTAGTGGGTGGTTTGCCCACTGCTTGGTTCTGGGGAGTGGAAAGCCACAGTCTCTCAAGTGAGTATTCTGCCCACTGCTTGGTCCTGGGGAGTGCAAAGCCACAGTCTCTCAAGTGGGTGGTCTGCACATTGGTTCTGGAGGAGGGCTTGTGCCCAGTGTGCTTCATCCTGCCAAAGACAGGGTGAGTGGATGCCCTTCTCCACTGGTTCTGGAGGGGGCCTTGTGCCCAGTGTGCTTCATCCTGCCAAGGATAGGGTGAGTGGATGCATATCTCCACTGGTTCTGGAGGGGGCCTTGTGCCCACTGTGCTTCATCCTGCCAAGGACAGGATGAGTGGATGCCCTTCTCCACTGGTTCTGGAGGGGGCCTTGTGCCCAGTGTGCTTCATCCTGCCAAGGATAGGGTGAGTGGATGCATATCTCCACTGGTTCTGGAGGGGGCCTTGTACCCAGTGTGCTTCATCCTGCCAAGGATAGGGTGAGTGGATGCCCTTCTCCACTAGTTCTAGAGGGGACCTTGTGTCCAGTGTGCTTCATCCTGCCAAGGATAGGGTGAGTGGATGCCTTTCTCCACTGGTTCTGGAGGGGGCCTTGTGCCCAGTGATGCAACACTTGGGGTGTGGCAGTTCAGTCCCTCACCTGGGTGTCTGAGGCACAAGATTTGCAGGGACCAGGTTGCATGATAGTCCATGGGGGCAGGGCTAGATGCCATCCTGCGGCGGCTAATGCTGTAAACTGGTGGTAGTGCCGGTGCTGGTGGGGGTGCTGCCAGTGGTTGTGGGGGGCTCCAGCCCTTCTCCTGCAGCCTCGGATGGCTACTCACTGGGGCTGCTGCTGCTGGTAGTGGTGCTACTGTCAGCGGTGCAGGTGGCGGTGCAGGTGGCAGTGCTTGCGGCGGTGCCTGCAGCGGTGGTAGCGGCTGTGCAGGTGGCGGGGCTGGTCATGGTGCAGGTGCTGCTAGTGGTGGGGGAAGCCTCAGCCCTTCTCCTGCAGCCTCGGACGGCTGCCCTCTGGGGCTGCTGCTGCTGACAGTAGTGGTGCTTGCGACGGTGCAGGTGGCATTGCAGGTAGCGGTGCTTGCGGCGGTGCTAGCGGCGGTGCTAGCGGCGGGGCTAGCGGCGGGGCTGCTGGCGTTGCTGGCTGCGGTGCAGGTGGTGGTGCTGGTGGTTGTGCTGGTAGCCACCAGGCTTTCACCTGCAGCCTCCGACGGCTGAAGTGCCTTGCCTGTTGTTTTCTACCCCTTCCTCACCTTAGCAGATGGTGGTGTGACCTTGGGTCTGGCAGCTGAAGTCTTTGAGGTGACCTTGCTGGGTGGTTGTGGCTCCTTCCCCTTGCTGGATGCTCTCCCCTTCTTCACCTTGCCAGGTGGCGGAATGGGTTTGTCCTTGGCAGGGGTTGGTGGCACACTGGCTGGGCTGACGGGTGCCCCCTTTGAGCCTCTGATAGCTGCAAGAACCACAGCGGACGTCGACTTGGTGGCTGAGGTACTGGCCTGGGTTCTGGCCACCCTGGCCTGAGGGTAAGGACGGTAAGGAAGAGGTCAATGTTTGCCAGGAAAAGCTTCTTAGAGACACTGGGGCGGGAAGAGAGAGAGGGTTTGGGAGTGGTTGTAGGAGGTGTCTGTCTGCTAACTTTGGGTGCAGGTGCATGGGCTGGATGTTGTTGTGAGGTGGATGGCTGTTGGGTGGGTGGGTGGTTGCTTGAGTTTGTGTACTTTGGGAGGAGGGGTCACAGACACACTGAGAGAGAACACAGGGGACATGTGCATGGATGTGGGGGTGGTGACTGTCAGTGAGGGGTGTGTTGTGATGGGCATGCTGCTGATGGAGGTAGTGGATGAGGATGTAATGCATGCAGGTGTGAGTGGAGATGCTACTGGGAGGGAGGTGGAGTCGAGGAGGGGGACACAGTGGAGGCAGTGCATGTTGGTGTGTCTGCATGGGGATGGTGCTTGTGTGAGTGCCTATGAGATGAAGTGTGGTGCTTGTGTTTGCCTGTGACACTTTTGTGTGTTGATTTGGGTGAATGCTGGTCTGAAGGTGTGCTTGGGATAGGCTGGGGTTGAGGGGATTGGGACTGGGTAGAGGAAGTTGGAGGGGGAGGCTAGAGACAGGGACAATGGCTGGCATCAGTGCTGAGGCCAGAGCCTGAAATGCTCTCTGTTGGGCCGCCAATCCAGAGTGAATGCCCTCCAGGTATGCATTTGTTTGTTGCAAATGCCTCTCGACACCCTGTATGGCATTCAGAATGGTTGACTGCCTAACAGTGAGGGATCTCAGGAGGTCAATAGCCTCCTCACTGAGGGCAGCAGGGCTGACTGGGGCAGGGCCTTGGGTGCCTGGGGCGAAGGAGATGCCCACCCTCCTGGGTGAGCAGGCACGGGAAACACGCTGAGGGGCTGCTAGGAGGTGCTGGTAGGGGGGGGTGGCGGCTGTACCTGTTGTTGGGGTGGGCACAGAGGTGTCCGCCACAGCCAGGGAGCTTCCATCGGAGGAGGAGTCACTGTCTGTGGTCTCCCCTCGCCCTCCGTCCCACTGGTGCCCTCACCGCCGGTGGATTCGGCCTCCAGGCCCATGCGCCTGTGCCTCGGCTCCTCCGCCAGATGATGCTAATGCACACAAGGACAGGGTGACAAAACAAAAAGGGGGGGGAGAGACAGAGGATACACTTGGTCAATGCCAGCAACACCACTACCGTTGGCATACACAACACACAGGGAGCAGCCCTATGCACTAGGCCATGCACTACCAGTTACTAAGATAGTCACCAGCCCATGGAGTACAATGCCTACCGCCATTAGCTGCACACCTGAAACCCACAGGACCATGCCCAGTAGTAGATGCCCACTAACACTATTGGGGTAGGAGTGCTTCAGAGCCTGCCCAACAAGGAACCTACCCTGCCATGTTCGCCCTGGCCTAGGGGCACCCATAGTCCACATCCCCCACCCAGGTAAACCTTAACGTGCGCACAGTCATGATTCTGAATCTGTACTCACAACCCTTGTGGCTACTGTGATGCCTTCAAGCGCCCATCCAACTCCGGATAGGCCACCGCCAGGATGCAGAACACCAGGGGGCACCCCTTCCTCGTTGTGAGGCCAGCCCCAGCTGGGCCTCCGTCGTCTTCTTTGCCCAGCGGCGCAGGTCCTCCCACTGTTTGCGGCACTGGGTGCTCTGCCTGTCAAAGACCGCCAGGGTCCGCACCTCCTTGGCGATGGCACACCAAATACCCTTTTTCTGGTGGGCGCTGACTTGCATGGAAAAGAAAGCAGAAAAGGGAATTAGTCAACTGTCCAAACCATCACACTCATGGCCCACCAGATCCCTCCCATCCCCTGATGCACATACATTGACCACTATCCATGCAGCACTCTGGCCAGGATGCCTCAGCCCCCCCCCCACATGTGGCTTACACACACAGCACTCCATACATTCATGGCCCACGCATCATGCTCACAGTGTACTCACCTGTTTGTCGGGAGGACCGTAGAGTAACGTGTACTGGGGTAGGACCCCAACCACCACTTTCTCCAACTCCTCCGCAGTGAAGGCAGGGGCCCTTTCCCCATACACATGAGCCATTGTTGCTTCCAGACAAAGGTCACAGCAGCACTTGCAGTGTAGGTCCTCTCCTGCTGAAGGTCAGGTAGCAAGTGAGTGAACAGATAGAAATGGCAGTCACGTCTGCGGCGGTGCGTACCGTCACTGCCGGCGTACATCACCATTGGCTTTCGGAACCCATAGGGCCCAAAGATAACCAATGCGAAGTTGCGCAGCGGTCGTCGACCACCTACCGCAATGGCGCACAACGCCAGCAGAATTACCTCATATCCACTTGTCTCTCCTCACAGGTCAGGCAGCTGCCATTTCAGGGGGGCACAGGGCATGGCACCTAACTGCATCACAGCAGACATTGGCACAGCAACGGACTCGGATTCACATACTGGTTCTGTAAAGGAAAAAATGCATCATTGTTGCATTAGATGTGTGAATATGACCCTTTGCTCACCGTTTTCTTCCATAGACTTCAACCGCTGAGGCTGAATATAAGATGGCGACATCCTCCGGTGTACAGACCACTGATGGACTTTGCGACAATGGAGGACAGACACATTGTCATTACATATACAGTAGACTTGATCGGGCCACAATCCAAGAATAGTGTGCCCAATTGGAGCCAGACCTTATGTCAGCTATCCGGGAGCCCACAGGCATCCCCCCTCTAGTGCAGGTTCTGTCAGTGCTCCATTTCCTGGCAAGTGGTTCCTTCCAAACTACTGTGGCCATGGCATCAGGGATGTCTCAGCCAATGCTCTCCAACGTGTTGACCAGAGTGTTGTCAGCCCTGCTGAAACACATGCACAGCTACATCGTATTCCCCCAGGTGGAGGATTTGGCCACAGTGAAAGCTGACTTTTATGCCCTCGGGACATATCCCCAACATCATTGGTGCCATTGATGGTACACATGTGGCATTTGTCCCCTGCCCCAGAGAAATGAAAAAGTGTTCAGGAATAGAAAAAGCTATCACTCTATGAATGTGCAGATGGTGTGTTTGGCGGACCAGTACATCTCCCATGTGAATGCCAAGTATCCTGGCTCTGTGCAGGACACATTTATCTTGAGGAATAGAAGCATCCCATATGTGATGGGCCAACTCCAGAGGCACCGGGTGTAAGGAAATGCCTCCTTGGCATGGTTACCCCCTGACTTTTTGCCTTTGCTGATGCTAAGTTATTATTTGAAAGTGTACTGGGACCCTGCTAACCAGGCCCCAGCCCCAGTGTTCTTTCCCTAAACTGTACCTTTGTCTCCACAATTGGCACAACCCTGGCACTCAGGTAATTCCCTTGTAACTGGTACCCCTGGTACCAAGGGCTCTGGTGTCAGGGAAGGTCTCTAAGGGCTGCAGCATGACTTATGCCACCCTGGGGGCCCCTCACTCAGCACATGCACACTGCTTCACAGCTTGTGTGTGCTGGTGGGGAGAAAATGACTAAGTCGACATGGCACTCCCCTCAGAGTGCCATGCCAACCTCACACTGCCTGTGGCATAGGTAAGTCACCCCTCTAGCAGGCCTTACAGCCCTAAGGCAGGGTGCACTATACCACAGGCGAGGGCATAAGTGCATAAGCATGAGCACTATGCCCCTACAGTGTCTAAGCCAAACCTTAGACATTGTAAGTGCAGGGTAGCCATAAGAGTATATGGTCTGGGAGTCTGTCAAACACGAACACCACAGCACCATAATGGCTACACTGAAAACTGGGAAGTTTGGTATCAAACTTCTCAGCACAATAAATGCGCACTGATGCCAGTGGGCAATTTATTGTAAAATACAGCCAGAGGGCATCTTAGAGATGCCCCCTGAAAACATACCCGACTTCCAGTGTAGGGTGACTAGTTTTTGCCAGCCTGCCACACACCAGACATGTTGCTGGCCACATGGGGAGAGTGCCTTTGTCACTCTGTGGCCAGGAACAACGCCTGTACTGGGTGCTTTTCACCTCCCCCTGCAGGAACTGTAACACCTGGGGTGAGCCTCAAAGGCTCACCCCCTTTATTACAATGCCACAGGGCATCCCAGCTAGTGGAGATGCCCGCCCCTCCGGCCACTGCCCCCACGTTTGGCAGCAAGGCTGGAGAAGATAATTAGGAAAACAAGGAGGAGACACCCACCAGTCAGGACAGCCCCTAAGGTGCCCTGAGCTGAGGTGACCCTTACATTTAGAAATCCTCCATCTTGTGGATGGAGGATTCCCCCAATAGGATTAGGGATGTGCCTCCCTCCCTACAGGGAGGAGGCACAAAGAGGGTGTAGCCACCCTCAAGGACAGTAGCCATTGGCTACTGCCCTCCCAGACCTAAACTCACCCCTAAATTCAGTATTTAGTGGCCCCCAGAACCTTGGAAACTAGATTCCGGCAACCTTAACAAGAAGAAGGACTGTTGACCTGAAGCCCTGCAGTGAAGATGGAGACGACAACTGCTTTGGCCCCAGCCCTACCGGCCTGTCTCCCAACTTTGAAGAAAACTGCAACAGCGACGCATCCAACAGGGACCAGCGACCCCTGAAGCCTCAGAGGACTGCCCTGCAACCAAGGACCAAGAAACTCCAGAGAACAGCGGCCCTGTTCAACAATCTGCAACTTTCTGCAACAAAGAAGCAACTTTAAAGACTTCACGTTTCCCGCCGGAAGCGTGAGACTTTCCACTCTGCACCCGATGCCCCCAGCTCGACCTGCGGAAAACAAACACCTCAGGGAGGACTCCCCGGCGACTGCGAGCCCATGAGTAACCAGAGACGACTCCCTGGAGCCCCCACAGCGACGCCTGCAGAGGAAATCCAGAGGCTCCCCCTGACCGCGACTGCCTGTAACAAGGAACCAGACGCCTGGAACCAACACTGCACCCGCAGCCCCCAGGACCTGAAGGAACCGAACTCCAGTGCAGGAGCGACCCCCAGGCGACCCTCTGCCTAGCCCAGGGGGTGGCTACCCCGAGGAGCCCCCCCTGTGCCTGCCTGCATTGTTGAAGAGACCCCCGGGTCTCCCCATTGCTTTCTACACAAAACCCGACGCCTGTTTGCACTCTGCACCCGGCCGCCCCTGTGCCGCTGAGGGTGTACTTTCTGTGCCTGCTTGTGTCCCCCCCAGTGCCCTACAAAACCTCCCTGGTCTGCCCTCCGAGGACGTGGGTACTTAACTGCTGGCAGACTGGAACCGGGGCACCCCTGTTTCCATTGAAGCCTATGTGTTTTGGGCACCTCTTTGATCTCTGCACCTGACCGGCCCTGAGCTGCTGGTCTGGTAACTTTGGGGTTGCCTTGAACCCCCAACAGTGGGCTACCTTGGACCCAACTTTGAACCCTGTAAGTGTTTTACTTACCTGTGAACTTAACAATTACTTACCTCATTGTTCCTCATTTATTGCCTGTGTGTGTACAACAAATGCTTAACACTACCCTCTGGTAAGCCTACTGCTCGACCACACTACCACAAAACAGAGCATTAGAATTATCTCTTTTTGCTACTATCTTACCTCTAAGGGGAACCCTTGGACTCTGTGCACACTATTTCTTACTTTGAAATAGTATATACAGAGCCAACTTCCTACATTGGTGGATCAGCGGTAAGGTACAAGACTTTGCATTTGCTGGACTACTCAGCCAATCCCTGAGCACACAACTAAATTCCAAAAATTGTAATTAGAAACTGATTTTTGAAATTTGAGCTATTTTTCTAAATTTTTAAAAGTCCTGCTAGGGTCTTGTGTTAGTCCTTGTTAGCATTTCTTTTAGAGTTTAAACGTTTTGTAAAAGTTTGGATTAAGTTGTAGAGATAGTTTTAGATTCTTAAAAAGTGTCCCAACTTTTAGAGAAATAATGTCTACTACAGAAGAGATGGTGGTGGAGCTCAACCTCACCCCTTACCTGCATCTTAGGATGTCAGAGTTAAGGACTCTGTAAAATTAAAAAGATAAAAACTGGCTCAAACCCTACCAAAGTACAGCTCCAGGAGCTTTTGGCAAAGTTTGCTAGCGACAATCCCTCTGAAGACAACCTTACAGAGGGGGAAGATAGTGACCTGGAGGATAATTTCCCCCCTCCTGTCCTAGTTAGGGAGACCAGGGTTTCTCAAACCTTGACTCCACAAGTGATAGTCAGAGGTGCTGCTTCTCCCACAGGGGGGTCCAGCAACTCTGGAAGCATTGAGGGCAGCCTCAATGAAGATCACCTCCTGTTAGCCAGGGTGGCCAAAAGATTGGCTTTGGAGAAACAGCTCCTAGCCATAGAAAGGGAAAGACAAGAGATGGGCTTAGCTCCCATCAATGGTGGCAGCAACTTAAATAGGGTCAGAGAAACTACTGACATGCTAAAAATCCCCAAAGGGATTGGAACAAAATATGAAGATGGTGATGATCTTACCAAATGGTTCACAGCTTTTGAGAGGGCTTGTGCAACCAGAAAAGTAAACAGATCTCACTGGGGAGCTCTCCACTGGGAATTGTTCACTGGAAAGAGTAGGGATAGACTCCTCACACTCTCTGGAAAAGATGCAGAATCCTATGACCTCATGAAGGCTACCCTGATTGAGGGCTTTGGATTCTCAACTGAGGAGTACAGGATTAGGTTCAGGGGGGCTCAAAAATCCTCGAGCCAGACCTGGGTTGATTTTGTTGACTTCTCAGTCCAAACACTGGATGGTTGGATTAATGGCAGTGGTGTAAATGATTATGAAGGGCTGTACAATCTGTTTATGAAAGAACACCTTTTAAGTAATTGTTTCAATGGTAAACTGCATCAGCATCTGGTAGACCTAGGTCCACTTTCTCCCCAAGAATTGGGAAAGAAGGTAGACCATTGGTTCAAGACTAGGGTGACCAAGACTTCTCAGGGGGTGACCAAAAGAAACGGGTCACAAAGACTCCCCAGGGGAAGAGTGTTGAGACATCCAAGGGAAAAAGTAAAGAGTCTTCTACTGAGCCCCAAAAACCTGCTCAGGAGGGAGGGTCCAAAGCCTCTTCACAATCCTCATTTGGGTACAAGGGTAAAAACTTTGATCCCGAGAAGGCCTGGTGTCACAGCTGTAATCAGCAGGGACACCAAACTCGAGACAAGGCCTGTCCCAAGAAAGGTTCCACTTCTACTACTACTCCAGTTAGCACTGGAATAGCCAGTCTCCAGGTGGGATCAACAGTGTGCCCAGAGCAAATCAGGGTCCGCCCTGAAGCTACATTAGTCTCCAAGGGTGGGGTGGACTTAGCCACACTAGCTGCCTGGCCCCCTAATATGCAAAAATACAGGCAGAAACTCTTTATTAATGGGACTAGTGTAGAAGCCCTGAGGGATACAGGTGGCAGTGTCACAATGGTGACAGACAAACTGGTCTCCCCAGGACAATACCTGACTGGACAAACTTATCCAGTCACCAACGCTGACAATCAGACTAAAGTACATCCCATGGCTATGGTAACTTTAGAATGGGGAAGGGTCACTGGCCTGAACCAGGTGGTAGTCTCCTCTGCTAACCCAGTAGACTGTTTGCTTGGAAATGATCTGGAGTCCTCAGCATGGGCTGAGGTGGAACTCAAACCCCATGCAGCCATGCTGGGTATTCCTGAACTGGTGGGTGTCAAGACAAGGGCAGAGTGCAAAGCTCAGGGTGAAAAAGAGGTGTTGAATTCTGGAAAAATGGCCCAACCCTCCAAGAGAAAAGGAAAGAAGACTGGGGCACCAGCTTCAACACAGCAAAAGAAAAAGAACCTCTCTTCTCAGGAAGAAGTTATATCTCCTCAGGGAACTGAGCCTATGGAGTTGGAATCTTATCAGGTTGAACTCTTGGGCCCAGGGGGACCCACAAGGGAACAGCTGTGTAAGGGGCAAGAAACCTATCCCTCCCTTGAAGGCCTTAGGCAGCAAGCTGCTGAGGAAACAAAAGGAAATGTCAGTGGAACCCACAGGGTCTATTGGGAAGATGGACTCCTTTACACTGAGGAGAGAGATCCCAAACCTGGTGCCACTAGGAGAGTGGTAGTGCCTCGGGAGTTTAGGGAGTTCATTCTGACCTTAGCCCATGACATTCCACTTGCTGGGCATTTGGGACAAACCAAGACATGGGAGAGGTTAGTCAACCATTTCTATTGGCCCAACATGTCCCAGAAAGTAAAGGAGTTTTGTGCCTCCTGTGCCACCTGTCAAGCCAGTAGTTAGACAGGTGGCCACCCAAAGGCCCCCTTCATTCCACTTCCAGTGGTGGGGTCCCCTTTGAAAGAGTGGGAGTGGACATAGTGGGTCCACTTGAACCACCACAGCCTCAGGGAATCGGTATATCCTAGTAGCAGTGGATCATGCTACTAGGTACCCTGAGGCAATTCCCCTTAGGTCCACTACTGCCCCTGCAGTAGCCAAAGCACTCATTGGTATCTTTACCAGAGTGGGATTTCCTAAGGAGGTGGTTTCTGACAGAGGTACCAACTTCATGTCAGCTTACCTATAACACATGTGGAATGAGTGTGGGGTGACTTACAAGTTCACCACACCATACCATCCAGAAACCAATGGTCTTGCTGAAAGGTTTAACAAGACTTTGAAGGGCATGATCATAGGGCTCCCTGAAAAGCTCAAAAGGATGTCCTCTTGCCATGTCAGCTTTTCGCCTACAGAGAGGTGCCTCAGAAGGGAGTAGGGTTTTCCCCCTTTAAACTTCTGTTTGGCCATCCTGTTAGGGGACCACTAACTCTTGTGAAAGAAGGCTGGGAGAGACCTCTTAATGAGCCCAAACAAGATATAGTGGACTATGTAATAGGCCTACATTCCAGGATGGCACAGTACATGGAAAAGGCAAGTAAAAACCTTGAGGCCAGCCAACAGCTCCAGAAGATGTGGTATGACCAAAAGGCTGCTATGGTTGAGTTTCAGCCAGGGCAGAAAGTCTGGGTTCTGGAGCCTGTGGCTCCCAGGGCACTTCAGGACAGATGGAGTGGCCCTTACCCAGTGCTAGAGAAAAAGAGTCAGGTCACCTACCTGGTAGACCTAGGCACTAGCAGGACCCCCAAAAGGATGATCCATGTGAACCGCCTCAAACTCTTTCATGACAGGGCAGATGTAAACATGTTAATGGTTACAGATGAGGACCAGGAAGCTGAGAGTGAACCTCTCCCTGATCTCCTCCGACCCTAAAGATGGCTCAGTAGATGGAGTGGTCTACTCAGACACCCTCTCTGGCCAACAGCAAGCTGACTGCAGGCAAGTCCTACAACAGTTTGCTGAGCTCTTTTCCCTAACCCCTGGTCAGACACACCTGTGTACCCATGATGTGGACAGAGGAGACAGCATGCCTGTCAAAAACAACATTTTTAGACAGTCTGACCAAGTTAAGGAAAGCATCAAAGTGGAGGTCCACAAGAGGCTGGAGTTGGGAGTCATTGAGCACTCTGACAGCCCCTGGGCTAGCCCAGTGACCTTAGTTCCCAAACCTCACACAAAAGATGGCAAGAGAGAGATGAGGTTCTGTGTGGACTACAGAGGGCTTAATTCTGTCACCAAGACAGATGTTTATCCCATCCCAAGAGCAGATGAGTTAATTGACAAATTGGGTGTTGCCAGATACTTAAGTACCTTTGATTTAACAGCAGGGTACTGGAAAATAAAAATGGCACCAGGAGCAAAAGAGAAAACAGCATTCTCTACACCTGATGGACACTATCAATTTACTGTGATGCCCTTTGGCTTAAATAATGCCCCTGCCACCTTCCAAAGGTTGGTGAATCAAGTCCTTGCTGGCTTGGAATCCTTTAGTGCAGCTTATCTTGATGATATTGCTGTCTTTAGCTCCAGCTTGCAGGATCACCTGGTCCACCTGAAGAAGGTTTTGCAGGCCCTCCAAGCAGCAGGCCTCTCTATCAAGGCATCTAAATGTCAGATAGGGCAGGGTACTGTGGTTTACTTGGGACACCTTGTAGGTGGAGGCCAAGTTCAGCCACTCCAACACAAGTTCCAGTCTATTCTAGACTGGGTAGCTCCAAAAACCCAGACTCAAGTCAGGGCATTCCTTGGCTTGACTGGTTACTATAGGAGGTTTGTGAAGGGATATGGATCCATAGTGACACCCCTCACAGAACTTACCTCTAAGAAAATGCCCAAGAAGGTAAACTGGGCTGTAGAATGCCAACAGGCCTTTGACACCCTGAAGCAAACTATGTGCACAGCACCAGTTCTAAAAGCTCCAGATTACTCCAAGCAGTTCATTGTGCAGACTGATGCCTCTGAACATGGGATAGGAGCAGTCCTGTCCCAAACAAATGATGATGGCCTTGACCAGCCTGTTGCTTTCATTAGCAGGAGGTTACTCCCCAGGGAGCAGCATTGGAGTACCATTGAGAGGGAGGCCTTTGCTGTGGTCTGGTCCCTGAAGAAGTTGAGACCATACCACTTTGGTACTCACTTTGTAGTTCAGACTGACCACAGACCTCTCAGATGGCTGATGCAAATGAAAGGTGAAAATCCCAAACTGTTGAGATGGTCCATATCCCTACAGGGAATGGACTTCATAGTGGAACGCAGACCTGGGACTGCCCATGCCAATGCTGATGGCCTTTCCAGGTTCTTCCACTTAGAAAATGAAGACTCTCTTGAGAAAGGTTAGTCTCATCCTCTTTCGTTTGGGAGGGGGGGTTGTGTAAAGAAATGCCTCCTTGGCATGGTTACCCCCTGACTTTTTGCCTTTGCTGATGCTAAGTTATGATTTGAAAGTGTGCTGGGACCCTGCTAACCAGGCCCCAGCACCAGTGTTTCCCTAAACTATACCTTTGTCTCCACAATTGGCACAACCCTAGCACTCAGGTAAGTCCCTTGTAACTGGTACCCCTGGTACCAAGGGCTCTGGTGTCAGGGAAGGTCTCTAAGGGCTGCAGCATGACTTATGCCACCCTGGGGGCCCCTCACTCAGCACATGCACACTGCTTCACAGCTTGTGTGTGCTGGTGGGGAGAAAATGACTAAGTCAACATGGCACTCCCATCAGAATGCCATGCCAACCTCACACTGCCTGTGGCATAGGTAAGTCACCCCTCTAGCAGGCCTTACAGCCCTAAGGCAGGGTGCACTATACCACAGGTGAGGGCATAAGTGCATGAGCACTATGCCCCTACAGTGTCTAAGCCAAACCTTAGACATTGTAAGTGCAGGGTAGCCATAAGAGTATATGGTCTGGGAGTCTGTCAAACACAAACTCCACAGCACCATAATGGTTACACTGAAAACTAGGAAGTTTGGTATCAAACTTCTCAGCACAAAAAATGCACACTGATGCCAGTGTGCAATTTATTGTAAAATACACCCGGAGGGCATCTTAGAGATGCCCCCTGAAAACATACCCGACTTCCAGTGCAGGTTGACTAGTTTTTGCCAGCCTGCCACACACCAGACATGTTACTGGCCACATGGGGAGAGTGCCTTTGTCACTCTGTGGCAAGGAACAAAGCCTGTACTGGGTGGAGGTGCTTCTCACCTCCCCCTACAGGAACTGTAACACCTGGCGGTGAGCCTCAAAGGCTCACCCCCCTTGTTACAACGCCACAGGGCATCCCAGCTAGTGGAGATGCCCACCCCTCCGGCCACTGCCCTCACTTTTGGCGGCAAGGCTGGAGAAGATAATTAGGAAAACAAGGAGGAGTCACCCACCAGTCAGGACAGCCCCTAAGGTATCCTGAGCTGAGGTGACCCTTACTTTTAGAAATCCTCCATCTTGTGGATGGAGGATACCCCCAATAGGATTAGGGATGTGCCCTCCTCCCCACAGGGAGGAGGCACAAAGAGGGAGTAGCCACCCTCAAGGACAGTAGCCATTGGCTACTGCCCTCCCAGACCTAAACACCCCCCTAAATTCAGTATTTAGGGCCCCCCAGAACCTAGGAAACTAGATTCCTGCAACCTTAACAAGAAGAAGGACTGCTGACCTGAAGCCCTGCAGTGAAGGTGGAGACGACAACTGCTTTGACCCCAGCCCTACCAGCCTGTCTCCCAACTTCGAAGAAAACTGCAACAGCGACGCATCCAACATGGACCAGCGACTTCTGAAGCCTCAGAGGACTGCCCTGCAACCAAGGACCAAGAAACTCCAGAGAACAGCGGCCCTGTTCAACAATCTGCAACTTTCTGCAACAAAGAAGCAACTTTAAAGACTTCACGTTTCCCGCCGGAAGCGTGAGACTTTCCACTCTGCACCCGATGCCCCTGGCTCGACCTGCGAAATACAAACACCTCAGGGAGGACTCCCCGGCAACTGCGAGCCCGTAAGTAACCAGAGATGACCCCCTGAGCCCCCACAGTGACGCCTGCAGAGGAAATCCAGAGGCTCCCCCTGACCGCGACTGCCTGTAACAAGGGACCTGACGTCTGGAACCAACACTGCACCCGCAGCCCCCAGGACCTGAAGGAACCGAACTCCAGTGCAGGAGCGACCCCCAGGCGATCCTCTGCCTAGCCCAGGGGGTGGCTACCCCGAGGAGCGCCCCCTGTGCCTGCCTGCATCGTTGAAGAGACCCCCGGGTCTCCCCATTGCTTTCTACACAAAACCCGACGCCTGTTTGCACTCTGCACCCGGCCGCCCCTGTGCCGCTGAGGGTGTACTTTCTGTGCCTGCTTGTGTCCCCCCCCGGTGCCCTACAAAACCCCCCTGGTCTGCCCTCCGAGGACGCGGTACTTACCTGCTGGCAGACTGGAACCGGGGCACCCCTGTTTCCATTGAAGCCTATGTGTTTTGGGCACCTCTTTGACCTCTGCACCTGACCGGCCCTGAGTTGCTGGTTTGGTAACTTTGGGGTTGCCTTGAACCCCCAACGGTGGGCTACCTTGGATCCAACTTTGAACCCTGTAAGTGTTTTACTTACCTGTGAACTTAACAATTATTTACCTCCCCCAGGAACTGTTGATTTTTACAGTGTCCACTTATAAAATAGCTTATTGCCATTTTTGCCAAAACTGTAAATGCTATTGTGATTATTCAAAGTCCCTTGAATACCTGAGTGAAATACCTTTCATTTGAAGTATTACTTGTAAATCTTGAACCTGTGGTTCTTAAAATAAACTAAGAAAATATATTTTTCTATATAAAAACCTATTGGCCTGGAATTGTCTTTGTGTGTTCCTTATTTATTGCCTGTGTGTGTGTGTGTGTACAACAAATGCTTAACACTACCCTCTGATAAGCCTGCTGCTCGACCACACTACCACAAAATAGAGCATTAGAATTATCTCTTTTTGCTACTATCTTACCTCTAAGGGGAACCCTTGGACTCCGTGCACACTATTTCTTACTTTGAAATAGTATATACAGAGCCAACGTCCTACATCAGGTGTGGCTAATAGGTGAGCCCAAGGTCCCCACTCAGTATAAGTTGGTGTCTGGGTATGGGGTTGTCCCAAAGGGTTAGTGTATGTCTAACAGTTGTCCCTCGATATTTGCGGGTGACTCTCGTTACCCCAACCTCTCATGGCTACTGACCCCAGTGAGGAATTCCAGGACAAGGGCAGAGGAACGTTACCATGGGCACATGGGCGAACGAGGAGGATAATTGAAAGAACCTTTAGCCCCCTGAAGGCCAGGTTCCGGTACCTCCATCTGACAGGTGGATCCCTGTACTACTCACCCAAGAAGGTGTGCCAGATCATTGTTGCATGTTGCATGTTGCACAACTTGGCCTTAAGACCACAGGTGCCTTTTCTGCAGGAGGATGAGCCTGGAGATGGTCTTGTGGCAGCGGTGGAGCCTGTGGACAGTGAGGAAGAGGAGGCAGAGGAAGAAGATGTTGACAACAGAAGTAATATAATACAACAGTACTTCCAGTGACACACAGGTAAGACACTGTAACTTCACTTTTCAGTTTTCTGTGGGACATTGCACATGGCAGCATGATTTCCCTCTGTCTATGGACACTTACTGTACCCTTTGGCTTCTCTATTTTCAGATCTCTGTGGCTAACTCTGGCTCTTGGTATGTTTACTGCTGCCCACTAAAGGTCATTTCAATGTAATTTAACTGTCCATATGACTTGCAATGCTTTGATAATGTTGTACTTATACATATTTGAATCATTTGACAGACTTCAGATTTGTATTTGTTCCAAGGGTGTTTATTTAAGTGCTCATAAGTAAAGGGGGATGTGCAATGGGCTGGGGTGATGGTGGAGGAATGTCCAATTAGAGTCCAGTCTCTTGGTATCACAGGTGCATTGTCCAATGGGGCATAGGAAGGGGAGCAATGGCAGTTCAAGGTGGACAGAGTGACAGAGTGGGATAGAAGGGTGACAATCAGGAGAGTCTTATTTCCTGGTAGGGGTCCTGGTAATGTTCTCTGGCTTCTGCCTGGATCGCAGGAACCGTTTGCAGGGTGGTTCTCCTTCTGCACGGGGTGGGGTGCTGGTGGCCTGTTGATCCAGTGGCGGAGCCTCCTGTCCACTAGCGCCGGCGGAGGTGAAGGGCTGTTCTTTGGTGTGGCTAGTGTCAGGGGCCCGTTGGTGTGCCACTGCCTCCCTCATGGTGTTGGCTAGGTCAGCCAGCACCCCTGCAATGGTGACCAGGATGGTGTAGATGTGTTTGCGGTCCTCCCTGTTCCCTAGGTACTGTCCCTCCTGCAGCCGCTGGTTCTCCTGCAACTTGGCCAATATCTGGCCCATGGTCTCCTGGGAATGGTGGTATGCTCCCAGGATGTTGGTGAGTGCCTCCTGGAGAGTGGGTTCCCTGGGCCTGTACTCACCCTGTTGCACAGCAGTCCTCCCAGTTTCCCTGTTGTCCTGTGACTCTGTCCCATGAACCGTGTGCCCACTGCCACTGACCCCAGGTCCCTGATCGTCCTGTGTTTGTGGGGTTGCCTGGTGTCCCTGTAGTGGTGGACACACTGCTGATTGATGTGTCCTGGGGACAGTGGCATGGACCCGCTGGACCCGCTGGGGTTTGCTGTGGTGATGTTTCCTGAGGGGGGAGGCTCTGTGGTGGGTTGGGGCTGTGGTAGGGTAACCGAATGTTCATAGGTCCCTGATGGGCCAGGTTGGTCATCTTGATCCAGAGCTGCTGTCATCATTGTGGTCCTCTTCTGGGGAGGGACTGCATGTAGCTGGCAAGTCCTCTCCGGTGACGTTGAGTAGAGGTCCTGTGGGGATGCAAATGCAGTGTTATTGTATCTGCGTGTGCCATCTTGTGCATGGGTGTGTTTCCCTGTATGGTTGTGATTTCTCTGTCAGCTTTGCCTTGTGTGCGTGGTGATTTTGTGGGCTGGATGATTCCCTCTACTGGGCATGCTGGGGAGATGGGTGTCCATGCAGGTCTGTGATGGGGGTCCATGGATTGTTGTGGCATGCAGGGCTTGGTATTGGTATTGGGATGGGTGGGTTGTGATAGTGGGGTATGTGTGAGGTGGTGGAGTGATGGGAGTGAGGGTGGGGGTATGTGATGGCATGCAGGTTGGGGGGTTATAGTAGTAAAGGTTTGACTTACCAGAGTCCAGTCCTCCTGCTACTCCTCTGAGACCCTCAGGATGCATGATTGCCAAGACTTGCTCCTCCCATTTTGTTAGTTGTGGGGGAGGAGGTGGGGGTCCATCGCCAGTCCTCTGTATTGCTACCTGGTGTCTAGCAAGCACGGAACGCACCTTCCCCCATAAGTCGTTACACCTCTTCCTGATGTCATCCCTTGTTCTGGGGGCTGTCCCACAGCGTTGACCCTGTCCACGATTCTCCACCATAGCTCCATCTTCCTTGCGCTGGACGTCTGCTGCACCTGTGATCCGAATAGCTGTGGCTCTACCCGGATGATTTCCTCCACCATGACCCTTAGCTCCTCCTCTAAAAACCTGGGGTGTCTTTGGGGTGGCATGGATGTGGTGTGAGTCATATGTGTGAGGGTGTGTGGGGTGATGTGTTAGGGTGTGTGGTGTGAGGTGCGTGGCTGTTGTATGGGTGATGATGTTTTGTGCCTCTTATTGAGTGGGTGCTCCTGGCTTGTCTCTCTCTGCTTGCTATCTTTCTTTTTGCTGTAAGGGGTTGTGGGTAATGTGGCTGTGTGTTTTTTATTGGATTGGGTGTGTGTGTGTGGTGTGTGTATGTGTGTCAGGTGTGTGTATTTTTAATTGTCCAATGTGGTGGTGTTTTGTAAGTTTGTGTGTATTTTCAGTGCGGCTGGGTGAACCGCCAATGGTTTGCCATGGTTGAAAGACCACCGCGGTGATTCGTCAGTCCTGATACTGTGGGCGTATTCCTGTTGGCGTAACGGTGTGGGTTTTGCTATCGCCAATTTATCACTGACCTTTGGTCTGGCGGACTTGTGTGGGTGTCTTTATAGTGGCGGATTTCTTAGTGTGGGTCATAATACCCATAGCGGAATACCACCTGGTCACGGTATGTTGGTGGCCATCAGCACGGCGGTAGGCGGCATTTACCGCCACGGTTATAATGAGGGCCAAAGTCCTTAAACCCAAAGGTACATCCAGGAGACAAAGAGAGTGATCCTTCCACCTTGAAATGCAAGTGAAAAGTAACCAAAAGATGCCCAAAGCATGGGGAGGAGCTGGCTGGACAGGAACAGGAAGCTGGAGTGTCTGGGGCACTTCCTTCCTGTTTGGAAAAAAAGGCTTCTCACACTATAAAACAACTTGAAGAGTCCGATTGAGAAGAACATCCAATCAAAAATCTCTTTTTGAATAGATTTAGAAGCATCTTGAGTAGGAAATCTATACCAGAATGCGTTCATGCTTGTGAGCAGCAGAATGCGTTCATGCTTGTGAGCAGAAGTGTTATGGCCGCCATCACAGCCAGAAGCAATGCAAAGTCTTGTGCAGGCCCACTCGCTAGCGGCCTGAGAGTACTGTGAGCACCACAAACACATATCGCACATGCGAACTCCACTCCACACCGGAAGGCTGAATTCGGGAACTCCGCGCTTCTCCAAGTTAAAAAAACTACGCCAGTGGAGCCGAGTTATGTGCCCAGGCCTAGTTCAGATATAGATTTCATGCAAACATCTTAATCCTAAAACATAACGCTCTCTCTCCCTTTCTGTGAAGAGACACATGGCATCCTTGGCCGACAAACTCATGTGACACTGATTAAGTCAGTTATAACTTAATACCTGCTGTGTCGTGTAAGGCGAGGAAGCAGAGCAAGAGACTTTTTACAGAATTAATTTTGTCCCTGGTAAGAAGAGGGCCAGTCTAAACATGTGCATGCACTAAACTCTAATTAATGTACGCTCTCACCCAGCCTTTTCTAAAAATAAAAATGGGAGATGTATTAATTTATACTTAAAGTATCAGGACACCGGGACAGCACTTGAAAACCTTGGACTGTCTGGGAAAATCCAGCCCCTCTCGTCAAAAAAACTGAATTAAAGTAGATGGGACAGAGAAGAGGGGGACAGGAGAAATGTGAAGTGGGGAAAATGTGGGTACAACTTTTCAAAGGCAGCAGATATGGCTTGGCAAAGGCAATATTTGTGGCTTATGTAGAGAGCCACTCGGCTCTCCTATACTTTGATGCCCAGAAAGGGCGTGAGGGCGGGCCGTAGCCCAAGGTGTTAAATAAAGTTAGGGCTCCTGACCCGGCAGTTTCCAAGTAACCCTCTATGAGTGTGTGTGTCTTATTAAGGTGGGGAGAGGGCTCTGCACCACCTTACACTGATGATGAGGCCAGGAACCCCGCAGTGCTTCAACTCCTCGGTGGCATGCCGAGAGGGTTCAACAGTGGTCCGACATCGCTCAAACCACGTTCTCACCCAGCAGCTTCACCCGCTGATGCCCTGCTCTCCCGGGAGCTGGCGCACTGTGACATGAGCGGCACGGTAAGCGACCGACCGCAGGGGCCTACCTGCATGTCTCCTGTGCCCTCTGCTCCAGGAAGATTGCGCTCGCTGAGCCAGTGCGGAGTGGTGCTGGCCGGGCACGATCATCCGCAATACGACGGAGGTGTGCAGTGCGGCTGTTCGGCAACCGCTGCTGGTCGCGTGTCTGTGAGGACCCAAGAGGGTGTCCTTTCACTGTGCCTGCCCAGCACACGACTGGGATAAGTGGCTGCCCTCCTCAGCCTCCTGGGTGATAGTTTGCAAGACCAGGTGCACGTGACACATGGCGGTTGCACCAGCTGCATCCTCACAAGTGACAAAGAACAAAAAAAAAGGGGCAACACGTGATCACTGCACATTCGGCGTTGAGACACCATCAGCATGTGTGAGTGAACTAAGCCGCACACCGAAGTGGAAAAAAAGGAAATATATTATAAAGAGTGAAGGGAAAAAAAGAACTTTACACAGCAAACACAAAAAAAGCCAGAGAAAAAAACAGACAAGTGCGACAGGAAAATGAGCGCATTGCAGCAGAGTCGGGAGCAGCAACCCATACACGCCCATGCAGGGGCCCATTTGTCAGTGGCTGCGCTGCCCCCATTTAGTCAACTAGTGGACCCTGCCACAGCGGTGCCTCAATTGGGCCTTTGGCTCAGCCGTCTGGAGAACTATTTCTGCGCAACCAGCGAAACGGATGGCGCAGTGCGCAGGTTGCTGATGCTGCACATGGGAGGCGACGAACTTCATGAGCTTTTTGACTTACTCCCCAACACAAGTGACGCAGGGGATTCTGACGCTGCAGTGGCAGCACTAAATAGATATTTCGACCCCCCCGTTAACCCCGATTATGAACGGTTTAAATTGCGCCAAACCCAGCAGACGGATGTGGAATTCGTAGACATGTTCTATGCCAGACTGAAGAAGCTCCAAAACATGTGTTTAGGCCTCAACCAACACGAAGAAATCCGTGCGCAAATCATCCAGGGGTCTCGGTCAAACATGCTATGGAAACTTATAATGCGGCAGCCTGGCATCTCCCTGGACGACATCTTGACTCTGGCGCAATCCCATAAACTTTCGGCTGTCCGTGCTGATGCCATGGCCGCCGTGAGGGGGCAATCAATATCAGCTGCAACTGTCCCTCGACAACCGGTCGTTGAAAGAGGAACAAGTCAACGCTATCCAAGCCCGCCAGATCCCCGTGCGGCAGCCAAACACCTCGGGACAAGGAGACGGGATATGCAGCAGCTGTGGCTATGAACATAAGACAACAGGCGGATGCCCTGCGAAGGGAAAATTCGGTAACAAATGTGGAAAAGGGAACCACTTCACCAAGATGTGCTGGATGGGAAGAGTCAGGCAAAGAGACTTCAAAGGAAAGGTGGCTACCGTAAAGAACATAGATTCTGGGGACAATATGCAGCGCATGGAAACAAAGATGCCGATGTACGAGGAGGACGACGAAGAGGACGTCTTAATCATTTCGTTCACAGGATAGAGACAGCATAAGCGGCGACCACCCCCCATGATCACTGTCATGATAAACAGCACCCCTGCAACGGTGGTAGTCGACACAGCCGCTTCGGTCAATCTGATGGATAATACAACGTACCAACAATTATCTCCCAAACCAAGCCTGTTGCCCAGCAGCACGAAAATCTACACCTATGGAGGGGGTGACCCACCATAGAAGTGTCTGCTACCAACGAAGAACACACAACCACGGTTCTATGTGGTCAAAGGAAAAGCAGGCAATCTGTTGGGGTGCCACACTGCGGAAGACCTTGAACTCGTTTTCTTTGCACGCCAGGTATATAAATCACACAGGGTCCCTCCTCAACAATTTCCCATAACTTCGTGGGACCTGGGAAAGCTCAAAGGCAAGTGAGTGAAACTGCATATTGACCCGGATGTGACACCAGTGGCGCTGTGACACCGGAGAGGGCCTTTTCATCTGCGGCTCGCGGTTGAGAAAGAACTGTAGATGTCGGAGGACCAAGGGTTGATTGAAAAGGTTGACAGACCTACTCCCTGGGTTTCGCCACTGGTAATCACGCCCAAGCCGAAACAGCCTGGGGTCATCCACCTCTGTGTGGACATGCGCTTACCCAATCGTGCTATTAAGAGAGAGCATCACATTACACCCACAATGGACGACATAGTTGCAGACCTGAATAGATTCCAATGGTTCTCAAAATTGGACTTAAGTTCTGGCTATCATTAGCTGGAGTTGGACCCTGTCAGTCGGAATCTCACCACGTTCTCTACCCACTTTGGGTTACGGTGTTATAAATGGCTGAGTTTTGGGGTGTCTTCAGTGGCGGAAGTATTCCAAAACACCATTCGAGAGACACTCTCAGGCCTGGCAGGTGTGATCAACCTGAGTGACGACATCCTGATTTTTTCAGAGACACATTAAGAACATCATCGCCACTTAAGAGCCACACTGTGGAGGCTTTCCAAGCCTCACACTTTACAGGAGGAAGTATGCATTCTATCAGACCTCGATCAACATCTTTGGATACATCTTCTCGAGGGATGGGCTGCAAGTAGACCCAAGAAAGGTAAAGGCCATTCGCCAAGCGCCGGTTCCTCGAAATGCAACAGAAGCCAGGAGTTTCCTGGGAATGGAGACATAGGCCCTCATTCTGACCCTGGCGGTCGGCGGAGAGACGGCGGTCGGACCGCGAACAGACCGGCGGTATTAAAAATGGCATTCTGACCGCGGCGGTCCCCGCCGCGACCGACCGCCACTTCTCCACTCCGACCGCCACGGCGGTCATGACCGCGGGGCTGGAGTTTGCGCACTCCGGCCCGGCGGTCGTCCCAAGACCGCCAAGGGTATTATGACCCTGCCTACCGCCGCGGTTTCTTGCGGGCGGGAACCGCCGTGCGAACCATGGCGGTAAGCACTATCGGGGCCAGGGAATTCCTTCCCTGGCACTGATAGGGGTCTCCCCCACCCCCCACTACCCACCCGAGTCCTCCCCCCACACCCTCCACCCCCCTGCCACCCCCCAGAGGTGGTACGAACCCCCTCCCCACCCCCACCCCGACATGCACATACATGCACCCCGACATGCACACACCCCCAACATGCACATAACACACCCCCTACACACACATACACAACGGGGACACATACCCGCACACATACATGCAGACATGCGCACCTGCCGAACAGCACACATTACCCATAGACACAGCAGCACCCCCCGCCCGCATACACGCACTCACACACCCCCTCTACACACTCACACGCACACCCCCATGCACGCCCACATCACACAACACCCCCCCACCCCCTCCCCTCACGGACGGTCAACTTACCTTGTGCGTTGGTCCTCCGGGAGGCGACGGGAGCCATGGGGAGGTGACCGCCAACAGAAGACCGCCAACAGAAGACCGCCACACAGAAATGTGGGTCGTAATTCTGTGGGCGGTGTTCTGCTGGCGTGGCGGTGGAGGTTGACCAGTCTCCACTTTCCCGCCGACCGCCAGTGTGGCTGCTGGCGGTTTTCCGGCGGAACGCTCCCAGCGGTCAGAATGCGCACAGCGGCATACCGCCGCGGTCGGCGGTCTTCACCGCGGCGGTAACTCGGTGGTCTTGCGAAAAGACCGCCAAGGTCAGAATGAGGGCCATACTGTGGCCGGTTCATTCCCCAGCTAGTCATGATGGCTGAACCACTCAGACAGCTCACGAAGGTGATTCACAAGTGGGAATGGAGCACAAAGTCAGACAAAGCCTTCTACGACGTGAAAGGGGTGCTATTAAACAAGGTGACCATGGTGTATTTCCACCCCGAGAAGAGGACAGAAGTGGTGGTGGATGCTAGCCCCGTGGGGATGGGAGCGGTTCTATTGCAGGAGCAGCATCACCAGGAATGGGCACCTGTAGCATATTCCAGTAGGGCCCTGTCCGTTGTGGAGGCCCGATATGCACAGGGAGAGAGGGAGGCACTGGCGATTCAGTGGGCGTGCCATCATTTCCACTTATACCTGTACGGCCATGAATTTCAAGTGGTCACGGATCACAAGCCTCTTGTGTCGTTATTTGCCAGATCCATGCGGCTGGCTCCTCCTAGTATCGAGCGAAGGGCTGCCCTGCTCCAACCATATCAATTCAAGGTCGTCTACCGACCTGGTGCGAACACTCCATCAGACTACCTGTCAAGACATCTCCCGACAACACCACCGCATGCGTCTCAGGAAGATGAAGAAGAAAGAATGGAGAGATTCATAAATATGGTGGTACAGGCTGCATGTCCTGTGGCACTGACAGTGGCCGATATAGCAGACGCTGCAGAAAGTGATCCTATCCTCAATCGTGTTGTGGAGTCTCTGAGTAGGAGATAGTGGACGAATTTCCTAGATTGTGTGAGAGCCTATGACCCAGAGGGGAGGGCAGCCATGCAAGGGATGTGGAAAGTGAAGGATGAGTTGTCCGTGGGGTGTGATGGTCTCCTCCTGTGGGGAAAATAGTGCTTCCACAATGCTTATGGAACAAGGTGGTGGAGCTTGCCCATCAGGGGCTTCAGGGAGCGGCCAAGACAAAGGCTCGCCTCAGAGCCAAGGTCTAGTTTCCAGGCATGGACTCGAAGGTAGACACCCTTGAGGAAGCTGTCACTCCTGTATAATCACCTCCACTGAACAGCCCACCAATCCGTTAGTCACTGAACCTCCCAGTCAGAAGCCGAGGTTGAAAGCATGGACTTTGGCATCTTTTCCAATGGGAGGCTTACGGGGGTTCTGATCGACTCCTTCACGAAGTTTCCCATGGCAGAAGTAGTGACTTCCACCTTCTTTGAGAGTGTGAGACCAGTGCTAGAGAGAACATTTGCAGTATTTGGGATCCCTGATGAACTCCAAACAGATAATGGTCCACCATTTCAGGGACAGGAATTTAAGACCTACCTAGAAGGGTTTGCAATATGCCACCGTGAGATCATGCCATACGGGCCGCAGGCCAAAGGCGATGTAGAAAGATTAATGCAGACACATATCCGAGCTTTGAGGATCGGTTTGGAAAGAGGCGAAGATGTGGAAAGATGTCTGCATCAGTTCCTGAGAGCATATCGATAAACGCCCCACAGCACCACTGGTTGTGCACCAGCTGCTCTGATGTTCAAGGTAGCTCTGCCGGATTGCATCCCGGCTGACTCTCAGTGGGAGCCCCGTGAGTTGGATGTAGAAGCTACGCAACAACTACCAATGCGGACAAATCAGATGGCGACTGCCAGAAGGAGAACCAGATGCTTTGATCTTCAGGTGGGCGACCGAGTAGTTGTGAGAAACCGGCGTCCTGGAGGAAAGTTTCAGACCCCGTTCAAATCGAAGGTGTAAAAGGTCGTGGTAGTCAGAGGGGCCATGGTGACAGCCCACAGAGGAGAAAGACAAGTGACGAGAAACATATCATGTTTCAAACGAGCGGGTGCATCAGAGGAGAACGAAGAAGAGGATGGAGTAGAAGAGGGCGCCGTTGGAGGAGGAGAGTACTGGACAGAGGAGAGATCAGGTGTTCAAGAGGCACCATGTCCTGCATCGGCGCGACAAGCAGACAAAGCTAGTGACTCTGTGTTGGGTGGTCGGAATGAGAGGTATCACCTTTGTTCCAAACCTGCGCCCAGCCAGAGACTTAGAGATTTTCCCTGCTAAAAGAGATCAGAGGACGTTGGATGTGACAAACTATGGTAACTGGAGAATGGTGTGGTATTGTCCCCTCTTTGAGAATCGGATACCCTGAAAAATATTTCTGTTAAATCTGCATCTCGTTGGAGTTTCCGTCCCCCACCTCTCTCTCTCCTTGTTCTTTGCTCTTTGTTCTTTTCTTTCTTTTCTTTTGATTAAAGCCTTGGAGGTGATGTAGAGAGGCACTCGGGCTCTCCTATACTTTGTTGCCCAGCAATGGCACGAGGGCGGGCCATAGCCTGAGGTGTTAAATAAAGTTGGGGCTCCTGACCTGGCAGTTCCCGGGTAACCCTCTGTGAGTGTGTGTGTGTGTCTCATTAAGGTGGGGATAGGGCTCCACGCCACCTTACAGCTTATATTTTAATTCCTTACTAAAACATTTAAAGGAAGCATTTACAGTTCAATAGGTTTCGCCCTGTACAGCCCGCTCCCCACAGCCAAGGCAATAGCAAACAGTTCAGTTGTTTTGGGTTTTTAGAGAGGTTAGCTAAGCACATACTCTAACATACCCATTTCATATGTTCACTTGCACAGGTTCTTGACTATGCATATCTGAACTTTAATGCATTCAAAATGATTTACATTTGTGCCTTGGCACCATGTTACTGTGGCTGACACAATATGCCAGGGATTACTGTCATTGTGCTGCAGACGGTAGTTTATCAGGAATTACCACCATTATACCAGCATGAGCATGCTGTCAGACATTTTATCAGGAATTGCCACCATTATGCCAGGGCCAGCATTTTACTTTGAACTACAACCATGGTGCCAGATTGAGCATGTTGTCAGGGCAAATTACCGTTGTGCCAGTGCCTGCATTTTTCGAGAGTGTAATGCCATTATATTAGGGCCAGGATTTGACCATAGGGCCAGGATTTTACTAGTAATTTCTATAATTGTGCTACGGCGAGGCTATCATGTTAACAGGGATCACCTTCATGCTGCCAGGGACAGCGTGTTGTTGTGTATTACCACCAATGTGTCTGCATCCGCATGTTGCCAAGAAGTACCACCACTTCATTAGGTCCAACACTTTGCCAAGCATTACCGCCATTGTGTCCGTGCCTGCATGTTGCCAGGAACTATCACCATTCGTTGTGCAGATTGCCACCATTGTGTCTGATCCAGCATTTCAAATATATTGACACAGTAAAACTAAAAACTTCACGGACTGACCATAATTTCACCCTATAGTCCGTTGTCCGTGATGAAAGGCTTAACAGACAGCATTTGTCCCTAATTTTAGCCTTTCACCTAAAGGACAAAATGTAATTAGGACAGATCAGTTTTCACCAGCTGGATTGAAAGGCAGGGAGTCTCCTGTGCTCTGAGGGAGGGAAGGAAAGACAGATAAGAAAATGCCATCTTGCCAGGATGTCTCCTTCCCTAAAGAAATGCGAATGTGCCAACCGGTAAATCTGCAAATGTAAAGAGGCTTGGAAACATACATTGACTTTAATTAAAGGAGTCACGTGAAGCTTTCTGATGACAAAGACGTTTTCTTTTAGAGAGGTACCATAAGGGTATTCCAAGGTGAGCTGTGGAGTGTGTTGTTTTATTGGACTGTTATAATTTTTTTTAGTACTAGGTATAAACTGTGCATTGTTCATATCTGTATTTCATAAGTACTTTTTTTATTTAACTGAAATGTATTTGCGCATTTTGTAGCAGCCTATATTATGATGTGTGTAATGCATGTTTAAAATAAGGACTTACACATTCACAGTTCTTTCAGGGACCTCAGTACCTCATAGTTCTAACAAACATTGGCAAAAGCAATAGGTCTTGTCTATGCAAGAGCTATTGGTTTGGCCAATGTGCTTTAGCCATGTTAGACACCAGAGTGGCTGCTGTTCAGAATGGCAAAAAGTTGGTGGCATAGTGGTGTAGAGTGGAGTAGAGTGGCATAGAGCAGGTGCATGACCAGGAGCATGGTGCATGACCAGGAGCATGGTGCAGAGTAGAGTGCAGTGGGGTACAGTGCATTTGTTTAGAGTGCATTGGTTTAGAGTGTAGTGGCATGGGGTGGCATGGGGCAGAGTAGAGTGGCATAGAGTGCAGTGGAGTAGAGTGGCATACAATAGAGTGGCAGAGAGTGCAGTAGTGTAGAGTGGTGCAGTGGCATTGAGTGCAAATTAGGCTCATGGGGCATAGAGTGCAGTGGTGTAGAGTGGTGCAGAGTGGAGTAGTGTAGAGTCGTGCTGTGCAAAGTAGAGCATAGTGCTGTAAACTGCAGTGGCGTAGAGTGCAGTGGCGAAGAGTGCAGTGGGGTAGAGTGCAGAGGCATAGAGTGCAGTAGTACACGGTAGAGTGGTGTAGAGTACAGTGGCAGAGAGTGCAATGTTGCATAGTAGAGTGTCAGTGTAGTGGTGTAGAGTGGCACAGAGAGTAGTGGTGTAGTGTACAGTGGTGCAGAATGGGCAGTGGCGTATAGTGCAGTTTAGAGTGCATTGGTGTACAGTGCAGTGGAGTAGAGTGGCATACAATAGAGTGGCAGAGAGTGCAGTACTGTAGAGTGGTGCACTGGCATAGACTGCAGAGTAGACACGTGGCATAGAGTGCAGTGGCGTAGAGTGGTACAGAGTGGAATAGTGTAGAGGGGTGCAGAGTAGAGTATAGTGCTGTAGAAGGCAGTGGCATGGAGTGCAGTGGCTTAGAATGCAGTAGTACAGAGTAAAGTGGTGTAGAGTACAGTGGGGGAGAGTGCAATGTTGCAGAGTAGCGTGTCAGTGCAGTGATGTAGAGTGGCGTAGAGTGGTACAGAAAGCAGTGGGGTAGAGTACAATGGTGCAGAATAAAGGGCAGTGGCGTACAGTGCAGTTGTTTAGAGTGCATTGGCGAAAAGTGCAGTGGCACAGAGTGGCATGGAGTGGTATAAAGTGCAGTGGAATAAAGTGTATTGGATGCAGAATGCAGTAGTACAGAGTAGAGTGGTGTAGAGTATAGTGTTGGCCAGTGCAGTGTTGCAGAGTAGAGTGTCAGAGTGCAGTGGTGTATAGTTCAGTTGTTTAGAGTGCATTGGCGTAGAGTGCATTGAAGTAGAATGCAGTAGTTTAGAGAGCAGTGGGGCAGAGTGACGTAGAGTGCAGTGGCGTAGAATAGATTGTTTCAGAGTAGTGGACAGTGGCATAGAGTGGAGAGGTGTCGGGTAGAGGGCAGTGGCGTAGAATGCAGTGGCACAGAGTGCAGTGACGTAAATTAGATTGTTTCACAGTAGAGTAAAGTGGCGTAGAGTGGAGAGGTGCAGGGTAGAGTGGAGTTGCATACAATGGCATAGAGCGTGATGGCATAGAGTAAAGTGCTGTAGCGTGCCATTGCGTAGAGTAGATTAGAGTGACGTACAGTGTACTGATGTAGAGTGCAGGGCATAGAGTTGAGTGTTACAGAGTAAAGTGCACTAGCATAGAGTGTGTTACCATAGAGTGCAGTGGCATACTGTGCTGTGTTGCAGAGTGGCATAGAGTGGAGTTGTGTGGACTTGATTGGTGTTGCCTAGACTGGAGTGGTATAGCGAGCAGATACACAGAGCGCAGTGGTGTAGAGAGACGTAAAGTGCATTGGCATAGAATAGAGTGGTACAGAGTAGAGTAGAGAGGCGTAGTGTGAAGTATCATAGAGTGCAGTGGCATAGAGTGGAGTGGTTCAGAGTGGAGAAGAGTGCAGTGGCATGAGTGGTGTAAAGTGGAGAGATGCAGAGTAGGGTGCAGTGGTGTGGAGTGGTACAGGGCAAAGTGGAGTGGAGTATGCATGGTTTGGTAACACACTGCCATTGCAGACAACACGTTTTTGATTGAAATGACCATTACATTGCACAGACATACAGTTTTTCAAATAAAACTCTGCAGTGCACAGACGATGATGTGTGGAAATTGCATCACCTAATGCAATTATTTGTTTTAATCATATAAAGGTGTTTGTTTCCAGCACAGTTCAGAATTAACAAAAATGTGCTTTATTTGTACTCCTAATTCTGATATGTTCTGAAGTTTATTTAAATGCTGTCATGTGATAGAAAAAACTCTTTACTAACACCAGTATTCAGCAAGATTGTCGCATAAATCCTCTCTCTTTGAAGTCAGAGAAAGAAAAGTAAATACTAAGGCCCTCATTACAACGCTGGCGGTTGGTAATAAAGCGGCTGTCATACCGCCAACAGGCTGGCGGTAAATACTGCTAAATTATGACCCTGGCGGAAACAGCTCAGACAGACAGCCACTTTAACACAACGACCGCCGGAGCGGAATCAACAGGCACCACAACGGTAACCACCTACAGCCATGCCGAAGCCAATGTTCCGCCCACTGTATCAAGACACAGGAAACTGCCACCTTTTCCGGGGCGGTACCAACAAAATCAAAAGCCTGGCAGAAACAGATCTCAGAAGTCAAAGGACTCACCTGTGGAGACTCACCGAAGAACCAAGACGCCATATAGCCCGAACTGCACATATTTCTAATGTTGATTTACATCCTGCTCCACTACAAACACCAACAACGGCGAAGATGACCACAGTGAATACAGCTGCCTAGCACACAGGGGAGGGGGGAGCAAAAAGAGAGTGACACACACACGCAACACGCAACACCCCCACCCTCAACACCATACACACAAGCAGATGCAGTAACATAACAGATTCACCCGTACCCCTCAGGAATAATGCAAGGACAACTCCAATAGATCAAAGTAAGTGTAATAATATAAAATAGTAGCAATACATGCATCCAAATCAAAAAGTATATACATATTTACAAATGAAGGGACACTCACCAGTCCTCAATGTTCGTGGGCCACAGGGCCACATTACAAAGTCCAAGGCCCCACTTGTCTCCTGCAACAACACGGAGAGGACACTGCAGAGGCATCCCTTCGAAAATAGGCAGGCACCTCAGCGGGACAGGGAACGGGGAGGCACCTCAGCCGGAAGATGGAACAACGCCACTGGTCCTGGAGGGGGCAGCTTGCTCATTACTCTGTCCTGGGGAGTGCAAGGCCACAATCTTTCAAGAGGGTGGCTTTCCCACTGGCTCTGGAGGGGGCAACATGCCCTGTGATTGGTCCTGGGGAGTGCAAGGCCACAGTCTCTTGGGTGGGTGACATCTCCACTGGTTCTGGAGGGGGCATCGTGCCCTGTGATCTTCATCCTGGGGAGGATGGGGTGAATGGATGGCTTCTCCACTGGTTCTGGAGGGGGCATCGTGCCCTGTGATCTTCATCCCGTGGAGGATGGGGTGAGTGGATGACTTCTCCACTGGTTCTGGAGGGGGCATCGTACCCTGTGATGCAGATCTTAAGGTCACAGTCTCTCAGCTGGGTGTTATACCCACAGGATTTGCAAGGGGCAGGCCGCACAACAGCCCATGGAGGCAGGTTTACAGAATGTCCTCCGGCGGGGACGACTGTTGCTGCTGGTGGAGCTGGTGGTAGTGGTGGGGGGAGGCTCCAGCCCATCCCCTGCTGCTTCAGACGGCTGCCCACTGGTGCTGCTGCTGCTGGTGGTGGTGCTGGTGGCGGTGCTGCTGGCGAAGCTGGTGGTGGTAGTGGGGGGAGGCTCCAGCCCATCCCCTACAGCCTCGGACGGCTGCCCACTGGTGCTGCTGCTGGTGGTGCTGGTGGCGGTGCTGGTGGCGGTGCTGCTGGCAGAGCTGGTGGTGGTGGTGGGGGAGGCTCCAGCCCATCCTCTGCAGCCTCGGACGGCTGCACCACTATGGTTGGTGGTGTGGGCTCCGACAGAGTCCCAGCACCATGCCCCTTGTCCTTACTGCCTGCTGGTGCAGGCCCCTGCCCTTCCTGCTAGCAGCTGTGGATGGCTCCTTGCTCCTTTTGGCAGCAGCTTGGGTTGGCTCCTTGCCCTTCTTTCCTGCAGATGGGGCTGGCTCCTTGTCCTACGTTCCTGCAGCTGGTGATGGCTCCTTGCCCTTCATTCCTGCAGCTGGAGGTGGCTCCTTGCCCTTCTTTCCTGCAGATGAGGCTGGCTCCTTGCCCTTCTTTCCTGCAGCCAGGGCTGGCTCCTTGCCCTTCTTTCCTGCAGATGGGGCTGGCTCCTTGCCCTTCCTTCCTGCAGCTGGAGCTGGCTTCTTGCCCTTCCTTCCTGCAGCTGGAGCTGGCTCCTTGCCCTTCTTTCCTGCAGATGGGGCTGGCTCCTTGCCCTTCCTTGTAGCACGTGGGGCAGGCACCCTTTCTGTCTATCTGGCTGGTGGCCGGAATCCATTCCCACCTGGAGTTGCTGGGGACACTATTGTGGCCGTGGACTGGGTGGCTGAGGTGCTTGCCTGGATTTGAACCACCCTGGCCTGATGTGAAGGACGGGGGGTAGGGAAGAGGTCAAGGGTGGAGAGGAAAAGCTTCTTAGGGACAGAGGGAGAATGTCTGCGAGTGGAGGAAGAGGGAGTGGTTGTAGGAGGTGTCAGTCTGCTGATTTTGGGTGCAGGTGCATGGGCTGGATGCTGTTGTGAGGTGGATGGCTGTTGGGTGCCTGAGTGCTTGCGCTTGCGTTTGTGTACTTTGGGAGTAGGGGGCACAGACACAGTGGGAGAGGACACAGGGGACTTCTGCATGGATGTGGGGGTGGTGACTGTCAGTGAGGTGTGTGTTCTGATAGGTGTGCTGGTGATGGTGGTAGTGGATGAGGATACAGTGCATGCAGATGTGAGTAGAGATGCAACTGGGAGGGAGGTGGACAACGAGGAGGAGAGGGCCACAGTGGAGGCAGTGGATGTTGGTATGTCTGCATCTGGATGGTGTTTGTGTGTGTGCCTGTGGGATGAAGTGTGGTGCTTGTTTTTGCCATGTCCATTCTTGTTTGTTGTCCTGTGTGTATGCTTGTCTGCCTGTGTGCTTGGGATAGGTTGGAGTTGAGGGGAATTGGATTGGGAAGAGGAAGCTGGAGGGGGGACGGTGGAAACAGGGACAATGGCTGCAATCAGAGAGGAGGCCAGAGCCTGGATTGATCTCTGTTGGGCCGCCAAGCCAGTGTAAATGCCCTCCAGAATGCATTGGACTGTTGCATTTGGGATGCCAGCCCCTGGATGTCATTCACAATGGTTGACTGCCCAACAGAGATGGATCGCAGGAGGTCAATAGCCTCCTCACTCAGGGCAGCAGGGCTAACTGGGGCAGGGCATGAGGTGCCTGGGGCGAAGGGGATGCCCACCCTCCTGGGTGAGTGGGCACGGGCAACTCGCTGAGGGGCTGCTGGGAAGGCGGTGCTGGTACTGGGGTGGCAGCTCTGCCTGTAGCTGGGATGGGCACAGAGGTGTTCGCCACCACCAGGGAGCTTCCATCGGAGGAGGTATCCGTGTCCGAACTGTCCCCTCCTGTCTCCCCTCGCCCTCCGTCCCACTGGTGCCCTCAGCGTCAGTGGATTCTGCCTCCTGAGTCCTGTGAGATGCAGCTCCCTCCTTCGCCAGTGTCCCTGCTCCTCCGCCAGATTATGCTAATGCACATATGGACAGGATGACAAAACAAAAAGTGGGGGAGAGACAAAGCATACAAGAGGTCAATGGTGGCACCAACACCACCGATGGCGTACACAACACACTCACACACAGGGAACAGCCCTACACACTATGCAATGCACTACCAGTTACAATGCTAGTCACCAGGCCATGGGTAGGGACAGATACCGCCAACTGCAGCATACATGGGACCCACACACCCTTGCCCAGTAGTGGATTCCTACTAGACAGGTTGGAGGAATTTCACATCAGAACCCTGCCGAACATGAGACCTACTCTGCAATGTCAGGCCTGGCCTACGGGGAACCCACAGGCACACATACCCCTACCCTGATACCACCCCAACAGGCGTAAGTAGTAATGAAGAGCACTGTACTCACCCCCTTGTTGCTGCTGTGATGCCCCCCAAGCACCCATCCAGCTCCGGATAGGCCACCTCCAGTCTGCGGTCCATCAGGGGGTCAGGGTTCGACTGGCACCCTTTCCTCGGGAGGCCATCCCCAGCTGGGCCTCCGCCGTCTTCCATGCCCAGCGTCTCAGGTCCTCCCACTGTTTGCGACAGTGGGTGCTCCGCCTGCCGTAGACCCCCAGGTCATGCACATCCTTGGCAATGACACGCCATATACCCTTGTTTTGATGGGCGCTGACCTGCAGAGGAAATACACACAGGGAAAGGTATTAGTCAGACCACGCCCCTTCCAATCCCCTTATTTACAGACATGGCCCAGCATAAATGCGGCACGCTGCCCAGGGCCCATCCACCAACCGCCCCCCTCCCACACGAGGCCTTCACACACAGCACTCCATGCATTCATGCCCCATGAATTGTACTCACAGTGTACTCACCTGTTGGTCTGGAGGCCAATATAGAACACATCCACCAGTCTCTCCAACTCCCACCGAGGTGAAGGCAGGGGCCCTTTCCCCAGTCACACGAGCCATGATACGTTCCAGACACAGGTCACTGCAGCACATGCAGTGTAGGTCCTCTCCTGTTGAAAGTCAGGTAGCAAGTGATAGAACAGATAGAAAATGGCGGTGACATGCGGGTCGGGGCATACCGTCACCTCTGGAGTACATCACGATTGTCCACTGTACCCCATAGGGCCCAATGATAACCAATGAGGAGTTGCCCAGCAGTTCCCGACCGCCTCCCGCAACGGCACACGACGTCAGCGGAATTACCTCATTTCCACCTGTCCCTCCATACAGGACAGGCGGAACCACTTCGGGGGGGCAGGCCATGGATCCTAACTGCGTCACAGTTAAAATTTTCACCTTCTGGACATATGCCACCAAAATACTGTAACAATCGCAGTATCCATTTTTTGGCAACAGGTTCTTTCAAAGTGACAGTGGGCTTGGCAGCAGGAATGTCTCAGCCAATGTTCTCAATAGTGCTGACCAGAGTATTGGGTGCCCTGATTAAACACATGTGCAGCTACATTGTTTTCCCCCAGGTGGAGGATTTGGCCACAGTCAATGCTGACTTCTATGCAATGGGACATATCCCCAACATCATTGGGGCGATTGATGGGACACATATTGCATTTGTCCCCCCCGGCGAAATGAACAGGTCTTCAGAAATCGAAAAAGTTATCATTCTATGAATGTGCAAATGGTGTGTTTGGCGGACCAGTACATCTCCCATGTCAATGCTAAGTATCCTGGGTCGATGCATGATGCTTTTGTCCTGAGGAATAACAGCATCCCAAATGTGATGGGCCAACTCCAGAGACATAGGGTGTGGCTAATAGGTGAGCCATGGTTCCCACCCAGTGGATGTTGGTGCATGGGTATGGTGTGGGCCATAAGGATTAATGTGTGGCTAACAGTTGTCCCTTGATATTTGCAGGTAACTCAGGTTACCCAAACCTATCATGGCTACTGACTCCTGTGAGGAATCCCAAGACAAGGGCTGAGGAACGTTACAATGAGGCATATGGGTGAACAAGAAGGATTATTGAACGTACCTTTGGCCTCCTGAAAGCCAGGTTTCGATGCTTCCATCTAACATGTGCTACTCACCCAAGACGGTCTGCCAGATAATCGTGGCATGCTCCATTTTGCACAACCTTGCCTTGAGACGCCATGCACCTTTTCTGCAGGAGGAGGAGGCTGGAGATGGCCGTGTGACAGCAGTGGATCCTGTGGACAGTGAAGATGAGGAGGCAGAGGATGAGGATGAGGATGAGGACAACAGAAGTGCAGTCATTCGTCAATACTTCCAATGACATACAGGTAAGACAGTGTTATTTCACATTTCATTGACAGTTTGATGTGTGACATTGTCACTGGCAGCCTGTGAATTTCTACTTCTATGCCCACTCACTGTACCCATTGTCATCTCTTTTTGCAGATGCTGGTGCCCCACTATTGCTCCTGGTGTCCACTGCAGTCAAATACAGGTTTTTCCTATGTTAACATTACTGTACAGTTGAATTGCAAAGTTTAAAGCTTGTTAAACGAATACACACTTAAATCATTTGACAAACTCCATACTTGTATTTTTTCAAGGTGTGTTTATTGCAGTGCTCTGAAGAAAAGGGGTAAGTGCTATGGGCTGGGATGATGATGGAGGAAAGTCCAGGTTAGAGTCCAGTCTATTTGTAGCACAGGTGCATTGTCCAAGGGGGCATAGGAAGGGGAACAATGTCAGTTCAAGGTGGACAGGGTGACAGAGTGGGAGACCAGGGTGACAATCCAGAGAGTCTTATTTCCTGGCAGGGGTCTTGGCAATAGTCTCTGGCTTCTGCCTGGATTGCAGGGAACATTTGCGGGGTGGTTCTCCTTCTGCAGGGGAGGGGTGCTGGTGGCCTGTTGGTCCTGTGGCGGGGCCTCCTGTCCACTAGCGGCAGCAGAGGTGGAGGGCTGTTCAGTAGTCTGGCTAGTGTCAGGGGCCCCCTGGTGTGCCACTGCCTCCCTCATACTGTTGGCCATGTCTGCCAGCACCCCTGCAATGGAGACCAGGGTGGTGTTAATGGCCTTCATGTCCTCCCTGATCCCCAGGTACTGTCCCTCCTGCAGCCGCATGTTCTCCTGCATCTTGTCCATGATCTGGCCCAGTATATCCTGGGAATGTTGATATGCTCCCAGGATCGCGGTGAGTGCCTCTTGGGGAGTTGGTTCCCTGGGCCTGTCCTCCCCTGGCGCACAGCAGTCCTTCCAGCTTCCCTGTTGTCCTGTACCTCTGTCCCCTGAACCGTGTGCCCACTTCCACTGACCCCAGGTCCCTGATTGTCCTGGATTTGTGGGGTGCCCTGGGGTCCCTGTAGTGGTGGACACACTGCTGATTGACGTGTCCTGGGGACAGAGGTATGGGACCGCTGGTTGGGTGCTGTGGTGGTGTTTCCTGAGGGGGGAGGCTCTGTGGTGGTGTGAGACTGTGGCTGGGTAACCAACTGTCCAGAGGTCCCTGATGGGCCAGGTTGGTTATCCAGATGCAGGCGAGCCTAGCCGCTGTCATCACTGTGGCCCTCTTCTGTGGGGGGATTGGATGTTGCTGGCACCTCTTCTCCTGTGACATTGGCTGGGATACCTGTGGGGATGTAAATGCAGTGTTATTGTTTCTGTGTGTGACACATTGTGCATGGGTTTGTTAGCCTCTATGGTTGATATTGCCCTGGCAACTTTGCCTTGTGTAAGTTGTTATTTGGTGGGCTAGCTGATTGTCTCTAGTGTGCGTGCTGGAGTGATATTTGTCCATGCAGGGCTGTGAGTGGTGTCCATGCATTGGTATGGCATGCAGGGCTTGGCATTGGGATGAGTAGGTTGGTATAGTGGGGTGTGTGGGAGGTGGTGGAGTGATGGGTGTGTGGGTAAGGGTGGGGGTGTGTCATGGCATGCAGTTAGGGGGGTGATAGTAATAGAGAGTTGGCTTACCAGAGTCCAGCCCTCCCCCTACTCGTGTCAGGCCCTCAGGATGCAGGATTGCCAAGACTTGCTCCTCCCATGTTGTTAATTGTGGGGGAGGAGGTCCTCTGTACAGCTAGTTGATGTCTTGCTGCAATGGAACGCACCTTACCCCATAGGTCGTTCCACCTCTTCCTGATTTCATCCCTAGTTCTTGGGTGCTGTCCCACGGCGTTGACCCTGTCCACGATTCTTCGCCATAGCTCCATCTTGCTTGCAATGGATAGCTACTGTACCTGTGATCCAAATAGCTGTGGCTCTACCCAGATGATTTCCTCCACCATGACCCTTAGCTCCTCCTCAGAGAATCTGGGGTGTCGTTGTGGTGCCATGGGTGTAGTGTGAGTGGTGTGGGTGAGGATGTGTAGGGTGATGTGTTCGGGTGTGTGAGTTAAGGTGCGTGGGTGGTGTGTAGGTGATGATTGTATGTGACTCTGGTTGTGTGTGTGCTCTTGCTGTCTCTCTCTCCTGGCAATGCTTTGTAGTCGTAAACGGTTGTTGGTAATGTAGGTGTGTGTTTTATAGTGGTGTGGGTGTGTGGATGTGGTATGTGAATGCGTGTCAGGTTTGGGTTATTCATATTGTCCAATGGTGTGTTGTTTTGTATTTGTCTGTGTATTTTCAGTGCAGTGGTATGTACCGCCAATGGTTTACCGCCATTGAATGTCCGCTGTGGTGATTTGTGAGTCATAATGTGATGGGCGTTGTTCTGTTGGCGTAACGGTATGGGTTTTGATACCGCCAGTTTATCACTGACCTTTGGGCTGGCGGATTTGTGTGTGTGGCTGAATAGTGACGGATTGGTGTGTGTGTGTCATAATATGGTGAACGGATATCCGCCGCCGCAGCGGTATGTTGGCGGCAGTCAGTGTGGCAGTAAGTAGGATTTACCGCCAATGTCATAATGAGGGCCTAAGTTTCTACCGAAGACAGAGCCTAACATTTGACCTTTTTCTTTGAATGCACAGCAAATGTGATGAGATAAGAGCAAGATTTACAGGCTTGTTGACAGAAAGGGAGCACTCGGAAGGATACTGTAAATAAGGCTTGGGCAAGGAGAAAGACAAACTCAGGCTGCATAGCCTAAAACAAATAAAGGCAGCAAATTGAAAGCAATGAAATGTGAGTTACAACCCACAAAGCCAATGGCAAGCAACGGGTGTAAGCTCTAAGTACTTAAAGTGACTGCCGTCGGATACTTTGTGGGGAAAGTCCAGTATTTTAGTCCAGTCTGTATCTTGCAAAGGTTTGGCCACATTAATCACCCAGGTAGTATGACGAGAAGACCTGGAGTGGTCTCAGTGTGGCAGGAAACCATTCTATCAGTTTGCCACCAGTCCCTATGGTGTAGAGCTTCTGGCTCACCTCATGTAGAGTTAGTGCTAGGTGGCAGACATGAAATAAGTAATTTAATGATTGTTCAAGGTGGTTGTAAGTAAGGAGTTGACTGGATTGAAGATGGTAGTCACAAAGGTTTGGACATTTAGTAGCTCGCCATCCAGAAACAAATCCCCCAATTATAAGACACCTGCAGGATGCCACTGATGGAGTTGCTCAATTTGCTGTGCAGAGAGTGAGCATTGCAAGAGTGCTGGTGCCCCTGAGGGCGGCAGCATTGCCGCCGGCTCGATTATGAGCCGCCGACAAGTGCTGCTGCTACCAACGTCAGCGCAGCAGACAGTGAAATACATTTAGGGGCCCTCTTACGGGGCCCTCTTACGGGGGCCCCTGCAGTGCCCATGCCAGTGGCATGGGCACTGCAGGGGCCCCCAGGGGCCCCGCGACCCCCCCTACCGCCATCCGGTTCCCGGCGGTCCGATGGCGGTAGGGGGGGTCGGAATCCCCTCGGCGGCGCAGCAAGCTGCGCCGCCTTGGAGGATTCAATGGGGCGGCGGGACACTGGCGGGAGACGCCAGTGTTGCCGGTCCGACCGCAGCTTTACCGCCGCGGTCGGAATCCCCATTGGAGCACCGCCGGCCTGTCGGCGGTGCTCCCGCGGTCCTCCGCCCTGGCGGTCTTTGACCGCCAGGGTCAGAATGACCGCCATAGTGGTTAGGGGGCAGGACAAAGCACTTGAAATGGATAACGAAGAACACAACTTGCTCCGTCTTAATCAGAGGCATTACTCTGTGAGTAATAATGCTGGGTTTAAGCTAGCATGTAACCTGCGGGCTAAGAAAGTAAAAGAAGTGGTGGCACTGCTATAAAATAGGAGAGACTTGCAAATAAGTGATGATACGGATAACTTCTCTGTTTTATGCTTTTAACACTAATCTCTATAGCAAGTGACAGAGTTAGATCCTATATAGAAAAATCCCACGTGCAGAAGCTTGAACCAAAACAGTGACCAGTTGGAACGATTAATTCAAACAGTGAAATGATCACTCAAATAGCACAACTCAAAAAAGGAAAGATACAGGGCATGGCTAGCAATCGGGGCTATGTGGATATAATCCACAGAGGCTCCGCACCACACTGCTGATTTACGGGATCACAGGTACCCCAATATGGCCGACCTGGCCTGCTGAGAAAGGATCCCGAAGCGGGGGACGAGAGAACACCCAGAGATGCAAAATAGAACCCTTGGCACCCTTTAATAGCCAAGATTTGTGGACTACGGCCCACAACTGATGTGGTTTAATGGCACCTGCGTTGCCGAATCGAGCTGATCCACATGTTTGAAGAAAGACAGAGTGCGATATGAACCCGTTACTCGCTACGCCGACGATACCAGTGACAATCCAGCAGGCAGGGGAGTTGAGGAGAGGGGAATGCAACAGGCAAGCGGAGGGAGAAGAAAGCTGCCTGACCTTACAATGGCGCCAACTGAGAGCCTGATTTAGAGACTCCCATGTAAAGCTCGGGAGAGAAGGCTATGACAAGAAGCAGGGTACCGGACTGGATTTGGAGAGGCATCTCCTCTAGTGGGAAGTACCAGGGAATTGCAGAAAGTATTATACTCAGCTGACCACAGCCCCTGTTGGAAGGTCCGACCAGATGGCGAGTGAGTACTGATCTTAAACGTTGGCAAAGTGAAATGTCGAACCATCCCACAAGATTGTTTAAACATTCCAAGATTTGGGTGAAGACAACCTAAAAAGGGTCGTCTGTGGAGTGGTGAGAGGTGGTGAGATTGTTTATAGCATTCCCGTGATGTGAGGGATCACTGGAGGGCACAGTAAAGCAGGATTTCTGCCTTTGCCTGAGGCCTTGATCAGTGAGCTTAGGAAGAGCGCCAAAATAGCCAGGGTGCACATGAGCTAAAGAGTTCTGAAGTTAAACTGCTTGGTCTGATTGAAGAGAGAAAGTCAGATCAGAGGACTGAAGCGAGCTCCCCACCAGCAACCTATATGTCACCGAAAAAGGCTCAGGTGAACAGAGTGACCAGCTACTTTTATCACACAGAGAAAACCAGTCAGATTGAAGGGATAAGGGAAATGGCCTTGACAAAGGATGATCTCCTCACCATACTCCGAGACTTTAAAAGGGAGCTCAGGGAAAACCTAATATCTGACCTTACTTCATCGTTAGATACTTTGAAGACAGACATTAATGCACAACTGTCCATCCTTCAGGCGTATGTAGACTCGTGGGAACAAGAACACTTGATCTTGAAACGAAAGTCCAGGAACTGGGGGGGAGGTTGGGGCCACTGGAGTCAGACACAGAGCACCTTCGCTCCCAGCTGCAGAACTCAATCATTAAATGCGAAAACCTGGAGAATCATTCCAGGCGAGACAACATCTGAGTACGGGGGGTGGAGGAAGGAGTGGAAGGCCCCAACTTAGATGCATTCATAGTGGGCATGTTCTCCAACATCCTGGGCGATGGCCATCTGGAGGTACAACTAGAGAGAGTCCATAGGGTGGGCCCACAAAGATTGGGAGACAATCTCCGTCCTAGAGACATTGTAGTCAAGTTACACTCTTTTAAAGTTAAGGAAAAGATTTTACAGGAAGCCCACATAAAAAAGCTCATATCATTTGAAGGAGCCTCCTGCACCCTGTTCTAGGGAGTGTCTCTGACGACCTCGGTACAACACCTCCAGTTAAAACTGGTCACTGATCATCTTCGGAAAGAACATGTAAGATACAGGTGGACGTACCCATTTGGCATCGCTTTTGAACTGAAAAACAAATCATACCATTTCACTAAGCTGGAGGGAGCAGCCGAAATGTTGGGGATTTGGGGATCAACATTTCAGCTCAACAAGATAAGGCAAGGGCACAGAGGGAGGAATTGACTGAGCCAGCCAGCGCTACTACAAACGGACAGTGGTAACAACAACGCAGAAGACTCCATATAGGGAAATGAGGAGAAAACTTTCTCTGTCACGAATATTCAAGATGAAAATGAGGCCCAGATCTTAAAAATGACAGATTATACAGAGGAGCTGAGATCCGGCTTATAAAGAGACGCCAGACATCCATTCAGATTGGACAACTAAGTCAATAAGAACAATTAGGTTGTAGGCCCTTAACCGAGAGAGATTCTCAGGAGAGATGTGGGTAGTACAGCCCATGTTTTCTTTCACCTGTGAACATTAGACTATTATTTGTCGACATGCAGTGTTCTTGTGGAACTCGACCACATTACCCCACTCTATGTTATACTAGATAAACAGTCTAGACAAAGAGGAGCTTAGGTTCCTAAAGCCGTATATTCTTTGTAACTTTATTTCTAGTTGGACAGCATGTTCAAAGATGGTGGGATGACAAGAAGGGGAAACCAAGGGAAGTGGAGTGGTGGTGGGGATGGGGCTCGTGGGGAGGGGCAGAAGAGATCCTAGATAGGGTGGTACCCCCCTCCGATCTACTGAAGGGCCAATGACTCAACATACCCATGGCAATTACATTAGGTACCTGGATTATTAAGGGACTTAACTCCCCACACAAACAGAGTATGTTTTGGAAATATATCCTAGATAGGTTGTTTGGAATAGTGGTGTTATAAGAAACTCATTTGAAATGCACCAAATAGCATAGGGGGTCATTCTGACCCTGGCGGTAATTACCGCCATGGCGGAGGTTGGCGGTAGCACCGCCAACAGGATGGCAGTGCTCCGCCGGGCATTCTGACCGCGGCGGTACAGCCGCGGCCAGAAGCGGAAAGCCGGCGGTGTACCGCCGACTTTCCGCTGCCCATGGGAATCCGCCATGGCGACGCAGCTTGCTGCGCCGCCATGGGGATTCTGACAGCCCATACCGTCATCCTGTTCCTGGCGGTTCACCCGCCAGGAACAGGATGGCGGTATGGGGTGTCGTGGGGCCCCTGGGGGCAACTGCAGTGCCCATGCCAATGGCATGGGCACTGCAGGGGCCCCCGTAAGAGGGCCCCACAAAGAATTTCAGTGTCTGCTTTGCAGACACTGAAATTTGCGACGGGTGCAACTGCACCCATCGCACCTTCCCACTCCGCCGGCTCCATTCTGAGCCGGCTTCCTCGTGGGAAGGGTGTTTCCCGCTGGGCTGGCGGGCGGACTTTCGGCGGTCGCCCGCCAGCCCAGTGGGAAAGCCAGAATGACCGCCGCGGTCTTTCAGCGGGAACCGCTTGGCGGGCGGTGACCGCCGTCCGCCGCGGTCAGAATCACCCCCATAGTCTAAGACACAAATCATAGCCACTGATATACCAATCCTCAACTACTTCAAAACACAACAGGGTGGCCCCACTATTCCATTCCTCTTTAACATTTCAAACCCTGGATGTGAAAACCAAAAAGAAGGTAGAATACTGATGGTCAAGGGAATACTACGGGGCCGCAAATGCTCTATAGCCACGATTTATGCTCCAAATTCCATGCAAATGGCATTCCTCCACTCTTTCCTTGACCAATTACTTGGCTTTGCAGAGGGAGAGATAGTGGTCATGGGAGATTTAAATCTCATTTGGGACCCGGCCATAGACAGTATTCACCCTCAAAGGGCTCAGGCGGGCATCTCTCCCAATCGACAAAACAAGAACTTACACGATCCGGATTGCTTGATGCCTGCCGAACATTTAATCCCAGTACCAAGGACTACACTTTTTTCTCCGATACACATAAGACATATTCCCAGGTAGACCATATTTTTATAATCCAAACCCTGCAATCAGCTTTCTTAGCAACCAAAATACACCCCATAATGATTTCTGACCATTCCCTGTTGGAGCCCAATCTGAACTGGCCGCACCCGAAGCCACCCTTCAGTAGATTGTTTGTCCCTAATCACCTGACGCGAGATTGCACTTTCTGAGATGAGCTCTGGAAAACAATTAGAGAGTCCTTTCAAATAAACAAACCAAAGGACACTGATTATGCTATAACCTGGGATGCTTTCAAGACAGTGCTAAGAGTGAAATGCATATCACTTATAACTACTCTCAATCAACAAAAAGCCAGAGAACGCATTGGCCTGAAGGACGAATTACTCCAAGCAGAAAGGGTGCATAAAGATTCCCCCACTATCGCTCATCAGTGAAAAATGACAGTGCTGAATGTTAAACTAACAGCTATATATACCAATAGAGGAGAACTCACACTTCTATGCTAAAAACAAACTGCCCATGTAGGAGCTAACAAGGTAGGCAAACATTTGGTTAGACAATTGAGGGCGAAACAGGAAAAAGACTACATTGGCCTGATTCGGGAACTGGGGGGGTCCTTAGCATACACTGAGGAGGGGAAGCAGAGGCATTCAAGGGGTTCTATAAAGCTCTTCACACTAGAGATTCAGCACAAGCCCACCCACATACAGATTACTTATCAACAACCACTCTTCCCAAACTTTCATTAGCCCAGCAATAGCTCCTGGAAGAGTCTATCCAGGAAAAGGAAGTGCAAGAAATAATTGCTTCCCTAAAACTGCATAAATCAGAAGGGCCTGACTGACTCACAGCTCAATTATACAAAACATTTAGGCCCTCATCCTGACCTCGGCGGGCGGCGGAGGCCGCCCGCCAAAGTCCCGCCGTCAGGTTACCGTTCCGCGGTCGAAAGACCGCGGCGGTAATTCTGACATTCCCGCTGGGCTGGCGGGCGGCCGCCTTCAGGCCGCCCGCCAGCCCAGCGGGAAAGAGGCTTCCACGATGAAGCCGGCTCGGAATCGAGCCGGCGGAGTGGAAGCTGTGCGACGGGTGCAGTTGCACCCGTCGCGTATTTCACTGTCTGCGCAGCAGACAGTGAAATACATTTAGGGGCCCTCTTACGGGGGCCCCTGCAGTGCCCATGCCAGTGGCATGGGCACTGCAGGGGCCCCCAGGGGCCCCGTGACCCCACCTACCGCCATCCGGTTCCCGGCGGGCGGACCGCCGGGAACTGGATGGCGGTAGGGGGGGTCGGAATCCCCTCGGGATAGGGAGGATTCCAAGGGGCAGCGGAAAACCGGCGGGAGACCGCCGGTTTTCCTGCACTGACCGCGGCCAAAGCGCCGCGGTCAGAATGCCCTGCGGGGCACCGCTGGTCTGTCGGCGGTGCTCCCGCCGACCCTGGCCCCGGCGGTCTAAGACCGCCGGGGTTAGAATCACCCCCTTAGTACTAGACGACGCACCACTTTTCTTGCGCCCTCCCCCCCCCCCCCCCCCCCCCCCACTGGCACCAAACAACCCATGGTTGTGGCATATTTACAATATGGCCCATCATGGTGGGCATTAGCACAGTAGCATCAACATTTTTTACGCTATTGTGGCACTTTGCCACACTAGCATCAAAAATGTTGACACTAGTGCAGCAAAGCACAGGGAGGCCCATTGAATATTATGGGTGCGTCATTTTAGCGCCTGCTCTGAGCAGGCAATACAAGTGATCGAAAAAATGGTGCTGTGAAATGTTGTAAGTTTCAATGCACCATTTTTCTCGGGCATCTAATGTGGCGCAAGAGTATACAAAGTGGCGCAATGCGAGCATTGCCCCACTTTGTAAATATAGCATGGCAGAAAAGTCAGCTTAGCGTTGCCAAATAAATGACACTGTGGCGGTCCTAGGGTGGGCAAGGGGCTTGTTCAGACCTGCTTCCATACCTGGCCACTCTCTTTAAGTCTTTGACAGAGACTCGCGCTGAACCCCCTCCATGGGTGAAGCACTCATAACAACGATCCCAAAGCCAGGGAAAGATCCCAGCCAATGTTCATTATATCAGCTGATTGCCTTGCTAAATCTAGACGTGAAGCTATATACTAAAATAAAATAGTGGCTAACCTTCTGGAAGACATCATAATTGAATTAATACATCCCGACCAGTCGGGCTTCATTAAAGAAAGACAGACTCATAACAGTATATGATGAGTGGTTCACCTAATAGCGAAATCTGTCAAGAAAAAAGTGCCTGCAGTACTATTAGCTTTGATGCCGAAAAAACACCTTGCGGCACCTTGTGGCAATTTCGGCTTGGGAACAAAGTCATCACAAGAATGCAAGCAAACTATACCCACCCCGGTTCGAGAGTATTGGTCAATGGGACCGCTTCAGATTACTTCGCTCTGGAACAAGGTACTCAGCAGAGATGCCCCCTTTCATTCCTGCCGTTTGCCCTAAGCATTGAGCCCTTGGCAGCGAAAATCTGTGAATCACCACTTATACATGGGATTCCTTTCAGCTTAGTTGACCATAAGATCTGTTTATTTGCGGATGATGTCCTCTTGACACTCTCCTCCCCATGAACTTCAGTGGTCATACTGCAAAACGAACTTCGAGAGTTTGAATCACTAGCAGGATTTAAAGGTAACCTGTCCAAATCATTTATGATGAATTTAACAGTCCCAACCAAGGAGATGGAGACCTCCACAATACCTTTCAAGCGAGTGCACAAGGAGATTACATATTTAGGAATCGTGGAGCCCACCTTCTGAATAAACTCTCCCCAAAAAACAGGGATGTCTGGCATTAGCAAATTTCACTTGTTACTGTAGGGCAGCACAACTCAGGGTGTTTATGGAGTGGTGCATGAGGGAGTTGGACAAACATTGGCTCCATATGGATAGGGCAATTGCTGAGGGAACAATTTCGGACATTCTATGGAAGCCTAAAGAACACCGCTTCACCAACGCCTATTTAAGCACACCCACTAGAACAACATTGAAAGTGTGGGATGAGGTGACCCGCAGGCAGAAACTAACGACCTTCCCCTCACCACACCCTGATTTATTTCAATAGGGCTTTTCTTCCAGCACTCACGCAGGACCCCTTTGACAGATGGCGAGAGGGAGGCTTTCTCACTATATAGGACTTACTTCATGGATGAGACATACATTTGAGAATCGTTGTAGAGACTTTAATGTACTGATAACTGAGAGGTTCCTTTACAACCAACTCAGGCATTGGGTCTGCAACCTGAGATTAGACAGGCAGGCACGAGAGACATGCTACCCATGGAGAAATGTGTAGACACTCATAGGGGATCTAGAGGAACTGTATTCTTTTTATATTCCCTCCTGACAGCATCGGTGAAGGCTCAGGAGCCATGGCACAATGGACAATAGGACCAGACAGTAGAAAACAGTAACTACAGAGCAGTGAAAGAAATTATGGAGTGACATTACCAGGTTCAACCAATTCATGGGTTAAAGGAATGCACACTATAAGGTTCTCTCTGATTGGTACCTCCACGCTGCACCCTCCATGGAATATTCCCGGACACTGCAGATTGGTGCTGGAGAGGATGTGGCCTGTTGGGTGATTTCAACACATATGGTGGTACTGTCCAGTGATTAGACCCTATTTTGACGAGATCTTGGCCCAGATGAACGTCATACTGGGTTACCCCTTGCTATAAATGCATGATTTCGCTCTGTTGTAACTACGAGATCCATCTCTTAAATATCAAACGATCCGGGATAGACCCATCATGTGGCTGTGTCTGGGAGCAGCCAAAATGGCTTTGGCAGCTGCCTGGAACAAACTGACTGCCCTTTTCACGTCTCACTGGCACGCACGACAATGGCAGGGCCTAACCATGGATCGTATGAAAGACAGACTCACAGACTCCCGGAAAAGCTTTGAATACATATAGGGACCCCTGGTGAGGTTTCTTTTCCTGCCAGCCACACGCAAGAGCACTCCATCTGTTTCAGATTTAAACCACTGTGCCCCCCAGCGCCAACACTCGTCCCCATGGATTAAGTTTTACACCGATAAGCTCCCAAGACTTCTGCACCTATCTTCCACCGAATAGTAGAGGTTGTTTAAGTGATATACATGCAGGTTGCATCCCTTCTCTCTCTCTCTCTGTATATAAATATATATATATATATATATATATATATATATATATATATATATATATATACTGTTTCTTTGATTAATTTGTTTAACCTTGCTATTTCTTCCAGTCAGAGGAAAGATTGAAGGGAGATGCCAGTTGCATTATGTTTTCATGTTTATGTTTTTCTCTCCCTTTATGATTAGCAACAAGACAACCTGGACTCTAGGTTAATTGTGGAGCGACTTATGAATGTGACCTGTATGTACAATTCTGTTCTGTATTATAGCTTTATCCTCGGAATGGCCGTTATGATGTCTTGCCATTGTGACTACCTTTTCCTATGAAACCAATAAAAACAATTTGAGGGAAAAAAAGAAAGGATATCAGCCCCAGATGTTTACACTACTTACTATATAAGACATTTTGTATGCCCCTTGCACAGATTTTCGACTTCTTAATTTGCTGATTCAGGAATAATATCATCTTCTATGAGGGAAGCTGTGATATTAATAATGCCCCAAACAGGGTAAAGACGTTACCCAATGTAGCTCCTAGAGATCGAGTTCCCTTTTTTATCCAGAAATAACATTTGTCACAGATATAATAGTTGCTTGACTAGGACCAATGCAGCCTGGCCTAACTGGCCCAGCTCAATCGGGCTTTAAATGCTGCCTTTCCTAATTGACCCTGATCAGCTGGGCTTTATGTAGAGGAGGTAATTTAGAGATCACACCAAAAAATCCTACATATACCTGGAAATGTGCATAGGACACATAAACAGACCTTAATGAGCTCACTGGATGTAGAAAATGT